>NC_052311.1:40675807-41875807 GCF_016432855.1 Salvelinus namaycush | reverse complement strand
TAAATTGAGACTGGTTTTCTCCATCTCAGAGCACTTACTTATGTTTTATGACATGCACTAAATCAATTTTATGCTGCTATTGATTTTTTCCCTCCTCTTATTACCTTCTTGCTTAAATCGACACAAACCATTCTGCCTTTTGCTCCCCGGCTTCTCCCAACTCCTAGTTCCTGATGACCTTATGTACGCCTAGGACAGCGATGTGCTCCTGGCGGGGTGGGAGAGGGTGTGGGGGGGGGGGGGCGTTTTGGGAGGGGGGGGGGGGGGGGGGGGGGGTGAAGTTGAAAGCCATCTCAGAGGAAATCTTTGCACCAAATAAAGCACCAGTGGGCAGTGCGGCTTACGGACACCAAGCAGACACAGTGCAACCAGAAGGTGGCGGGTTATGGTATGTCAGTCATCAAATCTGGCTCACGTTCAGGGGTGCACATGGGCAGGTTCTGAACGGGTAAATACAGTACTGTATGTCAGAGATATGAAACTTGTAACTAATCATTGTTTTGCATATAGTTTTAGGTTAGAGGCTTACCGGAGTCTCCTTACCTTTCCCATGTAGAACGTACGTTTTGGTGTGAGATTGTTTTCTATGCCTGATAGCTACAGTACACTTCAAAAAACCTATTCACACTGTCCATACAGTTTATAGGGAATGATGTATAATAAACTATAGTGATCTTGTCTATAGCACATGTTTCATTAATAGTATATGTTGTTTTTATCAAGAAGGAAAAAGGGTTTTAATCACCTTTGTAATTCAACACAAACGATGCCGCTTGCCCCATTGATGCAGTCTCTGTGTACATGCGTTTCAACAAAACTGAGAGCTGACTGGACTGAAGGCCATCATGTGAATGACTCAAGTCTATTGGCATTTAACAATGTGAAGCGACAAAATTAGTCAATGTAATAATGTTTAATATGGGCACCGTTCATCACTACTTACTCATCTTCACGGAGAAAATACTGGAATTGATTCAATTCAAAAACTTTATTGCTAAGCTCAAGTACAGCACTTTTTTTGTTTTACCTGTATTTAACTAGGCAAGTCAGTGAAGAACAATTTCTTATTTACAATGACAGCCTAGGAACTGTGGGTTAACTGCCTTGTTCAGGGGTAGAACGACAGATTTTTACCTTGTCAGCTCGGGGATTCAATCTAGCAAACTTTCGGTTACTGGCCCAACGCTCCAACCACTAAGCTACCTGCCGCTACTTGACAACCACTCAACAGAACAAAAGAGAAACGACAGCAAAGAGTGCTCATGGTAACGCTTTATTTGAAGGTTACCTACATAAAGGCTTCATAATGCATTCATAAACCATACATACTACATTCATAAGAAGTTCATAGGATTTCATAAATGCTTATAGCAATGCAAGGTTAGGATGAATGTAATGGGAGCTGGCTTGGATTAAATCAATTTGTCCCTGGGTTAGCTAGCTGGCAGGGGCCCAGACCCTCACTGTGTCCCCGATCAGTGTCGGCTCCATCAGGCCCCTTAGCAAAGAGCTAAACATGAGCATCAATGTGACCATTTAGTGTGTTCTCTGAGCAGATGCAGGCTGAAGGTCAGCCCATTGTGTTTGTTCCACCGCCCCCTGCCTTTCACTCCGACACTCTAGGCCGCTGTCCACATCAAAGGTGTTATTGAAGCCCAATCGGAAACCCCGGTTTGGCAGGGAAGCAGGGCACTAAGAGAGAAAAGGAGAGTAAAATGAGAGGGCATTTACCCAACATGTAGATCTTACTAAACTAGTGAGCTGTGCAGAGAAGAACTACATTTATGCTATCATATCATATCGTTTTAGTTTTAATAATTGCAAAAATAAAATACGGAGTTAGACAAATGGGAAAGAGAGAGCGCAAGAAGCAGAGAGAGAGAGAGAGCGGATGCGCAGACGTGAATGACAGCTTTACAGTGTGCATAAACCTGTTCCATTGAGAGAAGCACACACTTATATTAGAAGAGCCAGCATACTCCATATCATAAGACAGCATGCCCCATAATGTCATATAGTTCTTGGGGTCATTACCACTATGAGCTGAGAGAGTGGGGGGTGGACCTTTGATGAGTTAGCTGCCTGCAAGTAGTACAGAACAATATTACTCAGTCTGCTTTATGCTTTTCAGGTATGGTGTCCAACATCTAACCACATGAATCAAGGGTTTACTTATACATTTTGTACGGTATTCAACAGCTCAATTTCACGAAGTGTCCTTGGAGGGGTGTCACTTTAGTGTTCCAAGGCTATATTTTGTGTGCCCTCAATGTTTTCAATGTGTGTTTCTTTCCTTTCTCATCCATGTCCGGGTGCCATGTGGGACAGCTTCTCAAATTATGATGTGGATTGACACACAGCAGCTGTCCCCCTCCTCAATCCCTCTCCCCTGTCCTTCTCTCCCAGGTCCTGTTCGTCACCTCTCCGGTCACAGCAGTGACAGATCTATGATGGATTAGGAATTGTCATCCAGGATGCTTGTCACTTGTTTACAAGACGGCCATCCCTCATCTCTCACCACCACAGGCCTTATAATCCGGTCGACCTCTCTCTCTCTCTCAGCCAGAGATGCAATACAACACCATATATTTACAGCATGCTTTTTTCTCTGGGCTGTAATGCATTAATATATGTGGTGCTGGTCGGTTTAGCAATCTCACAGGAACTGTGGTGATGTCTTCTCCTGTCAACCTCTACCCACCCCTGAGAAAGGCATGGTTGATACATACACATACACCCCGACGGAGAGATTGAGTGAGCCTTGCTAACCTGCATGATGGTGTTGAAGAATAGGTTGTTTTAAATCAGTAACTGGGTTATACACATAGAAGCAAAACATTTATATTCATAGGAGTGCCATATATTCCATTAAAACGGGCACATCCATTACAGAAGGCCTGCATAACGTGTCTAATAGTGTTGTGTAATAGGGGGAAAATGTATTTCTCGAGTTATCTTTACCACATACAGAAAAATAATAATATTAAGACACCGTCTTGCAGTGCTTGTCTTTGCTGACGAAACAAATGTCGAAAGACTGTGCATGGGATAATTTTTTTACACAACAAAGTGAATGCATTCAACACTGGGAAGAGTTGTTGACTAAAGTTGGAAACCAAGACACAGAACATGCCCTTCTACTCCCTCTACTCTCTCTCTCTCTCTCTCTCTCTCTCTCTCTCTCTCTATCCCTCTATATATCTCTCTATCTATCCCTCTATCTATCCCTCTATCTATCCCTCTCTCTCTCTCTCTCTCTCTCTCTCTCTCTCTCTCTCTCTCTCTCTCTCTCTCTCTCTCTCTCTCTCTCTCTCTCTCTCTCTCTCTCTCTCTCTCTCTCTCTCTCTCTCTCTCTCTCTCTCTCTCTCTCTCTCTCTCTCTCTCTCTCTCTCTCTCTCTCTCTCTATCTCTCTATCTATCTCTCTCTCTCTCTCTCTCTGAGGCTTGTGGCAGCATGGGTATGTCCCCTGTGCAGTGAGGTTGTTAGGAGGACCAGCCCACTGAGCCCACCTCTCCCTCCTTCTTGCCAGGCTGCAGCTAGAAGAACATGTGGGGGAGATGACTACCATCCCCGCTCTGCTCTGCCCAGCATCTCCCAGTGAGACTCTCCCAGTCCTCCCAGTGTGGCCCTTGAGAAGGGCCATAATGTGCTCCTATCAGGTTTAATGGTCCCCACCGTGGACTCACTCCGAGATGGCATTAAAGGGAGGGGGTGGCTGGGGGGTGGCATGCTATATTGGACCACAAGCATATTGTCATTAACATTTTCCTGAACACTCCCCTGCTCGTGGCATAACCGCCGCCGAGAGAGCCATCATAATTGGCTCTGAAAACATGGCATAATTGCCTTCAGCTGGCGGTCGGTTCTTTAACAGTTGACATTGTTCTGGGAAGACGGCGACGACGAGGTGATTGGGTGATTTGAATACGCAGCTTGTTTCGCCATGGCGACCATAATTGAAATATGGTAACGGAAGATAATAATTGAAATGTGAACAGAAGATTACATTAAGAAGACCACCCGGATAATCACCTGACAGGGGAGTAATTGAGTCTACAATCTGCCACAGTGTCTCTCTGAGAGCAGAGGAGATATAAGGGAGGAGAGGAAGAGGGGAGGGATGAGGGAATGCGGGGCATCAGGAGGAGGGCTCTTGGCTCACTTTTTCAGAGTGGCGCTGGAGTGCCAGCCTGGCATTCCTGGGCTCTCTCTATCCCCCCGACTCTCAGACTCTCTCAGTCACTCGCTCCCTGCTTTGCTTTGAGTAATCCACTTCCCCTGAACGAGCTAACAGATGGCCATTCATCAGTCCTTCATTTTAGATTTTCATTCATATTCATATTTCTCTTTCATTGCGGGGGGGGGGGGGATGAGCACCTCTCTGCTCCTCTCTAACAGACAAAGACTGGCTGTCTCTGAGAGTCAGCGATGATTCGGGGGTGATTGGGGGCTGTTATGGCTCTTAAGTTCTTATTGTGGGAAGACTTACGACTGTGATATATAAATGGTGTCCTTTGAGTGACAGTTGGAGATTGAAAATTACCTGATCAGTCTCCAGTGTATCAGTGTTTTGGTATTTTGTGATAAGTTTTAGATATACCTTGTGTTGTTGTCGATGTTGTTGCTTTTCTGTTCCTTCCAATGAGATACAAAGAAGTGCATAGTTCCACAAGAGTTACAGTGCCACTAAGTGCCAGTATAGACATTTGAAACATCATTAGAAAGAGAGAGGGCAAACGGGAGGGGGAGAGAGGGAGAAAGAAAGAGAGTCGAGGGAAAGGTAGAAATAAGAGTGGCTATAATGAGAGGCTCATGCATCCAGCCTCCTGGTTGCACAGTAGAGCGTATCAGCCATGCTACTGTTCTTGCTAAGGTAAAACGGTGCAGGTGCCACTTTTCTTTAATCTGCTACTCCCCTCACTATTATCTCACATTTGGGCATAAACACAGAGACTGTGCAACCCGATAATATCCAATTAAAAACAAAGATCATTAAAAGTTATTGGTGTCTGCCTAATTACTATAACTTTCTCCTTATAATGAGTGTGCATGGGTATTGATTGGAAGCAAATCTCCCTTTCCTCTTGGAAAAAGCAGGTAGTTACTTTGTGTTAAATCATTAATATAGTAATGATTTTTCCAGAACACTCTCAATTAAGACCAGAGCAGAAAATGACCCAGGGGAGTTCAAGCTCATGCTTTTAAAAGTGTGATGTTCCAAATGTATCCTCCACACACTCTCACTGGAGAATATGGATAGGCCTACTCATGGACTAATATGGACTACTCATGTTTCTGAGTAATTTAGGGTAGGGTTTGTAAATGTGACTGACTGTGTGTGTGTGTTTATGCGTGTGTGTTGTGTCTCACCAAGTGTGTTTTTGTGTGAGTGTGTCCCTCCAGATTTTTGATCCCCCCCCATCTGAGGGAGACCCCTCCTCCCCAAATGCTACAACAATTACATAATTTGTTAGTCTATTATCTCAACACCTGCAACACAAGTCTGTCTCAATTTCCCCTTGGTTCCTGTGATTTCCTCCACCCTTCTCTTTCTGTGGCACCTCTGTGGTGTGGACTCGGATCAGGCAGCTACTGCTTGTGTCACGGGGCCTTTGGGCCATGCCAGCCCTCCATGCATTGTGCTCAAGCCAAGTGGCAGTGCCAGTTCACACCCCTTTAGCGGTGAATTCTTGTCTCAACCTTCTCTTTTCTTCTTCATTTTGAATCCCCATCGTGACACCACACACACACACACTCGCACGCATAGACACACACACATATGCATGTGTGGGCACAAACACACTTGCATGTACGCACGCACACCAGCTCCCTCCCTCTTTTCAACCCAACTCCTCATAATATTCACTCAGTGAGGACCAGCAGGGTTTCCAACAAAGACCTTTTGCCAGGGAGAGATTCGTTATAGTCTCCATAAATACAGTTTACAGCAGGTTCCTTTTGAAATGCTTGACATTTCCTCCCCACTCTTTAGATATACTCGCTGGGTGCAGTGCGTCAACTTTGTTTGAATTTATCGCACATAGGCCATTTTCACCCAGTTTAATGTCATCGCCTAAGTAACCTGGAGGTCTTAGGCAACAATGCAGAAACTGCAAATGTGTCAATGGAATGTGTAAAGCTTAGTATAAATCTATCCTGTCCTAATCCCAGGCTCCCATTCACAGGATGATTTTTCATATGCATATGAGCATTTTTGGTGTATTACTTTCTCACACATTTTACAGCCGGGACAGATTGAAATGAGGTTCCCGAGGGGTCGAGGGAAGGGGAGCGGGTGAGGGTAGAGTGGAGGATGGTTGTGAGGGAGGGAGAGGGGTAAGAATAGGTTGGAGTGAATTTACACAACTCTTTCTGCAAGACTCCCTTTCAAATCCACCCGCGGTGCCATGCACTGCCTGTATGTTCTCAAATCCCACTTTTCAGTTCCACTTCTTCTACTGCTATTATCTAGACATGATCTAACCTGCGATCACTCCAAAAGATAAACGTTAGTAGTGTCATAAACCACAAATTAACACAGACAGGAAGCCTGCTGGCTCAGTCATGACTTTATTATACACATTGTTATGACCACATTTTTCTTAAAGGCACATACACATCTTAAAAGGCACATACACTTAGCTAACAAAAAACACAAATAATACAACATCCCTATGACAACACCAGTCATGGTCAAATCTTACAGCAATGTAAGTGCTTGACTTGGGCAGGAGCTCACCAGAGCTGACTACTGTAAACTAACATTGTATTCTGCTTGATCTCCGGCACCTCTCAAAGAATTTGAACTAAAACGTATTGTGGAGCTCCTGCACCGAAAGTAAACAGTACCGGCACCCAAAATGAGTACCAGCACCTATTTCAGGCAAAGTCAAGTACTGCTTCAATGGCATTTGTCCATGAACATTGGTTCAAGGAAGGTACTGTTTCATGGAATAATCCTAAAAATGATCGTCAGCATTTGTTACTGTAATACTGTTACACCCATAGCTCCCAAGCAAAACTCTCAATTTCTCTGCACAATTTTTATGTGTATGCAGTGCATGTACTGTGTGACCTGTACGTCAGTTCTCTGTGTGCCTCGTGGGTTGCATTGCACTGTGTCAGCGCATGACATCACTTTACGACATTCTCAACATGTTTATATGAAAGAATTCCGAAGAGATGACAAAAGACAACATATGCACTTCACCTCATGTTGACACGACCTTTAGTATGATCCAAGCTTATTTGATATATTTTCTTCTTCCCATCCTCCCTCCTCTCCATAGACCCATGTGTTTCCCTCCCCGCTCCTCCCTGCCTCCACAGCCAAATCCCATCTTGTGGATGTCTCCTCCTGGAAGCCATGTTGCTAGCCGTTATTTATCGACCGCTGACAGGGCCATGAATCCCAGGCCAAAGCGAAACTCATATAGTTATCAAAAGCATAAAATTCCTATCACTTTAGGTGTCAGAGCAGAGACAAGAAAATGAAACAGGTACTCATAAAGCCAGCGGCGTCGTAAGTCACGGCTGAGGGTGGCGAGCGGGACGGATGGGCACAGTGGTTCTCGGCCTAAGGCGAAGGAGTCTCTTGATTAAATAAGGGGAATTAGATATTTTTGCAAAAGCGGGAAATAACAGTGATCTATGCTCAGTGTCAGTGGGTTGAAGCTTGACGCTATTGTGCATCGTTTATTTATTTATTTCTCTGTGTCTTTTTAGCAGATCAATCTATCTCGCCGTCGTAGTGACACAGGACCGAAGGGAGAAGCGGAGATTCCTCCTCCGTCAGATGGTGGCGGCTGTAGACTGTCTGGCTGTGTTCTCTGACTTCTTGTAGCTTAATAGACTTATAGGAGTCTACTGTTAGACACCCCATCTTACCTGGTGGGCCAGGTGTATGGCTGAAAATAGGTGTTTTACACTTAAATGTTCCCAGACCTCCAGGATTATAGCTCACCCAGGCTATGCTCCTAAATGTAAGATGACATGCTACATCAAATTAATTAATTGCTGAATTATTTATTTAATATACATATGGTAAAAACATGACCTCACCGTTTGTACTATCATCACATTTAGATGAAGACCAGTGTCTGTTTTTTTTCTTCAGATTTTCCCCCTTTAAAGACATGATTTTGGGACATTGTCTTTCGTCAGTTGGAGGTGTCTGCGGGACTGATGAGATCTGTGAACTCTGGGGAGTTGGGGTCAAGACCTCCCACCCCATCCATCATCCAGTGATAGACATGGGGAGCAGGCCAGTGACAGGCCTGGACTGGTGGCTGGGGCTTGTGGCTTGGCTGGGTCTGGGGGTAGATCTGAGTCTGGGGGTCGAGGGTGACAGGGCGGACAGGTCTACCATGTGGGGGGACAAAATTGAGATCACATCCTCATCGTTGAAGTCATCTATCATCTCTTGAGCGTCTCTAGTGGGATTTTTGACCACCCAAACAAACGCATCTGTTAAGACTTTGTAAAATAAACTCAGCAAAAAAAGAAACCTCTCACTGACAACTGTGTTTATTTTCAGCAAACTTAACATGTGTAAATATTTGTATGAACATAACAAGATTCAACAACTGAGACATAAACTGAACAAGTTCCACAGACATGTGAAATTTAATAATGTGTCCCTGAACAAAGGGGGGGGGGGTCAAAATCAAAGTAACAGGCTGTATCTGGTGTGGCCACCAGCTGCATTAAGTACTACAGTGCATCTCCTCCTCAAGGACTGCACCAGATTTGCCAGTTCTTGCTGTGAGATGTAACCCCACTCTTCCACCAAGGCACCTGCAAGTTCCAAGACATTTCTGGGGGGAATGGCCCTAGACCTCATCCTCCGATCCAACAGGTCCCAGACGTGCTCAACGGGATTGAGATCTGGGATCTTCGCTGACCATGGCACATCACTGACATTCCTGTCTTGCAGGAAATCACGCACAGAACGAGCAGTATGGCTGGTGCCATTGTCATGCTGGAGGGTCATGTTAGGATGAGCCTGCAGGAAGGGTACCACATGAGGTAGGAGGATGTCTTCCCTGTAATGCACAGCGTTGAGATTGCCTGCAATGACAACAAGCTCAGTCCGAAGATGCTGTGACACACCGCCCCATGACGGACCCTCCACCTCCAAATCGATCCCGCTCCAGAGTACAGGCCTCGGTGTAACGCTCATTCCTTTGACGATAAACACGAATCCGACCATCACCCCTGGTGAGACAAAACCACGACTCGTCAGTGAAGAGCACCTTTTGCCAGTTCTGTCTGGTCCAGCAATGGGGGTTTGTGCCCATAGGCGACGTTGTTGCCGGTGATGTCTGGTGAGGACCTGGATAGATTGTGCGTTCCTGGTGTTACTCGGGCAGTTGTTGTTGCCATCCTGTACCAGTCCCGCAGGTGTGATGTTCAGATGTACCGATCCTGTGCAGGTGTTGTTACACGTGGTCTGCCACTGTGAGGATAATCAGCTGTCCGTACTGTCTCCCTGTAGCGCTGTCTTAGGCGTCTCACAGTACGGACATAGCAATTTATTGCCCTGGCCACAACTGCAGTCCTCATGCCTCCTTGCAGCATGCCTAAGGCACATTCACGCAGATTAGCAGGGACCCTGGGCATCTTTCTTTTGGTGTTTTTCAGAGTCAGTAGAAAGGCCTCTTTAGTGTCCTAAGTTTTCATAACTGTGACCTTAATTGCCTACCGTGGTAAGCTGTTAGTCTTAACGACCGTTCCACAGGTGCATGTTCATTAATTGTTTATGGTTCATTGAACAAGCATGGGAAACAGTGTTTAAACCCTTTACAATGAAGATCAGTGAAGTTATTTGGATTTTTATGAATTATCTTTGAAAGACAGGTTCCTGAAAAGGGGACGTTGCTTTTTTTGCTGAGGTTACATTGGTATTTGATTTTGATTTGATTTGACTTTGTGTTTTGTAAATGAGCGTCTGCCCAATTAACTAAATGCAAAAGCTGACAACTAAACCCACCGCGTTTTAGGTCATAGACATACCTATGATATTATGCTTTTGCATTACAGCTGTTTACTGTATTGTCCTAGATTGACTCTAAGGCAAATATACCCACTCTGCTGCTTCAGTCGATCCAATATTAATGATGAATCTGGTCATCGCGACTAGTGTCACTCCCTGTTCTTGTAATGCACTTGTAATGAGTCTCTCTGGACCCCTTATTCCTCAAACCATTGAAAAAGTGTTCAACGCTTCAGACAAGTCATTCATCTCTACAGTTGGGGAGTTGGCCAAGTTCTCTTTGTCTGTTTGGTTATTTTTCTGGTCTCATTTCTTCTCTGTGTTGATTCTGAGAGACCCCGCTGTCTTTCGGAGAGGAAGGTATGAGAGCAAGCTGTGTGGACAATAGGATCCAAATCTCTGTTTGACACGGCAGCGTTGAGTGACACGCATGCACAAACACAGACACACGCAGACAAACACACGCAGATCCCCTCCCCTCCCCCACCCTTCACTCACACACACACACACACACACACACACACACACACACACACACACACACACACACACACACACACACACACACACACACACACACACACACACACACACACACACACACACACACACACTAAGTGTGAAATGGGTTCAGTGACACTTGACCTGTGCCATCCAAGCTTCTTTCAACACATCAGCCATATCTATGTGCATGACTGTGTGATCGTAGGCTTTCCTCTGTCTGACCTAAATGTGCTACTGTCTAGACACTTCTCACACAGCGTTTACTGCATATATTGTGCACCTCTGTCAAAACGTTCCTTTTTAAGGAAGTTCCACAAGACTCGTTCCCTCCCCTGTCAGACAGAGAGTAGCTTGCTGTGAGTTGTTTGGCATGGTGAAATAATGAAATGACATGGGTTAAAGAGTGAGGTAGCTCATAATGTCTTAATGAGGGCTTCAGATTGATTCCTTACTGTTGTTTTTGATCATGTTGTTGTTGTTGTTGTTGTGTGCCGTGTACAGTTCAATTTCAGGATACTGACTCACAAGTACAGGATCATGTAAATAAGATGGTGATAAGATCTTAATACTCTGGTTAACCCCATCTGTAACTACAGCAAAACCCCTCCGTTGAGGTAACATGGTGAATGGAGATTGACATAGAAATGCTGTAATCCTCCGCAAGATTTGCTCTCTGATTCAAATTCATGTTTTTCTTTGAGGAGAGAGGTCAAATTTAGTCGTAATGACAAAGTATTTATAGCAAGTGTTGGGTAAGTATGACAGATATGTCCATGTCGGTGTGGTTGTGCGTGCGCACGTGTGCATTCATGCGTATGCGTGCACGTGCGTGTCTGAGCCACCGTTGTTTTCAGAGGACACGTGAAGCTGTGAAACTCGGTGAAACAAGCTGCCCTTGCTTTTTTTCTGCTGTCCTGCCGGGGCCTCAGTGGGATGGGCAGTTTATGAGATGACAGGACATGCCAACAAATTGCATCACTTCTGCCTCTGTGGCCGAGGACAATGGCCCACCATATGCCGATGTGGGAAAATGAATGGGGCTCATTTGTGCTGGCACCACGAGCCCCCAGTCCCCTCACCCCCTCGCCCCTGCCTGGGCCGTTTGTCCCCTAGCCCCCTCACCCTGCGCTGGGCTCCACTATGGAACACAGGCCGACACAGACAGACGAGCCCAGCCTCTGACATAGAACACAACACAACATCAAAAGGAGAGAATCACTAATTTATTACATGAATATATACACTACCGTTCAAAAGTTTGGGGTCACTTAGAAATGTCCTTGTTTTTGTCGATTAAAATAACGTAACAATGATCCGAAATACAGTGTAGACATTGTTAATGTTGTAAATGACTTTTGTAGCTGGCAACTGCAGATTTTTTATAGAATATCTACATAGGTGTAGAGGCCCATTATCAGCAACCATCACGCCTGTGTTCCAATGGCACGTTGTGTTAGCTAATCCAAGTTTATCATTTTAAAAGGCTAATTGATCATTAGAAAACCCTTTTGCAATTATGTTGGCACAGCTGAAAACTGTTGTGCTGATTATATAAGCAATAAAACTGGCCTTCTTTAGACTAGTTGGGTATCTGGAGCATCAGCATTTGTAGGTTTGATTACAGTCTCAAAATGTCCAGAAACAAAGTACTTTCTTCTGAAACTCATCAGTCTATTCTTGTTCTGAGAAATGAAGGCTATTCCATGTGAGAAATTGCCAAGAAACTGAAGATCTCGTAGAACGCTGTGTACTACTCCCTTCACAGAACAGTGCAAACTGGCTCTAACCAGAATAGAAAAAGGAGTGGGAGGCCCCAGTGCACAACTGAGAAAGAGAACAAGTACATTAGAGTGTCTAGTTTGAGAAAGAGATGCCTCACAAGTCCTCAACTGGCAGCTTCATTAAATAGTACCCGCAAACCCTCAACGTCAACAGTGAAGAAGCGACTACAGGATGCTGGCCTTCTGGGCATAGTTCCTCTGTCCAGTGTCTGCGTTCTTTTGCCCATCTTAATCTTTTCTTTTTATTGGCCAGTCTGAGATATGGCTTTTTCTTTGTATCTCTGCCTAGAATGCCAGCATCCCAATGCCTACACTGTATTTGTGTTCAATTTGATGTTATTTTAAATGGACAAAATCATTGCTTTTTTTTCCAAAACAAGGACATTTCTAAGTGACAGACACCCTGGTTCGAATCCAAGCTGTATCACAAGTGGCCGTGATTGGGAGTCCCATAGGGCGGCGCACAATTGGCCTAGCGTCGTCCGGGTTTGGCCGGTGTAGGCTGTCATTGTAAATAAGAATTTTTACACACACATACAATAACAATATATGCACACATATAACATATGATGGTATAAATCTTTACAAATATCTGTGTTTGTCTCAGCATTGGTTGTTTACATGTGTGTATGCCAGATGTGTCTGTTTCTGCGTGTGTGATTTTTGTTGTGTGTATGCGTGTGAGGAATATGAGTGTGTGCAGGCCTGGGATGATAGCAGATGATTAAGGAGCGGCTGCTCTGTTGACATGAGATACTAATGAGGATGAAATGAGAAGGTCAGGGCTCATCTCCAGGAGAGGGACACCCCCGCCCCTCGCTACCCCCTCTCTCGCCCCCCTAGCCCGCCCCCCTCCTCAGAACGGCCAGCTAATCTCCCTCTTAATCGACACTGCCACCACGGCACACAAAAACACACACTCACATATACACACATACATAAACACAAACACAAGCGAAACTGACCAGCAGCACTCTGCATCTACATAATGGTGGTAATTAGCCAGCAGCACAACAAGACCAGCTCAGAGTTATGACTAGCACCTCTCTTTGGGCCCATTCTAGTTCTGACCAGATTGGACCAGTCTGTCAATCTGTGTTCTACCCCACACACAACATGTTGTTGACCAGATTACACTAAGCATTGCACATCAGAAAATGTTGAGACTATTATTATATAATTTATTCTGGGGTGGAGGTAACAAGCTAAAGGAGAGGAGAGGAGAGGAGAGGAGAGGAGAGGAGAGGAGAGGAGAGGAGAGGAGAGGAGAGGAGAGGAGAGGATGGGGGGAGAGGAGAGGAGAGGAGAGAGTGATGGAGCCAGAATGTAGACGTCATGTCTCCCCTCATGTGAGGGCTCTAGTGTTATTAATGGACATATCAGGGTCTCTATCAGCACAGTGAACTGCTGACCCCATAGGAAGAAGGAATTGCTCAGCCAGCTGCACGCCAAAAGAGAGAGAGAGAGAGCAAAAGGCCACGTAAAAAGTTGGGCGTGTGAAGTGTGGTGAAGTGTTGGATGGAGGTCTCATACCCCTGACCCCTGCGTTTTTAAAGAGCGGCGCTTCACCTCGTTAATCAGACAGCGATGCGTATCACCGCCACCATCACCCTCCGTGTGTCCCCCTCACACTTGTCATTTTTCACAGTCACTCATGGGGAGATAAGGATCCCCAGGTGACAGGCTGGCTCAACAGGGGAAATGTGCAGTGAGGGATGATTGTGTGTGCCCGGGCAGGGGAATCTAGTGTGTGTAGAGAGCGAGAGAGCGAGAGAGCGAATTGGAGGGACATGGCCATGGTCTGTGTCTCGGTTTCCAACTTTAAATCAATGGCCACCCACATCCACAGTTGGATTACAAAATAAGACTTACAGGATGAGAATCACTCCACCAATCATCAACCTGATAAGGGATATTTAGGTAGCAAAACGTCAAGTTCATGAGACAAACTAATGGACACTGAGAGGAAACACTTTTTGAAGGGAAAAGAAACAGACTGGGGGAGAGAAAAAATGAAGAGAGAGAGACAGAGAGAGAGTGTAGAGAAAGGAGAGAGCGAAATAGACCCAGCTAACACATAACGTTCTGAGTACCATATGTTTCTTAGAGCATGGTTGTATTTTTCATACAACCTTCCAACACACTTCTGGGAATGGTGCAGGATAGTTGCTTGGCTTTGGAACATTCTCAGTACATTTAAGGTATTTCATTACATTTAAGGTAGTTCAAACATGGTAACATTTCATTTCAATTGTGGTAATGTTCTAGGAACATCTGGTTTGACAATGGGAATGTTCTGAAATAGTTTAGAGAACAATAAGAAACAACGTTATTCTGCGGGAATTTCAGTACGTCAGCATAACGTTTCCTACAGGTTTAATCAGGACAGTCTTAAACAAATCTACTTTGAAACCAAAGTTTACACCTCACACACATGGTTATGGGCTTAAATAAGACAACTGTACCATGTCAGATATAGATTTGGAATGTATTCAATTTTGAATTTGAAACCCAATATTACACCTTATATACAGTACATCACAGGACACTGAATTATAGCAAAACTGTTTGACATAGAAACTCCAGATTTCTGTCAGTTTTCTTTATTCATTTTGAAATTATGAAAAATATTAATAACATTCCACGCTGAGGCCAAAGAGGGCACTTTTGGTAATTGACTGCAGGAAAGGGCTACAAACATATACAGTGCATTCTGAAAAAATTCAGACCCCTTGACTTTTTCCACATTGTATTACGTGACAGCCTTATTCTAAAATGGATTAAATTGTATTTTTTCCTCGTCAATCTACACACAATACCCAATAATGACAAAGCAATATGAGGTTTTTAGACATTTTTGCAAATTTATTTAAAAAAAAGTGAAACTGAAATTTACATAAGTATTCAGACTGTTTAGTCAGTACTTTGTTGAAGCACCTTTGGCAGCAATTACAGATTTGAGTCTTCTTGGGAATGACGCTACAAGCTTGGCACACCTGCATTTGGGGAATTTCTCAAATTCTTCTCTGCAGACACTCAAGCTCCGTCAGGTTGGATGGGGAGTGTCGCTGTTAAGCTATTTACAGGTGTCTCCACAGATGTTTGATCGGGTTCAAGTCCGGGCTCTGGCTGGGCCACTCAAGGACATTCAGAGACTTGTCCCGAAGCCACTCCTGTTGGAAGGTGATCAAGGATATCTCTGTACCTTGCTCTGTTCATCTTTCCCTAGATTCTGACTAGTCTCCCAGTCCCTGCCTCTGAAAAACATCCCCACAGCATGATGCTGCCACCACCGTGCTTCACCGTAGGGATGGTGCCAGGTTTCTTCGAGACGTGACGCTTGGCATTCAGGCCAAAGAGTTCAATCTTGGTTTCATCAGACCAGAGAATCTTGTTTCTCATAGTCTGAGACTCTAAGTGCCTTTGGGCAAACTCCAAGCGGGCTGTCATGTGAGTTTTACTGAAGAGTGGCTTCCGTCTGGCCACTCAACCATAAAGACCTGATTGGTGGAATGCTGTAGATATGGTTGTCCTTCTGGAAGTTTCTCCCATCTCCACAGAGGAACTCTGGAGCTCTGTCAGAGTGAACGTCGGGTTCTTGGTCACCTCCCTGACCAAAGCCTTTCTCCCCAGATTGCTCAGTTTGGCCAAGCAGCCAGCTCTAGGAAGAGTATTGCTGGTTCCAAACTTCTTCCATTTAAGAATGATGGAGGCCACTGTGTTCTTGGGGACCTTCAATGCTGCCGAAATGTTGTGGTACCCTTCCCCAGATCTGTGCCTCTACACAATCCTGTCTCGGAGCTCTACGGACAATTCCTTCAACCTCATGACTTGGTATTTGCATTGATATGTACTGTCAACTGTTGGACCTTACAGGTGTGTGCCTATCCAAATCATGTCCAATCATTTGAATTTACTACAGGTGGATTACAAGTAGAAACATCTCAAGGACGCTCAATGGAAACAGGATGCACCTGAGCTCAATTTCGAGTCTTAGCAAAAGTCTAAATACTTACAGTACCAGTCAAAGGTTTGGACACACTCATTCAAGGATTTTTCTTTATTTTTACTATTTTCTATATTGTAGAATAATAGTGAAGACGTCAAAACTATGAAATAACACGTATGGAATCATGTAGTAAGCAAAAAAATAAAAAAATGTTAGATTCTTCAAAGTAGCCACCCTTTGCCTTGATGACAGCTTTGCACACTCTTGGCATTCTCTCAACTAGCTTCACCTGGAATGCTTTACCAACAGTCTTGAAGGAGTTCCCACATATCCTGAGCACTTGCTGGCTGCTTTTCCTACACTCTGTTGTCCAACTCATCCCAAACCATCTCAACTGAATTGAGGTCAGGTGATTGTGGATGCCAGGTCATCTGATGCAGCAGCCATCACTCTTCTTCTTGGTCAAATAGCCCTTACACAGCCTGGAGGTGTGTTGGGTCATTGTCCTGTTTAAAAACAAATTATAGTCCCACTAAGCACAAACCAGATGGGATGGCATATCACTGCAGAATGCTGTGGTAGCCATGCTGGTTAAGTGTGCCTTGAATTCTAAATAAATCACAACAGTGTCACCAGCAAAGCACCCCCACACCATAAAACCTCTTCCTCCATGCTTCACGGTGGGAACCACACATGTGGAGATCATCCGTTCACCTACTGTACTCTGCGTCTCACAAAGACACGGCGGTTGGAACCAAAAATCAGACCAAAGGACAGATTTCCACCGGTCTAATGTCCATTGCTTGTGTTTCTTGGCCCAAGAAAGTCTCTTCTTCTTTTTGGTGTCCTTGAGTAGTGATTTCTTTGCAGCAATTCGACCATGAAGGCCTGATTCACTTAGTCTCCTCTGAACAGATGTTGAGATGTGTCTGTTACTTGAGCTCTGTTAATCATTTATTTGGCCTGGTAACACTATCCTCTTTAGCAGAGGTAACTCTGCGCCTTTCTTTCCTATGGCGGTCCTCATGAGAGCCAGTTTCATCATAGCGCTTGATTGTTTTATTTTATTATATTTTTTAAATACATTTTGTTACCCCTTTTTCTCCCCAATTTTGTGGTATCCAATTGCTAGTTACAGTCTTGTCTCATCGCTGCAACTCCCATATGGACGCGGGAGAGGCGAAGGTTTAGAGCTGTGCGTCCTCCAAAACATGACCCAGCCAAGCCGCACTGCTTCTTGACACAATGCCGCTTAACCTGGAAGCCAGCCGCACCAATGTGTCGGAGGTAACACCGTACACCTGGCGACCGTGTCAGCGCGCATGCGCCCGGCCCGCCACAGGAGTCACTAGAGCGCGATGGGACAAGGACATCCCGGACGACGCTGGGCCAAATGTGCGCCGCACCCATTGGTCTCCCCGCTGTGGCCGGCTGCGACAGAGCCTGGACGCGAACCAGGATCTCTAGTGGCACAGCTAGCACTGCGATGCTGTGCCTTAGACCACTGCGCAACTCGGGAGGCCCCACTTGATGGTTTTTGCGACTGAACTTGAAGAAACTAAAAGGTCTTGAAACCAAAAACAACCAACGTTCCCACAACGTCCAAGGAACCAAATCTGCTAGCTGGGAAGAGAGAGACAGAGAGAAAGAAAGAGAGAGAGAAATGAGCCTGCCAGTGGTTAATTGAGCATACAGATTCCTAATGTGTCAGGAGGTGGCCTCACAGATGAGGGATGGTACCTTTTCAGGATGCATCTTCCTTTGTTTCCTCTTTGAGACTAATGAAGTCGGCCTTCCATACACATGAGCTGGACACTGACACACCAGAGTTCTCTCTCTCTCTCTCTCTCTCTATCTCTCCCTCTCCCCATTCACAAAGTATATAACAGTCATTCATCCGAATGTTTACATACATGCACACACACACACACACACACACACACACACACACACACACACACACACACACACACACACACACACACACACACACACACACACACACACACACACACACACACACACACACACACACACACACACACACACACACACAAACCACGTTGAGTTATGAACTAGACCCATGTGATGAACTCACACTCTGCAGGGCTCAACGTTAGAGCATATTCATTATCAAAGCAGACCTGTTTATTTTTACTGTCTCTCCAAACAGCACGCATCCATTATCACAAAGATTTTGTCACTCTTTTTTTTCTCCTTGATGCCTTAGGGTCAATCCCTAATGAGCTTAGCACAGAGGAAGCATGGAAGCTATTACTGAGGGTGTTTGAACAAGGGGGTGATATTGTACCTTATGATTACACCCATTTATATATATATATATATATATATATATATATATTTATATATATATATATATATATATATATACACAGTTGAAGAGACGTACACCTGAAGTCGGAAGTTTACATACACTTATGTTGTTTCTTGTTGACAAACTATAGTTTTGGCAAGTCGGTTAGGACATCTACTTTGTGCATGACTCAAGTAGGTTTTTCCAACAATTGTTTCAGACAGATCATTTCACTTATGATTCACTGTATCACAATTCCAGTGGGTCAGAAGTTTATATACACTAAGTTGACTGTGCCTTTAAACAGCTTGGACATTTCCAGAAAATGATTTCATGGCTTTAGAAGCTTCTGATAGGCTAATTGACATAATTTGAGGCAATAGGAGGTGTACCTGTGGATGTATTTCAAGGCCTACCTTCAAACTCAGTGCCTCTTTGCTTGACATCAAGGGAAAATCTAAATAATTCAGCCAAATACCTCAGATTTTTTTTTTTTTTACTCCACAAGTCTGGTTCATCCTTGGGAGCAATTTCCAAATGCCTGAAGGTACCACGTTCATATGTACAAACAATAGTAAGCAAGTATAAACACCATGGGACCACACAGCTGTCATACCGCTCAGAAAGGAGACGCGTTCTGTCTCCTAGAGATGAATGTACTTTGGTGCGAAAAGTGCAAATCAATCCCAGAACAGCAAAGGACCTTGTGAAGATGCTGGAGGAAACAGGTACAAAAGTATCTATATCCACAGTAAAACAAGTCCTATATCGACATAACCTGAAAGGCCACTCAGCAAGGAAGAAGCCACTGCTCCAAAACCGCCGTAAAAAAAGCCAGACTACGGTTTGCAACTGCACATGGGGACAAAGATCGTATTTTTTGGAGAAATGTCCTCTGGTCTGATGAAACAAAAATAGAACTGTTTGGCCATAATGACCATCGTTATGTTTGGAGGAAAAGGGAGCGTTGCAAGCCGAAGAACACCCTCCCAAACGTGAAGCACAGGGGTGGCAGCATCATGTTGTGGGGGTGCTTTGCTGCAGGAGGGACTGGTGCACTTCACAAAATAGATGGCATCATGAGGGACGAAAATTATGTGGCTATATTGAAGCAACATCTCAAGACATCAGTCAGGAAGTTAAAGCTTGGTCGCAAATAGGTCTTCCAAATGGACAATGACCCCAAGCATACTTCCAAAGTTGTGGCAAAAGGGCTTAAGGACATATATATATATAAGTCTAGACAGAGAGAAAGGTGGCAACGTTGTGTACCAGTCTGTGTCCGCCACTATGTGGGGCTGGGTAAGTTTTGGGTAAGGTGAGAGCAGGGCCTGTGGATGACAAACACATTGATGATGATCTGATATAACACTTATTTTCCTTGTCCTGCTCTCGCTAGCTAGTGAGAGCACTTTGCTTTCTTTTTGTTGTTGTTCGCTATCTCTCTCCACAGGCTGGACTAGTGTGTCTGGCCAACCAAACTTGTTCAAGGTGCTCCGTGACCATATGTTTGCTCATTGGGGAGGGGAGCGGGAAAGGCTAGTCTGGTGTGACCTTCACTCAGGTTGAGCACTGAATACTCCAGGCTCTGCTTGGTTGGGTTCATGCCAGGTGAGCACAGCCTTGGAAAGAACCACACAACGCTGACACAAACAACTACTGTTGGTCTCACAATGACAGCTAGAATAGTTTAATTGGATCCCACTACATGGCCAAGCTGCAAATTAAAATAATATCTATTGTATTTTCAGATGTGCCATTTGGCCAAATGGTGACAAACATAAAAATGTATGCGTTTCCTTTCTCTCTGCATTCAAGTGGAATTGTGTTGAAACACACAAAGCAAGCATATTGCAATATAGAAATGAATGTTGAAATGATCATTACGTTGAGACAATTGATGGGTAATCATTCCTGTAATTTGGTCAACGTTGTCTTGCAGCCACCAGTCAAGCAGTGTAGAATATGACATTTCGACATTTTGAGAAGAAGATTTGAAACAAAAACCATCTCTTTAGATCATCCAGCCCACCACTAATGACAAACTGTTGTATTGGCCAATGGCAGTCACTGACGTCTCACTGTAAAAGCCAATCCCTTCATTGGCTTCAACACTTCATGTTTCATATCTTGGTTTCACATGGAACTCAAGCTTATAGCAATACAATACAGTAGTATCTCTTTGTGTCCCATTGAATTCAGCAGTATATGTACAATATTGGATGATCATATGATTAATACAAGTTGATGTATACAATAATAATACATTTTGACAAATTTTATTTTATAAAAAGTAAATTTCAGTGGGTAATTCTAAAGGGGGGAAAAAGTGCTTTCTTTTCTTCCTCCCCCACCAACCTTATTTCCTTGGGAAGAATACATATTTCTGCTTGAGAACACCCTTTAAACTATGAAATGACTGCAGTCACTGACACACATACCGCCCTGCCACACACACACACACACACACACACACACACACACACACACACACACACACACACACACACACACACACACACACACACACACACACACACACACACACACACACACACACACACACACACGGAACAATGCACATGAACATGCAAGGATGCACACACACACACACACACACGCTCCCCGTATTTTGGATGTATAGATGGAAGGGGGAGGCAGGGGGGACTGAAAAATATAATCTCTTGAAAAGAATGAGGCCCTCTGGGATTTTCTCAAAGTGGCCCCTCTGTGCGGTGGGGGCCGGTGGGGGTGCGGGGGCCTAAAACATGGGCACTCCACACTGTAACCTTAGCCAGCGGGGGAGCAATCTGTCAAATAATTAGCCGTTGCCCAGGACAAAGGTTTTATTTGCAGGAATTTCATAGAAGCCAGGGTTGAATAATATGTCTCTGTATTGTGCAGGGCCATGGGAACATCATCTCTTGCTGGTGGGGCTATAAAAGACAGCCAACTGATAATGAGAAAAGGGTTTGGTAATTCAATTCCTCAAGCATTTGTTTCTATAATTCCTTCTCTCTTTCTGTCCTCCGCTCTCTTGTCTCTTCACTCTTTTATATCTAGCTAATTAAAGAACATCATTTTGACAAAGACGTGCCGGTGTCCTTGGGAGAAAAATGTCTTGCATTCTTAGTTTACCACAACATTACCAAACAGCAAGATATTAATAATGTTGAGAGATTTTGTTATTTTGAATGTTTTATTGACAACACAATGTATCAACACAATACATATTATTTTTGTAAAATAGTGAAAGAAAAAAAAGCAATTGATATGGCAAATATGTTTGCATATTTACTGGCTGAGTTCATAACGTTATATTTAGAAGATATTTGAGGCAAATATTTGAGAGATAAATTATTTGAACAAGTGATAAAGTTCCTGAACAGATACTGTTCTCATATAAACCAGAAAAGGGTTGCCATGGTGCCAGAATGAATTTACAGTGTATAGTTTTTTCATTGGTTGATAGAGGTTAATACCCAGCTAGGTAGCAGCTTCATGCTCTCCACTCCCCTGCATTGCCTGGGGGAATAAATAACAGAGACATCTCCTGTGGGGGTTGGTTTGGACTCTTTTTACCAGTTCCCTATTGTATTTAGAAGCAGGCAGAGTCATAACTGTCTCTGCTTCATATTTTCACTTCTCTTTCCCTGCTTGCTGAAAACATATGTAAACATACAAAGTCCACTGTACAAATTGTCAGTGTGACATTTTCAAATGTTCCAGTTCATGGTTCCATGTCTTACTAACAACAACTGAGTTTTAGAGAGAAGATACCAACCTCATAGATAATGTAAGTGACCGAGTGTTTCCAATGCCTGAACAATGTCCAGTCTCTCTGGTACCCTACACTTTCTCTCTGTCTGCTGACCTCTGACCCTTAGGGGCGTCCAAGCAGGAAGTGGATAGTGTTAAAAGGGATTGATTGGTTTTGTGGTCTATAGATGATTGTTTATATCATTCCATACGGGAGGGTTGACCTTTAGTGACCCCTCTGTGAGCCAATCGGCTGAGCGCTCAGACCTGTGTCCATTTGCGACTGCTAATTACTGTTAAGGGCCCTGGTTTCGGGTCCTAAAATGGGCCCCTGCGCTGCTTTGATGACAGAGAAATACAGCAGGGATACACTCCTCTGATCTTCCTGTGTACCGTTTCTTACTACCCCCTGAACGTCAAGCACATTAAGCTTAATCTAGCGGCAAATTCTTCTCAATTATTTGTATGTTGTTGTAATGTGAGTTAGTACAGCTGTGTACGCTCGAGTCAGTGTGTGAAGCGTGTGTGTTTTTGTCCTGGCTGCATATACATTTTACAACTACTGCCACAGTGCGTCTAACGTGTGTTCTTGTATGTGGTGTGAGTTTGTACATCCTCTAACACATTCCAATGCTCGCTTTTAAGTCAAATAATTGGATTATGCATCCTGTGATCTCCCTAATTATAAATGGAACCAAGCTTACAATTTTCCAGTCATTATTTTATATTTTGTTCCCCTCTAATAAGAAGGTGCGGTGAAGCACAACAAAATGCTATGACTCTATTTCCTGCTCTTTGCCTTACAGCTATGTGTAGATGAAGAACGCCTACACTCTCCCAATATCATCATCCCCCCCCCCTCATTAAACATTAGAGCGCCAAATAGACACGCACATGTGCGCGCAAATATAAACATGCACACATGCGCACACACAAAACCATACAGAAAAACATTCACAGACATGTCCGAAATGACACTGGCACGTAAGCACAAATTAACAGCATAAACTTGTTTAAATATTCAGACCAAACTGCAAATACCCCAATATTTATGAAACGTTTGTTTTATACTTACTGTAAAATACTCACACAATCACACAAATAAATCACAGCATAGGTTCCATTCACACAAATGACAGTCAATCACACTCGCAATGCTGCTGATATATCATTGTGTCCAGGCCCCACATCCTCTCATCCCCTCAGTAACACTCATCTGCCCTCCACCAGTCCTCCACCCAACTCCAGGGAACACAGTACATCTGACAGTATTTCATGTTGGATTTCGGGACAAGTGAGAGGATTTCAGTTCAAGCTCCGAGCTTAGCATGGGGTGCAGTACTGCAGGGAGAACCGTTCGCTGCGTAAAGCTCACTGCTTACGTGACGTGGGGATTTTTTTCTCTCCCCTCTCTCACCCTCTTTTCTGGGTTTTGTTGATTTAGCTGTGAGTGGCTGCCTGACACAACATTGGCTAACTCCTCAAGGAGCTAAATAAAGCTAACCCCTTGCATAGTTATTCTATCACAGGGCTCTGCGGGAGCAGAAAAAGGGATGTATTTTGATTGACCAAACCCGGGGGCTTCAGTAATACTATAACCACAGGAAACTGGAGACGGAAAGAAAGAAAGAGAGAGAGGGAGGGAGGGAGGGAGGGGTGAGAGAGAAAGAGACATTTGTATATTAGAGGCATGCTGTATTTCCTAAATTGATTAATTTAATTAACATTCAAATATATATCTTTTTTTCACCTAACAGATCCTGTGCCAGTTGTTTCATGAGGCTCTTCAACCCTTCATCAGAGGCAAGGTGTTTTCTAAGAAGTAGAACATCTAACTCGTTGTAGTTCCCCTGCCTATTGACTCATTTTGGCACTTGATCACCAGGACAATGCTGTGTTACTTCGGTTGAGTTCATGCTCACAAACTCCCCCGATGAGCAGAGTGTGTTTAGCAGTGTGCCGTAGTGGACACATAGACCTATAGCGGCAGCATACATGTCACAGAGACACTAATGACAGGTGAAGGCATGGTGCATGTGGCCCTTTCCACGGCCCCCACACCCACAACACAGGTTAACCCGGGAAATCAAGAAAGAAAGGAATAACATGGGGAGCACCTGAGAGGAATCCTGAGTGGCCAGTTCCTGGTAGAAAAAGATGGATTGCCTGAATTCTCCACCAATCACAAAACAACACATTGGCTGCAGCATTGATTGATGAAGTATTTAAGTCGTCAATCTCACATCACCCGCTTTTCTCCTCTCTTTTTTCTCTCTCCAACCGGTTGCAGAAAAGGCATGCAGTGTCTGCAGCTCGGATGAGACCTGACTGGTGCAAAGTATCACCGCTTTTCACCTTTCGATTTCGTCTCAAATGCGCTGAATGTTTTGGTTGTGTGTGTGCGTACAATCAAAAGGTAGGCAAGAGATCATCCCCTTTTCATTCATAACGTACACAATACATACATCATGTTACACATATTACATAGTAATTCTCTGTACATGAAATGACTAGAGAAGTACAACATGTCCTGTCCTCTAGGAGCGAGATGATGAGAGGATTGTGGATTTCTAGGAATAGGATTAGCTGTGTTGAGTTCAACCTAAAGGTGTAAAGGGTTTCGTCCTCTTCGTCTGAAGAGGAGTAGCAAGGATTGGACCAATACGCACCGTGGTAAGTCCATATTCAATTTAATAACTGGACACTAAGAATACAAAAATAACACCGTGAATGATACAAAACGAAAACGAAACAGTCCCGTATGGTGAAAACACAGACACAGGAAAACAACCACCCACCAAACACAAAGGAAAACAGGCTACCTAAATATGGCTGGGAACCATACTAGGCCAAACACATAGAAATATAACCATAGAACAAAACATAGAAAAACAACATAGAATGCCCACCCCAACTCACGCTCTGACCAAACTAAAATAAAGACATAAAAAAGGAACTAAGGTCAGAACGTGACAAAAGGTCTAAAGCTGAGAGGGAGAGAACTAGACCTGAGCCCAGGTGCATACAGATACAGATTGTAGTAACCCCTCCCATGTACATCGCCAACTCCATAGCTCTCAGCCAGGCAAAATGCATTCTAACAGGCATCACTGAAGACAACTCACGGCAGTGCTATTGATTACAAATCATGATTAACAATAGTAGTATTGATACAAATGGAACATTAGCCCGCACCTCTGACCCTTGTCCGGGACCTTTTTTTGTACGCTATGATGTATTCAATATCAGAATCATGCTTGAGTAAACTTGCTGGGGGAAAATCTATGGGATGTTATTCATAAAAATAAGGGAAAGATCCCACCGGCAGCCATACTGGTAACAGTGCATGAGACGATGCACTTAGAATGTCAACAGAGATTTGGTTATGGATTGATCCGGTCAACCTATGTTCTTGCCACAGTAAAGCGCAAATTCTCCAAGGAGTATATAACCCCCGTCCATTGTTATCCTCTCCTAATATGATACCCTCACAAGGGTTTCCACAAGACCTCATTTCTAATCAATGCGTGTGGTTGGTGGGGATCCTCCTGTCTCTGCAAATGAATGACTTCACTTTTTCCGCGGTTTTATTGTATTGATTTGTTTCATTAGCTGATTGATTTCTGCCCCTCTTCCTTCCTTTTGCTTATCAATATGAGAGCTGATCACATCCATTCAGGAAAAAAAATCCCAATCAGCCTTTGGTAGCTAGTGGAATCCCTTAGCAGGATCCTGAGGGGACAAGGCTAACCATGGTTATTGAGCATGACTGGGACTATTGGTTGACAGTGAAAGTAAAATGTAGGTTTTCCATCTACCTGGTATTGTGTGTATGGGCAGCAGAGCTGCTGTATTGCTGTTGCTCACCAGTTGTCATGCTAAGGTTCTGCAAGGCTTGATTTGGTTGTCATAGTCCCTCTCCCTGAGTATCTGTTAAATGTTCACCTGCTCATTATACTTTGTCCTTATTACCAGCCATATCTGACCCTCTCCTTTAATTCCCTTTGACACCCGAACAATGGATAGGAAGTGCTTCAAGCCAGCAAGTCAGACTTCACTTCATTGCAGGAATTATAGAGTTTCATTCTCTGTCACTGGAGCGTTTTAGTGACTTGCCCCAGCAGCACAACAGTGGACAACGGTGATCTCTCTCTCTCTCATACATGTGATAGATGCACATTTGTGGATGCTTATGTATGCGCACACACATCCATGCAAACACACACATGTACACACACGCACACACACACACACACACACACACACACACACACACACACACACACACACACACACACACACACACACACACACACACACACACACACACACACACACACACACACACACACACACACACACCAGCCAACCAGACTGTGTTTGGGGTGAAAGGGAGAGGCTGTAGCATAGTAACACATAGTCCAATGATGGGCCCCATATGCCAAACACAGTCCTAAGATTTATACCCTCAGCTATGCAAAGTGAAATAGTGGTAATGTGGAACAAAATCCCCCCAAAAAGAAGAACAGAAACGCAAATGTTTGCTTGTTCTATTTAGCCCATTATTCATCAAGCCAGCTGCCTAAATCTATTAGGATCAACACTGTTTGAGTTGTCTCCTCAGAAACACTGACATATTATTTCTGCCTTTCCTGAGCCATCTCGATGTGACAGTCAGCCCTCTAAGAAAACAAGCTGAAGTAATACTGCAAGTCATAAAATGTCTGGCCCAGCGCTCTCGCTCATCCCTGTTCTCCCCCTCCCTCCCTTCCACACCAGAGTTCTCTCTCATCCCTGTTCTCCCCCTCCCTCCCTTCCACTGACACACCAGAGTTCTCTCTCACTCTCTCATCCCTGTTCTCCCCCTCCCTCCCTTCCACTGACACACCAGAATTCTCTCTCATCTCTGTTCTCCCCCTCCCTCCCTTCCATTGACACACCAGAGTTCTCTCTCATCCGTGTTCTCCCCCTCCCTCCCTTCCATTGACACACCAGAGTTCTCTCTCATCCCTGTTCTCCCCCTCCCTCCCTTCCACTGACACACCAGAGTTCTCTCTCTCTCACTCTCTCTCTCTCTCATCTTCTTCCCACCCCCCCACCCCAAAAAAACACACATATTTTCCTAATCAACTACTATGATAATAGAAAAGTCCATAATGTAATAAAATAATATGTTAAAACGAGAGCCAGTGTCTTTGTGATGTCTTATCACATAGCCAACACACATCCACACCTAAATGAATGGCTAAAACACATGTCTATGATGAGGTATACCCATAAGCCTGAGAATGTTCATGCTAAAGAATGACAGATAGATTATCTCATGGCCTTTTCCCTAAACACTGTTTTTCCAGCTTGTGGGAATTCCTGTTCCTGGGGTGTATGGAGCCACCCAGACTGAGCTCTGGAAATACCGTGTTGCTTAGACCTCGCCTTTAACTTTCACTTTATCACCTCCATTGACACCAGGATATGAAGGCCACTCCTTAACAATTACACTTGCAAAATGAAACAGTCACAGAACTGAAATAATTTGGAATGCTTTTATTTTAATGTCAGTGTGTTTCAAAACAAGGTATGTTTTCCCAAAAAATAATACTACACAGACAGATGCATTTTTAATTACATATCATGTAATCAGATGTTAAACATGTTAATTGATTGAGGCAAGAATTCTTGGTTAAAGTATCCCAGTTTCACCACAATTGTCCTTCCAAAAACAACAAAAAGACAACCCATCTTGATTTTCATGCTTCAAATCACTGTCCGCTGCAGGATTTGGACCTCACTTAGCATTTTTATTCTCTGTTTCCTATGATGCTCTATATTCTATTTTCCATCCTTCTCCCTCCCTCCCTCCCTCCCTCCCTCCCTCCCTCCCTCCCTCCCTCCCTCCCTCGCTTTCACTCTCACTCTCACTCTTTCTCTCTTTCTCTCTCTCCCTTTCTCGTTCTCTTCTTCTCTCACTCTACTCTCTCTCTCTCCCTTTCTCGTTCTCTTCTTCTCTCACTCTACTCTCTTCACTATAAATCCTTACAGTGGTTCTGGCAGCAGTTTCCTGCTCTTTCATCTGCCTCCCTTGTGGTAGGACCATTAGCCCGGCCGTACCTGCAAGTGTTTGGGAGGCAGCTGGCCCAGGATGCAGCACTGCTGTAGAGCCCAGAGGCTGGGCCTGGGACATGGGAACGCTGGCACCAAATACCAATGGGTAATTAGACCTTCGTTCAAGAGCAAATGTGGCAAGCATTAGACACAAAGCTCTTTCCGGTTCAAATCATATCTGCATCCTGGCCTTCCTCCTTTCCTTGGGAGATAATTATTTTTTTCCTTTATTTTCTTGCCCCCTTTTCTTCTTTCCACTCTCGGACTAACCATTGACGATCACTTGGCTTATGTTTGTCGTTTTGATGGAGGTATATTTTGCTGAAAGACAGTAGGAGGTCATCGGGTGTTATTATACTGTACATAAAAAATGTATGATTTTAATTTGTAAGGCTAACTTGTTATTTTGTCGTCTTCCTTAAACCCAGTTACATCAAAAGTACAACAACTCACGAATGAAGACATCCTGTATAATTTCTTTTTACCAAGGCAGAGGTCAGTCAGTCTATGTGACAGAAATGCAACCATCACCTGACATTTTGCCACAGAAACTACAAAATAAACAGAAGTGAGATACGGAATAGATCTAGTATGCGTCCATTGGGGTAAGAGTTTGCCCATGTTCAGATATGAATACATACAAAATAACATTTACTGTAACTGTGTCAAGTGTTGGACCCAGTATCCCTGACCTGTACCTTTACTGATCAGAACATTATTATTTACACTACACTGGAAAGATGGTCGGGAAGGTGACATTTGTGACATTTCCTTTCTATATGGGTGTGCCTGTGTTGAAAAAAACAACTGGTTGATAGTTTTTAGTTCATCTTATTATTTTTTTTACATGTTTGCACATTACACACATGAGCGACATGATGTCCTTGGAACATTGAATGACACAATTCAAACTTCATATTTGACATCTGGATCTTCTTGTATATTTAGATGTCTGGGCCGTGAGAAAAATGACCGTGTATGTTTCTCATCATTTAAAGAGGGAAACTATCAGGAGGCCTTTCTTGTTTTGTGGTGAACGGTGACATGACCCATAATTCCATTCAAACCACATTGGCCTTTCATCAGAAGTCACTCGCTGACCTGTATAGTCTGTCTTGCAGAACGTAGGCCTACTAGAGTAGAACTAGCGTCATCACTTGTCAAAATTATACTTACAAATTATGCATCAAATTATACGCACACATTCAAATTCTAGAAACAAAATCAACACTGTCCTAATAAATTCTGAACATTTGTCTCAGGTGAAAACGGAAGAGGTTGAATGCTGTGTGAGTGAGTGCGTGGTCTGCCTACTGCCGTGGCCAGGCTAGAGGACCCTGCTTTTATCACAGAGGGAGAAGCACTGAAGCCACATTAGCGTAAACAGGGACACAAAAGGAGAGGAGAGAGAGGAGTGGAACGGAAACCGGGGGTTGTAAACAGGACCCCCCACTGAGGAATTTCAATTTCATATCTCTAATTATCCCTGTTAGATGGAAGAACTGACAAAACACTTTCTTTGGTCACTCTTTCTTTCTCCCGCATCTCTGTCAATTAATTTCAGCAGAAGAATATGACTAATTGTCTACTCCACAGCTCTGGCCGTTATAGTAATTTGGCCCGCATTGGATGGAGGGGTGGTTCTGTGGTTATTCATGCATCCATTTATGATATTTGAACACAATGGGCTGTGCATAATTTCCGTTGATCATGTAAGCAACCTTGTTGTAGACATGGGCTTCTGAGCCTTTTTGGAGCCTGCGGCCTTGAAGCTCAGACAATACCCCTGTACTTCCCTCTTTTGTATGAGGAGAGCATTATGTTTCTCATTTCTGTCACTGGAATTGCTTCTTTGTTTAGAGTGCTAATATTAGCATCATAATTAGACTGGGAGAAAGAGAGTGTTGCGATTCATGCAGATTTTCCCGAAGTGCAGAGTGTGGAGGCCGGAATTTTACACGAGGTATCAGTTACTGGTGTTTCATGAGGATCCAGTTCAATCAGGAATTTGCATGTTAAATGTTTGTTATCAAACCAATTTTGTGTGCAAGATAATTATGCAGAAAAACTGAAACACACAGCGTCATTATCAGTAGTCAAAAAAGCTCTCGATTCAGAATGGATCATCCGTAAATTCAGTGTAACTATCTCATGCAGCCATGGCGCTGACCACCAACTCTAGGCCTACACTTTTACAAAGTTGAAGTGACAGTTCTCACAGTTTGAAACCGCTCACATGTAAAGACTGTACTCATCCTTGCAATGGGTGCAAACCAATTTGCAGACAGCATATTCAAAGCTTTCAGCTTGAGTTTGATTAAAAAGTGTCTTTGTTCAAAGTACTTGTGCTTTTTGCAAAGACTGTATGAACTTGGCACTTTATGGAATTTATCTTATATACTTAATGATTTAAAGTGATTGGTCTATAGCCAATGTTCTATTCAGGGTATATGTGTTTTTATGCATATAATAGAAAGTGTCAAGCAAGGAAGGCCGTGGTGACACATTCAATAGTGAATAGATGCTTTAAATTCACACATTTTAATTGCCAAAAAACAGCGCTTGACAAATAACTCTGGCTGGCGCGATATTGGGAAGAGCAGCAAACTTCATTCAATGGATCCCTGTTCGAACTCATTCAAACAACACACAACCGATACCAAACCAGGTCAGCTTACAGTAAGCCAACCAAAAGAAAGTAAACCAAAAAAAAAAAACTAATCAAACAGAAAATCAACCAAACTGAACATGAATGTCCAACACCAACCCATATGAGAGATTGTAGCATTTCATTACCCACATTCCTTTTCTGTGTACTCTTGACCCGTTGCCATGGCGCTAGAGCTAGCCACATTCATAACCTCTCTCTTGTGCTTTCTTACTTTCTTTCTCCTCTCTCTCCTTTTGTCTTTCTTCCTTTTCTCTCCGTCTTCCACAGCACTACTCATAAAGTACATTTTTCTTTGTGTTTGCATGAGATCACCATTGAAGTTCCCAGAGTTATAAATAACCTTTGAGCCCAGCATACATAATGCATCAAACAGAAAGAGGATTTCCTGGGTCAATGCTTGTCACAACCTGATCTGTTTCACCTGTCTTTGTGCTTGTCTCCACCTCTCCAGGTGTTGCCCATTTGCCTCATTTTTCCCAGTGTCTTTATACCTGTGTTCTCTGTTTGTCTGTTGCCAGTTCATTTAGTTTCATCAAGCAATCCAGCGGTTTTGCCATGATCCTTTCTGTCTCTAGTTCCTGTTGTCTAGCTTTCCCTGTTTTTGACCATTCTGCCTGCCCTGACCATGAGCCTGTTTGTCGTTCTGTACCTTGTCACACCACCCTGGATTACTGACCTCTGCATGCCCTGAGCCTGCCTGCCGTTCTGTACCTTTCGGACTCTGCTCTGGACTACTGACCTCTGCCTGCCCTTGACCTGTCGTTTGCCTGCCCCCCTGTTTTTGTAACACACTTGTTACAATCGGTCTTCTCCTGAGCCTTGACAACGCTAAATCATTATGACATTATTTGCTAAGTTTGTTTACCATTTTTAGTATCAAACCAAACTCTTGCCTCACAGCGCAAATAATACTAAATATGACGTAGGTCAAATAAAGCAACTCAAACTTTGTCATCTTGATGTTGTGTCATTCCGGATGCTGACTAACACACAAAATTATCATAGCACAAAAATCTCTGTTCGTAAAGTGTTCACATTTCAAAGCTAGTTTCCATACAGACCTTTGCATTAGCACATCTACAGTCAAGAGTCTAAGTGGCAAAACAGAAGAAAAGAAAAAAATGATTAGCATTTTAAGTATAAATAGTTCCAGGACAAGGGCTGTTAAGTTTGGAATTAACATGTAAACAGTTGGAAATGCCTTCCTCACCACCCCCACCCCACACTCACCCCTGCCTCCTTTTTAAACCGTGATAAATATACATAAAGTCTTGCACAAAGACCGCCTTGTTCCTTTAATGGGACACCCCCTTTAATGGAGAAATATTTCTTAGGATTATATCAGCATTCAGTTGCAAATTTTTGAGTTTTAATACTCAGTCATCTGTGAATAAGAGTATCATTTGAATTCAGAGGACACCTGGTGCCATGGGCTGGGCTATAGTGGGGGCTCGGAGCTGACCTGGTATCACTGCCAAGGCTGCTTTTTCCCAGCCTTCCATTCCTCTGGCCTGACTGGCTGCTCCATTCAGCCTCCTGCCTGCCGTCTCAGTCTCTCCTCAGATACTGTAGAGCACAGCCGCCCCAGCAGCACACTTGTAACTTTATTCTCCCACCCGAAAAAAAATAAGCTCTCTCTAAAAGATAAAGGGAAGGGAAATTATCTTATCAATCTCCTCTTAGATTAGGCTCGGAGTAAGTTGAATGCTGGTTTAGAGTGTCAGTGGGAAGCAGAGAGAAAACTTAGAATTCAATACTATAAAAAAAAAGGAAAAAAAAGATAAAATAACAGTGGCTCCGAGACCCTCTTTTGTTGATTTATTGTACATTAGCCACTAGGTTGTATGGAGAGCAGAGGGGGTGGGGGTTGGGGGAATGAGGCAGGACTATTTGGAGGAGGAGAAGAGAAGGGGGCAGGGGGGCTATTCGTATGCGTCCCACATCCACCACACACAATAAGGCCTGTATTGCGTTTTGCAAATTTATACCCAGGATGTTGGTTTTAGAGTGTTTTCCTGAAAAAAAGGAGACTTTTTTTTCTCCAAGTAAGTGTCTGCTTTCATGAGCAAGAGTGATTGAGGCACACAAACAAACCTTTGTTTCCCCCAGCTCACAGATGCAAGGCCCAGGCACTGGCTCTCGCTCCGCCTCAACACATTTGCACTTTTTGTTTTGAGTAAAACACAGGACTGTACGAAGAAAAATTAAATGAGCTAATTTCAGATTGAATGCTCCCTATAATCTTTTGAGATTTTCTCGGGATTTAAACAGCTTTCTTGACTCTACAAAAAAAGAATAATACCAATTTTATAATATTGTACAAAATAATATTGTAATATTTCTTGAAAATGAACAAGTAAATAAGAAGTGTCATCACTTTAATGTGATCCATGAAATATTAAAAAAATGCTAAACAATATTTACAAATTATTTCGATTGTGAGCACATTATCCCCATCACATCATGAATTAAATTAAAAGTTGAATTTATGTAAGAGGAAAATACATATACTGTATCTGCCTTCATACTGTTCAAAACATCAAACCTGACTAATATTAACAGAAGATAGCTGTAGGGCTATTTTCTCACTGATTGGATAGCAAATTGGATAACAGGGTTTTGAGCCTATGACAGTGTGAAACAGATTCTCATTCACTTTTAGCAGCAGCTGCTTCCTTAAATACACCCTCTCTGGTAAACTACAATTCAAAGGTCACATGGGGCTTATTCTTGGTGGCTGTGAGATTTACCTGTAGGATTGCTCATGATTGCTCAATCCACAATGGAATGCAAACATCCAAAGCCAAATGCAAGTTGTTTCTAAGAGACAAGGTTAAAGGAGAAATTGACAAACAGATCAGATCAGCCTCCCCCTGTGTGAGGCTGGGGCTTTTGACGGAGGCGATTATTCATGTCCCTCCCACAGCCACAAATGAAGAGCCCAGCTGACTTCCGCCGAACACCCACCCATCTTCCGCTGCCAAGAAACCTCAAGTACCAGCAAAATACAATTCCCTGATTATCTCAACTGTGTGTTTTCTGTTACACACTGAATGGAACACTTTAAAAAAGCTAAATTATCGCCTAATGAAATCATCTTTTAAGTAAGTGTGTGCCTTAGGCCGGATAGTGAATATAGATCATGTTTTTAATGACAATTACACTCTTAGAAAAAAAGGTGCTATCTAGAACCTAAAAGGGTTCTTTGACTGTCACTATAGGAGAACCCTTTGAAGAAATGTGGTTCCAGGTAGAACCTTTTCCACAGATGGTTTTACATGGAACCCAAAAGGGTTCTCTTATGGGGACAGCCGAAGAACCCTTTTTCTAAGAGTGTAGTTACACATGAATATACAGTATATTAACAGAAAACATCCGGCCAAAGAGATATGTGAGGTCGCTAGACAGTACATGCAATATAGCAGATCAATGCATGTTTCCATCAGTGTAGTTTAATAATTCCACTGTCGACATGTGCCCCTGTGAAAAAACAGGAGCGAGGGAAAATGTACACACTGGGATGTTTGCATAAATCTGCCATTTCATTCGCGGGGAGAGTGGTGGGGGAATTCTACGACTCAGATGTGTGTGATTGGCGGTTCCCTTGGCTCTCTGGGTTAGAGAGTTCAGAGAAAAGCCGATTATTACTCTCCCTCAGGTCAAGCCTTCATAAATAAACGCTAGAGCGCCCCGGGCTCGGTGTGTTAGTATGATTAACATATCATACAGACTATCGACAGGGCACTTATCATATTACAGCAGCGGCCGCCCCTCGGAACACGCTGAGGTTACATGTACAAGGCGACTGAGCATACATCTCTGTTCATTAGACCGTTCCGCTGGGACTGAATGAATCATATCAGCACGTGGTTATGGCAGGCAGGGCGGCCGTTTGCCTCCGCAGAGGAGATGTTAAGAGGGGTATTTAATAAAGCTGGAAAAGGGTTATGAGTCGGCTTCTGTGGTGAGGGAAAGAGAGGGAGAACGGAGGAGAAAGGGAAGAATACAGATGATGGAATAGAAAATAACAACAGCATTGTAACGGCTGTCAATGTCGTTCTCCTCCTCGGACGAGGAGGAGCATGGATCGGACCAAGATGCGGAGGGATAAGTGTTCATTATTTAATGACAAAACAACAAAGCACTTCAACATACAAAACAACAAACGTGACAAACCCGAAACAGTCCTGTGTGGCCCAAACGCTGACACAGGAACAAACACCCACAAAACACAAGTGAAACCCAGGCTGCCTTAGTATGATTCTCAATCAGGGACAACGATAGACACCTGTCTCTGATTGAGAATCATACCAGGCCGAACACAAAATCCCAACATAGAAATAGAAAACATAGACTGCCCACCCAAAACTCACGCCCTGACCAATAAACACATACAAAACAAGAGAAAACAGGTCAGGAATGTGACATAACCCCCCCCTTAAGGTGCGAACTCCGGGCGCACCAGCACAAAGTCTAGGGGAGGGTCTGGGTGGGCATCTGACCACGGTGGTGGCTCAGGTTCTGGGCGAGGTCCCCACCCCACCATAGTCACTCCCCGCTTCCGTATCCCCCTCCCAATGACCACCCTCCAACTAAACCCACCTAAATGAAGGGGCAGCATCGGGATAAGGGGCAGCACCGGGATAAGGGGCAGCAGCTCCGGGATAAGGGGCAGCAGCTCCGGGATAAGGGGCAGCAGCTCCGGGCTGAGGGACGGCGGCAGGTCCTGGCTGAGGGACTCTGGCAGGTCCTGGCTGAGGGACTCTGGCAGGTCCTGGCTGAGGGACTCTGGCAGGTCCTGGCTGAGGGACTCTGGCAGGTCCTGGCTGGACGGCTCTGGTGGATCCTGGCTGGCGGCTGGCTCTGGCGGATCCTGGCTGGCGGCTGGCTCTGGCGGATCCTGGCTGGCGGCTGGCTCTGGCGGATCCTGGCTGGCGGCTGGCTCTGGCGGATCCTGGCTGGCGGCTGGCTCTGGCGGATCCTGTCTGGCGGCTGGCTCTGGCGGATCCTGTCTGGCGGCTGGCTCTGGCGGATCCTGGCTGGCGGCTGGCTCTGGCGGATCCTGGCTGGCGGCTGGCTCTGGCGGATCCTGGCTGGCGGCTGGCTCTGGCGGATCCTGGCTGGCGGCTGGCTCTGGCGGATCCTGGCTGGCGGCTGGCTCTGGCGGATCCTGGCTGGCGGCTGGCTCTGGCGGATCCTGGCTGGCGGAAGGCTCTGGCGGATCCTGGCTGGCGGAAGGCTCTGGCGGATCCTGGCTGGCGGAAGGCTCTGGCGGATCCTGGCTGGCGGAAGGCTCTGGCGGATCCTGGCTGGCGGAAGGCTCTGGCGGATCCTGGCTGGCTGGCTCCGGCAGCTCCTGGCTGGACGGCTCCGGCTGGTCCTGGCTGGACGGCTCCGGCTGGTCCTGGCTGGACGGCTCCGGCTGGTCCTGGCTGGACGGCTCCGGCTGGTCCTGGCTGGACGGCTCCGGCTGGTCCTGGCTGGACGGCTCCGGCTGGTCCTGGCTGGACGGCTCTGGCTGGTCCTGGCTGGACGGCTCTGAAGGCTCGGGACAGACGGGCAGCGCTGGGCAGGCAGACAGTTCAGACCACGCTGGGCAGGCAGGCAGTTCAGACAGCGCTGGGAAGGCAGACAGTTCGGGCAGCGCTGAGCAGGCAAGCAGCGCAGGCGGCGTTGGGCAGACGGCCGACTCTGACCTGCTGAGGCGCACAGTAGGCCTGGTGCGTGGTGCCGGAACTGGAGGCACTGGGCTGGAGACACGCACCACAGGGAGAGTGCGTGGAGGAGGAACAGGGCTCTGGAAACGCACTGGAAGCCTGGTGCGTGGTGTCGGCACTGATGGTACTGGGCTGGGGTGGGAAGGTGGCGCCGGATCTACCGGACCGTGAAGGAGGACACGCGCTCTTGAGCACCGAGCCTCCCCAACCTTACCAGGTTGAATGGTCCCCGTAGCCCTGCCAGTGCGGCGAGGTGGAATAGCCCGCACTGGGCTATGCAGGCGAACCGGGGACACCACCTGTAAGGCTGGTGCCATGTACGCCGGCCCGAGGAGACGTACTGGAGGCCAGATACGTTGGGCCGGCTTCATGACATCCGGCTCGATGCCCAACCTAGCCCTCCCAGTGCGGCAAGGTGGAATAGCCCGCACTGGGCTAAGCACGCGTACTGGGGACACCGTGCGCTTTACCGCATAACACGGTGTCTGACCAGTACGACGCCCTCTCACTCCACGGTAAGCCCGGGGAGTTGGCTCAGGTAAACAACCCGGCTTCGCCACACTCCCCTTTAGCCCCCCCCCCCCCCCAAGAAATTTTTGGGTGAGCCTCTCGGGCTTCCAGCCGCTCTGCCTTGCTTTAGCCTCATACAACCTCCTCTCCGCTTTCGCTGCCTCCAGCTCCGCTTTGGGGCGGCGACACTCCACTGGCTCTGCCCAGGGTCCTTTACCGTCCAGGATCTCCTCCCAAGTCCATTCCTCTTTTCCCCATTGCTGTTGTTCTTGCCTTCCTTCTCCACTCCGCTTGATCCTGTTTTGGTGGGTGTTTCTGTAACGGCTGTCAATGTCGTTCTCCTCCTCGGACGAGGAGGAGCATGGATCGGACCAAGATGCGGAGGGATAAGTGTTCATTATTTAATGACAAAACAACAAAGCACTTCAACATACAAAACAACAAACGTGACAAACCCGAAACAGTCCTGTGTGGCCCAAACGCTGACACAGGAACAAACACCCACAAAACACAAGTGAAACCCAGGCTGCCTTAGCATGATTCTCAATCAGGGACAACGATAGACACCTGTCTCTGATTGAGAATCATACCAGGCCGAACACAAAATCCCAACATAGAAATAGAAAACATAGACTGCCCACCCAAAACTCACGCCCTGACCAATAAACACATATAAAACAAGAGAAAACAGGTCAGGAACGTGACAAGCATGAAAAAAAGTCGGGGAGAGAGTAAGTGTAAGAATAGGTTTAAAAGACATCTACGGAGAAAGCCGTTGGGGATTTGACAATGAGCAAAATAAAGAGTAGAGGGATAAGGAAGGATAACGGATAGTGAGTGATACCTAGAGAGAAACTACAAAGGTTGAGAGAGGAGTGCATAGGGCTCAGGGGACTGCAGTACAAAAACGTCAAATTCTAAACTTTTCAATGGCTGATTAAAAATGAAGTGCCGACGTATTAGTGCGTCTCAAAACTGCACAGTGGTGTGAAAATAGACCGGGCTCTCAGACACGCTGCTCAGATTTCAATTTAGGGAAGTCTATGCTCCTCAGTTACACATACGTTTGCTCCACTCACAGACCAGGGGCCACAATTAACGCCTAACCACTCTGACCGGGGCGAGAGCGCAAAATGATATCTCCTTCTAAGCTCCTCTAAGCCAGCAGAGCCAGGGTAGTGAGAAGAGTGCTGCATCCCTCTCCCTAGTCAAGCATGGACTCTCTTAGGTGGACCACAGCCTGGCTAGGATGCCTTTCATCCACTATTAAAGAACTCTACCAAGGAAATGAGGGTTCTTGGTGGCTGGGCAATGGGATAATATGAGTGTACATCATGCAAAAGTGGAATATTGGCAGAATGTTTTTCCTGTCATGCTTCGCGTTGGGAGAGCAAAGCTGGGATCAGTGTGAAAGCCATGTCCACCAGGCTAATCACATTCAACCCTGGTCCTAGACCTGCTAGGACACAACTGACAGGGAGGAGCACCACAGCTAAACGTTAGGAGTATCATGGACAGACCCAGGCACAGCAAGATAGTTTAGAACTACTACTGTAAGTCCACAGGAGAGGACATGTCAATGCTCACCGTTGCTATGACCTAATTATAAGGTATTTGTGTTTTCTAAACAAGGCTTTTAACTTAAGCGTCGGTGTCGTCTTCACTACAGTGATTCCGGTGAATTTCACTGAACAATTAACTAAACCTGTTTATTTGATTCTATGTTCTCTGCTCTATATCTATGTAGGCCTATACTTCACTATCTACGGGTGTGAGGGTATTTATGCACACATTGAATGTGAGTGTTGTCATCCACTGCCACCCCCTGAACCCCTCCCCCCTTTGCAAATTAGAACTTCACACACGTAGCGGCAAGCTGCCTGGTGCTCTGTGATTTCACACGACCAATTAAGATCCTCTTGGCAGTTGTGTGAACAGTTTCATTAGAGGAGATAATATTGCAAAGTGAAATGATAAGCAATCATTATGATGAATGCCCAGACATTACATTCCCTCGTTAATGAGGTGTAAATGATCTCATTATTTTTTTTGAAAGACTACAGATTAGATTAAAGTGGAGTGGACAGCGCTCCTCCGTGTTCAGACAACTTAGTGTTAATTAGGCCCAATCTCCAGGAGCAAATGAGCCGCAACCCTTTGGTAAACAATTAGGCCTGCATAGCTCAAGGCAAGATGGACAGGGATGGGCAATTGAATGGATGCATAGCTAGGCGTCGAAGCCAAGTTGCAAACTGCATCTGATTCATTTTTCAATATCCGTGTGAAATGAGATGGTCGTCCTTTCCTTTTTCCATTACTGTGTAAAACTTGACAACCTATTGTGTTAGTAAGGCAGTTTACCATAGTGAATGTATGGTGAAACACATTCCAACCAATTCAGAAAGGGCTGGTTTTGACAATTCAAAGGTACATTTCCTGTATTAGTCTTACTGTCACGCCCTGATCTGTTTCACCTGTCCTTGTGCTTGTCTCCACCCCCTCCAGGTGTCACCCATCTTCTCCATTATCCCCTGGGAACTTAAACCTGTTTTCTGTCCGTCTGTGCCAGTTCGTCTTGTACGTTCCAAGTCAACCAGCATGTTTTTCCCGTGCTCCTGCCTTTTCTATTCTCTTTTGCTAGTCCTCCTGGTGTTGACCCTTGCCTGTTTTCTGGACTCTGTGCCTGCCTGCAACACTGTACCTCCTGGACTCTGGTTTTGACCTTTTGCCTGTCCACGACCATTCTCTTGCCTACCCCTTTTGGATTTAATAATGTCAAAGACTCAAACCATCTGCATCCCGTGTCTGCATCTGGGTCTCACTTTGCGATGTTATGCTTACTGTATAACTCTGCTATGATAGTTATTTTTTTCAGAACTGAGAATGAACACTATACCAATAGAGCTAATGCCATTCAGGGTTTCCTTCATGGGTCAGAGAGCAGCTTACAGTGTCATGCACCTGCTTCCGAGTCTCTATATGGAAACCTTCTGGAAAAAGTTAAGCACACAATTTTACCTTGCACCTGCTTTCAAGGTCACAAATGAAACCTCTGAGGCTCCTGAAGTCGGCTTTCTGAGGGTTTTGTTGATATGCTTTCAAATTATGAGGAATAAAGACATGAAGTATTTTGGTTTTTATTCATTAAAACACAGCTTATTCCAGTGGGAAATGATTTTGTCACCTTGTATATTGTTGAAAATAACCTTTTTCCTATACACTAATCTAACAAAGACTCAAGTGCAATTTTGTTATTTATTTGTATTATATATTAAGTTTCACCGCTTGTGCCGAAAAATGGCTATGTGATGCTAATATATTACCTTTAGAATTGTAATATACACTGAGTACGCCAAACAATAGGAACACCTTCCTAATATTGAGTTGCAGCCACTCGGGGCATGGACTCTACAAGGTGTCGAAAGCGTTCCACAGGGATGCTGGCCCATGTTGACTCCAATGCTTCCCACAGTTGTGTCAAGTTGGCTGGATGCCCTTTCGGTGGTGGACCATTCTTGATACACTGCGTTGCAGTTCTTGACACAAACCGGTGCGCCTGGCACCTACTACCATACCCCATTCAAAAGGCACATTTTTTGTCTTGCCCATTCACCCTCTAAATGGCTCACACACAATCCATGTATCAATTGTCTTAAAGCTGAAATATCCTTCTTTAACCTGTCTCCTCCCCTTCATCCACACTGAAGTAGATTTAACAAGGGATCATAGCTCTCACCTGTTCAGTATGTCATGGACGAGCAGGTGTTCCTAATGTTTTGTACTAGTGTATGTTCACACACACACACACATATATTGATTGGTCTGTTTGTGTTCTGAGAGCAAAAAGCATAAGCATTTGTGAATTAAAGACGGGGGGACGATATTGCTGTCTCTCCCACAGATGGCTAAACCTGCCACAAAGGGACATGTCTGTCTCCAACACAATTGATGTCATGCTCCCCCTTTCCTCTGATAGATGTGCTTAGATTGTGAGAAGAAAAGCATTTGTGTAATCCTTCTTCCAATGGAGTTATGTTTTACAGACGCCTGGCCCTTATCGGTGATTGATAACGCTTAACTCAAAAACATATTTAAGCATTAGGAACGTCAATATTTTGCCGGCAACTGAAGGTGACCCTTGGCTCCTCTGTTTGCTGTTCGCGCGCAGAGGGGTTTGATGGTAACTTTGTAAGGGTGGTTATGTGGGGAGGCTATTATGGATTTGCTATCTTGGCCTGAAGTGTTTGCGCCTGATTATGTGATTAAATCAATAATAATTTCTGTTTGGGCTCCTTGGCTCCTCTGCTTCATATTCTTTTTCCTGTGTAGCTGAGCGGAACGGCCAGAGAAAGTAGACACACACACAAGAACACGAACGAACCACAAGGCTATACAATTCAAACAGGGGGAATCTGTAAACACCAACAGTGCTAGAACAATTCTAAAAACAGATGGTTTGGACAGAGAGGAAATGTTTTATATGGCAATTTAATTTTAACAGTTACTCTCAACCAAAACTAACTGATATGCCCTTACAGTAATGAAGATATTTAAAATATCTCAAGTAATAATCAGTCTGACAAAGCACCGGATTGAAGAAGTGACTGTCTGGAAATGGTTTGGACCTGGTCCAAAAGTGAAATGTTGAATTCACATTCTATCAATATAATATTTCAATATACATGGTTCATTTCTAGTTGAAAACTCAGCCAAAATGTGATGTTTATTATATGTAGATGTTTTGCCTTTGCCTGGTGGGTAGGCCTTAGTCACACAGATCAACCATATGCCCTAGTGGTGACAAATCCTAAGGTCGTGTTCCCCTGCTCAGAACGTTGCGTGCATCAACCAAAGGTTGCGTGCCACTTCATCTGCTGTGTCATTGACTGACAGAATGCTATAACATATGATATGACTAGCTGATACGTACAATACTTATCCAGGCATTGTAAGATCTGGCAGGCACCAGCAACACCTGGGCAGAGGAACGCACCTTAAGGCTGCGTTTAAAACAGGCAGCCCAATCCTGATATTTTTTCCACTAATTGGTCTTTTGACTAATTACATCAGACCTTCAGATCTTTATCAGAGCTGATCTGATTGGTCAAAAGACCAATTATACGCCTTTCAAACAAATACATTTTCCCGCCAACTTTAGCATGCCGCCACCTATTTGCAGACTTTTCTTTATATCTGAAAGGTATTGCTGGCAACAAAGCCTATACGTTTATTTCCACCAACCAACCTAGTCTTGATTTCCATAATATGTTTAAAAGTCCCGCCAACCCCTCAGTATAAAATGTCCCCTTTCATCTTATCGGCATTGACACGTATTAAATCATGAACATTCTATTGTTGTTCTCTGACATCAAACCTGTCCTTGTCATTATGAAAAAGTATAAACAAAATGTGCAGCTTGCATGCAGAAGCTTGGTCCAAAAATCTATGTTACCTGCTCTATTTTTTTGCAGCAACAAAAAAAAGCATCCGTTTAAAAATGTATTTCGGAAAAATACATCTAGCAAGCCAGGCAACTAAATGCAACTTTCCAGACATTGTTTTGGTTTGTTGTTAGTTAAAGTGAAACTGACAGCGTTTTAGCAACAGGAAATCTTATTTAAATCTGATCATATACACCCCCAGGAAGAATATAACAAAAAATATATATTTTCCGACAAGCGAGCACTTAGATATGGTAATTTTTACATTTTTCATAAATTCAAAGAATATTTGGGAATGATGTATAGTATAGTAAGGTATTTGTGAAAATTCTATAGCAATATAGAGTAAGAAAGCGCCCGTGCGTTTGAACAATTAATAGGCACTGTAGTATATACAACCTAATAAAAACATCTGTCTTGTCCAGGACTGGAGTCTACGCGGACCGGTGCCCCATAGCCAATCAGCGCTACAGTAGGCTTACATGCAAATAAGCCATTTGCCACATGGGCCTGCCATCATTCACTTTGAACTGGACTGTGTGGAATGCCCTGATCTGTTTCACCTGTTCCTGTGATTGTCTCCACCCCCTCCAGGTGTTGCTTATTTTACCCAGTGTATTTATCCCTGTGTTTCCTGTCTCTCTGTGCCAGTTTGTCTTGTATGTTAGTCAAGTCAACCAGTGTGGTTTTTTCCCCATACTCCTTTTGCCCTTCTCTTTTTGATAGTCTTCCTGGTTTTGACCCCTGCCTGACTCTGGTCTACATCCCTGCCTGCCCTGACCTTGATTCTGCCTGCCCTTCAGTACCTTTTGACCTTTTTGCCGGTCCACGACCATTCTCTTGCCTTACCCTATTGAATTAATAAATATTGTAAGACTCAAACCATCTGCCTTCTGTCATGATACTATGTGTTTACATGTAGTAGCAACAGCGCAACTTTAGATCATTAAAGCGCATTCGCCAAAAGCCATAAAATAATAGTAGCCTGCTCATCCGTCTGTCCTAACCCACGTTTTGACAACTGAATGGGACCTTGCCTGCCTACCCGCCCATTTGATCGACGTCAAGAGATATGCTAACTATGGATAACAGTCGTTCAAGTTCAGCATAGCGATTCACATTTTTTGCAATCTAACCAAATGACACCTACATCTCTAGCTGTAGCCACCGACAACAATATGAGAGGAAAAAGTCGGTCACTCACCCACTCCTCCAATGACATGACATCCTCCTAGCAGCTAGCTAACATTAGACTCCGTGTTTTTAGCTTGCTAAATAAATAATGAATGCAGCACTGCTGTATGGTGCAATCAATGTATTGTACTGTGGTTGAGTAGCCAGTCTTGGCTACTGCTCAATTGTTGCTGTAAAAAGGCCTACATGTTTCTCCTTTGCATGGTGTTTTGATGCAGGTTTAGTTTTTTTGGATTATTCATGGTCAAGGTTTAAAAACCAAAGCCAGACTGCAACATTTTAGTAGCCTAGCTAGGACTGTGGCATGTCCATACATTTTCCCTTCGCTGCGAGCTGTAAAAGGGACACAAAAGCAGCGCAATTGAAGTTTAATTCACCGATTCCAGCGCGTCAGGCTGTAATTTCATAAAGTAGATAACTGTTGACTCGCTTGTGTGTGTCCTGTTGCCTATTGTCCTTGGTAATTTATACCAGCGTATAAATCCTTTATCTTAACTTTTTTTGACAACCAAGATGACATTTTCTGTAGGCTACAGCAATGACTCATTGGAACTGAAACTTGGCACGGACATTTAGCCTACAACTCTTTAAACTTTCGGTCTGTGCGATTAGTGATGATATAATACAGCACACTGGCTGGCTCCTGTGTGTGGCTCTGGGAGGAGGGTTGTGCGTGTGTGGCAATGCACTGCTGTTTGGCGGGCAGCACGTTGGCAGTGCTTGCTGTGACTTGTAGTGCAGCGCAACGCGGGTGGTATGGTAGGGGGCCAAATGATTTGGGTTGTCAAATCATTTGTATGGCCTGGATAGAAATCTGTCATGCCTTGTGTTTGACACATGCGCAAGCCTATTACCCATGTTATGATTGACTTGGGATCATTTCCCTGGCTAGTTTGATTGTATAGAAATTCCAATTCTTTGTTACAATCATCCGTTTTTGTTCAAAACATTGAGTCACTTGAAACAGTGCATCAAATTGGTGCAGGTGGCAAACAATGTACCAGGCCAGCTTTGATTTACAACCTGATAGCAATATTTTTTGGACGACCAAGAAATGTATTGGTGAATTATATTAATCATGCATTGAACTGCATCCATCTATTTTGCCTGGATTTTTTTTTGTCAATAGAACCTCTTTTTAAAACCTCAAGTTGGTTTAGAAGAACAAACTGGGAATTCATTTGATATCTTTGACTGATGTTATGATTATCTGTTCTTTTCATATCTGCAAAGTAGTTACAACGCTGTCAGTTCCACTATTATCTAGATGGCTAGCCAGCTCATATAATTACCAGAACATATCTGACAACGTTTTGAGTTAAGCTGTATTTTATCTCTCTCTCTCTCTGCTAGAGTTTGGTGCTGAGCTGTGCCAACCACTCCTCAGGAACCACAAGTGCTCCCCTTTCTGGCACTGGCAATTTTTGTTCTTGTGTCTAGACTACAGGAAATGCAAAATTAAGTTTGTTTACAACCAACAGGAACTTGAACCAGAAGCTGTTATGTGATTTAAGAGTGCTACCCAGAGTGTGTGTGGTGGTTCAACCCCAATAGATTTGGCTGTGATCGACAAGAAACAGAATAACCAGGTCAGCTTAGTACCAGCAGTATGAGAGGCAAAATACTGTATTGTAGGATACATAAAGAGCATATTGCAGAATATAAATTGGTCGTAGAATCATAACTAAACCGGCGAGCAACAAGTAATGTAAAAAGTCCCTAATTCGAAGACGGTTCTCGAATAAACATCAATTTATTGTATGTTAGTAAGATTACGATACTGTTATTGACAGACACAAAGCCATTGTTTTGATTAACATTTTTAGTGTCGAGATTAGGGTTACGGTAAGGACAGCACATCTGTCCTTACCGTAATGAACGCATGACTCTTGTCAGTGAAAGCTTAGTGTGTGTATGTGTGTGCGCGCGCGCGCGCGTGCATATTTGTTCTGGGTTAGCTGAGACGCCAGCGAGATTCCCTCAGCACCCTCTTAAATCCATACCCAATAAAAATCAGCGCCGTCTCGAAAAACAAAAGCCAGGAAAACATCTGTAAAACATTGATTTTGCAGACTGCATACCTAATGAGAAAATAAATCATTTTTGATTAATTAACCTAAAATTTGAGAATCCAAATTGCCACAAGGGAGATGACAAGCCCAACAGGCGTGATCGGTAGGTAGGCCATAGCTAGTGTTCAGGTGTCCCTGCTGGTTTCTGCTCCACTGACGGAGGAGAGCTTTTATACAAGCTGGTAGTCCTAGTTTACTTCTCCATTCAACAATACTACACAAACATGCTTCTCCTGTACTCATTAGAAAAACATGCATACTGTTCCTGTTATAATTAGCATACTCTTGTCGTATGTTTTCCACTGATGAGGCCAGGAGTGAGAGCAGGTTGAATTATGTCGCCAATACAAGCAAGTATCTTTTCCCCCTACATCATGTAATGTTGTCAACAAACATATTTAGCAAATCTGGATGAAATGCCAGGGATAAAACTGATTTGAGATTATCCACCAAAACATTGCTTACTGTCTCACACACCCCACAGAAGAATACTTCACATACAGAAACAGACACACACACACAGCTCCAGGCTTTTCTCATCGACACACACCAGAGAGAAGTAAGCAAATAGACACCAGGACTCCGGGAGGGTGCTGAGTTTAGTTGCATTCACAGCACAGCTGGTTCACCAAGGCCAAAAAAAAGAAAAGTAGAGTTTATTTGTTTTTTAATACTGCAGAGACAGTGGTTTGACAGATCTGCTCGAACGGAATCATAGCAGGATACGGCTGAAGGAGCGTGAGAAATGTCTAATTTTGTATTTATTTTAAATTTGGTTTATCACTGTTTTTGGTCTGTCACAGTTAATTATTATAGCATAATATTTTTTTTTACATGTATAGATTCAAATCAAATCAAATTTTAGATGTTAATGCGAGTGTTGCGAAATGCTTGTGCTTCTAGTTCCGACCATGCAGTAATATCTAACCATTTCCCTTTAGCGAAAGCATAATCACTGTACATTAAGAGAGAACCAGGATGCTAGGCAGATGACCTCCTAGCTTGTGATGGTCAGTGGGTCATTGTAATGCTGTTCAGAATCACAACAGAGATTTATGGTCACAGTTACAGTTCCCAGAATGCAATGTCACTCTGTCACCCCCTCATCAATCTACCGTCTCTCCTTCTCTCAGTGTCACGCCCTGACCGTAGAGATCTTTTTATTCTCTATGTTTGGTTGGTCAGGGTGGGAAACTCTATGTTCTTTATTTCTATATTTTGGCTGGGTATGGTTCTCAATCAGGGACAGCTGTCTATCGTTGTCTCTGATTGGGAATCATACTTAGGCAGCCTGTTTTGCCACCTTAGTTTGTGGGATGTTGTTTTTTGTTAGCTCTGTGAAGCCTACAGAACGTGACGTGTGTTATTCTTTTGTTGTTTTGTTTGGTGTTCTGAGTAAATAAAGAATCATGAACACGTACCAAGCTGCACCTTGCTCCACACGCATGAGACTGAATAATTTGCAATGCCCAACTTTCTGAATGATCAATAATATGAAATATTTACTATAAATAACTCAGTTTAAACTTTTCCAAATGCTCAGACATTTTCCATAGATTTTTACAATTTTACGAGTCAAACGTCACAACTCCGTTTGTGCCCCCTCCCAGAAATATCCTTGGGCACAATCTTTTTTTAATCATAAGTACCTTCATTTATAGTCATGCAGAGACATGAATGTCTTACCTAAATTCAATAAAGTCATTTTTATATGCCCAACATTTTATATCAAGGTAATTTTATGATGGGTCAAGGAAGCTGTTCTTGGATTGGACATCTCTGTAAACCCTTGCTTATCAAAACAAAAACATCTAAAAGAGGATGGCTGAGCTACTAGGATGTTCTGGCACCTTAAGGTAACAAAACTAAATTCAAATCATGGAGAGAGATACTCGGAGGTCTCTGTGTCCGCAAAAGACAGAAAACCAAGCTGTACCTAAATCTCTTTTTGTGTGTCAAGGGAAACAAATTGTTCTACAAGTCATGGACATGTTTTCTCTCAACCTCCTTCAACTGGAGACACCGTGTAATTGTTTTTGGCACAACAGTGTTTAAAATACCCAGAAAAGATTTGTTGAATCAACTTTGTTTCCAAGTCATATCAACAAAAACATTTCATGCGATGACGTTGAATCAATGTGGGAAAACTGATTGATTTTGAAAAAAAATCATCAACATAAGGTATTTTAGTATTTTTTTTTTTACCCAACTTTGAACCTAAATCCAACGACATGGTGAAAACTCAACTAACTATAAATCAAAACTAGACATTGAACTGACATCTGTGGGTAGTGTAGGAAACAACGCTGCCTCAAACATTTACATTTTGACATTGTGTGACGTCTCCACTTTCCAAGCATATTGAAAGAGTTGCTTTATGGTCAGATGCACTCTATTGTGTTACTGTCCTCTTACAGTCGGCACAACGCTGCTCCAGACTGACCATGTGTCTAATTTGCTACCGAACACAAATAAGTACACAATACACGTCAAATCAAACCAACACAGCATTCCTCTTTCTCCTCACTCGTAAACTGTTATCTTAACGAGACATGTCCCATGATCTGCGCACTGAGATATTGAACGTCATTAATTGCCTCCCTTCCCTAATTTACAAGGGGTGACGTGTCCTTTTGAAAATGTAAAGAAAAAAGAAAAAGAGAAACGTAAATCCCTTTGATGAATGTGCCTTCTGAATCACACATTCCCATGACAACCGGGGCAGCTTGCCATGCCATTGAGAGGCTGTGAGGGGTGACATAAGTGGCATTCTCGCAGTCTAGATCACACCAATGCATCATTTCCTGGAGCTGGGCCTGAAACTCATACATACAACCAACTGTTTTAACTGTCTTTTAACCTCTTTTCCTCTCTCGGTGTGTCATTCCTTCTCCCTCCATTTTTTTGGGGACAATAGTTCGTTGAGAGCGGACTAAGGAGAGCAAAGGGAGAATCTAGTGAAAGAAGACTGATGTTAGGATATAAAATGATATAGGGAAGGTAGAAGTAATAAATAAGAGGGGGATATATTATATTTATATACATGATGATATCTCCGTGTCGGAACCATACTAACTTCCTCTTACTTCCTGTCCCCATATAACCTTCAACGGCTGCATGACAGTCACACCCTTTGACCATTTCATCACGGCAAATGGAACAGACAAAGTATAAACAAATATCCTTCCAAACTGCATCAGAATCATAATCTGCCCGAAAATGAACATCAATATCAAATTTTAAACCGGTAATTTCCCATAATGACCAAGCAATCGGAAGCTCAGAAACACAGCAGATGCTTTCACATGACATTCCACAGCTGGATCTAGTGGACATAGCTACCGGCTAGAAAAAGAGCCTGTATACAACCAGACATGTTTTTGATGTGGATACTGGACCAGTGTGTTGTTTTTTATGGTGAATTTGGTGTCTTTTTAAAGGGTTGGGGGGCAAAGCAGACGGCACATTTTTGTTCTACATTCATGGACATTGGACAATAAATTAATCTTCCAATGTTCTTCATGGATATTTCAAATTTGAATGTATTTATTTATCTATCATGAACATGTAATGAAAAGGTGGTCAAGAACAATACCTTGTTAATTTATCCTAATACAATATTTATAAGTTGTAACAATTATAATTTACAAGCTAGCACATTTTTATATAACTTATTTTGCAAATATAACTCATTAGGTGTTCACAGCGAAGCTGTGAAACCTATTTGTATTCTTAGATCACATTTTTGCTCAAATAACCTCAAGCATAGATTTGTAACAATAAATTTGCATCCTGATGGAGAGGCTATGCCTGGTGCCCAAATTGATGACGTACTGTACGTCATCAATTTTGGGCACCAGTCTCTCCCTACACAGAATTTAGAGGCCATGAGTAAATTGGTCCAAAATAATGGCACCGATTGGCCTATAGGGGCGTTACTATAAGCAGTCTTACTTAAACACTCATATCTGTCACCCCATTTGACCTAGAGACTTTGCATGTAGGTGTCTTTCAACATGCTGAATAAATGTGTTTCAATGGGCCATAAGGTCCGTCAGGATAGATTTTAGAAAACCTATGAAAAACGTATTCTCGTGAATCACAAGTCCAAATAACACACATTCTGTATGTAGGCCTGTGATACATCGGATTGGTTAAGAGACGGCTGATTTTACATGTCCATTTAAATCATTTGTAAATCCACTTAACAATGGCCTATCAACTTGAAACTTTTTAGGGTCATTAAAGACATTTTAAGATTGGCTTTGATTTTTTTTGTTGAGGAAACAATTCACTCTTGATTATGTAACGCTAATGCTAAACATATTTTTTGAAATCTTCATGGACTAAAAGTCAGATTCACTCCATATAGTCTTTGGACTCATCAAAATAGTCCCTAAAGAGTTTGATAAAATGACATTGATGCATTCAAAGATGGCCACACTATACAAGTAGATGCATATTATCACCTATGCTAATATGGTAAAATATGCAAACAAATACCTATTCTTTCCATAAATCAACTTTGGAATGTAGGCCCATGGTACATGTCTTAACTTAGTTTGAGAGAAGCTAAGGGATTGGTCAAAAGATCAAAGAACATTTTTGATTTTCCGTGTCCATTTAAACCACTCTAAATCCACTCCACATGGGCCTATCATCTCGAAACATGTAATCGCTATCATGGATGTCCCTAAGATGAACCACACTTAATTTGGTATTAATATCTCAAAAACAACGGTAACTATTAAAAACTAAATCTTTGCATATGTAATGCTAATGCTCAAAATCATCTTCTCCTCATGAACCATATGTCAGATTCACTCCAGATTTTGTATGTAGACTCATTACATTACTCTTGAATGGTTTTGAGAAAGATTTTCTTCTGTATTCAAAGATGCCAGCACTGTACCTATAGATGCACGTTAGCAGATATTCTAATTCTAAAAAATACTTTTAAAATCTTCTCATGAACAATAAATCTGATTTAATCCAGATTTGGTATAGAGACTTAATGAATATGATCACTTGCTGCATTTAACGTCAGCCACACTGCACCATTAGATGGCATCATATTACACCAGGCATATAAGAACTGAACCGATGGACATGGGGCCATGAAATTTGGTATGTAAATGTTATGTATGTCCTTACAAGCTGTGTGAATATAAAGTCACTGCAACCTTAGATGACTGCACCAGACCAATTGGTGGCACTATAGATGTCATTGGCACCAGCGGCACCATATGATACTAGAGAATTAACTATTTATCAAGAGGACCTTGTCTCATGAATTAATGCTAGATTTAAATGATGTAGCTGAACAATGTCAAATAGACCACAGAATTGGTACATTTAAGTACTGACTTTAAGACTGCCGCATTCAAAGATCACCAACCTATAGCACTCAACTTGCGTCATCAAGAGATAAACATGGTAATGTTTTCACAAATTGCACATAAAGGAAGATAGTTCATCCTTTTAATTCTGTCCATCACTGCTCGCAGCTATGTTTAGAATTCTTATCTATCATAATGTGCGCTGACATATTCGGGGACAGACTGTACGTCAATAATAGTAATAGTGCTGATGAAACTGCCTAGCATTCTCTTTTTCTCGGAAATACTGTTGTGATGATCAAACATTGAGATAGTAACATATTATAATGTTGTTCTAATTATATTAGATGGTAAAGATCTCACTTTGCACAACATGTTATACATTATTGTATCATCCCTGTCATAGACAGGCCTTGTAAATAAGAATTTGTTATTAACTGACTTGCATAGTTAAATAAAAAAGAGGAGGTGGAAAAAAGGGGAAATGGAAGAATCTGTCAATCTTATTAAATAAAGGCAATCAGGTATGGTCTAAGACAAACATCTTTAAAAATTCTGAATACTGTAGGTCATAAGGCGTTTTAGACACGTACTTAAAAATAATCAAATACATAAAATAAAATTGTGGACCTCATTGAAATTGTATTTTCATGGATTTCCAGCAAATAGCCAATAAAATCTACTTTTATGTATACATAAAAGAAAATGGAAGAAGAAAATGCAAACTGCTGTGGTAGGTGACAATGAAAGGTTATGGTTGGAAAGAACTCACTTCGTACGATACAGCTGTAATTATATGTTTGCTGTCTGTGTCCCATATCCTTCAGGTTGTGTGATGTCTGCCTCTTCTTATTTACAATCTCAATAACATCACCTTGGAAACACAGTTGTAGTGATGGATGGGGACGCTCTGCATGAACCTCGTTCCAATTCAGGTGCCAATTCTCCCAAAAAGCGAAGAAAAATTCAACAAGAAATTTAAAAAATATATACTGAAAATATATAAAGACATCAGACAGAGTAGATGGATGGAACCCAAATAAGCTGCTGAGTTATATTTATCAGTTAAGAAAACATGTTTTCTTAACTGCCAAGTTCCCATACCACCATCAACAGTCGGTAAGAAAGATACCCAGATGAGCATGTCTGTTGGCATGTGCTAAATGGTTCAAATCACCTCAGGTATAGTAGATGTTTCTCTTCTGTGAAGAACAAGGCTCCTCATTACACTGTCAACACACTGCCAACTGCTTCTTTCCCTGCTTTTAGGTTTCCTCTCTGACATGGGTACCTTTGTGTTTCCAATTAGAATACTTCAACATAATGCCTGAGTAATTAGTCACCACAGTGACGCAGATGTTCCTGTAAGTTCCATGTCCTTAGAATACCGCTGCTCGGTTGAAGCAACACACAAACCTGCCCGGAAGTTTACAGATCTTTCTTTGGATATTATTTCATGTGCATACCTAATAAAACAGTGTGTTTTGTATCGTTATCAAATAAAGAATGCTCATGATGAAATAACCAATGGGCCCGTTTAATGTCACAGGGACAGGGGACCGCTGGGTGACGCTGCATTTGAAAAGAGCTTGAGCGCGAGTCGAACAGCAGGATGTGAAAGGAGGAAACAAAGTTTGACTGATTGATCTGGTCTGGCTTTTACAGTGAGGACAAGGAGACATGTTTTCCAGAAGAAAGGTCTTGACAAAAGGAAACAAAGTTCAATTAAAATAGAGGAGGAAGAAAGCATTGATTGATAAGAGGATATATTTAAACTGGTACCCAGAGGGCCGAGAAAATCTCTCACACTGATGACACATATTCTTGAGGGAAATTGATGTTAATTGGTGTCTAGACATTTTATTACTGGGCTAAAACACCAAAGGATGGCTATCTCTTAGTCTATATATTATCCTCCCTCCTTAAATGTATACAAGTTCAGTAAAATACAGGACTTATTCATTGGTCTATAGAGGGAGGAGACTGAGCAACGTGACACCAGTATATTTGTCAGGCGTCGTGTTTCAGTAAGGTCATTTGAGGTCTTTGGGCGTTTGTTCTACACTCCATCCCCTGTTCCATTTTTTTTGTGTGTGTAAACACAAGCGCAATCTGAAGGGGGTAAAACAGGAGCATAAACTATACCGAACGGCATATCTACGAAATGTTATGACCCTTAAAAGGTGTTTCTAGGTGAGTGGCGTTATTATCAGATGGCAGTAATGTGGAACAGACGTCGTGGTGCAAAAATCATGAATTGAGAACTGAGAGATATCACGTTTCCAGAGGACATTTGCATTTGTACCTTTCATGGAATGGAAAGAACAGGTGCTGTGTGAACGGGTCATACTCATGTTAATGCAATTTAGGAGTTGCTTTAGGAAGACATTACCCCTCTGTCTGTCTCTACAAAACCTGTTTTGAGTTTATCAAGAACCATGGCTATAATGGTCTACGAGACTACCATATAAACAGTTGGTTAATGTTAAGAAAAGCTTGCCTTTTCTACAAGAAATATGGTACATTTTGGTATATGAACCACCGTAGCCAGCTCAAAAACACCACATATCAACAGGTTTTGTATGTATTTGGGTGGATAAGAGGAATTTGGAATGAAATATATATCTAACTAATTCAGTGATGTACTACAACTAAAAAATACATTTTAAATGGACACACAGAAACACTTTGTGTGGATGAGCCTGTGAGCATGTGTCACTTTTTTAGTGGAAAATTACAGCTCTCTGAACAATTCCTCAGCAGGATCCCCATTCTGAAGTGTATTTTCCCTGCAAATCACAATTATTTTCCTCATGCTCACTTGTAATGGGCATCCCTACTGTGCTGAAGAAGGCACTTTTATTCATAAATGTATTACTGGCACAGAATCACGAGCTTATTTCTTATGGTAGGACCAGGGGGTTATTGACATAATAACATTCTTCCATTTGAAAAATGACTCTCTATCACTAAAAACAATGCAATTCACGAGGTGGAAGCTTTTGTATGATTGAACCCCCCTACAGCAGGCACAACACATAAGTGTAGGGAGGAATAAAGAGGTCAGATTTATGACACCAAACAAGTAAAACAAAAGGACCAGATGTCATTGTAAATACTGGGATAGGGAAGAGGCCCCAAAAGCAATTCTTTTAAAAACATGATCAATAGCCTAAATGTTTTTGTCAAAGTGAAAAAAAAAGACGCACGGCTGAAGTTTACATACACTTAGGTTGGAAGTTTACATACACTTAGGTTGGAGTCATTAAAGCTCGTTTTTCAACCACTGCACAAATGTCTTGTTAACAAACTATAGTTTTGGCAAGTTGGTTACGACATCTACTTTGTGCATGACACAAGTAGGTTTTTCAAAAATTGTTTACAGACAGATTATTTCACTTATAATTCACTGTATCACAATTCCAGTGGGTCAGAAGTATACATACACTAAGTTGACTGTGCCTTTAAACAGCTTGGGAAATTCCAGAAAATTATGTCATGACTTTAGAAGCTTCTGATGGGCTAATTGACATAATTTGAGTCAATTGGAGGTGGACCTGTGGATGTATTTCAAGGCCTACCTTCAAACTCAGTGCCTCTTTGCTTGACATCATGGGAAAATCAAAAGAAATCAGCCAAGACCTCATAAAAAAATTGTAGACCTCCACAAGTCTGGTTCATCCTTGGGAGCAATTTCCAAACGCCTGAAGGTACCACGTTCATCTGTACAAACGTGGTACTCAAATCAATCCCAGAGCAACAGCAAAGGACCATGTGAAGATGCTGGAGGAAACAGGTGCAAAAGTATATATATCCACAGTAAAATGAGTCCTATATCGACATAACCTGGAAGGCCGCTCAGCAAGGAAGATGCCACTGCTCCAAAACCGCCATAAAAAAAAACAGACTACGGTTTGCAACTGCACATGGGGACAAAGATCATACTTTTTGGAGAAATGTCCTCTGGTCTGATTAAACAAAAAAAGAAATGTTTGGCCATAATGACCATCGTTATGTTTGGAGGAAAAAGGGGGAGGCTTGCAAGCCGAAAAACACCATCCCAACCATGAAGCACGGGAGTGGCAGCATCATGTTGTGGGGGTGCTTTGCTGCAGAAGGGACTGGTGCACTTCACAAAATAGATGGCATCATGAGGAGGAAAAGTATGTGGATATATTGAAGCAACATCTCAAGACATCAGTCAGGAAGTTAAAGCTTGGTCGCAAATGGGTCTTCCAAATGGACAATGACCCCAAGCATACTTCCAAAGTTGTGGCAAAATGGCTTAAGGACAAAGTCAAGGTATTGGAGTTGCCATCACAAAGCGACCTCAATCCTATAGAAAATTTGTGGGCGGAACTGAAAGTGTGTGCGAGCAAGGAGGCCAACAAACCTGACTCAGTTACATCAGCTCTGTCAGGAGGAATGGGCCAAAATTACCCCAATTTATTGTGGGAAGCTTGTGGAAGGCTACCCAAAACGTTTGACCCAAGTTAAACAATTTAAAGGCAATGCTACCGAATACTAATTGAGTGTATGTAATGAAAGAAATAAAAGCTGAAATAAATCACTCTCTCATTTCACATTCTTAAAATAAAGTGGTGAATTTTTACTAGGATTAAATGTCAGGAATTGTGAAAAACTGAGTTTAAATGTATTTGGCTAAGGTGTATGTAAACTTCTGACTTCAACTGTAAAGAAACAAATAAGGCGTAGGGAAAGGAATTCAGTGGGGAAAAAGCATAAACAATATAAATTATATTCTCTGGATTATCTCAGAAGTGAGGCTTCCTCCAATATTTATGACTTCAGATGTAAAGACGCCACAGGGTGAGAGTAGAGGAATTGGACAGTTTGCACAGATGGTGACCATCCTCAATCAACATTCAAATAAAAACGGAATGAGGGTCTCTCTCTCTCTTCTTTCTCAATGCATGCAGACACAGATAAAAGGTTGGGGTGTAAAAATGTTTAAGAAGGCAGAAGTTGTAAAGAAAAAAGCAGAATTGCTATGCACTTCTTGTACAATCCTTTCTGCCTTGTTGAACTTTATTAAATTTTGTCGTTCTCTCCTTCCCGTCTGGCCCCCTTTGTCTCATGCGTAACTCACAGATTTTTAGAGGGAAGGAGGGGTGCAAGATGAAAAGAATGTGATGGTGGTGGTCATACCACTGTGTGCCAGCTAGACCCTCTCACTTAGGAGAATCCAGGGTGGAAGCATTGGCCAAACTTTACTCTGAATTTACAGTTTTAAAAAAGCCATAGCATTTTATGAAATTACCTGTTTAATCAATGTACAATATTTCAATTTCTACAATAGATAATGGCTGTTAGTAAAAACTAACTCAATACCTATGTTTTATTGGAAACAACAGAAGGTGAAAGATGTATATTCCTCATCAAAGTCTGAGACTAATGCCACAGCAGATTGATTGAAAGTGGAGATTCAAATTAAATTCTCTCATGATCGAACTGCATGCATTTCTCACACATTTAAACTCTGTTACACAATTCATAGCAATGTTTTTCTTTAATTAGTTTTTTTCGGAGAAATGAGTCAGGTCTTACATCACATCGATAGACTGGCCATTCGTTAGATGGGCTCTGAAAAGCAGGACTAATGGTTATGAAAGACCAATCAATGGAAGGGTAGGGGAGTGAGTCGCTGCACTTCCACTCTCTCCTTGACAACCATGTCATGTCTTTCAGAGTCTCCAGGGACCGTTTGATTGAGGCTCATCTTTCATCAGTCCAGCTTTAATCTGCCATTTGACTTGTCTTATAACTCATATTAACTCAATCTATTTGACATACATGTGTATAAATAGAGTATATCATTAAACAGGATATTTTAACTGAATATAGAATAATCACGACAAAACTGTTCTGAGAGACAAGCAGCGGTCTTTATCTATCGATCACATTCGAGGAAAGAGGGGAGAAAGGAGACGATGAAGACAAGATGGAGAGGAGAAAAAGGTTTTTCCAAAACAAACACCCATTCTGAAGTGACATTCGGTCGAGGAAGTCGCAGACACTCTACTATAGTGTCAGGCAAATAAACAAACAGAGGAACGAGCCGAGACGCAATAGCTGACCTTTGTTCAAAGAGGCGATCTAATCTGTTTCCACTTTACTTAATTAGAAAAGCAGAGAGATTTTTTATGTGCACAGTGTTAATGGGAAACAGCTCACAGGTGCTAATTAAAAATCAAAAATGTTTTATGTAACTTCTATTTATTTATCTATATTTTTCTCTATATTTTTCTGACTCGGATGACTTGTCATTAGTATTTTGTATGGCAGATAAATGGATGAAATATTTTTTATTTGTATAAAATATGAAATCAATGTTAAAATCCCCATTGTCTCCACTGGTAGTAGAGGTGTGATGCAGTGAATATATTAACAAGTCTAGGAAATGGTTCCACAGTTGCACTCCTATCGGACATTTCTCGTGCTTATGACTGGTGATGTGTTTTGGTGCTGTATTTGCCAAAGTAAATGTGCTCACAAATGGTCAATTTAATTTCCAAAACAAGTGTCGTCAACTATTGCAATGTACAGTGAATTATAGGGTCGGCAATTTAAATGTCTCTCCTAAATATATAATGCTTTTTTCCCCACTAGGCGATACAGTAATGTACAGGCTTTGATTTATCCACTGCTTGTGCTGGGGTGCCATGTGTGCCCTAAAGGTGGCAACCATAAGGAATAACTTCCTCTTTGTCTTCAACTGTTTGAAGTAGCCAACAGTGGGTTACTATGTCAGCAACTGAAGGTTTAATTGAACAACCAATGACTTTCTCACACTACCACATACAGTATGGTCCTAGATATGAGGTATTAAAAACAATCCCTTTAAGCAGGCAGTGTCTGATGGGAATGTGGGTTAGTCATGGAGGAAATAATGTCTCAGGAAGTTCTGTCTGTCCGTCTTTCTCTCTCCAACAGCTCTCTCTGTCTGGAATGTCAGTCAGATTCTGAGCAGCCAAAGTAAGGGAACTGGACTGTAATTGCATAATACTTTTCCAATCTACTGGATCTTTTACATAGACTGTTTGCAGATAGTTTTTTGACTGGTTAGACATCCATCTGTATTGTGTTTCAGTGCATTGACAAATTCTTAATGAAGGAATTAACGTGTTAGTGATCAGTCCTCTATTTCTATCAGATAAAAGTATATTTACTATGCATAATCTAAAGATGCACTAGCTAATGACGCCATGCTTTTTTCAAACAATAAAGACACACTTGTATGGGCAACGTGTGGTCTGTCTCTTAGGGACTGCAGGGGACAGAGGAGACAAATTAGCTTTCTTGACCTTGGCCCAAGTTTTCCTTCCACCCCCTCTCCCTCCCCTTCCTTCATGTGTACTTCAAAGGTCAGCTGGTTGACAAAACCCCTCTGTTGTCTGTCACTACCAGACCTATTCAAATGAACAACTCATACTGGCCAATGGAGGATAATGCATGCTTGTAATATGAGTCTGAAAATAGGATCCAAAATTTAGTTATTCTATTCTAACAACTTTACTGAGTCATTCAAGAGGGACTTGAGTCCTTTGAACTATTGTTTGATGGAAGATTTTTAATATACTGAACCAAAATATAAATGCAACATGCTTCAATTTCAAAGATTTTACCGAGTTACAGGTCATATGAGGAAATCAGTCAATTGAAATAAATGAATTAGGCCCTAATCTATGGATTTCACATGACTGGGAACACATATGCAGGCAATTCACTCTCTCACCCCTTAAAAAAAAGGTAGGGGCATGGATCAGAAAACCATTCAGTATTTTGTGTGACCACCATTTGCCTCATGCAGTGCGACACATCTCAAGGTACACGTATATCCAGAGCATCCCAAACACACTCAATTGGTAACATGTCTGGTGCATATGCAGGCACTGGAAGAACATGGGAAATGTTCAGCTTCCAGGAATTGTATACAGATACTTGTGACATGGGGCCATGCATTATAATGCTGAAACATGAGGTGATGGTGACGGATGAATGGCACAACAATGGGCCATCACGGTATCTCTGTGCATTCAAATTGCCATCAATAAAATGCAATTGCTTACGCCTGCCCATACCATAACCCCACCACCACCATGGGCCACTCTGTTCACAACGTTGACATCAGCAAACCGCTCGCCCACACTACGCCATACACGTGGTCTGCGGTTCTGAGGCCTGCCAAATTTTCTAAAATTACGTTGGAGACAGATTATGGTAGAGAAATTAACATTCAAAGCTCTGGTGGATATTCCTGCAGTCAGCATTTCAATTACATGCTCCCTCAAAACTTGAGACATCTTGTTGCATTGTGTGCCAAAACATTTTAGTGGCCCTGTATTGTCCCCAGCACAAGGTGCACCTGTGTAATGATCATGCTGTTTAATCAGCTTCTTACAGTTTTTCCCAATTGTTTACAAACTAAAATTGGAACTTGAAACGCTATCACCAAAACCTGAAACTCATGTACCAAATCCCTAAATCAAGTCTGAGAAAATTGCAAGCACAATTCCTGCTTTACACTCAGTTTTCAATTCTATATCACACTTTAAAAAAAACACTATACACACAGTTCTCTACAATAGGCAAAAGTACAAGAGCAAATCATTGCAGATCACTCAACATTCCAAAATATCAACCGTGTCAGTATGTCGACACTCTCCCGCTTACGATGAAGCAGCTGTACAGGGTTTCATTTGAGAGGAACAGCGTTAGTGTCACGTTCGTCGTATGAATCGGACCAAGGCGCAGCGTGGTATGAGTACATTCTTTATTATAATAAGAATGAACACTGAACAAACTAACCAAAATAACAAAACGACACATGAAGCTATACAAAACGAGTGCTGACAGGCAACTACACATAGACAAGAACCCACGAACACCAAAGGGAAAATGGCTACCTAAATATGATCCCCAATCAGAGACAACGATAAACAGCTGCCTCTGATTGGGAACCATATCAGGCCACCATAGACATACAAATCACCTAGACCTACAAAAAACCCTAGACAATTCAAAAACTAACGTACCCACCCTAGTCACACCCTGACCTAACCAAAATAAACTGCTCAAAAAAATAAAGGGAACACTTAAACAACACAATGTAACTCCAAGTCAATCACACTTCTGTGAAATCAAACTGTCCACTTAGGAAGCAACACTGATTGACAATAAATTTCACATGCTGTTGTGCAAATGGAATAGACAAAAGGTGGAAATTATAGGCAATTAGCAAGACACCCCCAATAAAGGAGTGGTTCTGCAGGTGGTGACCACAGACCACTTCTCAGTTCCTATGCTTCCTGGCTGATGTTTTGGTCACTTTTGAATGCTGGCGGTGCTTTCACTCTAGTGGTAGCATGAGACGGAGTCTACAACCCACACAAGTGGCTCAGGTAGTGCAGCTCATCCAGGGGCACATCAATGCGAGCTGTGGCAAGAAGGTTTGCTGTGTCTGTCAGCGTAGTGTCCAGAGCATGGAGGCGCTACCAGGAGACAGGCCAGTACATCAGGAGACGTGGAGGAGGCCGTAGGAGGGCAACAACCCAGCAGCAGGACCGCTACCTCCGCCTTTGTGCAAGGAGGAGCAGGTGGAGCACTGCCAGAGCCCTGCAAAATGACCTCCAGCAGGCCACAAATGTGCATGTGTCTGCTCAAACGGTCAGAAACAGACTCCATGAGGGTGGTATGAGGGCCCGACGTCCACAGGTGGGGGTTGTGCTTACAGCCCAACACCGTGCAGGACGTTTGGCATTTGCCACTGGCGCCCTGTGCTCTTCACAGATGAAAGCAGGTTCACACTGAGCACATGTGACAGACGTGACAGAGTCTGGAGACGCCGTGGAGAACGTTCTGCTGCCTGCAACATCCTCCAGCATGACCGGTTTGGTGGTGGATCAGTCATGGTGTGGGGTGGCATTTCTTTGTGGGGCCGCACAGCCCTCCATGTGCTCGCCAGAGGTAGCCTGACTGCCATTAGGTACCGAGATGAGATCCTCAGACCCCTTGTGAGACCATATGCTGACACATGCACATTTGTGGCCTGCTGGAGGTCATTTTGCAAGGCTCTGGCAGTGCTCCTCCTTGCACAAAGGCGGAGGTAGCGGTCCTGCTGCTGGGTTGTTGCCCTCCTACGGCCTCCTCCACGTCTCCTGATGTACTGGCCTGTCTCCTGGTAGCGCCTCCATGCTCTGGACACTACGCTGACAGACACAGCAAACCTTCTTGCCACAGCTCGCATTGATGTGCCCCTGGATGAGCTGCACTACCTGAGCCACTTGTGTGGGTTGTAGACTCCGTCTCATGCTACCACTAGAGTGAAAGCACCGCCAGCATTCAAAAGTGACCAAAACATCAGCCAGGAAGCATAGGAACTGAGAAGTGGTCTGTGGTCACCACCTGCAGAACCACTCCTTTATTGGGGGTGTCTTGCTAATTGCCTATAATTTCCACCTTTTGTCTATTCCATTTGCACAACAGCATGTGAAATTTATTGTCAATCAGTGTTGCTTCCTAAGTGGACAGTTTGATTTCACAGAAGTGTGATTGACTTGGAGTTACATTGTGTTGTTTAAGTGTTCCCTTTATTGTTTTGAGCAGTGTATAAAGAAAACAGAGATATCTCAGGTCAGGGCGTGACAGTACCCCCCCCCAAAGGTGCGGACTCCCGGCCGCAAACCTGAACCTATAGGGGAGGGTCCGGGTGGGCATCTACCCTCGGTGACGGCTCCGGTTCTGGACACAGCCCCCCCTCTTTACGCTGATCCCTCCGCCTTTGTTGAACCGGATCATCGCCGGAGGCTACGGACTACGGATCGTCGCCGGAGACCCCGGACTGGGGACCGTCGCCGGAGACCCCGGACTGAGGACCGTCGCCGGAGGCCCTGGACTGGGGACCGTCGCCGGAGACCCCGGACTGGGGATCGTCGTTGGAGGTTCCGGACTGTGAAACAACGCCGGAGGTTCCGGACTGTGAAACAACGCCGGAAGCTCTGGACTGGGTACTGTCGCCGGAAGCTCTGGACTGGGAACTGTCGCCGGAAGCTCTGGACTGGGAACTGTCGCCGGAAGCTCTGGACTGTGGAAGCACACTGGAAGCCTGATGCGTGGTGCCGGAACTGGTGGTACCGGGCTGAGGACACGCACCTCAGGGCGAGTGCGGGGAAGAGGCACAGGCCGTACTGGACTGTGGAGGCGCACTGGAGATCTGGAGCGTAGAGCTGGCACAATGCGTCCTGGCTGGATGCTCACTTGAGCCCGGCAAGTGCGGGGCGCTAGCACAGGACGCACTGGGCTGTGCAGACGCACCGGAGACACAGTACACAGAGCCGACGCAGGATATCCTGGTCCAAGGAGGTTTACTGGAGACCAGGAGCGCTGAGCCGGCACCATCCGTCCTGCCTGGATGCCCATTCTAGCCCGGCAAATGCGAGGAGATAGAATAGTGAGCATCTCTGCATAACACGCTCCCCACGGTAAGCACGAGGAGTTGGCTCAGGTCTCCAACCTGACTCAGCCAATCTCCTCGTGTGCCCCCCCCCCCCACAAAAAATGTATTGGGGCTGCCTCTCGGGCTTCCGTGCTAACCGTGTCCCCTCGTCGCCGTTCCTCCTGCTTCCATGGTAGGCGATTTCCTCCCACGTCCAGGATCCTTTACCGTCCAAAATCTCGTCCCATCTCCATGATGTCTGCTCCTTCTGAACACGCTGCTTGATCCTTTTATGGTGGGTTCTTCTGTCACGTTCGTCGTATGAATCGGACCAAGGCGCAGCGTGGTATGCGTACATTCTTTATTATAATAAGAATGAACACTGACCAAAATAACAAAACGACACGTGAAGCTATACAAAACGAGTGCTGACAGGCAACTACACATAGACAAGAACCCACAAACACCAAAGGGAAAATGGCTACCTAAATATGATCCCCAATCAGAGACAACGATAAACAGCTGCCTCTGATTGGGAACCATAGACATACAAATCACCTAGACCTACAAAAACCTAGACATACAAAAACTAATGTACCCACCCTAGTCACACCCTGACCTAACCAAAATATAAAGAAAACAGATATCTCAGGTCAGGGCGTGACAGTTGGAGTCAAAGAACTTCACTATGACTATGTGCAAGTAAGTGTCACTGTACTATACTGTAATACAGTAATGGCAGTAGATTGAATGTATCTATGCAGTGCCAATAGGACACAGACAAAGCAGTATATGACCTAGACAGGTGCCCCCATTCTGGGGGTGTCTGTGGGTGCACCCGCCTGTAGCTTGTAGATTTGACTGAATGTGTCTTACCAAACCCACCCCCCACCCCCATCCGTGTGTGAAAATGTAAACATTGTAGTCCTGTGTTTTGAGGTACACCATATTCACGGTACAGGGAATTAATTTTATGTTACAGAGAGTCCTGGACTTTGATGCAGCTGCACAGACTCATGAGTTCATTTTCATTGATGAAGCTGGATTCAATCTTGCTAAAACCAGGCGTCGGGGCCGAAATGTTATAGGACAAAGAGCCGTTGTGAATGTCTTGGGGCAGCGTGGGGGAAATATCACCTTGTGTGCCGCCATTAGTCTGCAAGTTCTCCATCACCATGCCACCCTAGGTCCCTATAATACTGCACACAATCATATCTCTGGATGCACTACATAATGCAGTTATACAGGACGGACCAGAGCAGCCCCGGTTTGTTGTCATCTGGGATAATGTTAGTTTCCACCAGGCTGCTCTGGTCAGGGATTGGTTCACCAATCACAATAACTTCACAGTTGTATACTTGCCCCATTTCTCAATTCGATTGAGGAATTATTTTCGGCTTTGCGTTGGAAAGTGTATGATCACCAACCACATGCACGCCTGCCTCTTCTGCAAACAATGGAAGAGGCATGCGGAGACATTGAGGTGAGGTCAGTCAAGGGTTGGCACGCAAGGTGATATTTTCCTGGTTGCCTAGCCAGGGATGACATTGCTTGTGATGTGGATGAGGTGATGTGGCCAGACACTAACAGAAGGCGGGATCTATAAACCATCCACCCCATCGCTTACAATATATATTTTTTGTTTACCATTGTACTGTAATTTTACTGTAATTATTTTTGAGTTTACAGTAACATGTATTGATTACTGTAATTCTACTTTTGTGTTTTTTTGTTGTAAAAACCTGCAATGGCTAAAAAATAGTCCGTATATATTTCTTTCTGAAGCCTTTCTATTTTTGTGTTCATTGAAATGTGAGTAGATGTACTGTACTGGAACAATCTTTCACAGAAGCCTGCAAAAGAAAATTAAAAAGGTATATAAAGTACATCAGTGTGTTGCTGCTTTGAAATGGTAATTCAAATGGTGCGTGTGTTTTTCATCTTGAAAAAGGATTGTTAGGTTTTGATGGCAGAGTTTCATTTTGACATAGACGTGAGATGTTTATCTCCAAGTTGTGTCTTCTTTGGCTTGTGTGTAGAGTTTTGACACAATGAGCCAAATTCCTCAGTGTGTAAGCAATCGCAAAAAACTGTAATAGATTTTAAAAAGACTGTATATTCATCCATATGAAGGGCTTGTGCTAAAATGACCACCATCAAATACAGTAAATACTGTATGTCACATTACTGACCACAGCTTTCCGTGAGAACATGCAGTTTACAAGGTCACTCGGATACAAACGTTACAAACTAAAGGACATTTTTTAAGCAGATAGACCTAATTGGTTTAAAAACACACAAGAAATGTGATTTTCCGTACCAATGGGGCCCTTCGCTGATGCTAAAATGGGAGACCTTTGGTCATTGCTGTGAAAAGAACCCATTCAATGATATTGGATTGTAACACCAACAGACAAATCTAATTCACACAGTGCGCACTGAGGCACGTCCTTGTGTGAATATGTTGAGCGCAAGTGCAGAAATAACCTGGGGTGTTCAAGGGGTGAAGATGCACTGTGTTAATGCTCATGCTACTTCATTGATCTTGAGCACTCAATCTTTTAGGCACCACACATACAGCCTATATTTCATCATGTGAGATACAGTACATCAATAACACTGCCAAGGACCTATATTTCCACGCGGACTCACACTGGCATTGTCCTCTGTCTACGCATCGATTTCAGAGGGAAGAAACCGTGTTTTGTAGGACATGGCACTGTCACACCTCACGGACTTGGCAAAATTGTCAACATATGTCCTTGTTAGACATATTAATGATAACAATGGAGGATGGAGGAAGAGGTGGTTATTTTCCTCTCCTGAGGGGCTAGGAGAGCTAATCATTAGCATCACGATGCCTCTGTGAATCAGGTAGTGACTGAGGACTATGACAATAACAGGAAAACATTTGGCATTGCTATTAATAATGTATCAAAATCCTCAGGGGGAACTGAGAATAAACATGGCATTTAAGTCGATTAGTCACTCAAGTATTCTCTAAAAAAAGTTCCCCCTTCATGCACAAAATGGTATGCCCTACAGAGTGATTATGTTGTTAGTCATATGATTTGTCTTTCTTTCTGGGAAAGGTTGCTGAGAAATACATACAGTAAAATGAGTCAGGGGCATGGCTTAACCCCAAATGGACAACATATCAACAAAAAGCGGCCATGTCTTCATGACTAAACTATAATTGAAACCAGCCATATACAGTTAATAAGTTGTGATCTCTTCAACCTCATTACAAGTGAGATACACAAGCTAAAATTGTTTGAAGAAAATATTGGAAAAATCATATTTCTTGTGAAGCGTATGTGCTTTAATAAAGGAAGCCGTGGCTGCATGGTGTTTTGACTCCGGTCTCGGAGGCAGCTGTGTAAATTCCTGTGAAGTGAGATCACATGGGCACATGGCTGGTACTCCTAACCCAGACAACAGGAAGTGAAAGTGCTACTGCTGCCACAACACAGCCTCCGGTGCACTCCAACCCCCAGTTAAAGGGGAAGTGATGCGTTGTAACCTGGGATAGTGAGCTAGTGAAAGGAAATCTGGTTATTATTATATAAGAAGTTGTCTGGGGAGGAGATCACTTTTATCCATCATTTGCTTGCTTATTTGTAATATTTAGCACACATCTCTCAACTATTATCCCATACATTTTTCTGTTTTCTGTTAATTTATCTGTACTAAAATAAATGCACAATACTGAGCAATCGAATGGATACCGCTGTAGACACATGGCACTCTGCTCTCCTCAGATCATCCACTTTGAAAAGGTGTAATGGCTAAAGATGGTTGGGAAAAACATCAAAATAGTAGCAGTAATCATGTGCAAGAGTGATGGCCTACAGTCCTCATTTTGGTTTAGTGTGTGTGTAACCAGACAGCACATACTCATTTTCTCTCTTAAACTTCATGTTTAAGAAAGAAAAAAGTGTACAATTAGATGAGTACGGTCAGGATATCCTCACACCAAAACACTCCTTCCTCCAGTTCCCCTAATGCCTAGGTTGGACTACGGGAGTTGGACTGATAGGCTAGCAACTTCACAGGGGTCACAAAAAGTTTGTTATTTCCCAGGACATGATTGGACTGATCTAAACCAATTGTAGAGCTTCCCATGACGAGAGAGATAAACACTTTGATAGAATCAGCCAATCATTAATGCACCATTTAGGGACATTTATTGGGCCTATTTCTACCTAGAACATCCAAAATATTTATGCACCAACTTACCAAATCTTTATTTACACAGTTCATATTGAATTCACATCACAGGAGGTTGGTGGCACCTTAATTGGGAAGGACGGACTTGTGGTAATGGCTGGAGCAGAATGAGTGGAATGGCATCAAATACATGGTTTCCATTTGTTTAATGTCATTCTATTTGCTCTGTTCTAGCCATTCTTATGAGCCGTCCTCCCCTCAGCAGCCTCCACCGATTCGCATTATATTCATATGATTATTGTCCTGTTTTGTAAATAGTATTGTCATAATTGCAGGTGTATAGTCCGGTTCCCAAGATGTACTGTATCATGTATGTTACTCTAAACATGATAGAATCGCCTTACGATGATGCTAAAGTGGACCGTCTCCTACAGTAGTACGTGACTAAATCATGCAAGTGCTCTCGCGTGCGAAGGCACACCACACTGTACAATCAACCTCTTCACTTCACGATCCTCGGCTTTGAAAAAGATAAATGGTGCCCATTCAAATCTTGACAATGTAAACATTAGTTAAGTCATGCATTCCTCCACCGAAGACATCCAGTTTAGATCCAGCAGTAATGGCATCTTGATTGTGACTTTAGAGTTAGTTACATTAGGGAGTGTGTTTTTTGGAAAAAGGACCCACTGTGGGTTATTTGGTTTGATTTTATTTCCCCTTCGTGGGTGACATCAAGGGCAGCGAAGAAAGGAGAGCTCCTAAGAGGATTGAGAGAGACAGCAGCAGATGATAAATTGTGGGAAATTAAATAAAAGGGATAGGCATTTTTTAGAACCAGTGCTAAAAAAAATAATAAAGCATCACACTGAGATAGTTGCTCTAAATGAATTACCTGGAGATTGCATGTTGTGTTGATTTGCAGGGGTATTCAATTTTAATTAGTGTTTTGGAGACATCTTTTATCAGACTGTCACTAACCTCTCTTTCAGCTGAGATTTGCTCTCTTCCTCTGTCTCTCCCTATCCTTGTGCTTCTCACCCTATCGCTGTCTCTCTCTCTCTTGCTCATCCTTTCTCTAACGTACACAAACAAACACTCAAGAATTGGCATTCCATACAAATGTACAACAATTTTAATATCAAGGTTCTCAATTAGCCGTGAATTGGGGAAAGAAACAAAAAAATAATTATTTCCGCTATTAATTGCATTTTCTGTGGGGCAAAGGTGATAATTAATTTTGCTCAAGGAAACACACAGAGGCACACCAACATACACACATAAAAGTTCAATAGTCTTTTGGCCTTCAGTCCTAAAATCATTTAATTCTAACATGGAAACTCCATTATAGTACCTTGTGAAACTTCCTCCTGAAAAATAAATAATTTCCATTATCCTGCCTCTTCCATTTTGTATATAAAAAAACAACTAATTTGTTATATCTGTTAAATGAGTGTCACGATGATATTCCTAAGAATAAAAAAAAAAATGATATATTTTTCTATGACCCCAAAATATTTGTTTAAAGCAATCTAATATCATCTCATGGTCAGATCAAAATGATATACACAGAACCACACGACATGTTAGTAATTCCAAAATAGACTATAGATGCATTTGTATTTGATACACGTTACACTCCCCCCTCTTTTCTCCCTGCTGAGTGTTGTGAGGTTATACCCTGTCTCCTTCTCTTCATTCCTGGCCCACTTCCATTGTTAGTCACCTTGTTTATTGGCTGGAGCAGCCGTGGCGTACTGGACATCATCTGAAACCACAAAGGACAGGATGCAATAAGCTGGAGAACAGCAGCAATCTGAGGAAAGTTCTCCATTCACTAGAGCTCCCTAACTCTCTGTCTTCTTATCCTGAGCAGAAAATTAAAAAAATCAATACCAGCTCACCAGGCTTGATAAAAGTGCTGGACAGGGAGAGTGGCTACGCTGGATATAGTAAATTAAAGTGATCAAAATTTTCCAGTCGACTCAGCCCACAGCCTACATAAACTAACAACCCTGTCTCCACAGCTGCCTGTCACCCAACCTCTCCCCACTATCTTTTCTCTCTCCCCCCTCACCTTTATTTCTGTATTTTCTTACTTTCAGTATCCTTTTTTTCCCCCCCTCTCTTTCCTTCCACACCGTACTGTATTTCAATTTTAGCAGTGTCTTAGCCTTTTGGCTCCTGAGTATTCATGGTGGCAGGTGTCTTTACACATGTCCACACACATACACAAACCACAAACAGGTATTAGTTTCATGAGAGTGCTGGTTGGGTGCGATTTCCCTTTAACCCTTGTGTTGTCTTAAGGATCAAAAATGACCTGCTCAACAGCAGAGAAAACCCTCTCAATTAAAACATTTTTACTTGAAATTTGACTTTTCCTAGAGTGACGCCAACATAAGAAAAAGAAAAACATCGCCTTTGTTCATATTTCCATGAAAGCTGCACACCACCAGCGTATAAATGCATGTTGTCCGGTCCTCTGGCAGTCTCTATGGGGGTACCACAGGGTTCAATTCTCGGGCCGACTCTTTTCTCTGTATATATCAATGATGTTGCTCTTGCTGCGGGCGATTCCCTGATCCATCTCTACGCAGACAACACCATTCTGTATACTTCTGGCCCTTCCTTGGACACTGTGCTATCTAACCTCCAAACGAGCTTCAATGCCATACAACACTCCTTCCGTGGCCTCCAACTGCTCTTAAACGCTAGTAAAACCAAATGCATGCTTTTCAACCGGTCGCTGCCTGCACCCGCACGCCCGACTAGCATCACCACCCTGGATGGTTCCGACCTAGAATATGTGGACATCTATAAGTACCTAGGTGTCTGGCTAGACTGCAAACTCTCCTTCCAGACTCATATCAAACATCTCCAATCCAAAATCAAATCGAGAGTCGGCTTTCTATTTCGCAACAAAGCCTCCTTCACTCACGCCGCCAAACTTACCCTAGTAAAACTGACTATCCTACCGATCCTCGACTTCGGCGATGTCATCTACAAAATAGCTTCCAATACTCTACTCAGCAAACTGGATGCAGTTTATCACAGTGCCATCCGTTTTGTTACTAAAGCACCTTATACCACCCACCACTGCGACCTGTATGCTCTAGTCGGCTGGCCCTCGCTGCATGTTCGTCGTCAGACCCACTGGCTCCAGGTCATCTACAAGGCTATGCTAGGTAAAGCGCCGCCTTATCTCAGTTCACTGGTCACGATGGCAACACCCACCCGTAGTACGCGCTCCAGCAGGTGTATCTCACTGATCATCCCTAAAGCCAAAACCTCATTTGGCCGCCTTTCCTTCCAGTTCTCTGCTTCCTGCGACTGAAACGAATTGCAAAAATCTCTGAAGTTGGAGACTTTTATCTCCCTCAACAACTTTAAACATCTGCTATCTGAGCAGCTAACCGATCGCTGCAGCTGTACATAGTCCATCGTTATATAGCCCACCCAATTTACCTACCTCATCCCCATACTGTTTTCATTTATTTACTTTTCTGCTCTTTTGCACACCAGTATCTCTATTTGCACATGATCATCTGATGATTCATCACCCCAGTGTTAATCTGCTAAATTGTAATTATTCGCTCCTATGGCCTATTTATTGCCTACCTCCTCATGCCTTTTGCACACATTGTATATAGATTCTTTTTTTTTTTTTTTTTCCCCTACTATGTTATTGACTTGTTTATTGTTTACTCCATGTGTAACTCTGTGTTGTTGTCTGTTCACACTGCTATGCTTTATCTTGGCCAGGTCGCAGTTGCAAATGAGAACTTGTTCTCAACTAGCCTACCTGGTTAAATAAAGGTGAAATAAAATAAAATAAAAAATAAAGATTGTCTTAGGGTCATTTTTGACCTGGCAGTTATAAAACTATTTACACACCACAAAAGACACACACACAATGAGAAATTGAGATTGTGTGCTACTGATTGAACTCAGCCAGCAGCTCCTGAAGAGAAAGATCCCCATGGTTGGCACAGTTAGAAAGAACAAGCCTGAGCTCCCCCCTGCACTCCTCACAACAAGGGGGAGAGCGGCCTTCTCATCAAAGTTTGCCTTCACCCCCACTCTAGTTTCTTACCTCCCAAAGAGGAACAAGAATGTGGTCCTCCTGAGCACACTGCACAAAACGGCTGAGATCAGTGATCGTGAAGACAGGAAGCCAGCCATCATCCTGGACTACAACCACAACAAAAGAGGCGTGGACAACCTGGACAAGGGGATTGGAACTTGCAGGAGGATGACTGGCCGCTGGCCCCTGGTCATCTTCCATAACATCATTGATGTGTCCTCATACAATGCCTTTGTGATATGGAACAAGATCAACCCTACCTGGATGCCTGATAAGCAGAACAAGAAGAGGGTGTTCCTGGAGCAGCTGGGAAAGGCACTTATACCCTCACACATTCAAAGAAGGGAGCGCCTCCCCCGCACAGCAGCCTCTACAGCGCTTGTGAAATCTCTTCAGGGGACTGAATCTTGTCCTGATCCAGCTGGGGCAGGCAAGAAGAGGAGATGCCAATTCTGCCCCCCAAAGAAGGACTGTAAAACAAATAGTATGTGCTGCACATGTGAGAAATACATCTGCAAAGTCCATGCACACACACTTATACTGTCCTACATGTGCTAATTGGAGTTGATTTATTTATTTTCTTCACGTTTTTAATTTTTTTAATCTATTATCTTATTTTTTGTTGTTTATACACCTTGTGGGTGGGGGCAATGGTTAAAAAAAATGGGAGAAGACTAGTATTTTGTAGTTAAATTCCTCATTGTACAGTATATAGGAATATATATCACTATGTTGCCAAAACAGTTCAAGACCGTTATTGTTTCCCTTCAATAAAATGCATTCAAAACTATTTTCTGCAGCTATACAAGTGCTCTCTTGCAACAAAAAAAACATGTTTACACCTATGCAGTACCTTTAGCAATAATAATAAACCTCCAATTTAGTAAAGAAAACAATTACGACAGGTGTGTTGTAATAAAAACGAGTGGTGTCCACTGATTAAATGCAGTCTTTCTGCATTGTGAAGAGGGAAAACCCAGATATTCACAAAGTTTGTGATGAATGACAGGTTGTTTCTTCATGCAAAAAAGATTTGGGGTTGAAAATTCAATTAAGCTGCTTTATTTCGGGGCTTTAGTGATGGCGGGTCATTTGTTACCCTTGGATAGGGGGCGACATTTTCACTTTTGGATGAATTTGTGCCCAAATTAAACGGCCTCGTACTCTGTCCTAGATCATATGATATGCATAATATTATTACTATTGGATAGAAAACACTCTGAAGTTTCTAAAACTGTTTGAATTATATCTGTGAGTAAAACAGAACTCATATGGCAGGCAAACTTCCAAACAGGAAGTGAAAATTCTGAAATTGGTCGCTGTGAAAGGCATCGCCTATTCAATTGCCTTATATTTATGGATCTGTATGCACTTCATATGCCTTCCACTAGATGTCAACAGGCAGTAGAACGTGGAATGAAGCATATAGCTTCATGTGGGACCGGATGAGAGCCTTTGGAGTGACAGGTCAGGCAGATTGCCAGTTCTTGGCCACGCACAGAGGGCATGTGATGTCTTTGTCTGCAATGCGTTAGATAGACATGAAGAAATGCTCCGTTTGGGACGTTATTGGATATATATGAGAAAACATCCTGAAGATTGATTCTCAACTGAGTTTGACCAGTTTATTCGATTTGTAATATCACTTTTTGAAGTTTTCGTTCATTAGCGTAACGTTCGATGGACACGTGAACTACACATGCTAGCCAAAGTTGCTAATTCGACAGAAGTAATGGACATTATAAAACAAAAAAACGATTTATTGTGGAACTAGGATTCCTGGCACTGCATTCTGATGAAAGATCATCAAAGGTAAGGGAATATTTATAATGTAATTTCGTATTTCTGTTGACTCCAACATGGCGGAGAATGGCTGAGCGCTGTCTCAGATTATTGCATGCTGTGCTTTTTACTAGTTATTTTTTAAATCTAACACAGCGCTTGCATGAAGAACCAGTGTATCTTTAATTATTTAAACATGCATCTTTCATCAAAGTTTATGATGAGTATTTCTGTATTTCACGTTGCTATCTGTAATTACTTTCGCTATTTTGGAGCCATTTCTGAACATGGCGCCAATGTAAAACCACGATTTGTGGCTATAAATATGCACATAATCGAACAAAACATAAATGTATTGTATAACATGATGTCATATGACTGTCATCTGATGAAGTTGTTCAAAGGTTAGTGATTAATTTTATCTCTATTTGTGGGTTTTGTGAAAGCTATCTTTTCTGTGAAAAAATGGCGGTGTGTTTTTGGATATTGTGGTGAGCTAACATAAATATATGTTGTGTTTTCGATTGTAAAACATTTTAAAAATCGGACATGTTGGCTGGATTCACAAGATGTTTATCTTTCATTTGCTGTATTGGACTTGTGATTTCATGAAATTATATTATATTATGTCCCTGTGGCGCTAGGCTAGGCTATTCTAGTCAGCGTTTCTGATGAGAATGATCCCGGATTCGGGATGGGTGGTCCGTAGAGGTTTTAAGACAAGGGGAGTATACAGAATGTTAAGACTACACAAGCGTTAAGAGCTATGGGATTGGAAGTGAGGTGTTACCTGGCCCTTTAAATGAATGTGTTTGATTTCTTTGACCTACATTAGTCTGACATGGACAGTGTCCAAAGCCAGTGCCATGTTCTGAGAGAGGAGCTAGGCTTAGATCATAGGATAGTATTTGACCTTCACAAAACAACAGATTTACCATAGTGTTTGGGAAAAGATGACACACCCCACTGTAAAAGCACTTATTTGAAAAACGTAAAAGTAAATAATATATATTTTTGAAAGCCCAACACTTACTAAGAACATGTACCATAATGGTTCACGAACAGAGTTCGTAGAAAAAAGTCCCAAAAATGTTTCAGCAACCAGAGCTGCATTCCCCTCCCAAAATGGAAGTGAAAGCAAAAGTATAACATTCCTAGCCAATCATTTTTTGTCCAGGTGACTGACTTAACCTAAGTAAATGTGTGTACAAACATATGTAAAAACCTCTGGCAGAGGCAGGACCCTAACCCTGACCCATATACAGTATCAGTCACAAGTTTGGCCACACTTACTCATTCAAGAATTTTCCTTATTTTCTACATTGTAGAATCATGTGTTAAACAAATACAAATATATTTCAGATTCTTCAAAGTAGCCACCCTTTGCTTTTTTGAAAGCTTTGAACACTCTTGGCATTCTCTCAACCAGCTTCACCTGGAATGCTTTTCCAACATATACTTGGTGGCTGTTTTTCCTTCACTCTGCGGTCCAAATTATCTCAATTGGGTGGAGGTCGGGTGATTGTGGAGGCCAGGTCATCCTGCGCAGCACTCCATCACTCTCCTTCTTGGTCAAATAGCCCTTACACAGCCTGGAGGTGTGTTGGGTCATTGTCCTGTTGAAAAACAAATTATAGTCCCACTAAGCACAAACCAGATGGGATGGCGTATCGCTGCAGAATGTTGTGGTAGCCATGCTGGTTAGGTATGCCTTGAATTCAAAATAAATCAGACAGTGTCATGAGCAAAGCACCCCCACACCATAACACCTCCTCCTCCATGCTTCACAGTGGGAACCACACATGCAGAGATCATCTGTTCACCTACTCTGCGTCTCACAAAGACACGGCGGTTGGAATCAAAAATCTAAAATTTGGACTCATCAGACCAAAGAACATATTTCCACCGGTCTAATGTCCATTGCTTATGTTTCTTGGTCCAAGCAAGTCTCTTCTTATTGCTGTCCTTTAGTAGTGGTTTCCTTGCAGCACATTTTTTGAATGGTGCCGGAGGAGATGGCTGCTGTTTTATGGGCTCTTAACCAATTGTGCGTGTTTTTTTGCATTATTTGCACATAATGTTTCTGCCACTGTCTCGTATGACCGAAAAAGTGCTTCTGGATATCAGGACAGTAACTACTCACCTCGTACTGGAAGAAGATTTTTTATTTAACGAGTCGGACACGCAGGATTTACTTCAGACACCCGACAAGGCCAACATCCCCGTCATTCACAGGAGAAAGAGACGGAGATATCGGGGACAGAGGTCGGGGTGCCTTGTAAGGATCCAATGGCGAGTGGGTAATCTTCCTCTACCATCAGTCCTATTAGCCAACGTACAGTTATAGGATAACAAAATATTAGAGCTACGATCACAAATATCCTACCAACAGGACATTAAAAACTGTAATATCTTATTTTTCACCGAGTCGTGGCTGAACGATGACATGGATGAAATACAATTTGCGGGTTTTACGCTGCATCGGCAAGACAAGAGGTGGCGGTCTTTGTATATTTGTAAACAACAGCTGATGCACGAAATCTAGTATTAAGGAAGTGTTGAGGTTTTGCATTTCATGATAAGCTGGAGACCATACTATTTACCAAGGGAGTTTTAATCTATATTTTTCATAGCTGTCTATTTACCACCACAAACTGTTGCGGGCACTAAGTCCATAGTCAATGAGATGTATAAGGCCATAAGCAAACAGGAAATCGCTCATCCAGAGGTGGCGCTTCTAGTGGCTGGGGACTTAAATCAGTTTTACCCAATTTTTACCAGCATGTTACATGTGCAACCAGGGGAAAAAAATCCTAGACCACCTTTACTCCATGCACAGAGATGCACACAAAGCTCTCCCCCGCCCTCCATTTGGCTAATCTGACCACAATTATATCCTCCTGATTCCTGCTTACAAGCAAAAACTAAAGCAGGAAGTACCAGTGACTCGGTCAATACGAAACTAGTCAGATGACACGGATGCTACACTACAGGAATTATTCGCTAGCACAGACTGGAATATGTTCCGGGATTCATCCAATAGTATTGAGGAATACACCACCTCAGTCATTGGCTTCATCATTAAGTGCATCATCGACGTCGTCCCCACAGTGACTGTACGTACATATCCCAACCAGAATCCATACATTACAGGCAACATCCTCATCGAGCTAAAGGCTAGAGCTGCCGCTTTCAAGGAGCAGGAAACTAATCCAGATGCTTATAAGAAATCCCGCTATGCCCTCAGACGAACCATCAAACAAGCAAAGCATCAATACAAGATTAAGATTGAATCCTACTACACCCAGCCCTGACGCTCGTTGGATGTGGCAGGGCTTGAACACTATTGACTACAAATGGAAACCCAGACGCGAGCTGCCCAGTGACCCGAGCCTACCAGACAAGCTAAATGCCTTTTATGCTCGCTTCTTGTAGACAGTGACGATGGAATCAAACACTCCACTGTACTTGGTTTCTCTACCGATAAACTGGACCATGCATCTCAAGGTGATCACATGGAAGGGGTGCGTGACGATCGTGGCACAGGAGCGGGCTATCATCTCTTTGGTTGTCATTCACAACATGCTGTAAGGATCCCTCTTCAGCTTTCTGACTGGTTCCAGAGACCTCATATTTGCCTGCATCCTGGCATCTCTGCAAGACTCTGCTGTGTACAAGGGTGCCGATGGTCCCTGCACAGAGCCTGCACGAGAGCATCAGCTGTTCTGGATGACTGTGTGATAACACTCGTGGTAGCTGATATGAACAAAACCTTTAACCTCTCTTGAGTAAGGGGCAGTATTTTCACGTCCGCATGAAAAGCGTGCCCAAAGTAAACTGCCTGTTACTCAGGCCCAGAAGCTAGGATATGCATATAATTGGTAGATTTTGATAGAAAACATTCATATAGTTTCTAAAACTGTTAAAATAATGTCTGTGAGTATAACAGAACTGATATGGCAGGCGAAACCCCGAGGACAAACCATCCCCCCCAAAAACAATTCAGCCTACCACCATTTTCAATGGCGGTCACTTTTATTATAAGGAGAAGTCCTCCCAGATTGCAGTTCCTAGGTCTTCCACTAGATGTCAACAGTCTTTAGAAAGAGTTTCAGGCTGGTTTTTGGAAAAATTAGCCAGAAATTGTAGTTTTTCTAGGTGAGTCCCATTTTTGCTGTAGCGTTTCCAAGCGCGTAGAAGACAACGTGTTCTTTGGTATTTTTCTCCGGTAAAGACAATAACGATTCTCCGTCTTAAATGTTATTGTTTATTTACATATTAGTTTGACAAGTTTATTAGTAACGTTTGGGATTAATTTTGTATGCATTTTGATGGAGGGAAACTGGGTGGATTATTGACTGAAGCGCGCCAGCTAAACTGAGTTTTTATGGATATAAAGGACATTATCGAACAAAAGGACCATTTGTGATGTAACTTGGACCTTTGAGTGCCAACAGAAGAAGATCAAAGGTAAGGCATTTTTATGTCACTATTTCTGACTTTTGTGTCGCACCTGCCTGGTTGAAATATGTTTTTCATGGTTTTGTATGCGTGGCGCTGTCCTCAGATAATCGCATGGTGTGCTTTCGCCCTAAAGCCTTCTTGAAATATGATACAGCGGCTAGATTAACAAGAAGCTAAGCTTTATTTTGATGTATTACACTTGTGATATTATGAAAGTTAAATATTGATAATTCTGTAGTTTGAATTTCGTGCTCCGCAATTTCACCGGATGTTGGCCAGGTGGGACGTTACCGTAAACAGGTCAACATTCATAAAGCCGCTGGGCCTGACGGATTAACAGGACGTGTACTCAAAGCACGCGTGGACCAACTGTCAAGTGTCTTCACTGACATTTTCAACCTCTCCCTGACCGAGTCTGTAATACCTACATGTTTCAAGCAGACCACCATAGTCCTTGTGCCCAAGGAAGCGAAGGTAACCTGCCTAAATGATTACCACCCCGTGCCACTCACGTTGGTAGCCATGAAGTGCTTTGAATGGTTCACACAACAGCATCCTCCCGGACACCCTAGACTGGCCGCCCCCAGGTGGTAAGAGTAGGCAACAATACGTCTGCCGCGCTGATCCTTAACACTGGGGCCCCTCAGGGGTGTGTACTTAGTCCCCTCCTGTATTCCCTGTTCACCCGCGACTGCAACACCATCATTAAGTTTGTTGATGACACAATAGTGGTATGCATGATCACCGGCAACGATGAGACGGCCTATAGGGAGGTGGTCAGAAAACTGGCAGTGTGGTGCCAGGACAACAACCTCTCCCTCACCGTGAGCAAGACAAAGGAGCTGGTCGTGGATACAGGAAAAGGCCCCCATAAATATCGACGGGGCTGTAGCAGGTTGAGTTTCAAGTTCCCTGGTGTCCAAATCACCAACAAACTATCATGGTCCAAACATACCAAGACAGTCGTGAAGGGGGCACGACAAAACCTTTTCCCCCTCAGGAGACTGAAAAGATTTGGCATGGGCCCCCAGATCCTCAAAAGGTTCTACAATTGCACCATCGATAGCATCCTGACCAGTTGCATCACCGCCTGGTATGGCAACTACTCGTTATCTGACCATAAGGTGCTACAGAGGGTAGTGCGAACAGCCCAGTACATCACTGGGGCCAAGCTTCCTGCCATCCAGGACCTATATAATAGGCGGTGTCAGAGGAAAGCCCATAAGATTGTCAGAGACTCCAGTCACCCAAGGAGATGATTGTGGACTAAAGGAAAAGGAGGCCCGAGCATGCCCCCATTCTCATTGACGGTGCTGTAGTGGAGCAGGTTGAGAGCTTCCTGTTCCTTGGTGTCCACATCACCAAGATAGTCATGAAGAGGACAAGACAAAACCTATTCCCCCTCAATAGACGGACTACTCGGTCTCCGACCGCAAGGCACTACAGAGGGTAGTGCGTACAGCCCAGTGCATCACCGGGACCAAGCTTCCTGCCATCAAGGACCTCTATATCAGCCGATGTCAGATGAAGGCCCTAAAAATTGTCAAAGACCAGTTACTACATGATTCCATGTGTGTTATTTCATAGTTTTTATGTCTTCACTACTCTTCTACAATGTAAAACATAGTACCAAAAAAATGGAATGAGTAGGTGTGTCCAAACCTTTGAATGGTACTGTATATAGCCAGATTTGGACAAATGTGGCCTTCAGTAGCTCTTACAGTGCTTTTGCAAAGTATTCAGATCCTTTAACTTTTTCAACATTTTATTACGTTACAGCCTCATTCTAAAATTGATTCAATCTTTTTTTTTTATATAACTGAATAGTGGGCTGGGCTTTCATGAGTTGTCTTACAAAATGCAATTAATCAATTACAGTATTGCAGTAGACAGCTGACTCATAAGGCTAAGGAGCCCCTGCCAACCCCTTGCAGCGACCCTTGAGTAGGGATTATTAGGGATTGACCAATCAGCTCTAGTCTCTAGGTGGGCGAGCTTTACAAGAAAACACAGTTGATGTGCTCCTTCTTTGTCTCTAAACACCAACAACCCATTTTATTCCAAGTAGTTTTTAGAAGTAGGCGCATCATGTGGCACCATGTTCAGGCTATAGGATTCCATATAACATGTTGTGTACTTTTGATCGCCTTTTATCTATGTTTTGGTGATTGTGAGCTGTGATGTGGAGGCATGCCTGTAGATGACCCTTTACTACCCCTACTTGGGTGGTAGGACAGTGGGGAAGGGGGAGGGAGAGAGGGTGTGTATGTGTGTGTGCAGCCTGCACTAGTCATGGCCTAATAGCCAGCTGACCTACAAAAGGTCAGACAGCAGACAGCCTTGAGACGCTTAAATCCAGCGGTAACCCCAAGCGCCCTGCAGTCTTTCCGCTTAGCCCAGATCAACCTCCCTACCTTCCCAGGGAGAGGGGTCATGTCTTGGCCAAGCTGCCCATCCTACAGCCCCCAGCTCCAGTCTCCACACACACACAGCCAGCTACCCTGCTCCTCTGTCCACATCTGAGCACCTCTTAACTCACAACTCTGCTGTGATCTCTCAATGCACAATAGGTAATAACACTTCATTTGGATAGTCCATCTGTGGTCTACACACTATCAGTAACATTTCAATTAACTATCTACTAAACCTAATCCTAGCCCCTACCCTAACCCTTATTCTAAACCTAACCATAATCTTAGAAAGCAGTTGCTTATCAACAGATAGTGTGGTGATAGTATGACCATCTGTAGAGCACAGATGGACTATCCAAATAAAGTGTGACTGTACAATATGCTATTTTACTTTATAATGTTGTTTAAAAAAAGAAGCAAGGAAGTGAAAATAAAAGAATGTATATGTTTTTTCTTTACATCAATTGTTTAACGTTTGCTACCACAAATGCCCTGGCATGTTGGAGTTTGTTTCATTTAAAATGTATTAATAGTTTATCATATTTAGCCAATTTTTTTGAAAAAATATCCAAGATGGCGTAGCAGTCAGACGTCTTTTGTCCTCGTCTTATCGTGTTTATATTTTTCTTAACCTCAACTTCACCATACTCTCCTGCAATCCGCCTCACCCAATGTGGTATGGATCTGCTATTTTCTTTACTTTGAACCGGAACCCCCAACTAAAGCTAGCCAGCTAACTAGCTACTAGCTGGTCATCAGCTACCTTTAGCTGATGAGGCCCGCTAGCTGTCTAGAGCATATTGGACTGTTAGCTTAAGAGACCAATCGGACAAATTCTTTGGCCACAATACCTATTTTGCCAATTGCCCTGGACCCTTTCACCACACGGAGCTCTGCTGATCTACGACAACTGGTCTGCCGATGTTACAGCACGAGTGGGCTACTACTGACTTCTTCCATCGCGACGTCCCTCTAAGGCCCTTCTGCTAGCTTGCTAGCTCCCCGCTAGCTGCCTGAATCACCATGTCTCTGGCCCGCCTGAGCCACTCACTGGACCCCTATGATCACTCGGCTACGCATGCCTTTCCTTAATGTCAAAATGCCTTGTCCATTGCTGTTTTGGTTAGTAGTTATTGCCTTATTTCACTGTAGAGCCTCTAGCCCTGCTCAATACGCCTTAGGTAACCCTTTAGTTCCACCTCCCACACATGCGGTGACCTCACCTGGTTTAAATTAAGTTTCTAGAGACAATATGTTTGTACATTATGCCTTGAATCTATTCTACCGTGCCTCGAAACCTGCTCCTTTTACTCTCTGTTCCGAACGTACTAGACGACCAGTTCTTATAACCTTTAGCCATACCCTTATCCTCTGTTCCTCTGGTGATGTAGAGGTTAATCCAGGCCCTGCAGTGCCTAGCTCCACTCCCATTCCCCAGGCGCTCTCATTTGTTGACTTCTGTAACCGTAAAAGCCTTGGTTTCATGCATGTTAACATTAGAAGCCTACTCCCTAAGTTTGTTTTATTCACTGCCTTAGCACACTCTGCCAACCCGGATGTCCTAGCCGTGTCTGAATCCTGGCTTAGGAAGACCACCAAAAACCCTGAAATGTCCATTCCTAACTATAACATTTTCCAACAAGATAGAACTGCCAAAGGGGACAGAGTTGCAATCTACTGCAGAGTTGTCTTACTATCCAGGTCTGTGCTTCTACTTTTAAAAATCCACCTTTCCAGAAACAATTCTCTCCATTGCCACGTGCTATAGACCACCTTCTGCCCCCAGGACACCATATGTGAATTGATTGCCCCCCATCTATCTTCAGAGCTGGTAGGTGACCTAAACTGGGACATGCTTAACAACCCGGCCATCCTACAATCTAAGCTTGGTGCCCTCAATCTCACACAAATTATCAATGAACCTTCCAGGTACAACCCCAAATCCGTAAACACTGCTCTCCAAATACACCTCTGCAGTCTTCAACCAGGATCGCAGCAATCACTGCCTCATTGCCTGCGTCCGAACGACCACCCCTCATCACTGTCAAACGCTCCCTAAACCACTTTAGCGAGCAGGCCTTTCTAATCGACCTGGTCCAGGTATCCAGGAAGTATATTGACCTCATTCCGTCAGTAGAGGATGCCTGGTTATTCTTTAAAAGTGCTTTCCTCACCATCTTAAATAAGCACGACCCATTCTAAAAATGTAGAACCAGGAACAGATATAGCCCTTGGTTCACTCCAGACCTGACTGCCCTTGATCAGCACAAAAACATCCTGTGGCGTACTGCATTAGCATCGAATAGCCCCCGCGATATGCAACTTTTCAGGGAAGTTAGGAAAGCAAAGGCTAGCTTTTTCAAACAGAAATGTGCATCCTGTAGCACAAACTCGAAAAAGTTCTGGGACACTGTAAAGTCCATGGAAAATAAGAGCACCTCCTCCCAGCTGCCCACTGCACTGAGTCTAGGAAACACTGTCACCACCGATAAATCTGCGATAATTGAGAATTTCAATAAGCATCTTCTACGGCTGGCCATGCTTTCCACCTGGCTACCCCCTACCCCGGTCAACAGCCATGCACCCCCACAGCAACTTGCGCAAGCTTCCCCGCTTCTCCTTCACCCAAATCCAGATAGCTGATGTTCTGAAAGAACTGCTGGGCTAGACAATCTGGACCCTGGACTCTTTCTAAAATTATCAGCCGAAATTGTTGCAACCCCTATTACTAGCCTGTAACCTCTCTTTCGTATCGTCTGAGATCCCCAAAAGATTGGAAAGCTGCCGCGGTCATCCCCCTCTTCAAACGGGGAGACACTCTAGACCCAAACTGCAACAGACCTATATCTATCCTACCCTGCCTTTCTAAGGTATTCGAAAGCCAAGTTAACAAACAGATCACCGACCATTTAGAATCCCACCGTAACTTCTCCGCTATGCAATCTGGTTTCTGAGCTGGTCGTGGGTTCACCTCAGCCATGCTCACGGTCCTAAACGATATCATAACCACCATCGATAAGAGACAATACTGTGTCATCGTATTCATCGACCTGGCCATGGCTTTCGACTCTGTCAATCACCACATTCTTCTCGGCAGACTCAACAGCCTTGGTTTCTCAAATGACTACCATGCCTGGTTCACCAACTACTTCTCAGACAGAGTTCATTGTGTCAAATCGGAGAGCCTGTTGTCCGGACCTCTGGCAGTCTCTATGGGGGTACCACAGGGTTCAATTCTCAGGCCGACTCTCTTCTCTGTATACATCAATGATGTCGCTCTTGCTGCTGGTGATTCTCTTATCCACTTCTACGCTGACGACACTATTCTGTATACTTCTGGCCCTTCTTTGGACACTGTGTTAAATCACACATGAAAGATACCAAATTAAAGCTACACTGGTTGTGAATCCAGCCAACATGTCAGAATTCAAATAGGCTTTTCAGCGAAAGCATATGATGCTATTATCTGAGCATAGCACTTATAGAAAACATTAACCCAGCAGGCGCGACACAATACGCAGAAATAAAAATATAATTAATGCCTTACCTTTGACGAGCTTCTGTTGTTGGCACTCCAATGGTCCTTTTGTTCGATTAATTCCGTCGATATATATCCAAAATGTCCATTTATTTGGCGCGTTTGATCCAGAAAAACACCGGTTCCAACTTGCTCAAACCTGACGACAAATATCTCAAAGGTTACCTGTAAACTTTGCCAAAAAATGTCAAACTACTTATGTAATACAACTTTAGGTATTTTTTAACGTTAATAATCGATAGAATTGAAGACGGGATGATATGTGTTCAATACAGGATTAAAACGATATGTAGCATGCCTTCTGTTTGATTGAAGCGCATGTCCAGGACACCTGGAGTGCCTCGACTTCAAGATGGCCGTATTTCTTCATTACACAAAGGAATAACCTCAACCTATTTCTCAGGACTGTTGACATCTAGTGGAAGCCGTAGGAACTGCAAGCAATTCGCTTAGAAATCTGGTTTCCCAATGAAATTTCATTGAAAAGACAGTGACCTAAAAAAAAAAAGAATCTGAATGGTTTGTCCTCGGGGTTTCGCCTGCTAAATAAGTTCTGTTATACTCATAGACATGATTCAAACAGTTTTAGAAACTTCAGAGTGTTTTCCATCCAAATCTACTAATAATATGCATATCTTATCTCCTGGTGATGAGTAACTGGCAGTTGAATTTGGGTATGCTTTTCATCCAAACGTGGAAATGCTGCCCCCTACCCTAGAGAAGTCAACTAACCTCCAGACGAGCTTCAATACCAGACAACTCTCCTTCCGTGGCCTCCAACTGCTCTTAAATGCAAGTAAAACTAAATGCATGCTCTTCAACCAATCGCTGCCCACACCTGCACACCCGTCCAGCATCACTACTCTGGATGGTTCTGACTTAGAATATGTGGAAAACTACAAATACCTAGGTGTTTGGTTAGACTGTAAACTCTGCTTCCAGACTCACTAAGCATCTCCAATCCAAAATTAAATCTAGAATTGGCTTCCTATTTCGCAACAAAGGCTCCTTCACTCATGCTGCCAAACATAACCTCGTAAAACTGACTATCCTACCAATCTTTGACTTCGGCAATGTCATTTACAAAATAGCCTCCAACACTCTACTCAGAAAATTGGATCCAGTCTATCACAGTGCCATCCGTTTTGTCACCAAAGCCGCATATACTACTCACCACTGCGACCTGTATGCTCTCGTTGGCTGGCCCTCGCTTCATATTCATCGCCAAACCCATTGGCTCCAGGTCATCTATAAGTCTTTGCTAGGTAAAGCCCCGCCTTATCTCAGCTCACTGGTCACCATAGCAGCACCCACCCGTAGCACGCGCTCCAGCAGGTATATTTCACTGGTCACCCCCATAGCCAATTCCTCCTTCGGCCTCCTTTCCTTCCAGTTCTCTGCTGCCAATGACTGGAACAAACTGCAAAAATCTCTGAAGCTGGAGACTCATATCTCCCTCACTAGCTTTAAGCACCAGCTCTCAGAGCAGCTCACAGATCACTGCACATAGCCCAATATTTTTTTTGTGCATTTGCACCACCAGTATCTCCACTTGCACACATCTTCTGCACATCTATCACTCCAGTGTTTAATTGCTATATTTGTAATTATTTCGCCACTATGGCCTATTTATTGCCTTACCTCCCTTATCCTACCTCATTTGCATACATTGTATATAGACTTTTTCTATTGACTATGTTTGTTTATTCCATGTGTAACTGTTGTTTTTTTGTGTCGCACTGCTTTGCTTTGCTTTATCTTGGCCAGGTCGCAGTTGTAAATGAGAACTTGTTCTCAACTAGCCTACCTGGTTAAAACATTATCTACCTAACAGCAAACATGAAATGAAAACACTGTCAAATTTAGAAACGTGTAATATCTTAAAATGTAGCTAGCCAGACTATCTTACCAGTAAACATCATGGTTGGACGCGTCTGATGCCATGCATGGTTGCCCTTAGTTTGATGATGTAATCCAGACTGGTGTTTTCTCCATCTCCTTAGCTATCATACTCAAATTCCACTGAGTTCAAAACTTGGTCCTCCAGAAAGTGGAGAGCATACATATAACGTTAGCTAGCTAACAGTACAGTTTAACTTGACATTTGGTTTATGCAGTTTTACTACGCAATTAACAAAAATGTAAGCCATGTTTGACACGATTACCTAGACATACTGACCAGCTCCAATAGACAGAAGCGTGCTATATGGTCCGCAAAACACCAGTCTCAACGTCAACAGTGAAGAGGCGACTCCGGGATGCTGGCCTTCTAAGCAGAGTTGCAAAGAAAAAGCCATATCTCAGACTGGCCAATAAAAAGAAAATATTAAGATGGGTAAAAGAACACAGACACCGGACAGCCGAACTCTGCCTAGAAGGCCAGCATCCTGGAGTCGCCTCTTCACTGTTGACGTTGAGACTGGTGTTTTGCGGGTACTATTTAATGAAGCTGCCAGATGATGACTTGTGAGGCATTTGCTTCTCAAACTAGACATTCTAATGTACTTGTCCTCTTGCTCAGTTGTGCACCGGGGCCTCCCACTCCTCTTTCTATTCTGGTTAGAGCCAGTTTGCACTGTTCTGTGAAGGGAGTAGTACACAGCGTTGTACGAGATCTTCAGTTTCTTGGCATTTTCTCCAGTGGAATAGCCTTCATTTCTCAGAAGAAAGTTATTTGTTTCTGGCCATTTTGAGCCTGTAATCGAACCCAATGCTGATGCTCCAGATACTCAACTAGTCTAAAGATGGTCAGTTTTATTGCTTCTATAATCAGACAACAGTTTTCAGCTGTGCTAAAACATTTGCAAAAGGGTTTTCTAATGATCAATTAGCCTTTAAAAAAATGATAAACTTGGATTAGCTAACACAACGTGCCATTGGAACACCAAAGTGATGGTTATTGATAATAGGCCTCTGTACACCTATGCAGATTTTCCATTAAAAATCTACCGTTTCCAGCTACAATGGTCATTTCCAACATTCACAATGTCTACGCTGTATTTCTGATCTTCTGTTATTTCAAATGGACCAAAAAGTTCATTTTCTTTCAAAAACAAGAACATTTCTAAGTGACCCCAAACTTTTGAATGGTAGTGTATGTAAATAAGGTTTCTGTTTGTTTATACAGTTCAAGTCGGAAGTTTACATACACCTCAGCGAAATACATTTAAACTCAGTTTTTCACAATTCCTGACATTTAATCCCAGTAAAAATGCCCTGTCTTAGATCACCACTTTATTTTAAGAATGTGAAATGCCAGAATAACTAGAGAGAATTATTTATTTCAGCTTTTATTTCTTTCATCACATTCCCAGTGGGTCAGAAGTTTACATACACTCAATTAGTATTGCCTTTAAATTGTTTAACGTGGGTCAAACTTTTCAGGTAGCCTTCCACAAGCTTCCCACAATAAGTTGGGTGAATTTTGGCCCATTCCTCCTGACAGAGCTGGTGTAAATTAGTCAGGTTTGTAGGCCTCCTTCCTCACACAAGCTTTTTCAGTTCTGCCCACAAATTTGCTATGGGATTGAGGTCAGGGTTTTGTGATGGCCACTCCAATGCCTTAACTTTGTTGTCCTTAAGCCATTTTGCCACAACTTTGTAAGTGTGCTTGGGGTCATTGTCCATTTGGAAGACCCATTTGCAACCAAGGTTTAACTTCCTGACTGATGTCTTGAGATGTTGCTTCAATATATCCACATCATTTTCCTCCTCATGATGCCATCTATTTTGTTAAGTGCACCAGTTCCTCCTGCAGCAAAGCACCCCCACAACATGATGCTGCCACCCCCATGCTTCACGGTTGGGATGGTGTTCTTCAGCTTGCAAGCCTCCCCCTTTTCCTCCAAACATAACAATGGTCATTATGGCCAAACAGTTCTATTTTTGTTTCATCAGAAGAGAGGACATTTCTCCCAAAAGTGCAATCTTTGTCCCCATGTGCAGTTGCAAACCGTAGTCTGGCTTTTTTTAGCGGTTTTGGAGCAGTGGCTTCTTCCCTGCTGAGCGGCCTTTCAATTCATGTCGATGACTAGTTTTACTGTGGATATAGATACTTTTGTACCTGTTTCCTCCAGCATCTTCACAAGGTCCTTTGCTGTTGTTCTGGGATTGATTTGCACTTTTCGCACCAAAGCACGTTCATCTCTAGGAGACAGAACGCGTCTCCTTTCTGAGTGGTATGACGGCTGCGTGGTCCCATGGTGTTTATACTTGCGTACTATTGTTTGTACAGATGAACGTGGTACCTTCAGGCGTTTGGAAATTGCTCCCAAGGATGAACCAGACTTGTGGAGGTCTACAATTTTTTTTGATATTCCCATGATTTCAAGCAAAGAGGCACTGAGTTTGCAGGTAGGTCTGGAAATACATCCACAGGTACACTTCCAATTGACTCAAATTATGTCAATTAGCCTATCAGAAGCTTCTTATGCCCTGACATTTTTTTCTGGAACTTTACAAACTGTTTAAAGGCACAGTCAACTTAGTCTATGTAAACTTCTGACCCACTGGAATTGTGATACAGTGAATTATAAGTGAAATAATCTGTCTGTAAACAATGTTTGGAAAAATGACTTGTGTCATGCACAAAGTACATGTACTAACCGACTTGCCAAAACTATCGTTTGTTAACAAGAAATTTGTGGAGTGGTTGAAAAACGAATTTTAATGACTCCAACCTAAGTGTATGTAAACTTCTGACTTCAACTGTATCTAAAAATTGTTTCTCTTTATAGGGTATTGTCTGTAGATTAATGAGGATTTGTTTTTATTGAATCCATTTTAGAAAAAGGCTGTAACGTAACAAAATGTGGAAAAAGGGAAGGGGTCTGAATACTTTCTGAATGCACTGGACAATATTTATCTATTTGAATCTCTTTATCAAGAAAAATGATTGCAAATGTCTGTGGTGGGCATCCAATTGAAAACAGTTGGCAGTCCTATGTTTAAGCAGTGATTTACCAATTAAAACCAAGGAAAGATTACCCCGTACACCCCTTCTTTAAAATGTGCGTGCAACATACTCAGGATGTAATGACTAAATGCTCTGAAACTATTTCGTTAAGTGTTTCTGTAGAGTCATGCGATGGCAAATTAATTGTGGGTTTTACTGTACAGTGCAAAGTAGTTCAGGAAATGAACTTCAATTAATGCTAAGCCTTAGGTCTGTGGAATATACTGTAAATTAAGTATAGCTTTGTTCAGTTGATCTATAATGAACTCAATTGAATGGCTCAGCAGTATATGAGGTACGTTAATTATGTGAATGACAAGACTCAAGAACTGAAATACAATGTGATCCATGATCTTACTGGATGCTTTAATTTAAGTTAATGTGTTAATACAAATGACAGGTTTTACATGTGTGCATTGGATTATAGTAATCCTATCAATAAATAAGGATGTTTTAGAATGTGTGTGTGTGTTCAGGGATGTTTTTGTATCCTGGCTGCAGGTGCTTAGTGATGCTTTTCCCGCCTCAATACCCAGCATGCTCTGGAGACATGGCCATCTGTAGATGCTGACATTGCCTGTCCCCTCCCAACAGACACACACACTACCCCGCTTTTAAATAATTTCCTATCACCTTAATCACAGCTAAACAACTAACTAATCGATGACAGATATGAGGAACAACTTGAGCATGCTAACAGGGTTCTATTCTTTTCATCTATTCATTTATTGTCTCTTGGTTTAGAGATAATATTTTCTCTCTGTTAACAGGCCTCTGGACGCTGGTCGGGTATTAATTAAAATCGAAATACTAAATATTGATTGATACGTTATCAGTGCATAGCAGTTGGTCTTCAGGCTATTGATCTGCCCTGTGATTTATTATCATATTTAAGAAAAATCATTTCGTGTGATTATAAGAGGTAATGGACTTTTAGTGTGGGTTGTAATTATTTCTTGTATCACGTTTGTTGTGTGGGAGGTGGGAGACGATTTCTCAATCGCAGTCGGAGATCACCGATATCCTTGGAGCTGCTCTCCCTTGCGTAAGAGAAAGATCCTGGCCGTGTCATTGGGAATAATGGGTATTGGGATTACCTCTTTAATCACAACAAAGATTAACAGATGGTATGAGAGCAGTTATTAGCAAACATCTTGCACTCATCAAATCAATAAGTTGATTTGTAATCAGGTTGTTGGTGGGTGTAGGTGGAAAGGGGAGCCGGGGCTGTTCCCAGTGAAAGATCCTGGCAATCAAAATGCTTTTGTGTAGCAATTACCTCCCTGCAAAATAGGTGCTCTTCCTCTTCAATCTGGCAGGCCTCCAAAACACAATGCAGACAGATAGGAACATGGAACATTAACACACCGACACATACACTGCATGAGTAACCCTGTTTCTGAAACACCTCAGATGCTATATGTGATTTATACATTTCCGTGCCAGTGTTACAATTTTCAAAATAGCTCATGACATTGTGAAGTGCCCTGTGAAATACGAGACTTGGAAAACATTTAAAAAAAACTAAAAGGCAAACGCTGCATGCTTCTGTGAGGAGTTAACGTTTTAGGTAACGTTACTATAGATTCGAAAGACGAGGATTGCACAGCCAAGTGTAAGAAGTGATACTGGATTACACTCTCCAGAGAGTAGAAGAGAGAGAGGTAGCAGACGGGACCTGGCAAACCCAGACATGAATTCAACAAGTCAAGAAAACGTACACAAAGCTCTTACCAGCCGCAGCCACAGTGACCTGGGCTTTTTTAATAAGCCTTTTGATTCATATACACCATGTTGTTCTAATTGATGCTGTCGCTTTATCACAGTAACGCTCTGCCTTTCCACAGTCCTGTCTGCAGCTCTTTTTTGTTGTTGTTTTCTGCACATGTGAATTTCAGACACAAAAATGTCCATGTAAGGGGGGCGGGAAACGCATTTGAATAGAGACAGTTTTGTTCTCTCTGTGAGAGTTCTGAATACAGCTCGCTTTCTTTTTTGTATTATATTATTCTCGATAATCTCGATAAATTCTGTCGTTCTGCCCCTGAACAAGACAGTTAACCAACTGGTCCCCGGTAGGCCATCATTGTAAATAAGAAGACTTGCCCAGTTAAAAAAAGGTTAAATGTAAAAAAAATAAAAATAAAAAATGTAATCCTCCATCTAAGACGAGTGCAGTGTTCTATGATTGGTCGCATGGACTTTGGTGAGCAACACAGTTTTTTCTCTATTTACCAGCTTCCAGACAACTCATTTGTTCACATCGAGAAGTATCAGCTTAAGTTACTTTTTGCTTCTGCTTTTAGGGCACCCAAGGGCTGCCGAGCCTTTCAATAGACCCTACTTGTTTGTATTGAAACCCACCTCCGTGGTAGAGACCAAGGGAGTTCAATAAAATATGGCTGATGCCAGATAAGGTAATGTGGATTGAAAGGAAACAGTCATTGGAGGAAAGCTCGCAGGAACACACATTTTCCATTCATTACAACAAGAACTAACTACTCATGTTTAAAGAATCTGTGTGGGCAATCGCTGTCTTTCGCACTCTTTCTCACACATGCACGCACACACGCAAACGTGCAAACACATACACGTTGTTAACCCATACCCTCTATAAACAATGACTGAATGTTGTGATATTAATTTCTAATAAAACACATGGCTAGTTAAGTCACCTGAACACTATCCATCCCTCCCTACACTGTCAGATATGCACTTACCAGGATTAAGCAAGGTTAATGGTGACCAAACAATGACAGTTTGAGGTAACTGATGCTGTTTAAAAATTCAAAGGCCTTTATTGAACAGACAATGTGGCACACATATCACTAGTCTAGAGACCCCAGATCCCTGCCCCCAATGGTCTGCCTCCTGTCCAACACAGACAGTCTCTCAGCCTCACTATATTCGACCACCATAAGTGCATCTCCTATGCTAACATGCCTCTCTTATGCTACACTTCTCAGATTTCGGTTGGGTACGTTTAGCATCACTTACTGTACAGTATATGAACTTACGTTACAATTATGAACAGGGAATTGTCACTATACTGAATGTTGGTGTATAAAACAGAGATTTTCCATAAGTCCCTCTTTGTTATTTCACATCTCTTAATATCGTTCAATTCATCGTTTATTAAACAAGCAATCGTAAAATGATTCATAATGTCCTTGTCAATTTTTTTCTAAAATACACTTACATATTAAAGACTGAACTCACAAATGACTTTAGATGCGTGTGCATGCACACAGACACACATGCACCCGGTGTCACCTGTCGAGTGGTTAATATCTTTCCAAGGTCAGGCAAGGAATTCCAACGCGATTAAGTGTCATCATTGAGGCTTTAGCCCTTTTCTGCTCATTGTTCTTGGAAATGGCATTAGAGCCACAGCTGACCAGACCAAGGCCTCGGAACTAGTTGCTGTACAACCTCTCCTCCACACTGGCTATATCTAACGGCCACCTCTGCCACTGTCACGATCGTCTTCTTGAGAGAGAGTGGACCAAGGCGCAGCGGGTGATGAATACATAACGATTTATTTCAAACAGACGAAACACTGACAAAACACTAGAACAAACTACAAAACAATAAACGAAGGCAACAGACCTGAAACAAACGAACTTACATATAGACGAAGGACGCAAGAACAGGAACAGACTACCTAAAACGAACGAACAAAACGAAACAGTCCCATGTGGATTACACAGACACAGGAACAATCACCCACAAACAAACAGTGAGAACAACCTACCTTAATATGACTCTCAATCAGAGGAAACGCCAAACACCTGCCTCTAATTGAGAGCCATACCAGGCAACCCATTAACCCAACATAGAAAACACATAACATAGACTACCCACCCAAACTCACGCCCTGACCAATTAAACACATACCAAACAACAGAAAACAGGTCAGGAACGTGACAGAACCCCCCCCTTAAGGTGCGAACTCCGGGCGCACCCCTAAAACTCAAGGGGAGGGTCTGGGTGGGCATCTGTCCGCGGTGGCGGCTCCGGCGGTGGATGAGGACACCACTCCACCACTGTCTTTGTCCACCTCCTTAGCGTCCCTTGAGTGGCGACCCTCGCCCCCGACCATGGTCCAGGAACCTTCACCAACGCCCCTCTACAATGGAGGAGACAACTCAGGACAGAGAGGTAGTTCAGGACAAAGAGGTAGCTAAGGACAGAGAGGTAGCTCAGGACAGAGAGGTAGCTTAGGACAGAGGGACAACTCTGGACTAGTGGCAGCTCCGGACTGAGTGGCAGCTCATGACTGGAAGGCAGCTCATGACTGGAGGGCAGCTCATGACTGGAGGGCAGCTCATGACTGGAGGGCAGCTCATGACTGGAGGGCCGCTCATGACTGGAGGGCAGCTCATGACTGGAGGGCAGCTCATGACTGTAGGGCAGCTCATGACTGTAGGGCAGCTCATGACTGTAGGGCAGCTCATGACTGGAGGGCAGCTCATGACTGGAGGGCAGCTCATGACTGGAGGGCAGCTCTGGCAGCTCCTGCCTGGCTGGCGGCTCTGGCAGCTCCTGACTGGCTGGCGGCTCTGGCAGCTCCTGACTGGCTGGCGTCTCTGGCAGCTCCTGACTGGCTGGCGTCTCTGGCAGCTCCTGACTGGCTGGCGTCTCTGGCAGCTCCTGACTGGCTGGCGTCTCTGGCAGCTCCTGACTGGCTGGCGTCTCTGGCAGCTCCTGACTGGCTGGCGTCTCTGGCAGCTCCTGACTGACGGACGGCTCTAATGGCTCGGGACAGACGGGCGGCTCTAATGGCTCGTGGCAGACGGATGACTCAGATGGCGCTGGGCAGACAGATGGCTCAGATGGCGCTGGGCAGACGGATGGCTCAGACGGCGCTGGGCAGACGGATGGCTCAGATGGCGCTGGGCAGACGGATGGCTCAGACGGCGCTGGGCAGACGAGCAGTGCAGGCGGCGTTGAGCAGACGAGCAGCGCAGGCAGTTCAGACGGCGCTGGGCAGGCAGGCAGCTCAGACGGCGCTGGACAGACGAGCAGTGCAGGCGGCGTTGGGCAGACAGCCGACTCTGACCTGCTGAGGCGCACAGTAGGCCTGGTGCGTGGTGCCGGAACTGGTGGTACCGGACTGGAGACACGCACCTCAAGGCTAGTGCGGGGAGCAGGAACAGGGCACACTGGACTCTCGATGCGCACTATAGGCCTGGTGCGTGGTACCGGAACTGGAGGTACCGGGCTGAGGGCACGCACCTCAGGGCGAGTGCGGGGAGAAGGAACAGTGCGTACAGGGCTCTGGAGACGCACAGGAGGCTTGATGCGTGGTGCCGAAACTGGAGGCACTGAGCTTGAGACACGCACCACAGGGAGAGTGCGTGGAGGAGGAACAGGGCTCTGGAGACGCACTGGAAGCCTGGTGCGTGGTGTAGGCACTGGTAGTACTGAGCTGGGGCGGGAAGGTGGCGCCGGATATACCGGACCGTGCAAGCGTACTGGCTCCTTTGAGCACTGAGCCTGCCCAACCTTACCTGGTTGCATGCTCCCCGTAGCCCGTCCAGTGCGGGGAGGTGGAATAACCCGCACTGGGCTGTGTTGGCGAACCGGGGACACCATGCGTAAGGCTGGTGCCATGTACACCGGCCCGAGGAGACGTACTGGAGGCCAGATATGTTGAGCCGGCTTCATGGCACTTGGCTCAATGCTCACTCTAGCCCGGCTAGTACGGGGAGGTGGAATAACCCGCACCGGGCTATGAACACGTACAGGAGACACCATGCGCTCTACTGCGTAACACGGTGTCTGCCCGTACTCTCGCTCTCCACGGTAAGCCCGGGAAGTTGGCGCAGGTCTCCTACCTGACTTCGCCACACTACCCTTTAGCCACCCCCCAAGAAATTTTTGGGTTGTACTTGCGGGCTTCCAGCCTTGCTTCCGTGCTGCCTCCTCATATCGTCGCCTCTCCGCTTTAGATGCCTCCAGCTCCGCCTTGGGACGGCGACACTCCTCTGGCTCTGCCCAGGGTCCTTCTCCGTCCAGAATCTCTTCCCATGTCCATTCCTCCTTGACCCACTGCTGCTGTCGCTGCTGTCCGTTAACCCGCTGCTTGATCCGGGTTTGGTGGGTGATTCTGTCACGATCGTCTTCTTGAGAGAGAGTGGACCAAGGCGCAGCGGGTGATGAATACATAACGATTTATTTCAAACAGACGAAACACTGACAAAACACTAGAACAAACTACAAAACAATAAACGAAGGCAACAGACCTGAAACAAACGAACTTACATATAGACGAAGGACGCAAGAACAGGAACAGACTACCTAAAACGAACGAACAAAACGAAACAGTCCCATGTGGATTACACAGACACAGGAACAATCACCCACAAACAAACAGTGAGAACAACCTACCTTAATATGACTCTCAATCAGAGGAAACGCCAAACACCTGCCTCTAATTGAGAGCCATACCAGGCAACCCATTAACCCAACATAGAAAACACATAACATAGACTACCCACCCAAACTCACGCCCTGACCAATTAAACACATACCAAACAACAGAAAACAGGTCAGGAACGTGACAGCCACACACATATACTCCATACACACGTATGCATGCACACATATACTCCATACACACGTGCAAGCACCCACTTGCGCACACACACTAAGATCTCACGGTCTGACTTCATCTCCCGACCTTCTGGGACAAATGTCGAGTTTTGACGTGGTTAAGTTTAGGCATTAATGCTGACTGGTTAAGGGCTAAGGTTTGGGATAGGGTTAAAACAGAAACAAATCGACGGTTAAGTTTAAACATTATTTCTGAATGGTTAAAGGAGACAGGCAAAGGTCTCCACAAAAAATATAACACTAAATAATAATGTTCATTTAGGCTTCATTAAATAAGCCTCAACAACATTTTAGCTGTAATTTCTACTTTTTGGTGAAGATGTCATTTTCTGGCCATAGAATGCAAGGATTACATAATTTGAGGGTAAAAATAAAATAACTATGGCTTACTGCAAGGAACACAGAGAGACAAGGCTTTGAGTCATTTTCTGTATCAGAAATGAAACAAGCGATACTGACATGATGTGAGAAGACACTTGCATATCTGGGAAATAAACATACACGTCAATAATAATTAATCACACGCAAATAATGAGATATGATATAGCCAGACAGTGTATTTTAATTGATAAGACTTGATGTATGACACAACACATGTACACTGAACTAAAATATAAACGCAACATGTAAAGTATTGGTCGCATGTTTCATGAGTTGAAATAAAAGATCCCAGAAATGTTCCATATGCATGAAAAGTTTATTTCTCTCAACCTTCGTGCACAAATTTGATTGTGGACTCCAGGAAAAGGAGGACCGAGCACGCCCCCATTCTCATCGACGGGGCTGTAGTGGAGTAGGTTGAGAGCTTCAAGTTCCTTGGTGTCCACATCACCAAAAAACTATCATGGTCCAAGCACACCAAGACAGTCGTGAAGAGGACATGACAAAACCTAAACCTATTCGCCTTCAGGAGATTAAACATGGGTCCTCAGATCCTCAAAAAGTTTGACAGCTGCACCATCGAGAGCATCCTGACTGGTTGCTTCACTGCCTGGTATGGCAACTGCTCAGCCTCCGACTGCAAGGCACCACAGAGGGTAGTGCATACGGCCCAGTACATCACTGGGGCCAAGCTTCCTGCCATCCAGGACATCTATACCAGGCGGTGTCAGAGGAAGGCCATAAAAATTGTCAAAGACTCCAGCCACCCTAGCCATAGACTGTTCTCTCTGCTACCGCACAGCAAGCGGTATCAGAGCACCAAGAATAGGACCAAAAAGCTTCTCAACAGCTTCTACCCCCTTCTACTCCTAAACAGCTAATCAAATGGCTACCCAGACTATTTGCCTTACACCCCCCCCCCCCCCCCCTTTACGCTGCTGCTATTCACTGTTTATTATTTATGCATAGCCACTTTAACTCTACCTACATGTACATATTACCTCGACTAACCGGCACCCCTTGAATATAGTCTCGCTATTGTTATTTTACTGCTGCTCTTTAAATATTTGTTACTTTTATTTCCTATTTTTTACTTGACACATTTTTCTTAACTGCATTGTTTTAAGGGCTTATAAGTAAGCGTTTCACTGTAAGATCTACACCTGTTGTATTCGGCGAATGTGACAAATAACATTTGATTAGGTTTATTTGTATAAGATAATCTAACCACCTGACAGGAAAGGCATATCAAGAAGCTGATTAAACAGCAGGATCATTACACAGGTGCACCTTGTGCTGGGGGACAATAAAAGGCCCATCTAATATGTGCAATTTTGTCACACAACACAATGCAACAGATGTCTGAAGTTTTGAGGGAGCACGCAATTGTCATGCTGACTGCAGACATGTCATTGAATGTTAACTTCTCTAACATAAGCCACATCCAAAATTGTTTTAGAGAATTTGGCACCACGTCCAACTGGCCTCACAACCGCAGACCACGTGTAATCTCGCCAGCCAGGGACCTCCACATCCGGCTTCTTCACCTGCGGGCTATTCTGAGACCAGCCACCCGACAGCTGATGAAACTGTGGGTTTGCACAACAGAATAATTACTGGACAAACTGTCAAATACCGTCTCAGTGGAGCTCATATGCATGCTCGTCGTCCTCACCAGGGTCTTGAACTGACTGCAGTTCGGCGTCGTAACTGACTTCAGTGGGCAAATGCTCACCTTTGATGACCACTGGCACACTGGAGAAGTGTGCTCTCCTCAGATGAATCCCAGTTTCAACTTCACCGGGCAGATGGCAGACATGCGTCGTGTGGGCGAGGGGTTTGGTGATGTCAAAGTTGTGAACAGAGTGCCCGTGGTAGTGGTGGGTGATGGTACGGGCAGGCATAAGCTATGGACAATTAACGCAATTGCATTTTATCGATGGTAATTTGAATGCATAGAGATACTGTGACGAGATCCTGTGGCCCATTGTCCTGCTATTCATCCACCGCCATCACCTTATGTTTCAGCATGATAATGACCTGCCCCATGTCGCAAGGATCTGTACACAATTCCTGGAAGCTGAAAAAGTCCCAGTTCTTCCTTGGCCTGCATTCTCACCGGACATGTCACCCATAGAGCATGTTTGAAATACAACAGCGTGTTCCAGTTCCCACCAATATCCAGCAACTTCACACAGCCGTTGAAGACGAGTGGGACAACATTCCACAGGCCACAATCAACAACCCGATCAACTCTATGTGAAGTAGATGTGTTGCGCTGCATGAGGCAAATGGTGGTCACACCAGATACTGACTGGTTTTCTGATCCACTCCCCTACCTTTTTTAAAGGTTTCTGTATTAACAGTCATGTGAAATACATAGATTCAGGCCTAATGTATTTCCATATATGAACTGTAACTCAGTAAAATCCTTGAAAATGTTGCATTTATATATTTTTTCAGTGTACAATGAATGTTAGCATAAATATTGTTTCCCAAGAAGTAAACTATCTAGCCAGCAAGCTAACTAGCTAACCAAAATGTGGCTGATTACCACATGAAAATAATTCAGCAATTTCTGCTCAAATTTGACCATATATAGCTAGCTAGTCCCTTTCTGTCATGTTTTGTCTTTGATCATCATGTCTTGTCCCTGTGCTTCCCTCTGCTGGTCTTATTAGGTTCTTTCCCTCTTTCTATCCCTCTCTCTCCCCCTCCCTCTCTCCCTCTCTCGCTCTCTCTCTCTATCGTTCCGTTCCTGCTCCCAGCTGTTTCTCATTCTCCTAACGACCTCATTTACTCTTTCACACCTGTCCCCTATTTTGCCCTCTGATTAGAGTCCCTATTTCTTCCTCTGTTTTCCGCTTCTGTCCTTGTCGGATTCTTGTTTGATGTTTGCTGTTCTGTGTCCTTGTTCCGCCCTGTCGTGTTTTTGCCTTCTTCAGATGCTGCGTGTGAGCAGGTGTCTATGTCAGCTACGGCCTGTGCCTTCCTGAAGCGACCTGCAGTCTGTGGTCGCGTCTCCAGTCGTTCCTCTCTACTGACGAGAGGATTTCAGTTTCCTGTTTTGGATTTACCTTTGATAATATCCAGGAGAATCATTGTTTGTTTAATACTGGAATAAAGACTCTGTTTCTATTACGTCGCTTTTGGGTCCTCATTCACCAGCATAACAGAAGAATCCGACCAAGATGGACCCAGCGACTATGGATTCTCTCAACACTGCCGTCGAGTTCCAGGGAGCAATGCTCGGCAGACACGAGCAGGAATTGTTTGCTGCTCGTCATGCCGTTGAGACCCTGGCCGCTCAGGTCTCCGATCTCTCTGGACAGTTTCAGAGTCTTCGTCTCGTGCCACCAGCTACTTCCTGGTCTTCCGAGTCTCCGGAACCTAGGGTTAATAACCCACCATGTTACTCTGGGCAGCCCACTGAGTGTCGCTCCTTTCTCACCCAGTGTGATATTGTGTTCTCTCTCCAGCCCAACACGTACTCAAGAGAGAGAGCTCGGATCGCTTACGTCATATCACTCCTTACTGGTCGGGCTCGGGAGTGGGGCACAGCTATCTGGGAGGCAAGGGCTGAGTGTTCTAACGATTATCAGAACTTTAAAGAGGAGATGATACGGGTTTTTGATCGTTCAGTTTTTGGGAAGGAGGCTTCCAGGGCCCTGGCTTCCCTATGTCAAGGTGATCGATCCATAACGGATTACTCTATAGAGTTTCGCACTCTTGCTGCCTCCAGTGACTGGAACGAGCCGGCGTTGCTCGCTCGTTTTCTGGAGGGACTTCACGCTGAGGTTAAGGATGAGATTCTCTCCCGGGAGGTTCCTTCCAGCGTGGACTCTTTGATTGCACTCGCCATCCGCATAGAACGACGGATAGATCTTCGTCACCGAGCTCGTGGAAGAGAGCTCGCGTTAACGGTGCTTCCCCTCTCCGCATCTCAACCATCTCCTCCCACCGGCTCAGAGACTGAGCCCATGCAGCTGGGAGGTATTCGCATCTCGACTAAGGAGAGGGAACGGAGAATCACCAACCGCCTTTGCCTCTATTGCGGTTCTGCTGGACATTTTGTCATGTCATGTCCAGTAAAAGCCAGAGCTCATCAGTAAGCGGAGGGCTACTGGTGAGCGCTACTACTCAAGTCTCTCCATCAAGATCCTGTACTACCTTGTCGGTCCATCTACGCTGGACCGGTTCGGCTGCTTCCTGCAGTGCTTTGATAGACTCTGGGGCTGAGGGTTGTTTTATGGACGAAGCATGGGCTCGGAAACATGACATTCCTCTCAGACAGTTAGGGAAGCCCACGCCCATGTTCGCCTTAGATGGTAGTCTTCTCCCCAGTATCAGATGTGAGACACTACCTTTAACCCTCACAGTATCTGGTAACCACAGTGAGACCATTTCCTTTTTGATTTTTCGTTCACCTTTTACACCTGTTGTTTTGGGTCATCCCTGGCTAGTATGTCATAATCCTTCTATTAATTGGTCTAGTAATTCTATCCTATCCTGGAACGTTTCTTGTCATGTGAAGTGTTTAATGTCTGCTATCCCTCCTGTTTCTTCTGTCCCCTCTACTCAGGAGGAACCTGGTGATTTGACAGGTGTGCCGGAGGAATATCATGATCTACGCACGGTCTTCAGTCGGTCCAGAGCCAACTCTCTTCCTCCTCACCGGTCGTATGATTGTTGTATTGATCTCCTTCCGGGGACCACTCCCCCTCGGGGTAGACTATACTCTCTGTCGGCTCCCGAACGTAAGGCTCTCGAGGATTATCTGTCTGTTTCTCTCGACGCCGGTACCGTGGTGCCTTCTTCCTCTCCCGCCGGAGCGGGGTTTTTCTTTGTTAAGAAGAAGGACGGTACTCTGCGCCCCTGCGTGGATTATCGAGGGTTGAATGACATAACGGTTAAGAATCGTTATCCGCTTCCCCTTATGTCGTCAGCCTTCGAGATTCTGCAGGGAGCCAGGTGCTTTACTAAGTTGGACCTTCGTAACGCTTACCATCTCGTACGCATCAGAGAGGGGGACGAGTGGAAAACGGCGTTTAACACTCCGTTAGGGCATTTTGAATACCGGGTTCTGCCGTTCGGTCTCGCTAATGCTCCAGCTGTCTTTCAGGCATTAGTTAATGATGTACTGAGAGACATGCTGAACATCTTTGTTTTCGTTTACCTTGACGATATCCTGATTTTTTCACCGTCACTCGAGATTCATGTTCAGCACGTTCGACGTGTACTCCAGCGCCTTTTAGAGAATTGTCTCTACGTGAAGGCTGAGAAGTGCGCCTTTCATGTCTCCTCTGTCACATTTCTCGGTTCTGTTATTTCCGCTGAAGGCATTCAGATGGATCCCGCTAAGGTCCAGGCTGTCAGCGATTGGCCCGTTCCTAAGTCACGTGTCGAGTTGCAGCGCTTTCTCGGTTTCGCTAATTTCTATCGGCGTTTCATTCGTAATTTCGGTCAAGTGGCTGCCCCTCTCACAGCTCTGACTTCTGTCAAGACTTGCTTTAAGTGGTCCGGTTCCGCCCAGGGAGCTTTTGATCTCCTCAAGAAGCGTTTTACATCCGCCCCTATCCTTGTTACTCCTGACGTCACTAAACAATTAATTGTAGAGGTTGACGCTTCAGAGGTGGGCGTGGGAGCCATTCTGTCCCAGCGCTTCCATTCTGACGATAAGGTCCATCCTTGCGCTTACTTTTCTCATCGCCTGTCGCCATCGGAACGCAACTATGATGTGGGTAACCGCGAACTGCTCGCCATCCGCTTAGCCATAGGCGAATGGCGACAGTGGTTGGAGGGGGCGACCGTCCCTTTTGTCGTTTGGACTGACCATAAGAACCTTGAGTACATCCGTTCTGCCAAACGACTTAATGCACGTCAAGCTCGTTGGGCGTTGTTTTTCGCTCGTTTCGAGTTCGTGATTTCCTATCGCCCGGGAAATAAGAACACCAAGCCTGATGCCTTATCTCGTCTCTTTAGTTCTTCTGTGGCTTCTACCGACCCCGAGGGGATTCTCCCTGAAGGGCGTGTTGTCGGGTTGACTGTCTGGGGAATTGAGAGACAGGTAAAGCAAGCACTCACTCACACTGCGTCGCCGCGCGCTTGTCCTAGTAACCTTCTGTTCGTTCCTGTCTCTACTCGTCTGGCTGTTCTTCAGTGGGCTCATTCTGCCAAGTTAGCTGGCCACCCCGGCGTTCGGGGTACGCTTGCTTCTATTCGCCAGCGGTTTTGGTGGCCTACTCAGGAGCGGGACACGCGCCGTTTCGTGGCTGCTTGTTCGGACTGCGCGCAGACTAAGTCAGGTAACTCTCCTCCTGCCGGTCGTCTCAGACCGCTTCCCATTCCTTCTCGACCATGGTCTCACATCGCCTTAGACTTTATTACCGGTCTGCCTTCGTCTGCGGGGAAGACAGTGATTCTTACGGTTATCGATAGGTTCTCTAAGGCGGCACATTTCATTCCCCTCGCTAAGCTTCCTTCCGCTAAGGAGACGGCACAAATCATCATTGAGAATGTGTTCAGAATTCATGGCCTCCCGTTAGACGCCGTTTCAGACAGAGGTCCGCAATTCACGTCACAGTTTTGGAGGGAGTTCTGTCGTTTGATTGGTGCTTCCGTCAGTCTCTCTTCCGGGTTTCATCCCCAGTCTAACGGTCAAGCAGAAAGGGCCAATCAGTCGATTGGTCGCATATTACGCAGCCTTTCGTTTCGAAACCCTGCGTCTTGGGCAGAACAGCTCCCCTGGGCTGAGTACGCTCACAACTCGCTTCCTTCGTCTGCTACCGGGCTATCTCCGTTTCAGAGTAGTCTTGGGTACCAGCCTCCTCTGTTCTCGTCCCAGCTCGCCGAGTCCAGCGTTCCCTCCGCTCAGGCTTTTGTCCAACGTTGTGAGCGCACCTGGAGGAGGGTCAGGTCTGCACTTTGCCGTTACAGGGCGCAGACTGTGAGAGCCGCCAATAAACGTAGGATTAAGAGTCCTAGGTATTGTCGCGGTCAGAGAGTGTGGCTTTCCACTCGTAACCTTCCCCTTACGACAGCTTCTCGCAAGTTGACTCCGCGGTTCATTGGTCCGTTCCGTGTCTCTCAGGTTGTCAATCCTGTCGCTGTGCGACTGCTTCTTCCGCGACATCTTCGTCGCGTCCACCCTGTCTTCCATGTCTCCTGTGTCAAGCCTTTTCTTCGCGCCCCCGTTCGTCTTCCCTCCCCCCCCCCCCGTCCTTGTCGAGGGCGCACCTATTTACAAGGTACGGAGGATCATGGACATGCGTTCTCGGGGACGTGGTCACCAGTACTTAGTGGATTGGGAGGGTTACGGTCCTGAGGAGAGGAGTTGGGTTCCATCTCGGGACGTGCTGGACCGTTCGTTGATTGATGATTTCCTTCGTTGCCGCCAGGGTTCCTCCTCGAGTGCGCCAGGAGGCGCTCGGTGAGTGGGGGGGTACTGTCATGTTTTGTCTTTGATCATCATGTCTTGTCCCTGTGCTTCCCTCTGCTGGTCTTATTAGGTTCTTTCCCTCTTTCTATCCCTCTCTCTCCCCCTCCCTCTCTCCCTCTCTCGCTCTCTCTCTCTATCGTTCCGTTCCTGCTCCCAGCTGTTTCTCATTCTCCTAACGACCTCATTTACTCTTTCACACCTGTCCCCTATTTTGCCCTCTGATTAGAGTCCCTATTTCTTCCTCTGTTTTCCGCTTCTGTCCTTGTCGGATTCTTGTTTGATGTTTGCTGTTCTGTGTCCTTGTTCCGCCCTGTCGTGTTTTTGCCTTCTTCAGATGCTGCGTGTGAGCAGGTGTCTATGTCAGCTACGGCCTGTGCCTTCCTGAAGCGACCTGCAGTCTGTGGTCGCGTCTCCAGTCGTTCCTCTCTACTGACGAGAGGATTTCAGTTTCCTGTTTTGGATTTACCTTTGATAATATCCAGGAGAATCATTGTTTGTTTAATACTGGAATAAAGACTCTGTTTCTATTACGTCGCTTTTGGGTCCTCATTCACCAGCATAACACTTTCTGCCAATTGTACTGCGGACACAAGGTAAGCTCGCTGGATAGCTAGCTAATAAACATTAGCTAGCCCAAGAACATCCATGATCAAGATCTCCCCTGGTGAATTTACATAAATCTGACTGACCACGAATGTCACAGTACAGCACTAGTGAAAAGTGAACTCTACTTTGAAATTCCTGACTGGAATAGCTGAATCAAATGTAAAACGTGAAATAGAGTTCCGATTTTTTTCTCAACAGTACAATATCGAGCAGGTGAGCAGATTGTGCAATAAAATTCGATAACTGTGAACTATCATTTCCAAGCATTACAAAGGAGCATGTTGACAGCTAGCTGTGCCTCTGAGTGTTATGTCAAGTATACAAAATCTACCTTGACCATTATATTATTACATGATGTATTTAGCTTTTGTATAAATAAAGGTTTGGAAAAATAGGGAAACCTTTGCTTGTGACCTGTAAGTTAAGGGCTAAGGTTTGGAATTGGTTTTACAACAAGACAACTAAAAACGAGTGCCTAGCAATGTATGCTTGCGCCTTGCTAGATTGTTTTTATATATGTTTTGCCCATAGTGGCCATTATTCAAGTCGTCTCCCGATGTTCTGGGGACCTGGATGAACGTCAAATTCTACCGTGGATCTGGGGTGACCAGACCAATTTTATTCATACCTACAGTATCTCCCCAGCTTGCCAACGCAACAGCACCCCACTTTTCACACTATATAAAAGTGCCTATATTCAAATAACTTATGGTGTGTGTGTGCGCGCCTGCATGTGTGCATGTGTGTTGATACACAGTTATCTCTTTACATCACGAGCACAGATTGTAGCTGGCCACATACACACGCTCTCACATACACAAACTGCTTTATCTTAAAAGAGATGCTCCTGATTTCATGCCTGTGAAACTCACAGCATTATTTCATATTCAGTCACTCGTCACTGACATCCCAGACCACACTTTCAAACAGAAAGAATCAAGATAACTATATCTTTCAATGTGATTTTCTGTAGTATTACCAGAATTTGACATGGATTCTAAGCAATTAAAATAATTACATTGTAAAAAGATAAACATAACTATGACACTTCTCTAAATGTGGTGAAAATATAGTATGTTAGGCCCTGGTTCACTAAGTGATCCAGACTACAGTAGCAGGGAGCAGCATTCACTAGGATGGTGAAACGTTCTGGAATGTGAGAGATTAAAGTATGCTATAGGCTCTGTATTGGTTCATCCTTGAGGATTTGAGATTAAAGTTGGTCTAAGAGAGTCTAGTAGGGCCCATCATTTTAGAGGAGGATTTATTCAAGTTTAGAACTGACTTAGGAAACCTTGACTACTCACATTTCAATTGGCTGAGTTTAACTTTCAGTCAAAAGTATAATCCGAGTCAGTGTTGGGGTCAATTCCAGTCAATTCAGAAAGTCAACCAAATTCAAATTCTAAATGTTCCTCATTGAAAAGAATAGATGAAAATTGGAATTTGTGTACTTTCGAATTGACTGGAATTGATCCCAACCCTGGTCCGAGTATAATCTGCCATAGCCCTGACCCCTGGGACAAGGATTAGAATCACACTATGATGAAACTGACACATTGCATTACGTGACATTACATGTCACAGGTAGAACACAGTCAAGTGTCCGGTATAACCTTCTCACACTAGACCCTCCTCTCTTTCCTTCTAAAAAACTGCTCTTCTTTCTACCTCTGTGTCAGTGACTATGATCATCCCTGAATGTTCTCTGCCATCCTCTTATGCCCTACCCTCTCTCTGTTTGGGTTGCGCAATTCTCCCCCCCCCAAGAAAAAATATCTATATATTACCATCTCGTTTCCCAACACGTGCCACAATATTGTCTGACACTGACAGATCCACCAAATATGTTTTGTTTGTGTGCATAGCTGGTAACACAGGGATCCTGTCAATATGTCAGGTTGCCTTTCACAACCAACTTGACATGTTCTTTCTTGGAAACGATGAACATTTCACTGTGTCTACCATGCCAACTCAAAGTCCAATTACACCCAAGCTACAAATGTAATTACAGTACCAGATTAAACTGGTCAACTCAATTCATTTTAATTAGGCTTGTTGGGCCAGTCAGATCAAATTTGACTCATCTCTAGTTAATCTCGCCTAATTTGAAACAGGGTAAACATGTCATGATCACCATGCAGTTTCGGGTCAAATCACTTAATACTGATTATGCTATAACATCTGATACGTAAATCAGACAGTATTGTACATATAAATAGTAAAATACCTAGCAAGCTAGCACACGGTGTCACTGCTGTGCTAGAGGGCGGCGGGGGCAACCGGTACACAATGTCCTTCACCCCCATCTGTTGTGCACATTCATAAGTGTCACACAAGCATGAAGATGTCATGCTCGAGGGGGTTCATGCAGGAACCAATGGGATGCTGGGGGGGGGGGGGTGAAGGACACAGGAACGCCCCAAACTACAGGCGGCAGTTGCACACTATTGCAAGGATCTGGCAACAGGTGTGTGTGTGTGATATATATATATACAGTACCAGTCAAAAGTTTGGACACACCTAATCATTCCAGGGATTTTCTTTATTTTTACTATTTTCTACTTTGCAGAAATAATAGTGAAGACATCAAAACTATGAAATAACACATATGGAGTCATGTGTTAAACACATCTAAATATATTTTATATTTGAGATTCTTCAAAGTAGCCACCCTTTGCCTTGATGACAGCTTTGCATTCTCTCAAACAGCTTCATGAGGTAGCCACCTGGAATGCATATCAATTAGCAGGTGTGCCTTTGTTAAAAGTACATTTCTGGAATGTCTTTCCTTCTTAATGCGTTTGAGCCAATCAGTTGTGTTGTGACAAGGTAGGGGTGGGATACAGAAGACAGCCCTATTTGGTAAAAGACCAAGACCATATTATGGCAAGAACAGCTTGAAAAAGCAAAGAGAAACATATCAAACTTTGTCACATGCACCGAATACAACAAGCGTAGACTTTACCGTGAAATGCTTACTTACAAGCCCTTAACCAACAGTGCAGTTCAAGAAGAGTTAAGAAAATATTTACCAATTAGGCTAAAATAAAAAGTAATAAAATGTAACACAATAAGAATAACAATAACGAGGCTATATACAGGGGGCACCGTTACCGAGTCAGTGTGCGAGGGTACAGGCTAGTTGAGGTAATCTGTACATGTAGGTAGGGGCGAAGTGACTATGCATAGATAAACAAACAGTGAGTAGCAGCAGTGTACAAAAGGGGGGGGGGGGGATTAAATGTAAATTGTCCGGTGGCAATTTGATGAATTCTTCAGCAGTCTTATGGCTTGGGGGTAGAAGCTGTTGAGGAGCCTTTTGGTCCTAGACCTGGCGCTCCGGTATCGCTTGCTGTGCGGTAGCAGAGAAAAGAGTCTATAACTTGGGTGACTGGAGTCTATGACAATTTTATGGGCTTTCCTCTGATACCGCCTATTATATAGGTCCTGGATGGCAGGAAGCTTGGCCCCAGTGATGTACTGGGCCGTTCGCACTACCCTCTGTAGAGGCTTACGGTCAGATGCCGAGCAGTTGCCATACCGGGCGGTGATGCAACCAGTCAGGATGCTCTCGATGGTGCAGCTGTAGACCCTTTTGAGGATCTGGGGACCCATGCCAAATCTTTTCAGTCTCCTGAGGGGGAAAAGGTTTTGTCGTGCCTTCTTCACAACTGTCTTGGTATGTTTGGACCATGATAGTTTGTTGGTGATGTGGACACCAGGGAACTTGAAACTCTCGACCTGCTCCACTACAGCCCCATCGATGTTAATGGGGGCCTGTTCGGCTCGCCTTTTCCTGTAGTCCACGATCAGCTCCTTTGTCTTGCTCACATTGAGGGAGAGGTTGTTGTCCTGGCACCCCACTGCCAGTTCTCAGACCTCCTCCCTATAGGCCGTCTCATCGTTGTCGGTGATGAGGCCTACCACTGTTGTGTCGTCAGCAAACTTAATGATGGTGTTGCAGTCGTGTTTGGCCACGCTGTCGTGGGTGAACAGGAAATACAGGAGGGGACTAAGTACACACCCCTGAGGGGCCCCAGTGTTAAAGATCAGCGTGGCAGACATATTGTTGCCTACTCTAACCACCTGGGGGCGGCCGGTCAGGAAGTACAGGATCTAGTTGCAGAGGGAGGTGCTTAGTCATAAGCCTTGAGGGCACTATGGTGTTGAACGCTGAGCTGTAGTCAATGAACAGCATTCTCACATAGGTGTTCCTTTAGTCCAGGTGAAAGGGCAGTGTGGAGTGCGATTGATATTGCGTCATCTGTGGATCTGTTGGGGCAGTATGCGAATTGGAGTGGGTCTAGGGTGTCCAGGAGGATGCTGAAGATGTGAGCCATGACCAGCCTTTCAAAGCACTTCATGGCTACCGACGTGAGTGCCACGGGGCGATAATCATTTAGGCAGGTTACCTTTGCTTCCTTGTGCACAGATACTATGGTGGTCTGCTTGAAACATGTAGGTATTACAGACTTGGTCAGGGAGAAGTTGAAAATGTCAGTGAAGACACTTGACAGTTGGTCCACGCATGCTTTGAGTACACGTCCTGGTAATCTGTCTGGCCCAGCGGCTTTCTGAATGTTGAACTGTTAAAAGGTTTTGTTGACATCGGCTACCGAGAGCGTTATCACATAGTCCTCCAGAACAGCTGGTGCTCTTGCCTCGAAGCGAGCATAAAAGGCATTTAGCTCGTCTGGTAGGCTCACGTCACTGGGCAGCTCACGTCTGGGTTTCCCTTTGTAGACGGTAATAGTTTTCAAGCCCTGCCACATCCGACGAGCGTCAGATTCAATCTTAATTCTGTATTGACACTTTTTTTGTTTGATGGTTCGTCTGAGGGCATAGCGAGATTTCTTATAAGCGTCCGGATTAGTCTCCCGCTCCTTGAAAGTGGCAGCTCTAGCCTTTAGCTCGATGCGAATGTTGCCTGTAATCCATGGAATCTGGTTGGGATATGTGCGTACAGTCACTGTGGTTACGACATCATCGATGCACTTATTGATGAAGCCGATGACTGAGGTGGTGTACACCTCAATGCCGTTGGATGAATACCGGAACATATTCCAGTCTGTGCTAGCAAAACAGTCCTGTAGTGTAGCATCCGCGTCATCTGACCACTTCCGTATTGAGCGAGTCACTGGTACTTCCTGCTTTAGTTTTTGCTTTTAAGCAGGAATCGGGAGGATAGAATTGTGGTCAGATTTGCCAAATGGAGGGTGGGGGAGATCTTTATATGCATCTCCGTGTGTGGAGTAAATGTGGTCTAGGATTCTTTTTCTCCTGGTTGCATATGTGACATGCTGGTAAAAATGTGGCAAAACTGATTTAAGTTTGCCTGCATTAAAGTCCCCAGCCACTAGGAGCACTGCTTCTGGGTGAGCATTTTCTTCTTTGCTTATGGCCTTAAAGAGTTGGTCGAGAGCGGTCTTAGTGCCAGCTTTGTTCTGTGGTGGTAAATAGACGGCTACAAATAATATAGTTTGGTCTACAGCTTATCATAAGGTACTCTACCTCAGGCGAGCCATACCTCTCGACTTCTTTAATATTAGACATTGCGCACCAGCTGTTATTGACAAATAGACACACACCCCCACCCCTCATCTTAGTAGAGGTAGTGTCTCTGTTCTGCCGGTGCATGGAAAATCCCATAAGATGTTACAGTTTTTAATGTCCCGTTGGTAGGATAATCTTAATCGTAGGTCATCAATTTTATTTTCCAATGATTGCACGTTAGCAAGAAGAATGGATGGCAGTGGGAGTTTACTCACTTGCCTCCGGATTCTCCGAAGGCTGCCCAATCTGCGGCCCTTTTTACGGCGTCTTTTCTTCACGCAAAAGGCGTGGATCTTGGCCTTTTCCAGTGAAAGCAGGATATACTTCTCGTCGGACTCGTTAAAGGAAAAAGTGTCATCCAGTCCACGGTGAGTCATCGCTTTTCTGATGTTCAGAAGTTCTTTTCAGTCTTAAGAGATAGTACCAGCAACATTATGTACACAATAAGTTTAAAAAATAAGTTTCACAAAACGCAAAAAAATAACAAAATAGCACAATTGGTTGGGAGAATGTAAAACGTCAGCCATGTTCTTCCGCACCATCAAACAAACAACAGTCCATCATTACTTTAAGACATGAAGGTCAGTCAATCCGGAACATTTCAAGAACTTTGAAAGTTTCTTCAAGTGCAGTTGCAAAAATCATCAAGCACTATGATGAAACTGGCTGTCATGAGGACCGCCACAGGAAGTTACCTCTGCTGCAGAGGATAAGTTCATTAGTTGCCAGCCTCAGAAACTGCAGCCCAAATAAATGCTTCAGAGTTCAAGTAAAAGACACATCTCAACATCAACTGTTCATATAAGACTGTGTGAATCAGACCTTCATGGTCAAATTGCTGCAAAGAAACCACTACTAATTCCCTGACTACACCACTCACGTTGCAAAATAAATTTAGAAATCCATATTATTTTACCCACACTGCTCGCGCGCCAACGAACGTCTGTGTTGCCAAGGGCTAAAATAAAAGTCAATTTTATTTGTGACGCAGATCGCGATGCAAGTCCTGCCTCTCCCATCTCCTCATTGGTTTATAGAAGCAGATACCCACGTGCCATCTCCTCATTGGTTATACCCACGTGGGTGATTGAAAGATGAACTGAGCTGTCAGTCGTTGTGGTAATACTATGAAAGTTTAGATGCCAATCGCCATATAAGTTCAAAGAAGAAAAAGCCTGGAAGGAGGAGAAATGACTAGAAACGATTCGTTTGACCGTTTTATGTGTGGATTAATTGTCGGAGTAGAGGACCTTGTGCATTTCAGGTAAAATAACAACTCAATGTTTATATCCCAGGAAAAATTTGATCGCAAAATTGCCATAAATGTTTAATGCTTTTCGACCTGTCCCCAAATTAATGAAATTGGTTCAGAGTTTGTTTTGATATTTTAACCTGCGTGTCGTGATCACGTTTGGTGTGGGGGGACAAAATACATTTATGCACAATGGCGCGCGGCCGGTTTGGGTTCCGTGTGAAGAGACTTGCTTGGGCCAAGAGACACAAGCAATGGGCATTGGACCAGTGGAAATCTGTCCTTTGGTCTGATGAGTCCAAATTTTTGATTTTTGTTTCCAACCGCCATGTCTTTGTGAGATGCCGAGTAGGTGAACGGATTATCTCTGCATGTGTGGTTCCCAACGTGAAGCATGGGGGTGGTGTGATGGTGCTTTACTGGTGACACTGTCTGTGATTTATTTAGATTTCAAGGCACACTTAACCAGCATGGCTACCACAACATTCTGCAGCGATACGCCATCCCATCTGGTTTGCGCTTAGTGGGACTATAATTTGTTTTTCAACAGGACAATGACCCAACACACCTCCAGGCTGTGTAAGGGCTATTTGACCAACAAGTAGAGTGATGGAGTGCTGCATCAAATGACCTGGCCTCCACAATCACCCGACCTCAACCCAATTGAGATGATTTGGGATAACTTGGACTGCAGAGTGAATGAAAAGCAGCCAACAAGTGCTCCGTATATGTGGGAACTCCTTCAAGACAGTTGGAAAAGCATTCAAGGTGAAGCTGGTTGAGAGAATGCCAAGAGTGTGCAAAGCTGTCATCAAGGCAAAGGGTGGCTACTTTGAATAATATATTTTGATTTGTTTAACACTCCATATGTGTTATTCCATAGTTTTGATGTCTTCACTTTTCTTCTAAAACGTAGAAAATAGTCAAATAAAGAAAAACCCTTGAATGAGTTGGTGTGTCCAAACTTTTGTCTGGTAATGTATATATACAGATGTGCTCAAATTTGTTGGTACCCTTACAGCTCATTGAAATAATGCTTAATTCCTCCTGAAAAGTGATGAAATTAAAAGCTATTTTATCATGTATACTTGCATGCCTTTTGGTATATCACAGAATAAAGCAAAGAAGTTGTGAAGATAGATTTATTATTGCTTATTCTACAAAGATATTCTAAAATGGCCTGGACACGTGTTGGTGCCCCTTAGAAAAGATAATAAATAACTGGATTATAGTGATATTTCAAACTAATTTGTTCATTTAATTAGTATCACACGTCTCCAATCTTGTAATTAGTCATTCAGCCTATTTAGATGGAGAAAAGTAGTCACTGTGCTGTTTGGTATCATTGTGTGCACCACACTGAACATGGACCAGAGAAAGCAAAGGAGAGATTTGTCTGAGGAGATCAGAAAGAAAATAGACAAGCATGGTAAAGGTAAAACCTACAAGACCATCTCCAAGCAGCTTGATGTTCCTGTGACAACAGTTGCAATCATTATTAAGAAGTTTAAGGCCCATGAAACTGTAGCCAACCTCCCTGGGCATTGCCGCAAGAGGAACATCAAACCCCAGATTGAACAGAAGGAGAGTGCGAATGGTAGAAAAAGAACCAAGGATAACTGCCAAAGAGATACAAGCTGAACTCCAAGGTGAAGGTACGTCAGTTTCTGATCGCACCATCCGTCGCTTTTTGAGCGAAAGCTGGCTCCATGGTAGAAGACCCAGTAGGACTCCACTTTTGAAAGAAAAACATAAAAAAGCCAGACTGGAATTAGCTAAAATGCATATTGACAAGCCACAATCCTTCTGGTAGAGAATGTCCTTTGGACAGATGAGTCAAAACTGGAGCGTTTTGGGCAAGTCACATCAGCTCTATGTTCACAGACGAAAAAGTGAAGCTTTCAAAGAGAAGAACACCATACCTACAGTGAAACATGGAGGAAGCTCGGTTCTGTTTTGGGGCTGCTTTGCTGCACCTGGCACAGGGTGCCTTGAATCTGTGCAGGGCACAATGAAATCTATAGACTATCAAGGCATTCTGGAGCAAAACGTACTGCCCAGTGTCAGAAAGCTCTGTCTCAGTCACAGGTCATGGGTCCTCCAACAGGATAATGACCCCAAACACACAGCTAAAAGCACCCAAGAATGGATACGAACAAAATATTGGACTATTCTGAAGTGGCCTTCTATGAGTCCTGATCTGAATCCTATCGAACATCTATGGAAAGAGCTGAAACTTGCAGTCTGGAGAAGGCACCCATCAATCCTGAGACAGCTGGAGCAGTTGGCTCAGGAAGAGTGGGCCAAACTACCTGTTAAAACTTCTACTTGCACACAATCCCGGATCCGGGAGCACCCCCATCAGTAAAAAAGCTGACTAGCATAGCCTAGCATAGCGTCACAAGTAAATACTAGCATCTAAATATCATTAAATCACAAGTCCAAGACACCAGATGAAAGATACACATCTTGTGAATCCAGCCATCATTTCTGATTTTTAAAATATTTTACAGGGAAGACACAATATGTAAATCTATTAGCTAACCACGATAGCAAAAGACACCACTTTTTTTTCCCACCATTTTTTTCCTGCATAGGTAGCTATCACAATTTCGACCAAATAAAGATATAAATAGCCACTAACCAAGAAACAACTTCATCAGATGACAGTCTGATAACATCTTTATTGTATAGCATATGTTTTGTTAGAAAAATGTGCATATTTCAGGTATAAATCATAGTTTTACATTGCAGCCACCATCACAACTCTCACCAAAGCAACTAGAATAACTACAGAGACCAACGTGAATTACCTAAATACTCATCATAAAACATTTATGAAAAATACACAGCGTACAGCAAATGAAAGACAAAGATCTTGTGAATCCAGCCAATATTTCAGATTTTTTAAGTGTTTTACAGCGAAAACACAATATAGCATTATATTAGCTTACTACAATAGCCAACCACACAACAGCATTGATTCAAGCCAACAATAGCGATAACGAATAAACCAGCAAAATATATTAATTTTTTCACTAACCTTCTGAAACTTCTTCAGATGACAGTCCTATAACATCATATTACACAATACATATAGAGTTTGTTCGAAAATGTGCATATTTAGCGGCACAAATCGTGGTTATACAATGAGAATAGTAGCCAAGCTGCCAACAATATGTCTGGAGAAATCTTGGGAGAGGCACCTAATCTAATCAGTAACTAATCATATACTTGACTAAAAAATACAGGTTGGACAGCAAATGAAAGATACATTAGTTCTTAATGCAACCGCTGTGTTAGATTTTTAAAATTAACGTTACTACGACATACAGCGTGCGTTAAAGCGAGACCGCACCGAAATTAATGGCGGAATATGAGTTTTACATTTTTCAACAGAACAACGAATTAACATCATAAATAGTTCTTACTTTTTGATGAGCTCCCATCAGAATCTTGGGCAAGTTGTCCTTTGTCCAAAAGAATCGTTGCTCGGTTGTAGATTACTGCTAATTCCAAAGTTGAAGGCGACAAACATTAGCCATGTGGCCCAGACGTGCCCAACTCACTAGAACGCAGCACAAATAAATATCCGAAAATCGCAATATACTGATATAAACTGATATAACTCGGTTTAAAATAACAACATTATGATGTCTTTAACACCTATATCGAATAAAATCAAAGCCGGATATATCTAAGGGCTATAACGGGAGCTTTCTAGAACGCCATCCTGAGGTCTGTCTTGCGTCATGGCGAATGAAGGAAAGAGAGGACCCCCCGTTCCGAGCCCATTTATATGGCCTCAGATCTGCCTAGCAACTCCATTCCAATTCTCACTATTTGCTGACATCCAGGGGAAGGCATATGCAGTGCATCTCAACCAATAGAAGACATGCAAATTAATAAATTGACCTCAGAACAGCCTGCAGATTTCAGATTTCTCACTTCCTCATAGGAAAATTGCTCCAACTCGAGTTCTGTTTTACTCACAGATATAATTCAAACGGTTTTAGAAACTAGCGAGTGTTTTCTATCCAATAGTAATAATAATATGCATATTGTACGAGCAAGAATTGAGTACGAGGCAGTTTAATTTGGGAACGAAATTTTTACAAAGTGCAAACAGCACCCCCTATTGAGAAAAGGGTTAACAGGTGTAGAAGTCTCATTGAGAGCTACAGAAAATGTTTGATTGCAGTGATTGCCTCTAAGGGTTGTGCAAAAAAATATTAGGTTAAGGGTCCCATCATTTTTGTCCATGCAATTCTCATTTGTTTTATTATTTACAATATGTTGAATAAAAAAAATCTAAAGCAAAGTCTGATTTCGATTAAATATGGAATGCACAATGGTGGATGCCAATTACTTGTCAGTTTCAAGTTATTTCAGAGAAAAGTGTGCATCCTTTGTTATTTGTGGAAGGGGTACCAACAAATTTGAGCAGTCTGTATATATATGCTTGTGTATGTCTGTGTACCTTGCATGCACAGCCAGGTCACCCATGATACAAGTCAGTATTCGACTTCCATCCATGTCGGGAGAGGACGTGGAAGCCGGCCACTAGGGGCAACAGTGAGTGCTGTTACCTTCAAGTAGGTTTCGGTTTTGCTAGGGCTTTGTGGATGGGGATGGCAGATGACTGTAAGCATCTGACTCTGATTAGAAAGTTGTTTTTGATATTTTAGTTTTAAGCCCTATCCCCTACCTTAACTATTCGGAGTTAATGCCTAACCTTTGAGGTAATTCCTGAACTTAACCTTAAACACTTTTTAGCTTCTGGGCCAGAGTAGCAGGAAGTTTACTCTGGGCACGCTTTCATCCGAATGTGAAAATGCTGCCCCCTATCCCAAACAGGTTAACCATTCGGAGTTAATGCCTAACCTTTGAGGTAATTCCTGAACTTAACCTTAAACACTTTTTAGCTTCTGGGCCAGAGTAGCAGGAAGTTTACTCTGGGCACGCTTTCATCCGAACGTGAAAATGCTGCCCCCTATCCCAAACAGGTTAAACATTCGGAGTTAATGCCTAACCTTTGAGGTAATTCCTGAACTTAAACTTAAACACTTCGAAATGTGACTTTTAGAACAACTTCGAAATTTGACGTTTGGGGATGAATGTCTAATTCTGATGTGAGCCTGTGAGAGCTGGTGTTATGGTGTGGTGTCCTCAAAATGAAACATTAACCACAGATTTAAACATAAACAAATACATTTGGAGTACCATGACATGAACTGGTATGGGTCTGTAATATAATACATCCACAAAAGAGGACGGCAAAGAACAAATACAAACGCATTTAATAAAAAAGACCACTGTAATCTTTGTATTGGATATTGTAATCTATTTCATCTACATATCAGAAACAATGACCAGCAAGACAACTTACTTCACAGCTGTGGCCTATGATGAAATGTTTAGCCCCAGACAAAACGATGTGCATTGGTGCTGGAGGTGGCTTGTAAAACGCACCCTATCAGATTAGAAGTCACAATAACACAAGTCGCAGCAATGGAAACTCTTGTCTGTGCTTTAGCAAATATGCTCAAGAGACATGAACGACTACGCATGGTTTCATTCACAGACATAACGAAACATTGACTACACCGGATATTTGCCTCAAAATACCGTGATTAATTATGATGTATTACCTCCAACAGATAAATGACCTCCCCATACAAACACGTTTCTGTTACCACACCTCTACATAGGATAAATGACGAAGATTACTTTAATTTTCTTATTCATCACTATGCATGCAATAGGCTACCTCCCCTTTACAACTACGACTGTAAAGCAACACTTTACCTTCAAGTCCCATTGTAACAGTCTCGTGGCCTCCCGAGTATCCTTTGAAGTATATAATGTAGGCTATCTGTTCAGCGCAGGGTGTTTGGAAAGAGTATGGAATAAAAGTCAGCCGGTACATTTTATGTTAACAATATAGTACCAGCAGTAGAAGTGCCCTGTTCTTACCTTAAGACACAAATCCAGGGGGAAAGGACTAAAACGGTTATTTGGGAGATTACGTGTTTCTTGTTTTCCTCATTCTCTCCCTCCCTTTTACCAGTGCACTCGACCTCAAGGAGCGGATACAAACAGAGTGCACCGTTAATAGCGTATATGCTACAAACATTTTATTGTTGGCCTAATACAGTCATCGTTATGCTAATAGTTTTAAAACGGCAGAAGAGTTGGATTTCCCATATTAGGTTTACAAAATAGTTATGCATGTGTTTGGTAGGCTATTCGCGTTATTGATTAAATCTCCATATTTGTTTAATCCAATGCAAACTAAGCTACACATTTATCAACTTTGATGCGCCCTTTAAATAAATATCCAACTCAATCTCCGAAGAAAACGCCATAACTGGCCATAGCTGCATCATAAGAATGGTGACAGGAACGGCGTTTTGGAGTGAAGGAGTGGGCGGGAGGCCCAGAGTATTAGTTATTTTAACGTGATGAATCAGTGGACCAAGTCACTTGGCAAGTGCCTCCCACGATGCTAGTCTCACGCAGGTGAAACTGACAGAAGGTTACGGTAGGTTTGAACTAGAACAGTGTTGTCATCTTTGGAGATTGACGTTTGTGGAGACAGGGGATGAGACGCGCGCGCCAACAGGATACATCAATCAAAAACGTACCTACAATGAATTAACAATTTCAACATAAGCCTCTCCAGTCGACAATACTACTGATCGAATTGTGTCTTCCTTACACACAAGGTGTGTGTGTACAGGATTAAATAGCATTTTGTCTCTTTTCTTTTCCTTTCATCATCAGCGAAGTAAAGATTAGAGAGGAGATTGTGAGAGCTCCCTTTAGAAGGCACAGGGGATCTTCATTCCTCTGCCTTTGTGATGATATTGATGATGATGATGGCCAAGTGGACAGTTTGATTTTTTGTGTGGCAAGCTAGTTATAAAGAATCAATATTATATCAAGGGGCAACTTTTGTGATAAAGGACTTTAGCCACTCTAGCTATTCATCATAAGTCTGTAGCAAGCAGATAGGTCAAAATAAATGATATTGCTCTAAAGAGCCTGTCTTCTTATCTCTCTATACCAGGGGAATGGAGGACACGCCGATCGATACAGTAGCTGCGGTATACTCCTTGCAATTATCAATAGCTGATTTTGTCTTCCTAGGGCTGCATCTATTAATACCAGATAATAACATCCTTTTGGACATAACTTCTAAGGGGATGATGGAATTTCTTACAAATTTGCTCATTGGATGACCTTGTTGTCAATGAAAATGTATCTCACTACATGTTAGACATAGGGGAAAAGACCCAGTCCAATGCAATGAAAAACACTCAGCGGTAGGCCTATCTTGAAAGCAAACCCAGAGGATCCCCTACCAAGGTGCACTATAGGAAATTAAACGATAAACTAAGAATGTCACTTATAATCTTAATTCTTAGGTTAACTGACATATATTAACCTACATTATCAGATAATTTGCATTTGGCTGATAGGCAGATGTTTTATATAGGGACATAGGGACAATCGGGGGGGGGGGGGTATATTTAAAGGGCTATATAGAATTTCACAGTAAGGATATAATCAGGTGTTAGAATGGCATCCATGCACGACGGGGAAATGTTAATTCGTGTTCGTTTCTGCATCAGGGAAGAGAAACAAACTGATAGTCTACTATGATATGAAAAATAACTAAATGAGTTATTACTTACCGTTTTCTATGTGATTAAAACAATCTGAATTTTGATAATCGAATAAAAAAATGTTGGACGTAAACCAGACAGAGATTGACAAAATATGTCAACACAGGTGTTTGTCACTCATACAGCCCTTCCTCCTCAACGACCCAAGTCCCACCCATGCAAAGTAGGCTACAATGAAAATCACAATATGCAAGAAAATGTAGCCAGGGCATGTTTATTTAACACAGGAGAACACTGAGGAAGAGAATAAAACACGCTATATTATTTCACAGATGAAAATACATTATTGATTGTTTGTTATAGCCCCTATCTTGAACTAAAACACACCAAACATGTAATTGTAGACTGCTGCAAAATAAACGCTTTTTGTGGATATGTTTTTTTATTAATAAAGTATCAAAAGGAAGTAGGCCTCCAGCACAGCATCACCGGAGTCAAATGTACAATGAAATACAAATTAACTCTTAGTGTCAACATTTTGTTTCCAATGTTTTCTTCCACATTATGTACATTTAAAAAAACAAAATAACACTAGGCCTATATGATAAAATATAGAGCAAATCGTTCGCAATAAATTCATGTTAGAAGCTACAGGGAAACGAAATCTAATCAGATATGCAGAAAGTCAGACCCATTTTTAGATTCATTGTATTTACTACACCTTAGACAACCCGATGATTCCGATGGTGGATATTTGGAAACATATGATATCAAATCGCTCCGTCGTGGAATCCATAGCCTAGTGTGAAGCTTTTGACTTTAACTGTAACGGTGTGGTACATCCTAGCGGTCGCTCAAGGCAATGGGCTGAACCTAGCCCAAGGTTTAACTCTCTCACACACAGCGCAGTCCCCACACACGGAGCTAAAGGCGAGGGCAACAACGGCTACATCAAATCTCCCGAGCAGTGCTCCTGTTACGAACCATCAAGTGAAGTCGAAAACGACATTCATGTCCGACATATGAGAACCTAGATCGATCAGGAAAAAAATCTAAAGCTCTTTGGAAAGGACCGGGGTCTTTGGCGAGCAACTGGCGGAAGAGAGAGGGGACTTTGGAGAGCAGCTCGAGACAAACGCGCAGCCGGGAGCAAAGCACAACGAGGGGGAAGAGCACACCTAGCCACCCAGCGCCAGTTGGGGTGTATTTTTTACATTTATTTTTATAAACGCTCATTATACAAACGATTAGGTGCGTATAGAGACAAGGAACTATTTCATACTTCATAACTCCGACAAGGCGCGCCGATTCTGAGAAGACGCACAACAAACTTTGAGCGGCAATTCGAACGAGTATGTTCCTTGCTTATCCACTGGCAATCAAACCGAACTTTTACAAATCCCCTTTACAACGGAATTGCATCATCAAGGCGCACTGGGAACAACTCACAACCATCCTCAAAAACTTTATCCGTCCCATCCGCTTCTAGCGGGTGTAGGCGACTGATGTTCATCGGCAAGGAGTTTTTTTTTTATTAATGAAGATGCTGTCAATTATATGAAGATTAAAAAAAGACTGAACCACTTCAGGGACATTAAAAACACTTTCAGATGCACACAGCCACATTCAGGGGAAGTACTCAGTCGTGGGACAAAAGTTATCTAGCCTAAATAAGATGGAAGAAAAGATGGATGGAAAGTATGAGCATTGAGGCAAGCTGTTCGAATTCCGTCATCTAAATTATCACAAGTTCACAACCCAAGTGGAACATACTACTTAAAAGCATGGCTGAAGTATGGGATACACGCAAGAAAAGAATTGCGTCAATGACTCTCCAGCAGTAGTGAAACAAAGCTCCGTAGAAAGGGAGAAAAGCTGACCTTCCGCGACGTAGACCCCCCTGAACGCTGGGCGTAACAAGCGAGATTTTGTGTGTTGTTGGAGGAGGTGGATAGCTAGAGAAGAGAGACAGATAGTTTGAGAGTGAAGCAGCTAATTGCTTAGTCTGTCCCTCATTACCATATCCAGTGTGTGTCCGCTGGACTTCAGCCAATCCCCCTCACACAGTACCATTAATCGCAATGCATTATTCACTATCATAATTATATACCGACATGCGCAATCCACGCAACAGCAACACCAGCTAATTCCCGTAATTTTTGCAACCAGACTATTTGTGAACATTTTTTTTTCATTCGGTCGCCGCTGATGTATCTGCAAAAAGCAGAAACATCTCGCAGCGTATCAGCAGCATGTCCCGTCGCAAGCAAGCGAAGCCACAGCATCTCAAGTCGGACGAGGATCCCACAATAGCCGGGGTGGTGTCCGAAAATGGTAAGTCATGCTTCTATGCGCGGGTGGGACAATCTTTTTATACGCATGTCTAACACAAGTATTGTTTTCTCCGAATACAAGCAGGCATCTGTTCATGCTCTTGACCGGGACATAATGTGTTGAAAATGCAGTTTTTTTAAACTTTATAATTTCGGTCATTTGACTTAAAATATAATGTGTTCGTACACCTATATGTCGTGGTCCCTGCGAAACTTTGCTTATGGTTTGCTTTGCTTATGTTTATAGCTCTCCTTATCGCTTCCACCGGTTTCATCATGTTGTGAAACCCAACGCAACCTCCAAAAGGGTTGGGAACTCTTTATTTACTTAATCCAAGAACTAGCCTACCTGTTTAACTACAAGTAGGCATTTGGTGACATTCCAATCTTTATTTAGAGCACGTTAAGCTACTATCAAAAACACTCTTGAAGGCACTTTTAATAGCCTGCCGTTGTTGGTTGTGATTTTGGCTAACAAAGCAACATAACACAAGCAAATGCAATGGCCTCAAGTTGGCATTTAACAGTGTTAATTCGATAACACCCACAACACAATTTTATACGTGTCTTAGTTTTTACATGCAAATACATTTCCTACTGCGTTATACGAGTGCAAGTGAGCTATCAGTTTCAGAGTATGGTTCATAAGAAACTCCGATAGTTTTCCTATCAATAAACTATACAGTTTGAAACTATTTTAATATGCGTTCAAATATTATATTAATCAAAAATGTGTTTTCTTTAAATGCAACCTCATCAGTTTGTGTGGATCTGTCTCGCGCTCTCTCTCTCTCTGAGACACACACAGACACACACAGAGAGACACACACACACGATGTAAACATTTAAAATAGCAAGCAATGTAATTATGTTGAACATACCACGCTCTACATCATATTTATGCCTTCGGAATTTGAGAAAGTATTTGCATCAATACATTGTATAACATTTTCTTCATAAAAGAGGACAATATATAGTCTTTTATTCATTTATGTTGGCATACGGTAGGTTATTTTCCAGTGTCGATGCCTATCCTGGCATTGAAAGGAGCGGGTTGCATATTCTGCGATAGCTTAAGTGAATAGCATGTTTTGTCATGGAAATGTTTTTGTTTACTCCCTCACGTAAACGTATCACACTTGGTTTGTTTCCTACAGTTCACAACGTCTACACGATCAGTTGACAGGGTTAGCCGTGTGAAAGGGGTCACTCTTTCCTAGTAATCTGTGCTGCATGCGCTTGAAGAGTGTAAAAGCTTTTAATTAGAAAACTAAAGTGAAATCTTCACCCAAAGCACACACAACGAAAATGCATGTCAGTTTGTTTTTATAGCCTATCCGGACATTTTTTTTAAATAAAAATAAAAAATGTTCCTGCATACATTAATGTTGAACAAACCTTTTTTATCGAATACAAAATCTTCGATAGCGTTTTACGTCAGGCTCCCGTGATTTGTCTATAATGTAGTCTAATGCACATGTAAATTCATAAATGGGTAATTGTCTATGATTCATTATTCAGTAAAGATTCATTCAATATTTTACATACGTTGTTTGTTTTGTTATTTATTTACATTTCAGGAATCGTGATCTAGCTACATAATTATTTGTAAAGCAATTTAAGTATCTACAGCTTGCAAAAGTTCCTATATGCCTTAAAAATAATATAAATATATTTAAGTTTAATGCAATAGGTCTTGTTCATTTTATAATTTATAATACCTCTTTGTTTCTCTTCTTGTGCTGAAATAGTGTTTGTCCACTAGTGCCCATGGGTGACGTCCAAAAGTTCTAACGCAATCCAAAGGAAATTTCTAGTCATTTTAACAGCATTCTGAAATTACCAACATATTATTTTCCCTCTTTCTATTAGATCGAGGAAGAGTGTAATGTGTTAGTCAGCATTTCTTATTGACTATCCATACAGCTTACGTGGTATTCTCGACAAATAACTGTCATTATCTTGAACCGTCGCTGACCAGCACATACAGCATCCATTGTACTGATCCTGTAAAATAGAAAAAGTGTGATGTCATCCCTAGGGACAAATAACAGTCTTATTTCCATATGAACATTTTAGGGTGATCGAGTCACAATGCTGAGCATGGGTTGTGATTCATTTATGTATGCATTGTCTTATCATACCATGCCATGTGTTACACATGAATAGGGCAGTCAGTGTCACAAAAATGTAATGTAGCTAGCTAAGCTGATTGGACAATACATCACACTTGCCTCACTTGTTGGTTTATTATAGCAATGAATTGCAAGAGTAAAGCCAGCATTGAAGTATAATCTGTATATAAGGTTAGTAATACATTCTCTTGTATATGTCAAGAACCAGGGATAGTAAAATGGCATCTATTGATTACAGGCACATATGCTGAGAACAGCGTGGTTCTGATTGTCATATGCCATCTATTGTGTTTTAGAGGATAATAATAACCTTATAAAGGAAAACATTCATTTAAAGATGATCCTCGTTAACTATAAGGGAGGTTGATGTGAGTAGGAGGAGGAAGGAAATCAGTCTTTCCAATAAATTCAATAAGAAGAGAAAAGAGGTACTCGATGTGACGCATACTTAAGAGACTACTGTCATGGGCCTGTTCAAGAAAAAGTCACACATCCTTCTCTCATATCAAACAGCTGTGTCAATGAGAAAGCTCTCTTCAGTTATGTTGGCTTGGATATTTTCCTCTTCGGGCAAATAGAGTTGAGTGGAATGCCTCTCTCCTTCTGTCTTATAAGTCTTTACTTTTGAAAAGAGATGAAGATGAACATAGTCTGCGGATCACGCTGCTACCAGCTTGCAGAGTCTCACGTCAGAATTAGACGTTCACCCATGTTTCTCGAACGGCAAATTTCAATACTGAATTGTATCATGGATGACCTGGCTGCAGACACGGCTACACTCACTCATAGACATGTGTATGCAGAGATGCGCACACACACACACACACACACACACACACACACACACACACGTACACACACAGACCACACGCCATACATGATTGCTGTGTGAGAACTACCAATGCCATACTGCTTAGCATTTTAATAAGTTGATGTCGATTGCTATGGATGATCCTTTCTAATGTTGGAAGAATGCACTGACATGCTTGTTGTCAGGACAGACTGCGCTTCACTGAGAGAAGCCTTCTCAAGCGTTGGACAAAAGACAGTGATAGACCATTCGATAAGATACCCTACAATGCAGTATTTCCACCGATACGACCTAAAGTAACTACACCACTTTGTGTCAGACAAAACGTATGATGTAACTGTGATCAGTTTACATATTGCCGTTGTACAGCTACTGGCAACACTATTGATTACCGTGCCTGAAGTAAAAATGGTGTATTTTGTACAAAGGAATTCAGAGGGTCCAATCCTCTTTCAGTACACTGTTAGGACTTAACGTCCATTCTGTTAGTCGCTGACTTGGCTGATTGTGTGTAACCTCTCGGTCACAACACAGCAAGGGACCATAGGCCTACAGCAAAGAGATGCTATACCTATAGCATCAAGTATTCATAGAATAAAAAAACACCATAGTAGATGTTTTTCTAAAGGTTATTGGATGAATCCAGTCTTCTCTTTGTATGTAATGTCTTTTTGTGTTCCTGGTTCTGCAATTGAGATATGATGCTGTTGCTCTCGCCTGCGTTAACACCTCCTGCCTGCGTCTAATTGGGATTTATCAGTTATTTAAATCCCGCCTTGATTTGACTTTTTTTGTGCTTAGGGCTTTTGTGGGGAGTTTACATGGTTGTCCAATGTAGCACTTTAGGGCCCTATTGTGTGGTGGCCCTGAAAAGGTAGAATCGCATGCAGTGCCAACAAGCCTCTGTCTGACCTGGCCTGGCCCCCCCCCCCCCCCCCCCACTCTCACCCCCCAGGCCTCCCAGCCACTTGCCCTGAAGTTGGCTGGTTAGAAGTGCTTTGATAGAGCTCGCTGACTTAACCTTTGCCTACCTCGCCCTGCCAGGGGGCTGCGGCTCGATGTCAAGCTCATAATACAATTAGAACATCTGTCCCATTGACCTTGGCAGCGCGGCTTACCCCTGTCCTAGACAGTGTTAACAGTGACAGGCTTTCATCTCAATGCTGCTACCTCTGCATCTAGTCCCTTTAGAGCTCTTTCCCCAGGGGTGAGGAAGCACACACACACACACACAATTTTCAACTGAAAATACAACTATTTCTCCAACCATTCATAATGTCAAACCTCTTTAAGTGACGCAGTGTTAGGGTGTCTGCTAACACTTAACATTTGCAAATGAACGAGCGAAACGAGAGAGGGAAAACATATTGAAGTGGATGGATGGAATTAAGAAAGGGATAAAGGAAAGATGATATGTAGCGAGGGAACGTCCTGATAGCAGTGACAACACGGGCTGTATCCCCACTTCCCCTTCAGCGAGGCTTTGTTTGGCTTTTGTTTTAATCCTCTCTCACCATTTTGGTGGAAGCTTCTGGACCACCCACACTGCCATGCCAAATATGTTTCCAAGAAGATGGAACTCCAATATGACTGTCTTTTAATTACAACCCCTAGCACTTAAAAACACACAATAAATATAATTCCCCTTGATGAAGAGGAACTCGCCAACATCATGTGACAAACAATCATCCGGAGAGAGTGCCGTCATTGAATAATGTATTGCATACGCTTACACAAACAAATCGTTAATGTTTGGGCTAGGGCCACATCTGCATGCAGTGACAAAGGCCCCTCTGTTAGAGAGGATAGGATATTACTGTACCACTCTGCGTGAGGGCCAGGCCTGTGAAATAGAGAGCTCTGCTTGGTGGGGGACTGCTCTGCAGGTGCGGATGGGGATGTGTGTGACAGTGCTGGTGGGAAGATCCGAGAGTGGAGCTGTTTGAGACGTGGCATACATACATCATCACCACCGGCTCTGTCTTGGAAGGAGGCAGCAGGGATAGTCACAGCTGTGTGTGTCATTTTGGTAATGTCCTCTGCTCCCTAGCCACCTTGCCGGGACAGTTGTAGTACAAAATAAATAGGGTAGACGGAATGTAAAAGTAACACAGGGAAATGGGGGGAGATAGTGAAAGAAATAATGCAAAATAATGCAATGGAAAAAAGTACTTCGTACAGGAATTCCAACATTCTTAAACCCAGCAGGCATCCCTATTTGCCCTCCTCCTCAACCCCCTCTCTCACAGCTTGGGCCGGACCTATAGCGATTCATCTCCCTTTTAAAGATCCTAAGCTCTCCTAAATGCTTGAGAAAAATGCTTTTTAAAGGGGGAGAGGAGTTGGCGAGTCCGGGGATGTGAGATTAAGGCTAAACTCGGACCTAGTTGGAAATGCTTGGTAGAGGGTTCAGGCGATGTTATCATGTCATCAAGCATGTGATATCATAAGAACCAGTGTTTGTTTCGGCAAAGGAGAAGCATTTAAATTAGATAATGTAATTTCCTTAGTAAAAAGCTTTTGTGACTTGTATAATAAACAAAAATATTTTCAAACCTTTTAGGTGCTTTTTATTTATTTTGCATGATTATGGAGTTTATATGAATTGCACATGTGTGTGTGTGTGTGTGTGTGTGTGCGTGCGGGTGTTTGCATGTATGACTGGGGTGAAGGGGTGGCGTGTGCGTTTGCCCTGCTGTTAGTGAATCTGGAAATTGTTAAAGGCCCAGTGCAGTCAAAAACAGGATTTTATATATATTTTCACACTGAGGTTGGAATAATACTGTGACATTTTAGTGTAAGAGCTGTTTTGAAATGACCACCTGAAATTTCAGGCTGTTTTGGTGGGATGGAGATTTGGAGATTAAGACCAATAAGAAAGAGAGTTCCTAACCTCTCTGCCAATAACAGTTCGTTTTCAGTTTTCCCCTCCCCACTCAGACCACTCACAGAGTCCTAGAACAATTCTTGCTTGGAAAATTGCTCTTTGCTAAGAATCTATTTTAGTTTCTTTTTGACCATTTTAATTGAAAACAATCACAGTAAGGTACTTCATTGTTACCCAGAAATGATTTGATATTAAGATAAAAACGGCTGCATTGGACCTTTAAGAACGGAGAGTTTAATTGCTCAATAATTTGCTAAATACATTGCTCAGTGGCTTTCACAGAATCAGTAGAGAGCATGAATACCTTGTTTGATATTAGCGATCAGATTAGCCGTTTCAGTTAGCATGCCGAAGATTGCTGAGCAAGATAGTGAATTCAATGATTCAAAGTCTTACAATCGCCCTATTGATTGTGTTGTGCTTCATATTTGCATTTGAGTAAAGGAAGACTCTTAAAGAAATGAAAACCGCATTGGATTTTCTAATACCTTCCTTTCTCATGCTATAAGAAAATCAATACCCCCCCCCCCCCCCCCCCCCCACACACACACACACACGCTAAACAAGATCTAGCCCCAGCCGCATAGAGCCTAAAGAACAACCTACGTCTTATGTGTATTCTACTTCCTCTAGAAAAGTACAGTTCATTTGTATCTCTAAAAATAATGTTTTATTTGCAAAGATTTGCACCAGAATGAGAAAATCAAATGCTTATCTTCCCAGAAAGAAGTCTCTAGTTATCTCAATAAGACAGCGATACCCTTCACAATGTTAGTCATGAAATGATATTCCAGATTGTAGGCCTACTAACCAAAGTAAATATATATATATTGAAAATTGGCATTATACTACTGTCATTTGCTTTTATTTTAGCAATAGGGATATGGATGATACACATATGATTTCAATCAGTTCACAAAGTAAATTAAATAATTGAGGTGATATGTTTCTATGACAAATCTATGTAGACCAACACATTGTGGCAAAGAAAGGGATTGTTGAAAAGTAGTGATACCTCAATTTCTAATTCCTGTTCATATAATTGTTCTGAACAGAAGGACATTGCCAGAATTGGGGCTACAACTTAACGCTGTTGGAATGCAATGAAATGTACAGTATGTGATATCCACATCCTCAAATAATTTCCCTTCAAATTCAATCACTTACAGTAATCTCACTATAAGGAGAATTCTCAATAGATTAATTTGTATTCATCTTGAACATGCACAACAACAAAAAAATAGCCAAAATTCTTAGATCTAGATAACAGATATTAAAATACTCAAATCACTATTCATTAACGTTTATGTTGTGTGTTTGGGCATAGGCCAACAAAGGCACTCACTTACGAAGCAAATTGTATGAATGAAATGAGAGACTGACAATAATAACTGCATCGGTTTATAACAATGTCTACTCATTGAGAACATTGACCTTTCACCCTAAATTATGGAAATGAGCCCGTGTCCGTTGATCGGCTAAGGAGATTTCGGCCTTCAATCACGTGGCATTGCTATTCCCAATAATTTGCTCTTTTCATAGTTTTGTATTGGTGTCGTGTGAAGTTAACTATTTCACAAAATGTATACGTAGGTACATTTGTGCAAATGGAAGCTGTGTATCCTATACCACTAAAAATAATGTACACCACTAAAGACACAATTTATGAAAAATACTGTATGAACTTATCGCAATTCTTTCATGCCTGGCTTCCACTGCACGTCATGTTTGTTGTCATATCGTTAACTTAATTTTGTGTATCTTAATTTATGCCATTGTGTCACACCATACAGGAAGAAATCAAATAATGCCTGCCACTGGCGTCACTCTGCCCCCAGCGTGTTCCTGGGGACGAGCTAATAGCTTTTCTAAAAGCCTTTCTGTTGATTATTAATTACGTTAAAGACACCGGACCCTGATGCTGTAGTGTAGTCATCCCGTTGGCCAGAAATTACAGGAGGAGTGACGAATTATTTCACTAATGACTCATTAAACTGACACGCAGGCGTCACGAAGGCCGTGATACAGGTCGGCGATGTTGTGCCCGTCGAATGAACTGAAGCATAGAGCAACATGGGTTCTCTCAATGTCTTCTGCGTGTTGAACGAACCGCTGTAGTCTGTCAAATGTAAAAGGTTTGGATTGATTTGGAGAGAAACAAGGGATAATTTATGAAAATGGGAAGGTACGTAGTTTATATTCATGTTGTTGGTGTGTGTGTTCCAGTAACACCTGTATAGTACACCCTCATCCACAGCCTATTTTGGCCATGGCCACAACTTTTGTCTAAATAGTAAAAAGGAGGACACCTTTTTTTAGGGGGGGGGGGTGGAAGACAGTCATATGTATGTTCTGACATTTGGAAAATACATTTGAACCAAAAAAATGCCACCCGAACCAGACTCCATACTAGTCCAAATGTAACCCTTAACTGCAAGCATCAACACCGCATCTGTCCTAGTATGTCCTCCCGTTTGTTGACTTGTGGCCGAGTGATTCCCTGGAGAAGTGCCATGTTTGGTTTTGCTTTGATTTTCATTTCACCTGTGTTTGTTCCTCTGCCCTCACAAGCAAGCACCTACAATACCCTATTATCGCTCTCTCACGCACACACACACACACACACCACACACACACACACACACAGAATATAAACATGACTCCCTGGGATGGCTTTTTGAATTATGTTTTAAAACACTCTTGCACTAAGGTTAGGGTTAGTGTGGGAATACTACTTTAATGTTTTCACTCCCTGTTACTGGGTGAAAAAGCGTTTGTAGTGGATCTGTTTGATTTATTTTCTTTAGCAAATTATCATACAATTAACTATCTTTTTATTTTTAATTAGTTAAATTTGATGTTAATATTTAGTTATTTTATTATTTTCACTTACATATACACACACACACACACACATACATACATATATATATATATATATATATATATACATACACACACACACACACACACACATATATTAAATTACATAATTCACTGATTGTGATAATATACTAATTGGAAATAAATAGTCTTGAAATGCATTTTCAGGTTGAAAGAAACCACTGAACCATAGTAACCTAAAAGGTGGTCCATGTCGTTACATTTTACCATTATATGTTTTCAAAGGTTTCACCCACAACCACTATTTCTCTCCTTGTGATTTTTTTTACACACATGTTAAGCACTTCAAAACAAGCAAATTATGTTTCTGAGTAGAAGGACCTAGAGAACCTCTGCACATTTCCTTGCTGTCCTAATTACGTGTCTATGGGTGTCAAGTCATAGTGGCTGGGGTCTCTGAAGTCATGCAGTTTTCCATGTAGGAGAGTAGCAAGCTCCCACTATGGGAATAATTAAGGCACTGCCCCCCCCCCCCCCCCCCCCCCCCCCCCACACACACACAGCCATGCATCCACTTGAACATGATAAAATAAACAGATAAGGGGGCATGTATTCATGGTTTGATCAGGTGTGAATTAGGACCATGATCGGGTGAACATACTTGCTTTCTTGGCACTTGACGACAGTATGCGGAAGAGGAAGTGGCTTCTTACAACTGTGATTAAACATGTGTAACTAATCAGAGACTGCTGCCATGGCACTAGCATGTCATTTGTTGAGTCTCATTTCAAAAAGGGAGAGAGAGGAAGAAAGATGAACAAACCTAATCGAGTAACAACAGCTGCATGTCACTCATTTAAAAAAGAGAATGTTTCTCATTTCAAAAGATGTCATAAGGGCACAATTTTCAGTAATTCAAATATTTTGGGCTCCCATCCTCATTTACATTACGGGTAAAATTTCCCAGTACATTCTGTGAGAAATAAACAACAATAGCAACAACACGTCTCAAACATTTTTATTTGAAACATATCCTATAAATATCTCTCAAAGTAGAATACACTCGGCCTCCATATTGCATTGCAGCTAGTCACAAGCAGTTGCTGAAGGTGGCCTTTATTTATTCACTTTAGATGCAGCGCTTATGCATTACCTTAGCAATGCTAAATGAAGAGGCTCAGGCATTTGAAATTCAGGTGGAAATGACGAGGCTTGATAGCGTAGGAGAATCCTAATGGGCCCATCAAAGACCTGATTTGTACCCAACAGACGAGGCAGCTGTGAATTGTATGAATATTGGAAATCAATGGCTTCTATGGAATTTCATTAAGCGGCAGTATCCACAATTGATAGGCCCTCATAATTTGATGGATTGCACAAAGAAAAGTATTAGCTGGGCTCTATTGAGAGGGCTCGAATGTGCAAAACTGGGTCTTGAGAATTGGTGAACTAGGGCAATTTGTTCAGAGTAAAAGAAAAGAAAAGAATATTGATTTTGGTCACGTTAAAGAAATACATTTTTTATTAAAGGTTAAATCTTTGCAGAACTGCTCTGCAGAATATGTGTTGAAATTCTATTGATTATTTATTCATTAATTCTCCTTTTTTGTCTCCCTCCCATCACTCTGACTTTCTCCCTCCCCCTTCCATCCCCTTCTATCCTCAGCCACAGGAGAAGTGCTGGATGACTCAGACAGTGGGAATGAGAGCCGTAGTGGGAGCGAGGAGACCCACGTGTGTGAGAAGTGTTGCGCCGAGTTCTTCAAGTGGTCCGATTTCTGCGAACACTTGACGAGCTGCATCAAGAACCCCCTGGTGCTCATAGTAAATGAAAACGAAACGGAACCCTCCCGGGAGTATCCTGCAGAGCCATCGCCCTCGCCAAGCTGCCATAGTGACCAGGCAGACAGTGAGGACGCTGGAGAGGGCAGCAGCCACAGCCCCGGTGAGGACGATGAGGGCGCAGAGATAGCCCTGGAGGGGGGCAGTGCCCTGGACAAGGAGGACGAGCCCATGGAGCTGTCTCCTGAGAAACCGGTGGACCTCGAAGTGAGTGACGCCTCCCCAGAGCCAGATGGTGCTCTACCTCAGTTTAGCGATCCTGCCCCATCCTCTGTGAAGAGCTACAGCATGCCGAGCACCAACGTCACTCTGGAGACACTACACAGCACCAGTGTGGCAGTGGCTCAGTTCTCCCAGAGTGTTTGTGCCGCGGTGGCCGGCAGCGGGGTCTCCCCCTTGGCCATCCCCATGATCCTGGACCAGCTGATGGCGCTGCAGCAGCAACAGATCCACCAACTCCAACTGATCGAACAGATCCGCAGTCAGGTGGCGTTGATGCAAAGGCAGCCCTCTGTCGCCCAGCTGTCCCAGAACCACCACCGCCACCACAACACAGTTGCTGGCTCCCAGGGGCCGTCATCCTCCAACCAACTCCAGCAGTTACACAACTTCATCACTCCCCCTGTCCACCAGCTGCCCATCAGGTTGCCCTCACCGCTAAACAGTCTGGGCTCCTCCTCCTCCTCACTCACCTCTGCTATAGATGGGCCCCTCTTCTCCCATACCCAGCAAAGTAGTAATCAGCAGTCACATTTTTCAATGCCCAACACCACTTCAGCAAACTCCTCTTTCCCACCATCCAGTGGTAATGTGCTGTCATCTCTACTGCCTTCCTGCATTACTTCAATCACACACAGCAGCAGCGGAGCTGGATCCGCTGCTGGAGGAGGCATGAGCAGCAGCATTACAGCTCTGCCAAGGAATTCCAGCAGCCCCCCTTCACTAGGCCACAACAGCCTCCTGAGCACTAGTCCCTCCAATCTACCACTGATACCTCACAGTTCATCTAGTAGTGTCATCTTCCCAAACCCGCTAGCCAGTATAGCTGCCACTGCCAACGCACTTGACCCACTCTCCGCTCTGATGAGGCACCGCAAGGGAAAGCCCCCCAACGTGTCCGTCTTCGACACCAAGCCCAGCTCCGAGGACCCCTTCTTCAAGCATAAGTGTAGGTTCTGTGCCAAGGTGTTTGGCAGTGACAGTGCCCTGCAGATCCACCTGCGCTCTCACACCGGCGAACGGCCCTTCAAGTGCAACATCTGCGGAAACCGGTTCTCCACCAAGGGCAATCTGAAGGTCCACTTCCAGAGGCACAAGGAAAAGTACCCGCATGTCCAGATGAACCCTTATCCCGTGCCAGAATACCTGGATAACGTACCGACCAGCTCAGGCATTCCGTATGGTATGTCCTTCCCCCCAGAGAAGCCGGTGACCACCTGGCTGGACAGCAAACCTGTTCTCCCCACAGTCCCCACCTCAACCGGGCTCCAGTTCCCCCCAACACTCCCCAGCATGATGGGAGGCTACGGTGATTCTCCGAGCCTCACTCCCCTTAGCAGATCACCCCAGAGGCCCTCCCCACCCTCCAGCGAATGTGCCTCTCTGTCACCGAACCTCTTCACAGAAGCAGGCATGATCACCACCTCACAGTCTCCGCAGCCCAACTTAGGGGGTGACATGCCTCCCATTCTGAAACCAGAGGGCATCCACCTACCCCCAAACCTCCCCACTTCCAGGCCTGGTGAGAACAAGACCAACACCGTTACTCAAGTGGTCCTCGCCACCACGGTCACCGCAACCACTAGCAGCTGTACTGAACCCATCATTGCCCCCTCCTCTGTCTCCCATCCAATCCTCCCCATGATCTCTGATCAGTTCAAGGCCAAGTTTCCGTTCGGCGGCCTTCTGGACTCTATGCAAACGTCTGAGACCTCAAAGCTGCAGCAGCTGGTGGAGAACATCGACAAGAAGATGACCGACCCCAACCAGTGTGTCATCTGTCACCGTGTGCTCAGCTGCCAGAGCGCCCTTAAGATGCACTACCGCATTCACACGGGAGAAAGGCCTTTCAAATGTAAGGTCTGCGGCCGAGCATTCACCACCAAGGGCAATCTGAAAACGCACTTTGGGGTCCATCGTTCCAAGCCCCCTCTTCGGGTCCAACACTCCTGCCCCATCTGCCAGAAGAAGTTCACGAACGCTGTGGTCCTGCAGCAGCACATCCGCATGCACATGGGGGGCCAGATCCCCAACACCCCGCTGCCTGAGTCTCTCCAGGATATGGACACCGACCTCTCCTTTGACGAGAAGAGCTTAGATGCCATGAGCAACTATGATGACGAGCTACTGGATGAGATGGAGGCAGCTATGGAGGACGAAGCAGAGCTGAAAGAAGGAGAAGAGATGATTGACCCATCCAAACCTCTCCATCCATATTCAGGAATGTCCCCTGGTCGCTCCCCACCTACCTCTGTCATCTCCAGTATCGCTGCTCTGGAGAACCAGATGAAGATGATCGACTCCTCTGTCAATATGAGCCGCTCGTTTGGGCTGAAGCCCATGCAGAACGGTGGCGGGTTTGGAGGGGAGAACGACTTCTTCAACAATGACTCGCTGTATGCCTCGGGGGACCTGGAAGGCCAGAGTGTGGGAAGCCCAGCACTATCTGAGTCCTCAGGGTCCATGCAGCCCATCTCCCCTGCTCACAGTCACCCTGAGAGTCATCGATCCAAGTCCCCAGCCACACTCAACCATAACAGCAGCACTGCAGCAGATGAGGGGCAGGAGAACAACAGGATGGCTACAGTGAAATCTGAGAAGTCAGATTCCCCAGCACCTGTGTCTGAAGGTAATGGGGCATTGGACCTGACTGCTAGCATAACCCAGCCTAGCAGGCACTTCATCAAGGAGGAGAACCACTTCAACATGATGTTCCTGAGCAGAGATAGAGGTATATTCAATGATCCTGACTTTGATATAGTTCATTTACTGTTAATTAATTTGTTTCCTCTGAAAATTAGATGAATACAAATCGAAATTTAATTGAATGATACCTGAAATGTCTAAAAACATGGTGTTCCACATGTGTCATTTGAATAACATATGTCTCCGTTCTCCCAACTAAACATATCCTCTTTTTGTTTTCTCTCTCTAGGTCTGAGCAACTCTAGCTTGCTAAACACAGCATCCAACATGATCAAAATGGAGATGAATGGGCACAGGCACAGCAAGCCCATGTCACTGAATGACGGTCCTTACATGCCCGTGGGCATCCAAGTGCCCGCTTCTGCACCCCAGACCAACATGAGCCTCAGTATCACCCCCATGCTGGCACCGCCAACTCCCCGTCGCACCCCCAAGCAGCACAACTGCCACAACTGTGGGAAGAACTTCTCCTCAGCTAGTGCCCTGCAGATCCATGAGCGCACACACACAGGAGAAAAACCATTTGGCTGCTCGATCTGTGGAAGGGCCTTCACCACTAAAGGCAACCTGAAGGTATGAGAGAGAATATAATAATAATATATATTTAAAAGTATAAGAAAAAGGGTACATTTGTCTGACTCAAAAAGAAAGTTACATAAAGAATATGAAAAAAGACCAGAGGCTCTTGAATAATAATGTCTGTTCCTTGTGTTTCCTGTTGACTGAATGCAGGTGCACATGGGCACCCACATGTGGAACAATGCGCCAGCCCGTCGTGGACGCCGTCTCTCCGTGGAGAACCCCATGGCCTTGCTGGGCGGGGACGCCATGAAGTTTAGCGAGATGTTTCAGAAGGACCTGGCGGCGAGGGCCATGAACGTAGACCCTGGCTTCTGGAACCAGTATGCTGCCGCCATCACCAACGGCCTGGCCATGAAGAACAACGAGATCTCCGTCATCCAGAATGGAGGCATCCCCCAGTTGCCCGTCAGCCTGGGTGGAGGAGGTATGACCTCGCTAGGGGCCATGTCAGGAGGTATGGACCGCATGGACCGTATGGACCGTATGGACCGGGTGAATGCCAGTAGCAGCCCTCCCATGACTGGGCTGGATAAGACAGTTCTGGAGGTTGGGGCTAGACGCCCATTCGCTCGATTTATGGAGGAAAATAAAGAGATTGGGATCAATTAAGGAAAATACTTTGAGGAAAGACAAGAGTCTTACGAAAAGGAAAGAAACTGCTAATCCAGTTTGAACTCTTATGTACTATATTATGTACAGATTACGTTTTTTTTTTGTTTGGTTTTTGAAATATAATATTTAGTATTGGTTAGAGGTCTTTGCCTTTCACCCATTCACCCCTCATTGATATTTCGCTCGTACGAAGAATACTTTGTCTCTTGTTTGAGAATATGTCGTCTTGCAAGATTTGCATGGTACTTATTGGTTTCTATCAGTATGTTTGACTGCTTTTAAGGATTATTTTTGAAAAGTAATATCTTGACTCAATTGTGATGGGCAAGGACTAAAATGAAGCTGAGCGAGCGCTTATATGTGCATAGACTGACTAGCTGCTGTTTGGCTAATGTTTATGTTTGCTCACAAAGAGCAAGGGACTGAAGTAAATTGGAATTATGGTGTTACTGCGCTCGCCTACAATTTTTTCTCGTGAAGTAGAAAACTTGAAAAAATGTTTCAACTATTTTAATCTTTACATTTAGTCTCCCAGCATTGTCTTATAATATTGTCCTGTGTCTTTAGTATTTATGATATTGACAAAAAAAGCGGGTATAAGAAAATATATTTAAATGGCCCCAGCATTTTATTGATCCTTTTTTTCTAAACTGCAGACTTCATTTATAAATATCTCTTTCAATAAAGACAACATGTCATTTCAGTTGTACAACAGAGACACATTGTGAAGTTTCATTTGGATATCCAGCCAAGACGATGTGTAACATGTTCGGATGCACAGTGAAGAAGCTGAGATATCTGAAGCTGCTATTATCACAAACCTGCTTTTAACCTTTAAAAAAAAAAAAGTAATTTGAAAGAAATACATGTGTATAGAAATACAGACAACTCTATAACAGGTATGCATATTTTGTATCACATGAAAATAGACATCCTTTGAGAGTATTTGTCATGTTTGTGAATGCACTTTTTAAACCAGACGTTTTGTCTGTGACTTATCGTTAACCTTTGACTGAGTTGTCTATCACAAATGGTTTTAATTGTTTTCAGCGTACCACTCCTACTATTTGCAGAGTTGGCCCTCTGGTACGGCCTCTTATGGTACTCATCTGAGTACAACCTCATTCACTCAATCAAAACCTTCTCCAATAAAAAAAAAGAGAGAACAGGTCACGTGTTTGACTGGTCTCCTTCTCTACATTTGCTGTTGTTATTATTTATTTATTTTCAGGCTGGATTCCTGGTTTCTTTCAAAAGGGGTTAGAAGGTTGTGGTGAGATTAGATGAAGTAAAAAAATAAGTGTCAAATAGTCTAGCCTTTTTTTTTTATACCTCTTTCTCGTTCTACTGTATATTTACTTAGAAAGACATATTTGAAATAACATTTAAAATAAGCAATTAGTAATTGCAGTTTGGACATTTGTCACATGGAGTTTGAGAGAAACCCAAGACCTCAAGTTCAACAATTGATATTTACAGTTTGGTGCTGAATGTTTTTAGAAAACCCGAAGATGCAGAAAAAGTTCCTAAAAGTTTAAAAGTAATAAATGTGTAGCATTTGCCCATCAAGTTTATAGATGGACAAATCAATCCACTCCTTTGCACAACACAAGTTGAAATGTCCCATTCGGGATCCTTTACTCTTTAAAGCAGGCACAACTCTTCACTGCCTGATGTTGGCAGTAAGTTAAGTTCCTGTGATTCGTTTTTTGCATAGTCAATTTCACTAATCCTCATTCTAAATATTTCCCTATGGTTAATAATTAAATCTAGGAAAATACCATTTTACTTGAAACTTCTGTCCACCATCTAAAAAGTAGAGTAAGACACTGTCGAGGTAGTTCAACTAACAAGCTAGAACACTCAACACTTGAAACATGCAAATACAACAACAAAAAAATACATTTTAGCCTACCCCCGGGAAGAAAGAAAGAGAAGGGGAAAAAATACAGAATCTGCTCCCCAGAAATGATTCCATTCCATTATTCAGAAACAAGTCATGTTTTTTTAACAAGTAGAAGAAAACATGCCATCATGGGGGGGGGGGGGGGGGTTATTTGGTACCTGGAATTAAAAAGGGTTATTCAAAGGGTTCTCCTATGGGGACAGTTGAATAACCCTTTTAGGTTCTAGATAACCTTTTATTTTATAAGAGTTTACCCAACAGAACCCTATCTACAAAACAGGCATATATTTAATCTCTATTTGATCACAGCCAATCACCATATCAAAACAACCACATAGTAAATGCTTCCAAGTTTAGGTTTAGTTCCTGTAATATTATTTTGTCCTTAAACATTTTCCTCAGCAGCTATGATTTCTTTCCTTTATACTGCCGACATTGACTTTTGAGAAACAAAACGACACGCTATTGAATTGTAATGACACAGGCAAAATATGTATGTAAGGGTAGTGTGTAGTTAATGTAGCTTTTCCAACATCATTACACGTATCAAAGGGTGTTCTTCCCCTAATGTAGGTTGTCACCCCCAAGGTGTCGTTTGTGAAATCAGTAGGCCCAGTAAAAATACAGAACTTCTGCTTTGAGGTGATGTTAAAAAAGACTTCTGTTTTATGTAAAAAGCATTTTCCTGATGGTCCCTGAACATAAAATAAACAGTAGTGTCCTTCTGGGGATGAATAGCAGTTAAGAGCTGGATTCCCAGACATTGATGGTGAATAAAACATATATAAATCCTGATAGAGGCTGAGAGGGAACATGTTCAATTTGGGAACATTTCTTTGTCCCTTGAAGAGTAAAAAAATATATAATGAAAGAATATAATTAGCAAGCATCTGTCCCCCCAGCTTCCCTTGACTAGGATATCTTGCATCTGAAAAAAGGACACTTGCACTGCACAGATATGATCTCATCTTAACATAATAGATCGGTGATGTAAAAGTTTGTTTATATCGATTGATAACATTGGCAACGTGTGTGTGTATGCATAAAACACACACTGATTAGTGACTAGATTATTATAAAATGTGTGTGTGTGTGTGTGACTATCGGAACAGTTAGAAGATAGAAGTTATTCAGACCTGAGGAACAGTAAGTACTGCTTGTCCTACTGCTCACTGCATGGAAATGGAAAAATGAATTTGGGTTGTGTGTATACAATGCAGTTTTACATCTGCAGTGTTCCATGCCGATGATATGTAACAGAAAAGTTATAATATTTACAAATCCGATCCACTTTATTTCTAACACTAATGTTGGCAAATATCCTTCAGAGCTTTTAGTGCAGCCAGTTGTGTGTAAACACATTTTTTGAAATTATACTGTTTTATGACCCACTTAGTATAGCTTTAGAATATGGGGTTGCCTTGTTCTTGCTGTCCTAGTGAAACAAGACATGACAGTGTTCTTTGCAACTCCAAGTCTTTCACATAAAGGTACTTTTAAGTTTTAAAGTACTGCAGTGTATAATAATAAATCATTTCTGGTACACATATATGGTCATAATAATATATATTTTTAAATCCATATTACACTTGTTTCAAATAAAGTAAGGATTTTTTGTTGTTGAATAATTTCCATTGGAAATTATTCGATTTGTTTGAGCAAGTTCTGTTGGCCATCAGCATATTGTCTGCTTCCTTAGCAGGTGTAGCTGGAGTGGGACACTGATTCACGCCCCTTTAGCGATGACAGGGCCCCAAACGAGTATTTGTCACAGACATATTACATTGTGTCACAGAGAATTTACCTTTGTTAGTGTGGCATGACAGCAATGACAGGTCACACGATCGATGGCAGATATGAAACACCTCTGTTTGTACCAGAGGGAAAGATTCTGCATGTGAAGCTAATGTTCCTCTATTACCAGCAGTGTAGTGACAAGTTCTCTCTACTTGATCACATTCAAGATGCATTCCTTCATATTGCTGTGGTGTGTATGTGTGAGAATGATGTCTGTGTGGCATATGTGATTGGAGTAGGTGTGTGTGTGTGTGTGTGTGTGTGTGTGTGTGTGTGTGTGTGTGTGTGTGTGTGTGTGTGTGTGTGTGTGTGTGTGTGTGTGTGTGTGTGTGTGTGTGTGTGTGTGTGTGACAGAGAAAGCGAGCACTGGTGATCGGCCGCCCAGCATCGCCCCCTGGAGTGTCACACTAAACCTCACACATGGGCCGCATGCAGGCACAGACACACGAACGCACACACCAGCAGGCACACACTGCTGATGTTCACACAGAAAGGCCATCTGGTGAGAATGAACATTGCCTGTGCTGGTGTGCGATTGAATCTCCCGTGTTGAGATACTTTTGTTGTCACCTCATTTTAAATATCCCTCCTATCCAGTTTTGTCTGTGTTGTAGGCAAGGTTGGATGTTATTTTCTTCATGCGCAGTCATGAACACTTTATCATCGTGTTTTTCTAATTTGAGATACAATTAAACCCAACATTATCACGCACTTGCAGACAGATGATTTAGATAAAAATATTTAATTAAACCTGTAAACAAATTCCATTTGCACTTATTTCAAGAGGAACACCATGTTTCTGTCATAGCCTTGTTTCTGTCAAAAGGACATGCAGATATGGCGGACGCTAATGTAGCCATTTTAATTCCTTAATACAATATTAGGTGAATTGTTTAACACTATTTTAAAACACATTTTCCATTGCGGTTTATCAAAGAACATCTTTCAACTCAACATGAAAAGAAATTATGCATTTGACCAAAATTAAACCGCTGAACTAGCTCCAAATGACAAATAAGATTATCTGATTTCAGCTTTTTTATTATCCCTCATGTATACACCAGTGTCCATAAAAATGAAGTTAATGTCTTGGCCATAATTGTTCCCTCCCTCTTACAAGCATCCTCTCTCTAAGCAGCTGATGGCTATGACTACGGGGCTGCAGACTTGATAATGACTTGATCCAATCAGAGGGCCTCAGGGCAGAAAAATGTATGTACTCATATAACAAGGAATATGTGAGGACAGAGCACAATAGAACACCTATTGTAAAAAAAGTTCACAAATCAGTACATCAGCCTTTGGCGACTGGATGTAATCATTTTCTCTAGCGATGAGTGACAGTATAGGGGCTGAAAGCATGCTTACCCATAGCCCCCACGTTAACAAGGAGTTTAACCACATTCAACATGACAATAATTATTACACGTAATAGGATTTCTTCTCAACTTTGATCGACACATGGTCTATTTATTTGTTGTACAGGGGTATAACACAACTGTTTGTGACTGTCAGTTGAGTTTTCCCTGAGGTGGAAATGAATGCTGCAAAGTATTTCTCAACTGCATTTTGTGTCGCCGCTGTCAGATAATTTTTGGGCACATTTTTGAGTACAGCATTCCACACGTTCTTGAGCTCATGTCCTGGCAATTACCAAGTGAAAATTCTTAATTTTCCAGACAGGACATAAAAATACATAGACTTTTGTTCAAGTCTTGGGTAGTAGCAGTTGTATGGTATTTTATAATATAATTCAATAGGCTGTAGCTTAAAGGGGCAATCTGCGATTGATACATGTATTTTTTTAAACTTGTAATTATATATACACCCATTTGATTCTTCAAGAATATAACTTAGACATGTCTGATGAGATCAGAACCCAACATATAAGCTTGTTTTAGTCCAATGTCTGTAAACAACGTAAATGTAAACAAACACGGTATAGCCTCAAAATATAGCTAAACTATCATTTTGATATCATGGATGGTCAGTCCTTGCATCCAGCCAGAGAGAGGTCAAGGAATTTGAGAGTGGTTACATTTCTCCAGCCCAATCCCTCAGCTTTTGACCAAAATAGTGGTGGGGTAATGGCGCAGTTATTGTTTGAACTGCTGAATGCCGCTTTAACCTTCATAAAAGCACTTTGTGAAGGACGGCCATTTTACCTCAAGTGATTTCAATTATGGTGCACCAGCCTGCAGAGCAGGAGGTTACGTGGGGACTCAGGGCAGAGGTTGAAAACACACAACTAGCAATTCAGCATATATTTGATACTTCCATAAACCCAATATCATAACATTATTTACTTTGCGCTGACAGACAGATATATTACCAGTGAGTGTTTAATAAACTTGACATTATGTGTGAGGGAATTTTCACTTGGTTGTGCCAAATGTTTCCCAGCTACTATGGATGTTAACAAATACAAGAGAATTGTTACTGCATAACCGTTTAGGCAAATATGTGTCAGAATGGCACTATTGTCACTCTATTGTCACTATTGTCACATCACACTTTAGGACTAGGTCTCCTTAAACAATCTGCAGTTTTACCAAAACCTGAACAAACTGGAGTGAAACCATAGCCGCCCCGCGCTACACACGGCTATATCAGTCCGCGGCTATGAGTGAAATGCGCCTGCATTATTAGTGAAACGCTCTCTGTTTCTTTCAGACTGTCTTTTGTCTCTTGTTGAAATAATAGCCTAGCGCCCTCCCATCTCCGGCCTGCTGGTCTAATACCCGTTTAAGTGAATGTGCGTGGCATTTTGGGCGTGACAGTGTAGGCAGACAGACAGACAGAGACAGACAATTAGACAGACAGAGCGTCCTGTCATTGGGACAGGGCCTGTCGTGTGTTTGTTTAATGCCCTGCCTACTGTGAAAGTCTCCCTGAAACAGGCGCAGTAAATATCCCCATTGATCCAGAGGCAGGGGGCCCTACGATGATGCAGTGGTCGAGAGCAAAGCGAGTAAATCTGCCCGACAGTAATCCAATCCTATTCTCAGGGCCCTTGGATCTTAGATAGGTGCTTTAAATCGAAAAAAAAGTATGTTTTTTTTCGCTTTATATCGAAAAAAAAGTATGTTTTTTTTGTTGCACAATTTCCCTTCCTTTTGTTGTTGGTGCACTCTGTTGATGCCAAATCCTAGTCGGGAACCCATTTTCCCTCATAGTATGCCTGTTTTTTTATTGATTTTACTGCTGTTATGACATGGGGGCAAAGTTAGTTTTAGAGCGTAAACAAACATTATCTAGGATACACTTCCACACTCCATTCCCCCAGGGGGCAGCAGCAACCTGGTCCAGGTGTTGAGCCTGGTTGATAAGCACATCAGGTGCTGCCAATTAACCCCCTAAGGTCAGAACATGAGACAGCCCGAAAATCGAGTCTTCTCACAAAATCTGTAGCGTCCGAACGGTTTGGCCTACAAACTATTATGACCCCTTTATGGAAAGATGAGACTCTCATGAACACGATGAGATAAGCGTCTTGGGACTCGGTACAGCCAATCTGCCAACTTCTGTCTGTCACGTCTGAACAGTTTCGGCTAGACACTAATATGACCCCTCTGTGTAAAGGTGAGACTCTCACGAACATCTACATATCGTTTTTTCTCTATAATGCCCATAGGCCTCGAGACTTGTCTGAAGGTCTCCCGGTACCAGTCCCAAAAAATTATGGAAGTATCTATGGAGACTGTTTAGTGACACAAATAAGGAGTTAAATGCATGTCAAATAAAACAAACAAATGTTTCCTGATCTTTCTTATATCTCTCTCATTTTTTGATTTTTTTTTTTTTTCTCGGGGGAGGGGGGGGGTCTGTTCCATGTAGTGAATCGATTATTCAATGTGTTTGGATGGGCTACTAGCAGATTTTTATATACACTGCTCAAAACAATAAAGGGAACACTTAAACAACACAATGTAACTCCAAGTCAATCACACTTCTGTGAAATCAAACTGTCCACTTAGGAAGCAACACTGATTGACAATAAATTTCACATGCTGTTGTGCAAATGGAATAGACAAAAGGTGGAAATTATAGGCAATTAGCAAGACACCCCCAATAAAGGAGTGGTTCTGCAGGTGGTGACCACAGACCACTTCTCAGTTCCTATGCTTCCTGGCTGATGTTTTGGTCACTTTTGAATGCTGGCGGTGCTTTCACTCTAGTGGTAGCATGAGACGGAGTCTACAACCCACACAAGTGGCTCAGGTAGTGCAGCTCATCCAGGATGGCACATCAATGCGAGCTGTGGCAAGAAGGTTTGCTGTGTCTGTCAGCGTAGTGTCCAGAGCATGGAGGCGCTACCAGGAGACAGGCCAGTACATCAGGAGACGTGGAGGAGGCCGTAGGAGGGCAACAACCCAGCAGCAGGACCGCTACCTCCGCCTTTGTGCAAGGAGGAGCAGGTGGAGCACTGCCAGAGCCCTGCAAAATGACCTCCAGCAGGCCACAAATGTGCATGTGTCTGCTCAAACGGTCAGAAACAGACTCCATGAGGGTGGTATGAGGGCCCGACGTCCACAGGTGGGGGTTGTGCTTACAGCCCAACACCGTGCAGGATGTTTGGCATTTGCCAGAGAACACCAAGATTGGCAAATTCGCCACTGGCGCCCTGTGCTCTTCACAGATGAAAGCAGGTTCACACTGAGCACATGAGCACATGTGACAGACGTGACAGAGTCTGGAGACGCCGTGGAGAACGTTCTGCTGCCTGCAACATCCTCCAGCATGACCGGTTTGGCGGTGGGTCAGTCATGGTGTGGGGTGGCATTTCTTTGTGGGGCCGCACAGCCCTCCATGTGCTCGCCAGAGGTAGCCTGACTGCCATTAGGTACCGAGATGAGATCCTCAGACCCCTTGTGAGACCATATGCTGGTGCGGTTGGCCCTGGGTTCCTCCTAATGCAAGACAATGCTAGACCTCATGTGGCTGGAGTGTGTCAGCAGTTCCTGCAAGAGGAAGGCATTGATGCTATGGACTGGCCCGCCCGTTCCCCAGACCTGAATCCAATTGAGCACATCTGGGACATCATGTCTCGCTCCATCCACCAACGCCACGTTGCACCACAGACTGTCCAGGAGTTGGCGGATGCTTCAGTCCAGGTCTGGGAGGATATCCCTAAAGGGGACCATCCGCCACCTCATCAGGAGCATGCCCAGGCGTTGTAGGGAAGTCATACAGGCACGTGGAGGCCACACACACTACTGAGCCTCATTTTGACTTGTTTTAAGGACATTACATCAAAGTTGGATCAGCCTGTAGTGTGGTTTTCCACTTTAATTTTGAGTGTGACTCCAGACCTCCATGGGTTGATACATTTGATTTCCATTGATCATTTTTGTGTGATTTTGTTGTCAGCACATTCAACTATGTAAAGAAAAAAGTATTTAATAAGAATATTTCATTCATTCAGATCTAGGATGTGTTATTTTAGTGTTCCCTTTATTTTTTTGAGCAGTGTATATATATACATATATTTTTTGGGATACTACAAGGGGTCTTCAAATTCTTAATCAAATAGAAAAAGTATCCTTGGTATGACCTTCTTAAAAAATTCAATATACTGTAGTTTAGTAGAACCCCCCCGCCCCCCGTCTCCCCTGACTTAGACAGGGATTAGACTCTTATGGGTAAGGTGATCGTCAACATGCAATCCGCGAGGCGGCTGGTTTTGTTTGGTGGCCAAGAGCCATTTCGTTTTGTTTTTGAGTCTTTAGTTTGGGCATGACTTCAGTATTTTTTTCCTTTTGTACACATTTATGTGTCGTCACCATCTGAACAAATAATAATCCGCTTGGACTGGCTGACCAAGAGGTCAAGAGAGACAGAGCTGGCCCTGGACCAAAGTAAGGTTGCTTCCTCCCTGGGTACTCCCTGGGTACCTAGGTGCATACGTTGATTTCTCACATAGATGCATGTTTTAAATCAGGTTACAGACCAGTTAACTAGGCCTAAGACCCCTAAACTTAGCGAGTGCAACAATATTAGTAGGCTAGTTAAAATTGGTTTGGTAACACTGGACATGTTACACAGCTTTAACAACTACAAAGACATGGAATGGTCCATAGGGTAATCCTAAGTGATATGACAGTCCCTATGGAAAACCTCAGAGTATGCCGCTAGAGCTAGAACATGTGACCTGCAGTCAGGCCCCGATCATCAAATAAATGAAAATGTTATTTGTCACACGCCGAATACAACAGGTGTTGACCTTATGATGCTTACTTACAAGCCCTTAACCAACAATGCAGTTAAGAAAATATTTACTAAATAAACTAAAGTAAAAAATTAAATAAAAAGTAACAATAAATAACAATAACGGGGATATATACAGGGGGTACCAGTACTGAGTCAATGTGCGGGGGAGCAGGTTAGTCTACGTTATTTGTAGTTGCAGGTAGGGGTAAAATGACGATGCATAGATAATAAACAGCGAGTGGCATCAGTGTATATATTCTTTTGAATAGTCAATTTAAATTTGCCGGGTGGCCATTTGATTAATTGTTCAGCAGTCTTATGGCAAAAGCTGTTAAGGAACCTTTTGGACCTAGACTTGTCGCTCCGGTACTTGCCGTGCGGTAGCAGAAAGAACATTCTAATACTTGGGTGACTGGAGTCTTTGACAATTTTTGGGATGGCATGAAGCTTGGCCCCAGTGATGTACTGCGCCATACACACTACCCTCTATAGCACCTTACGGTCGGATGCCGAGCAGTTGCCATACCAGGCGGTGATGCAACTGGTCAGGATGCTCTCGATGGTGCAGCTGTATAACTTTGAGGGTCTGAGGACCCATGCCAAATCTTTTCAGTCTCCTGAGGGGGAAAAGGTGTTGCCGTGCCCTCTTAACGACTGTCTTGGTGTGTTTGGACCATGATAGTTTGTTGGTGATGTGGACACCAAGGAACTTGACCCGCTCCACTACAGCCCAGTCGATGTGAATGGGGGCGTGTTCGGCCCTACTTTTCCTGTACTCCACGATTAGCTCCTTTGTCTTGTTCACGTTGAGGGAGAGGTTGATTTCCTGGCACCACACTGTCAGGTCTCCTACCTATAGGTTGTCTCATCGTTGTTGGTGAATAGGCCTACCACTGTTGTGTTGTCAGCAAACTTGATGATGTTGGAGTCGTAATTGGCCATGCGGTGGTAGGTGAACTGGGAGTATAGGAAGGGACTGAGCACGCACCCATGAGGGACCCCTGTGTTGAGGATCTGCGTTGCAGATGTGTTGTTGCCTACCCTTACCACCTAGGGGCGGCGCGTCAGGAAGTCCAGAATCCAGTTGCAGAGGGAGGTGTTTAGTCCTAGGGTCCATAGCTCCGTGATGATTTTTGTGGGCACTATGGTGTTGAATGCTGAGCTGTAGTCAATGAATAGCATTCTCACATAGGTGTTCCTTTTGTCCAGGTGGGAAAGGTTAGTGTGGAGTGTGATTGAGATTGCGTCATTTGTGGATCTGTTGGGCGGTATGCAAATTGGGGTGGGTCTAGGGTTTCCGGGATGATGGTGTTGATGTGAGCCATGACCAGCCTTTTAAAGCACTTCATGACTACCGACGTGAGTTCTATGGGGCGGTAGTCATTTAGGCAGGTTACCATTGCTTTCTTGGGTACATGCCTATTGTGGTCTGCTTGAAACATGTAGGTATTACAGACTCGGTCAGGGAGAGGTTGAAAATGTCAGTGAAGACACCTGCCAGTTGGTCTGCGCCTGCTCTGAGTACACGTCCTTGTAATCCATCTGGCAACACAGCCTTCTGAATGTTGACATATTTAAAGTTCTTTCTCACATCGATTATGGAGAGCGTAATCACACAGTCATCCGGAACAGCTGGTGCTCTCATGCATGATTCAGTGTTGCCTGCCTCAAAGCGAGCATAAAAGGCAATTACCCGTCTGGTAAGCTCGTGTCAATGGGCAGCTCGCGGCCTAGTTTCCCTTTGTAGTCCTTAATAGTTTGCAAGCCCTGCCACATCCGATGAGCGTCAGTGTCGGTGTAGTAGGATTCAATCTTAATCCTGTATTGACACTTTGCCTGTTTGATAGTTCGTCTGACGGCATAGCAGGATTTCTTATAAGCGTCAGGATTAGTGTCCCGCTCCTTGAAAGCGGCAGCTCTAGCCTTTAGCTCGGTGCGGATGTTGCCTGTAATCCATGGCTTCTGGTTGGGATATGTACGTTAAGTCACTGTGGGGACGATGTCGTCGATGCACTTAATGAAGCCGATGACTGAGTTGGTATACTACTAATACCATTGGATGAATCCCAGAACATATTCATTTTCTGTGCCAGCAAAACAGTCCTGTAGCATAGCATCCGCGTCATCTGACCACTTCCGTATTGAGCGAGTCACTGGTACTTCCTGCTTTAGTTTGTGTTTTGCCTGAATCAGCCTGCATCACCTGTTTCAACAGAAACAGAGACTACCCCCTCTCTCTGGTTGGCATTGTTGCCCAGATAGTTAGCCTTCTCTGACAATACCATTGAATAATATTCTGGAAACTCTGAATCTCCCCCTCAGGCTGGAATTTCCCTCAGAAGGCCAAAGGCTGCAGCTTGACTGGTCGCTTGGCTGCTTCAGTAAGTGTTAGTTTTCACAGCGGCCCTCGAGATGACAAAGTTACGCACTCCAGATCCCTGGTATAGGATTGTGTGATTTACCAATTCAAATTCTTTCCTGTGTGGATTGTTAAGAACCTCTTAGGCATGGTTATACTTTAGCCTCTTGAACAGGTCCAATACATTAGCTGCTCATATTGGGTTCTCTGTCCAAACAGTTGATGGAAACTGCGCTGGAGTTTCACAACACAATTCACAGTTTTGTTTGATACCTGCTCCCACTTGAATGTTTACGTATTTGAACATATACCATTGTCTACACACAGTGGTTAGTGATGTGTTCAGGTAAGGATTACTTCATCACACAAGTGTTAGATTCTCTCCACAGACTGTGCACATTTACTGTAGCATAATGTGATGGTGTTTTTTCACAAAGTTTTCTAATTTACTTTACCTTCATAAGATGAGTTTGTGGTGGACAAATCAACAGTATTCAACTGTAGCTAGAGTACAAGAGGCCTCAAAGGCTTGAGAACTTGAAAATATCTCAGCAAATAATTGGTGAAAAAAACTTTAAACATGAGTTTGTAAATTACCTAATTTCAAAAGGAAAATATACTTGAAATTAAAATGGAACAAATTACTTTGGGAATTTTTACGTAAATAAAATAGTTCATGTTATGGCCAATCACTGTGGTGAGGTATTCCCCATCTGAAACTGATACTCCACATGGACTGTGTATGTGTGTGTACGTACGTACGTACATACATACACACATACGTACGTATGTGTGTATGTGTCAAAAACTGATTCTGAGATCCCAGGCCACCACATAGTAAAGGTTATACAGGATTCAAGGGTATTTAATTCAACAATCTTTGGTTCACACCATTCACACACACATTCACACCAACCTAGAAAGACTAGATTCCGATCCTATGCTGGCTTACAGCTGCACTGGGGTCGGACAGACTTCCTGTTTAGATTAAGACACAGTGGAGCCGGTGCGAGATATGGCTCGGAATTGTACCTTTTTTGTCCTTGTGCTAGAATGCATAAGCCACAGCAGCCCTTTTGGAATGGAAGTATCAGCCATTCAGCTCCTTTAATGTTCAACGCGACGTGTCATTCCATAATGTACCTTTTTTGTCCTTGTGCTAGATAGCATAAGCCACAGCAGCCCTTTTGGAATGGAAGTATCAGCCATTCAGCTCCTTTAATGTTCAACGCGACGTGTCATTCCATAATGGCTGCTGTGGGTACTGCTAGCTAGCATAAGGACGAAAACGACGGTTTACTTAAAAACGAGAAGTCGTTCAATCTTCTCGGTGTAACAGTTGGGATAATGGGACAATTCGGGGTGAAACGCATTTCTCATCCCTAGATAGGAGGTACATTTTCTGAGCCATATCTCGTGCCCGGTTCCACAGTGTCTTAATCTAAACAGGAAGCCTATCCAACCACAGTGCAGCTGTAAGCAATTCTGGTTACAGTGTTGGGGAAGCTACTGTGAAATTATAGTTTTCCAAGCTACCAATTACTTCACACTGGAAGAAGTTAAGCTACACTAAAGCTACCCTTAAGAAAATATAGTTGACTTACTGTATTAACTGCTGAAAACACTATCAAGATATTCATTTAGTTCAACTACCACTAAGCTACTGCAAAATGTAGTTAAATTACTAGTTGAGCTACATGTAGTTCACTACTCCCCAACACTGTCTGGCTAACACTAGCCATATGTTCAGTCCCAGAGATAATCCGTGCTGCTGGAGGGTAGTTAATATGGCCAAGGAGACCAGCCAAAGGAGATAAGTCTACAACAAATCAATTAGGAAACACAAGAGGGAGAAACACAGCAACATAGACAATCATGTAAATGTATAAAATAAGGCACTAAATAACTTAAAGATCACTGCAAACCAAAAGGGAAAATATAAGGGAGGGCAACATGTGACATGTGCATGCGTGTGAGTTTACTCTTCAGATTAATCTCAACTCAGCCTTGAGCCCCACCATCAGTGACTCAGTTATCCATGTTTGGGGGATAGTGATATGAGAAGAGGGAATTTTTTTTCTCCTTTTAATCAGTTCTCATACTTTTAAGTCGAAACACCAAGCAGGCCTCCACACTAACAAAGAGGTACGTTCATCTGTGGTGCTCAAGGATCTAACTGGCTGGTCGTGAGCCTCTTGAAGGACACACCACTTGGTGTGGGGGCCTGTCAAAGTGGGGAGTTTATCTTGTGCAGTTCGGTCATGAAAAAAAGGAGAGAAAAGAGGGAAAAAAAGTGTTTTGGAAAATCAATGAATGAGTAGAACATAATGGTGGTCCACCTCAAAAGGAACATGTCATCAATTAAACAAACTTGGAGAGCAGGCTCCATCCATCAGAGGCAGCGTGGATCAACTATTGGGTTCAGCTTCGACGTGACGAATGCTGGACCTCCTCTGTGGGGCCAAGGTTGCCAATCAATAGAGATCATCATTCTGATGTGGCCTTTTATCTCCCACCCCGGCTCCCTCCAGCCCTACATTATTCCCTACGCACAGATCTCATGGTTCTCAGGGAGGGGGTTAGGGGGCATCAGAGGGGGTTGAGGACGTTAATTGAATCAGTTATTCCCCCAACCTTTCTGTCTATGGTCCACCTCCATTGTGCATCAAGGTGATATGGGCATTCCAAACTTTTGAAAAACAGTACTATGCAAAATATGTACCATACATGAAGAAATTAAATCTCCATTCCATCATTGTTTTTTCGTCTCATGATGATGAAACTGACAACTCCTTGGTGTATAAGTACAAGTGGCTCAAGAGGTCACCTAGATTTGACACTAAAAAGGAGGCACTGTTCTTGTTTTTTTTCATGATTACAGTCCAGGTCTTTCACCTATACATGACCCATGTCAGTCCATAATTTGTCAACTTCAAGCTGTTTTTGCCCTATCTACAGGCAGGTATAGCATGAAAATCACATCAGATGCTATCGTCTCTTTTCTCACTGACGATGAGCCTCAATACCGCCCCTCATTCTCCCTCTGTGATAGTTATTCAAATATGTCAAATTCGGGAGTTGGCGTGAAAGCCTCCTCGTGGCTATTGATTGGTGCCATTATGGAATTTTACGCCAATAAACTGTCATGACTTACTGTAACACTCCAATGATTAGGGCCTACTCTAGTCACATGACCTGCTGGAGCTTCCTCATTAGCAGGGGCCATTATGAGAAAATTGAGTTTTACAATCGAGTTAGAGAATGATACATATCGATTCATCTCAGTTTTTAATCGTCCAGTTTAGCCGTGTTGTTTGTATTGGACTATAGAGTTCCCAGTAATTGCATGTCTTGATGGCTATAAGCACATTTTTTGTTGTTGATCTATGAGTCCTTACAGTATGTGTGGGAAATATACTGGTTCTTTGTAATATCATCTAATTCCAGCTATGTATTCCATATTTTGTATCCAAATCCTTTTTAACTCGTCTTTGTTATTCCTATGCACTGGGTTGATAATGAGTGCTTTAGACTATGATATTGGCATATAGCCTCACCACAATTTGACTATCACAGTAGTATCTCCACATGAAACGCCACATTGATTTCACCTCTAATGAACAAATTGGATTTTTCACAGCCAACCATTTTAATGCTTTCCAGTACTTTCCGTGTGCTTAGTTTTTAGGGATTAAGAACAGGAATCATTCAAGCAGAATGACTCGTTGATCCCAATTTCCATTATTTAAACATATTTTCATTTGTGCAAATAATCTCTCCCATGACTCAGGAAGTAGCCAAAATTTTGGCACATGGCAGGGGAGTGGGTAGGGAGGCCAATACAAACACCACTTAATGTTTCCCTTTTTCCCCTCTTTTTTTCTCTTTTTTACATTTATTTTTAAGAGGAAGGGTGTTATTGACCTGTGCTGAGGTTATAAAGACATGATATAAGACTGAGTTCTTCAGATGACTGAATAAAGAAGGAATTGCATGTATAGTGTTTTTCACTGGGTCTTAAAGCAATTTACAATGTTTTGGGATAACACCACATCTACTACCATTATTGCCCCAACCTGACATGGCTTGGTATTTTCCTATTGTTTATCTGTTATGTTTAAATCCACAGTGCTCTAAATCCACTGGCCGAATGATTGCGCATTACTTGCTGATGTCTGGAAATTTGAGAGTCACTGTCAATGATTGACATGAGGGAATCAATGCAGAAGCCCCCTTTCAGGCAATAATCTATCCAAACTGATCACGCTTAAAATTGCCTCCAGATATTGATCACATGTGCAAGCCAAGAAACATGTAAGCACTGAGCAATAACAACAAACCAATGGCATAATGTGCTATTTGAATTCTGAAATATTTTCTTGGCAATGAGGAAATTCATTAATTTGCTTCATAATGTATATATGGGGTGTACTGCATGGTAAAGAAAAACAAGATTCAATTTGTTAGGGTACAGTTGTATACACTGTGTCTGACATAGGTTTAAAGTGTTTTGCTATTTGCCCAGTTGCTTTAGTAATACAACTGACTACCTTGCTGATAATGATCTTTTCCGTTTTCATTTTATCCATCATAATCTTAGGGTAACATGACATTGGCGCCACCAGAGGAAAACAGCACGGCTCCTTTTAACCGTCTTCTGCTTCAGTGGAAACCACAAACTGAAGAGTAGGTTTACCTGCTACCCACATGCAACAGGTGGAGGTTTCTGAAATGACAGAAGAATTTGGCCAGAGCATGGCTAGTGGTGGAGGCCTGCAAATTGAGTACTGATCTTACCACAACCGTCTAACTAAAGACATTCCGTTATACAGTGAATGTATGAGCAGCAACAGTTTGCCACAATAGCTGCCTGTCTGTGAGCCAGCACACAGCCATCCATTATTTTTATTTTATTTAACTAGGCAAGTCAGTTTAGAACAAATTCTTATTTACAATGACGGCCTAGGAACAGTGGGTTAACTGCCTTGTTCAGGGGCAGGACGACATATTTTTACCTTGTCAGCTCAGGGATTCAATCTAGCAACCTTTCGGTTACTGGCCAAACGATCTAACCCCTAGGCTACCTGCTGCCCCATGATCACAGCAGGCCATTGCATTACACCTTATAATTTCCTCTGGAGATGAAACTCAAAACTGAGGCTCATCAATAATGCATTCGATGAGCTCTCATTCAGAAGATCTCAATGGCAGATCAAGAGCGGTGCATCACCGCATGTTTCTGACTGTTGTTTAAGTGTAGTAATGGTAGTAAATCTCATACATGGAGATTCTGGGAGCTTGTCACGGCTCACATACTAAAAATCCGAAATGCTCTCTTATGTGCTGGACCCTCACTGGGGTTTTAATTTGCTACATAGATTTTCCCATTAGTGTAATGCTAAGCAAATGCTTGAGATCCACTTTGTCTTTTTTTTATTAAAATGCACTAAAGCGGATGGGTCCGTAATGATAAAAAAAAAAAAAAATGGTCTGGTTAAAGCAATAACATGTCAACCATGTACGTCTTTAGCAAGACGAACATTCTTCACTTTATTGAGTGCAGTGTTGCTTCTCTCCCTCCAACTGAATTATTAAATACACCGAATCTGGTTAAGCAGTGTACATTTTCCTAAAGGTCAGAAAGTTCATTAACTATGGAGTGCCATTGATTGCATCCCCCTGTATGTCTCTGTGCTTGGTGTAGGCTTTCCACACTGATTATAGGGTGTATACCTGCTGCAATAGCAAGACTAGCATTATAATGGGAAAGGGATGGAGGGGAGAAGTGTGCTTATTGCCTTAAAAAAAAAAGTACATGTCTTATTTCTTCATAAGATTTTTTTCTTGACAAATTCTAGTAATTGACAGTGTTCCCTCTCATGGAGTCTCTCTCGTCCCTCAGAAATGAAAGCTATAACAAATATGGTATTTTGACAGTATTGATGTCCATGCATTGTGCTTTGAGAAAGTACAATATTCAAACGTAATGTGAAAGTGTTCTCCTTCAAGCACAATTTTTCCATTTAAATTTGAGCCAACGTTCATAGTCCATCACATTTCCTCTGGCAGTGACGTCAGTTTGAACTTTTTTCAGATCTTGTTGCTTAAATAGAAAAATCCATAATGACCATGACAGCCTCTGTATCTGTTACACAACAATCCACTCAAGTCAATCAGTGTGATGCAAGATACAAATCTGTATTTTGATTGAATGTGTGCAAAACTACTCATACATTACACAATTGACTTTGATGTTAACCCATTTCAAATGATATCAGATGCACCGCAATGAAAAATAATACCCCGTCAATCCGAGATGATTTCATAAAGAAAGCTCTTAGGTTTCAGTGTCATAAATAACTCATGGTAATTCCATATTTCTCTGACTTCTCTCATTTGGGCTCGGGCTGGAAACAGCGAAGTTGTGACAAACATTGTTAGCCGTGCTGCCATGTACGTACTTGACCTGGCTTACTATGTCTATGCTGCTCTACTTACTTTATAAAGGGACTCAAGGATGGCCCAGGTTGTATTTCATGTCCTCACTATTTCTTAACCCTTTTCCACTTGTGTTTGATATTTTTCTTGAGGCTAAATAAAACTTAACAAGCTATCACTTTTGTTTAAATTGACATTAAACCTATGTAACTACACAGTAATAACTGATGTACCATTGTATTATGTTACAGCAATTGTGTTGTAAAAGCACATTAAGATTACATTTTAATTTAGTTTATTTTAAGAATACCACCTATAAACTTGACATTGTAGCCTACTGGAATATATTTTACCTATGGGGTCTATCATAAACAAAGCAGGCTTTACTCTCGCATGTGCTGTTCTGTTTGTCGCCACTCTGGTGTGCGTGTGTAGTTTAACATTTAAAAAATGCTATGATTCATAACTCATTGGTACCCTGCTGGGAACCCTTCCTATACGTGCAAATTTCCGAAGCCAGCGCCAGCCAAGCAATTTTTTTTACAATTATTTTATTAAACTAGGCAAGTCCGTTAAGAACAAATTCTTGTTTACAATGACGGCCTAGGAACAGTGGGTTAACTGCCTTTTTCAGGGGCAGAACGGCAGATTTTTACCTCGTCAGCTCAGGGATTCGATCTAGCAACCTTTTGATTACTGGCCCAACACTCTAACCACTAGGCTACCTGCCGCAATAAATATGTTGACGTTTTCAATTACACTCCTTCCATTTCATTAACAAAAAATCTTTGGCTATTGTATAATTAGATATATGAGCTTACCACCTACATTTAACATAGCGGCTATACAGCAGCTTGATGGGTAACAGAGATGGGTCTTAACGTGTTCATTTACTGTGGTTTGGTAATCTGCAATAAACTAAAATCAGTTACACATTATGAGGCACTTTTTTCTCTGCCATTTTCCATCAAGTGTGTTTCTCTGTTACTCTAATCTACAAGGAACATATGGACTTCAATTGAAAAAAGAATACTTGAAAGGATGTGAAACCAGGGCCGGTTCCAGGCTTTAGCAACATAAGCGGTCACTTAGTCGGGGTCTCAACTTACTATTGAGAGTGGTATACTACAATTTAAGATGGATCTACTACTTTTCTGAATCTAGCCAGCTTCAGTTAGCTTCACATTACATCTCAGGCTTCACAGTGGATATTTCACATCCACCTGCAGCTGACTTTAGCAGGCTTGTAACTGTGCGTACACGTCGCACGTGGCTAGAGGAACGCTGAAATCTTCATTGAGACAATGCTGAAACATCAATCCATGTGCAAGTCAGTGCCACATTTTCATTTGTGCCAAAATCAAAATGAAAGGAAAGTTATTTAGAAAATTCAACAGTTCTATGTTGTGAAATAGGCCATCTTTATTTTATTACTTATCGTTAATGCCGTCTGTGGTGTGCTTATTAATGCACAAGCAACTTTTATCCCACTACTATAAAATAATTGGATTAAGTCATACACACGTTTTACTGTGAGTGACGTTTCAAATGCATTCTGTCTAAATGTGTAATGTGCTAGGTATTTTAACATGACTTTTTTTTAAATAATACAAATATTATTCAGTCGTCTTCTTCAAATGAAGGGGATGATAACGCAATCTTTGCGAGAGGGAGGATATCTGATTTAATTGGTCCTCAACTCACGGCTCAGACACTTAATTTAGTTTAATGGAGTTAGCCTGCCCGGATGCAGGTTAGTTCTGAAGGATTATTTACCATATAAATGTAACTGAATAAAAGGTGAGCTACTTTCGTGTTGCCGGTCTTCCCGAGTTGAACTCGGAGTTGACCCTCTAACTCCTCAAACCACATAGGTAGTACAGGTGCAATTTCAAAATCAGCAGTTTCTCTCTACTTATGTCAGTCACTGACAGTCACTAAATTAGCCATGTCAGCTAACAATTTTTAGATAGATGGCTAGACTAACTACCAATCTAAACTCGTAGTAATCATGGCCGAATACTGACTAGGCAGTAGCCATTCTCACTCAGATATCACATTAACATGGCATAAGTCATTACAAAATGTATAGAAATGAAACGGCAAAACATTTCTCTGCCCCATGGAAAAATTATTAGAATTGCATGACATTTGTTATAAAATGGCTACGTTTTCTCTCCGCCCCATGGTAAAATGTGTATAATTGCAGAAAACTTCCTTTAAAACTGCAACATTTTCTCCACGCCCCATTGCAAAAAGTATAGAATTGTCAAGAGGGTGGGGTGGGGGGCTCCCCAACCAAATCTCACTTAGAGCCCTCAAAAGGCTAGAGCTGGCCTTGGATGAAACATTTGGTATTATGGTTATAGAAGTTATATTCTTAGACACAAAATGGGTAATGGCTACAGAGCCCTTTCCAGTACAGGACACACTGACGTCACGTACAGATGCGTGTGACTCTTGGCTGCAGTAAGAAAGCCATCACCGTCTGATCCCATTCAACAATGCCTAGACTTACATTTGGATTACTTCTAAACAAAATAACTTTTTGGGGTTCTCATACGCTTACAATGATGTTTTGATTCTTGCTTGAACAGTCGCTATGATTTGGTCGTGATCTTGGCAAAATAACTATTTTGGATGCAGCAGTTGTTAGCTAGAATGCTAACACTCATTGACATAGGCTGTAGCAAAAGCTAGCCTAATAGACATTTTACTGTTTGAAGATGAAGTGTTTTTTACATATAGTGCAGTTGATTTGCGATGATGACGCAAACATTATATTAAGTAGGACATTCATACGAGCCTTAAAATCCAATTATAATCCACAATTAATGTGACATGAACATGTAAATAGAGGCTTTTTTTGCAGGTGTTCTATAAGAACTCCCGTGTTCTGCCACCAACTTGTGCGCATTGCCCTCGTGCAGCAATGTTTGCAAACACAGAAAGGAGTCTATATCTTTATCTGTGCACCTGGTTTGTGTTACAACGTCAAGGCATGATGTTACGTTCCTCAGCAAGAAAACCAAACAATGTCACTCAAACAGAAGGGGGAAATAAAGCATCACTGACAACAACCAAAATGAAACAGGTGGGGTTTTTAGGAGGGGTTCTGAAAGACACTCCAGGAGGTGTTCACTGAAATTTTACTAGCAACAACTGAAACATAAATGAAGCCCACCATGTGTGCACACAACATTTTTCCACTAAGAGATAAACAAAAGGAAAACCCACACCAAAGTTAAAGACAGGGGAAAAGATAAAGACAAAGTTAAAGGGGGAGACACTCTAGACCCATATCTATTCTACCCTGCCTTTCTAAGGTCTTTGAAAGCCAAGTTAACAAACAGATTACCAACCATTTCGAATCTCAGCGTACCTTCTCCGCTATGCAATCTGGTTTCAGAGCTGGTCATGGGTGCACCTCAGCCACGCTCAAGGTCCTAAACGATATCATAACCGCCATTGATAAGAGACATTACTGTGCAGCCGTATTCATCGACCTGGCTAAGGCTTTCGGCTCTGTCAATCACAACATTCGTATTGGCAGACTCAACAGCCTTGGTTTCTCAAATGATTGCCTCGCCTGGTTCACCAACTACTTCTCCGATAGAGTTCAGTATGTCAAATCGGAGGACCTGTTGTCCGGACCTCTGGCAGTCTCTATGGGGGTGCCACAGGGTTCAATTCTCGGGCCGACTCTTCTCTGTATACATCAATGATGTCGCTCTCGCTGCTGGTGATTCTTTGATCCACCTTTACGCAGACGACACCATTCTGTATACTTCTGGCCCTTCTTTGGATACTGTGTTAACCTCTAACGAGTCACCCTCCCGGATCCGGGATCCTCCTCATCAAAAAACCTGACTAGCATAGCCTAGCCTAACGCGACAGGGATATCATATAATATAATTTCATGAAATCACAAGTCCAATACAGCAAATGAAAGATAAACATCTTGTGAATCCAGCCATCATTTCTGATTTTTAAAATGTTTTACAGCGAAAACACAATATATATTTATATTAGCTCACCACAATAGCCAAACACACAATGCCATGTTTTCACGATGTTTCCACCGCAAAGGTAACTTTCACAAAACCCACAAATAGAGATAAAATGAATCACTAACCTTTGAAAAACTTCATCAGATGACAGTCTTATAACATCATGTTATACAACACATTTATGTTTTGTTCGAAAATGTGCATATTTAGATCTACAAATCGTAGTTTTACATTGCAGCCACCATCACAAATAGCATCAAAACAGCCAGAATAATTACAGAGAGCAGTGTGAAATACATAAATACTCATCATAAAACATTTATGAAAAATACATGTTGTACAGCAAATGAAAGATAAACATCTTGTGAATCCAACCAATATTTCAGATTTTTTAAGTGTTTTACAGCGAAAACACAATATATATTTATATTAGCTCACCACAATAGCCAAACACACAACGCCATTTATTCACCGTAAAGATAGCTTTCACAAAACCCACAAATAGAGATCAAATTAATCACTAACCTTTGAACAACTTCATCAGATGACAGTCTTATAACATCATGTTATACAATACATTTATGTTTTGTTCGAAAATGTGCATATTTAGAGCTACAAATCCTGGTTTTACATTGTGAATACGTAGCCATGATGCACCAAATTGTCCGGAGAAATTTTGGACAGTCACGTAATCTAACCAAAAAACTCATCATAAACTTTACTAAAAAATACATGTTGTGCAGCAAATGAAAGATACACTGGTTCTTAATGCAACCGCTGTGTTAGATTTAAAAAAATAACTTTAGTACAACATACAGCATGCAATATTGTGAGAGCGCTCACCAATTCTCCGCCTTGTTGGAGCCAACACAAACCACAAAAATACGAAATAACATCATAAATATTCTCTTACTTTTGATGATCTTCCATCAGAATGTTGTGCAAGGAGTCCTAGTTCCAGAATAAATCGTTGTTTTGTTTTAGAATGTCCATTTCTTCTGTCGAATTAGCAACTTTGGCTAGCCATGTGGAGGGCACATGTCCAAGAAATCTTTGCGCATGGAATGAAAAATTCCAGAATTCCCAATAAACGTCTAATAAACTGGTCAAACTCGGTTGAAAATCCTACTTTGATGTTTTTCTCATATGTATCCAATAAAATCAGAGCCGGAGCATTTTGTCGTGTATACGTAACGCATTTCAGAAGACAATGTGATGTTCCCTGGTTCGCAGTTGAATACTGACAAAAGAGCGGACCTGTCACTCCAAAAGCTCTCATTCGGTCTCACATCAAGCTAGACACCCCATTCAACATTCTACTGCCTGTTGACATCTAGTGGAAGGCGTTTGAAGTGCATACAGATCCATAAATATAAGCCAGTTGAATAGGCAGGCCCTGACACAGAGCCCCATTTTCAGAATTTTCACTTCCTGTTTGGAAGTTTGCTGCCAAATGAGTTCTGTTTTACTCACAGATATAATTCAAACAGTTTTAGAAACTTCAGAGTGTTTTCTATCCAATAGTAATAATAATATGCATATTGTATGATCTAGAACAGAGTACGAGGCCGTTTAACTTCTTGTGAATAGGGGGCGCTGTTTTCACTTTGGGAAAAAATCGTGCCCAATTTAAACGGCCTCGTACTCTATTCTAGATTGTACAATATGCATATTATTATTACTATTGGATAGAAAACACTCTCAAGTTTCTAAAACTGTTTGAATTATATCTGTGAGTAAAACAGAACTCATTTTGCAGCAAACTTCCAGATAGGAAGTGAAAAATCTGAAAACGATGCTCTGTTCCAGGGCCTGCCTATTCAATTGCCTAATATTTATGGATATGCATGCACTGCATACGCCTTCCACTAGATGTCAACAGGCAGTGGAAGGTGGAATGGGGTGTCTAGCTTGATCTGAGGTCGAACAAGAGCTCTTGGAATGACGTGACCAGAATTTCCTTTCTCTACCTAGGCGCGGGAAGTGCCTCCATGTTGTCTTATGATAAGCGTTCGGTATACACGGCTAATATCTCCGGCTCTGTTTTTATTTGATAGATATTAGAAAAACATCATAAAGTAGGTTTTTTTCAACCGAGTTTCATCAGTTTATTCAACGTTTAATGGGACTTTTGGAGTTTTCCGTTCTATGTGTCAAGAGAAGATGGGCATGTTCGCGCCACATGGCTAGCCTTGTGGAGCGAATTCGACAGGAGAGAAGGACATTCTAAAACCAAACAACGATTTATTCTGGACAAAGGACTCCTTGTACAAGATTCTGATGGAAGCTCAGCAAAAGTAAGAACAATTTATGATGTTATTTCGTATTTCTGTGGAAAATGTTTAGTCCTATTATCCGCCCTTTTTGCGGGCGCTGTCTCGCTATAACGTAAGCTGTTTGTTATGGTAAAGTTATTTTTAAAAATCTAACACGGCGGTTGCATTAAGAACTAGTGTATCTTTCATTTGCTGTCCAACATGTATTTTTTAGTAAAGTTTATGATGAGTTCTTTGGTCAGATTAGGTGAGTGTCCAAACTAGCTCCGGACAATTTGGTGAATCGATGCTACATATTCACAATGTATAACCACGGTTTGCAGCTCTAAATATGCACATTTTCGAACAAAACATAAGTGTATTGTATAACCTGATGTTATAAGACTGTCATCTGATGAAGTTGGTCAAGGTTAGTGATTAATTTTATATCTTTTGCTGGTTTTTGCGATCGCTACCTTTTGCTGCTAATAAATGCATTTGTGTGTTTGGCTATTGTGGTAAGCTAATATAATGCTATATTGTGTTTTCGCTATAAAACACTTTAAAAAAATCGGAAATATTGGCTGGATTCACAAGATGTTTATCTTTCATTTGCTGTACACCATGTATTTTTCATAAATGTTTTATGATGAGTATTTAGGTATTTCACGTTGCTCTCTGTAATTATTCTGGCTGCTTTGGTGATATTTTTGATGGTAGCTGCAATGTAAAACTATGATTTATACCTCAAATATGCACATTTTCGAACAAAACATACATTTATTGTATAACATGTTATAAGACTGTCATCTGATGAAGTTGTTTCTTGGTTGGTGACTAATTATATCTCTATTTGGTCGGTTTTGTGATAGCTACCTATGCGGTAGAAAAATGGTGAAAATATGCAGTTGAGTCTTTTGCTATTGTGGTTAGCTAATAGAAATACATATTGTGTTTTCAATGTAAAACATTTTAAATATCATATATTTTCTTGTTTATGTTGACGCCATCTTTGCGGCTGTGGCGTTTTACTTTTGAGCGCCGTCTCAGATTATATCGTGGGTTTCTTTTTCCGTAAAGTTTTTTTGAAATCTGACACAGCGGTTGCATTAAGGAGAGGTATATCTATAATTCCATGTGTATAACTTGTATTATCATCTATATGTATGATGAGTGTTTCTGTTGAAACGATGTGGCTATGCAAAGTCTTGATGTTTTTGCAACTAGTGAATCTAGTCGCCTCAATGTAAACTCAGATTTTTTTATATAAATATGAATTTAATCAAACAAAACATGCATGTATTGTGTAACATGAAGTCCTATGAGTGTCATCTGATGAAGTTGGTCAAGGTTAGTGATTAATTTGATCTCTATTCTGGTTTTTGTGAAGCTATCTTTAGCTGAAAAAAATGGCTGTGATTATTGTGGTTTTGTGGTGACCTAACATAATCGTTTGTAGTGCTTTCGCTGAAAAGCCTATTTGAAATCGGACACTTTGGTGGGATTAACAACAAGATTACATTTAAAATGATATAAGACACATGAATGTCTGAGGAATTTTAATTATGAGATTTGTTTTTTTGTTGAATTTGGCGCCCTGCACTTCGACTGGCTGTTGTCATATCGATCCCGTTAACGGGACTTCAGCCATAAGAAGTGTTAAACATCTCCAATCCAAAATTAAATCTAGAATCGGCTTCGCAACAAAGCATCCTTCACTCATGCTGCCAAACATACCCTCGTAAAACTGACCATCCTACCAATCCTCGACTTCGGCGATGTCATTTACAAAATAGCCTCCAACACTCTACTCAACAGATTGGATGCAATCTATCACAGTGCCATCCGTTTTGTCACCAAAGGGCTGGCCCTCGCTTCATACTCATCACCAAACCCACTGGCTCCAGGTCATCTACAAGTCTATGCTAGGTAAAGCCCCGCCTTATCTCAGCTCACTGGTCACCATAGCAGCACCCACCCGTAGCACGCGCTCCAGCAGGTATATCTCACTGGTCACCCCCAAAGCCAATTCTTCCTTTGGCCGCTCTCCTTCCAGTCCTCTGCTGCCAATGACTGGAACGAACTGCAAAAATCTCTGAAGCTGGAAACTCTTACCTCCCTCACTAGCTTTAAGCACCAGCTGTCAGAGCAGCTCACAGATCACTGCACCTGTACATAGCTCATCTGTAAATAGCCCATCCAATCTACCTCATCCCCATACTGTATTTATTTATTTATTTATCTTGCTCCTTTGCACCCCAATATCTCTACTTGCACATTCATCTTCTGCACATCCCACCATTCCAGTGTTTAATTGCTTTATTGTAATTTCTTCGCCACCATGGCCTATTTATTGCCTTTACCTCTCTTATCCTACCTCATTTGCACACGCTGTATATTTTTCTACTGTGTTATTGTATGTTTGTTTATTCCATGTGTAACTCTGTGTTGTTGTATGTGTCGAACTGCTTTGCTTTATCTTGGCCAGGTTGCAGTTGCAAATGAGAACTTGTTCTCAACTAGCCTACCTGATTAAATAAATGTGAAATAAAAAAATAAATAAACAGGAAGCAAACCACAATCTGGAGCAAAACAAAACAGGGAAGATTAGATAAAGAAATGTTTTTCTAGACATCAAATAGAGAGTGCTAACTAAAGGTGTTGACCCTCCACCTCTCTCAAGACAACTGTGCCAGCCACTCTTAAATATCACCTGGGCCAGCACAGGTGAAACACCTTCTGACTAACGAGCTGGATAAGCCAGCACAGGTGTAACACATACTGACTAACGAAGTGACACCAATCAGTGCGCCCAACGTGTTAACGTGCTATTCGTGCTAAAGTCCAACCTCAAAACAGAAATGGGGAAACGAAAACCTATAACAATGATCAGTTCCACGATCTCATGTCTGACACTGTTACCGACTGTGCCAAACAGTGTTTACCACGGTAGTACTACGGTAGAGATGTTTAATTACCTTAGTCCCTGGCATGTATTCAGTAAGAACAAATCAAATGGATCTTCTAATTCTCTCTCAAAAATCATTTTCAAGAATAAAGTTCTATTGCCAGTCCTCAGACCTCTGCATCTCCCCTTTCCCCCCTGATGAATGGTATGACCCAAAGATTATATTATATAAAAAATTAAACTGTCCATCATCGTGGCTATCCGGCCATCTTAAGTGGCTGTACCCTGTTACCAAACGGGCTTGTGTTTCAGGGCACTGCAATCCAATACAAGCCACAGAAATGCTCCTCAGTCATGTCATTTTGACTGTTCTTGTCACAACCCTCGTAATAGGTTTCCAAGGACACTGGTCCCAGGGAAGAGGTTTGTATTGCCTGTATATTTCTGAAACCTTATAATAATTTACTCAAACTTCCTCTCCAGCATACCATAAAAACATGACTAATTATATGAGCAATTAAAGGGTCTGTATGAAGGTTTAGTTGCTAATTGTTAACCTCAAATTTTGGTATTAGGTATGATCCTTAGTTTTAAGATAACAATATATTGTATGCTTTTTCTGATGGGCATTGGGAGGTGTCCACCTTTCTGTCCATGAGGGAATTTCTGAGGCAATATTTCAGTCCATTCAGTGGAACCCTTTTGGCGCAAGAGCAATCCCAGAGGCAAAGTTCCCTAGCCTCTTTAAAAAGCGGTCATTGGGTAAAAACAGATGACTCATCCCACTATTACCACTATTATGTTTGGTTCATATGACCTTCCTACCATGTATTAGGCAAGAGATCACAGGTAGACACTAGACAGCATACCTCCTAAAGTGTCTGGCGGTTCAGTCAAACAGGTTTCTATTGGGGGAAAAATGTGATCTGACGGCTCAGAGATAAAGTCATCAATGGGTTTAATGAGTCCAGCAGGAGAGATGGGTAGCTAGCAAGGTCTTCAGCTGGGCTGTAAAGCGATCCCAGTCTGATATTCCCCGGGCCCTGTGACAGAATTATTAAAAGCTCATTCTCTTAATGCAGTCTCCCCAGTGTCGCGTTTCACAGGCCCTCAGACACACACTACAGCCAATGACATCGCCTGCTATTTTTGCCACAGGTAAGGAGACTGCCCGGGCTGTGTCTATTGTGTCTATGTGTCTATTCAGATAATGCATGCACCTTTCCCTTTGTTGAAATGTACTCTGTTATTTCACAAACATATAATTAGGTCTGGCTTACAGAAGTGATCAAAATAAATGTTGTCTCTTTTTCATAAATTCTTACAGGAATTAAATATATATAGCTATTGTTGTGGTTGCCATCTACGGAGGAATTAACATAAAGTCACAGTTTCTTTAGATTATCTGGTTTAGGCTCTTTGTGCACGGAGAGGAACGAGGCCTTGATCGTGCCTGCCTTAACCTTAATTATGCCCATAATCAAATGCATTCTACGTAGCCTCATTAATGACATTGATCTTTTGCAATATCCCGGGCCATATTCGCTAAGATTATTGGATAAAGTGCAAGGCGAATCCACCCGACTGGTATCCGTGACCCCGGCAAGAAGATGTCGTTGCAGACATAAGTGGGTATTAAATGGATATAATTGGCAGTGACCTCGCCTGCCTTGGCAAGGCCTCCAGACCAGCGCTCCTACAGGAGAGGGGTGATGAATTAACATGAGTGAGGAGAAGGAGAAATGAAAATGAAGAAAGGGAACATGGTCGGGAGATAGCTCAGGGTTGAGCCAGGAGAACTGATAGGCTTATCATCTGATGAGGGCCAAAACATCATGTGCTCTAATTATTCAACATGCACATACCTCTTTCTCTTTTTGGCCACGTTGTTTGATTCTCAGTTATTACATATTTGAGAAAAGTGAGCTATGGGAGAAAGTGTTAACCGCTACCAGTTAATCATTTTGAGGTATTCCACTTTTGGAAGATTTAGACACAGGCCTTTTCCATTTGTGAAGGCCTAGTGTAGCCTGCATTTGGTTGCATTAACAACTTCTTACAGCTTTCCTCATTAGCCCTTTTCTGCAATGTCGCATGGATGTTAGTAAAAGGGCAGTGATTGTGTTTGCTTATTGATCAAGTAAGGGTCAGGGCCCTAACCCTAATCCATTTGTGTGATGATGTAGAATGATGATTTGGAGCGAGCTGACCTCAGTGTTACAACATGCTGCAGTGACTAGCTGGATGAGCTGGGTTTTCTAGTAGTGTAGGTTAAGGTATACATGTGTAACTCTGTGTATGTGATAATGTGAAACACTTGGTATCTGGATATAGAACGACCCCCCCCATTGCTCCATCCCTGCACAGGTGGGCCCTTGATGCTTTTGCGTTTTCTGCTGGTTTGTTGGCTTGATGTCGGTAGTGTAATTGGAGTCTAACACTGGTGAATCAGTGCCGGCCTAGGTGGGCATAGTGCAAATGCTCATGTTTTGGGCAGATGGTCAGCTGGCAAAGGGAGGGCTAGATGGGGTGGAATAGGGGAATTTGACAGGGCTAAATAATCCAACTGCACTGTTCAATTTACAGTAGCTATTACAGTGAAATAATACCATGCTATTGTTTGAGGAGAGTGCACAATTTTGAACATGAAAAGTTATTAATGAACAAATTAGGCACATTTGGGCAGTCTTGATACAACATTTTGAACCGAAATGCAATGGTCCATTGGATCAGTCTAAAACGTTGCACATACACTAATGCCATCTAGTGGCCAAAATCTAAATTGCACCTGGGATGGAATAATACATTATGGCCTTTGTCTTGCATTTCAAAGATGATGGTACAAAAAAATCCAAAAGAACGGTTGGTTTTTTCTTCCATAAACTTCAAAGTGTTTCCTTTCAAATGGTACCAAGAATATGCATATCCTTGCTTCAGGGCCTGAGCTACAGGTAGTTAGATTTGGGTATGTCATTTATGGCAAAAATGGGTGAAAAAAGGGGCTCACCCTTAATCGGGGTCACACAGTGTTTCTTGAAATGTTTTATAGTTTTATTCTGACACATTATCTAATGACACACGGCATGTCTGAGTCACTTGATAGTTGTTTCTGATGTAGTGTCCATCTATATTTAGAAAATTCTACATAAAGCATATTGACAACTCCATATGTACACTGAACAAAAAATATAAATACAACATGCAACAATTTCAAAGATATTACTGAGTTACAGTTCATGTAAGTAAATCAGTCAATTGAAATACATTTATTAGGCCCTAATCTATATAAGGTCCCACAGTTGACAGTGCATGTCAGAGCAAAAACCAAGCCAGGAGGTTGAAGGAATTGTCCGTAGAGCTCTGAGACAGCATTGTGTCGAGACACGGATCTGGGGAAGGGTACCGCCTGGCCAAACTGCGCAATCGGGGGAGAAGGGCCTTGGTCAGGGAGGTGACTGAGAACCTGATGGTCACTCTGACAGAGCTACAGAGTTCCTCTGTGGAGATGGGAGAACCTTCAGAAGGACAACTATTTCTGCAGCACTCCACCAATCAAGTATTTATGGTAGAGTGGCCAGACGGAAGCCACTCCTCAGTAAAAGGCACAAAACAGCCCACTTGGATTTTGCCAAAAGGTACTTAAAGACCAAGATTGAACTCTTTGGCCTGAATGCAAAGTGTCACATCCAGACACCTGACACCATTCATACGGTGAAGCATGGTGGTGGCAGCATCATGCTGTGGGTCTGTTTTTCAGTGGCAAGGACTGGGAGTCTAGTCAGGATCGAGGGAAAGATTAACGGAGCAAAGTACAGAGAGGTCCTTGATGAAAATCTGCTCCAGAGCTCAGACTGAGGGGAAGGTTAACCTTCCAACTCTACGACGACCCTAAGCACACAGCCAAGACCACACAGGAGTGGCTTCGGGGCAAGTCTCTGAATGTCCTTGACTGGTCCAGTCAGAGCCCGGATTTAAACCCGATCAAACATCTCGAGAGACCTGAAAATAGCGGTGCAGCGACACTCCCCATCCAACCTGACAAAGCTTGAGAGGATCTGCAGAGAAGAATGGGAGAAACTCCAAGTACAGGTGTGCCAAGCTTGAGGCATCATACCCAAAAAGACTCAAGGCTGTAATCGCTGCCAAAGGTGCTTCAACAAAGTACTGAGTAAATGGTCTGAATTTTCTGTTTTTTGCTTTGTCATTGTGGGGTATTGTGTGTAGATTGCGGTTGTTGTTTTCATCAATTGAATCCATTTTTAGAATAAGGCTGTAACTTAACAACATTTGGGGAAAAATCAAGGGGTCTGAGTACTTTCCGAATGCTCTGCATATGCATCACAGAAGACTGAAATATAACAAAACCACTTGACATAGAAACACCAGATTTTCTGTGTTTAAATGCTTGAAAAAATGTTAATAACATTCCACCCATGATGCCGCTAAAGGGTGATTTGGTCAGTTGACTGCAGGAAAGGGCAAACACACTTACAGTATACTAGGTGAGACAGCCTCTCTGTTGGAACTGATAAAACGTGATTAAGCTTTTTATCGGTCAGATGGAAAAACTAAGAATGAAGGTTCCCTTTTTCTCTTTTTAATAATTCTGTCAAAGAATAAATGTGTTTCTTGCAGCTGTAACAATGTAACATTGCGAGCCATTGAGAATTTAGAGTTTTCCCTTAGCCATAAAGCAGTCTAAGACCACAGTGTGGTGGGCAGACTTATGTACCTGTCTACAAACCCAGCCGCTTTGTAGGCAACATATTACTTTTGAAGATGAAAAATGGCTCAGGCAAAGTTTAGCACATACAGCCGGATAAAGTTTATCTTCGGGCAAGCGTGGCTGCCAGCAATACTTCCAGAGAACTTTAATCTTTCCCTTCGAAAGCTCACCTCTGATTTCTGTTCGGGGGGGGGAGGGGGGTGCTGACAAGAAGCAGGCAGGGAGTGTTTTGACACCCGCCTGCGGGAAATGAGCACAGGAGTGGGTCTGCTGCTCTGTTGTAGTGCTCTGTGCTCTGCCTGCCGCGGTGTTGGCTGTTATACTCTGCTCCACCGGGGCTAGTTCATTAGAGAAGTTATAACTTGGTGGAAATAACCTAACCTAAGTAAAGTACTTCACCAAGCCAGCCCCAGCCACAGGAAGGTGCCTTTTATTGAGAATAATCCATCAGGGTGATCTGATGAGGTCCTGATAAATGTTTAACCCAAGGGGTACATGATAAGTAGCTTATTAAATGTCACAGATATGTGATCCGCGCCGGGCGTTATTACATGTGGTTGCCTCGCTTGCCCTCACACGTCATCTGGGGGCAAACTTCATTACATGATGCCCTGCTGTTGTACAGCATAAAAAAACACACCACAGCAGCGAAGCACACTAGTAACGGTGAACACTATTGATATGGCCAGCGGATCAGATCTCGTTTTGACACACTGCCTAACTTTTTCAGCGAAATCTGACAAAGACACAGAACCAAGAGAAATAGAGCGAAAGAGAGAGAGATACAGCAAGAGATAAATAGATAAACCATGTATATAGATAGGGGGGATACAGGAGAGAGAGAGGGGGAAAGAGGAGAGAGAAAGAGAACTGCCTTTGCTGTCAGTAGAGGGCTTGCCTTAGAGGGAAAATGTCAGCACTGTCGATGAGAAGGAGGTCTTGATGTCACAATGATAGGTTTCTGTAATGGGCACTTTGAGACAACTGCCTTCTCAGAATCATACAGTCTGGCATGTAATTCATGTTGGTGCATGGTGTGTCTGTGTGTGATAGAGAAAAAAAAATTCTAGGAGAGAAACAGAGCTGTAAGCAGTCTCATCTTTTTGTTGTTGAGCCAGGCAAGTTCAAAACCTTGAAAAACCTTACATGGTTGTGTAGGATGTAGTTTATTTCCCCTCCACATTAAATGTTGAATATTTTTCCAAAACTAAATTTAGCTACATAATTCAATGTGAAAATATAAAAAAATCTGTAGATTTATTTTCAAAGAGGGCAATCATTGATATGTTTCTTCTCACTTGTCTCTCCATCAGTCTTTAGCTCGATCGGCGACAGAGATAGAGAGAGATACATCTCTAACATTTAAACACTCTGCCTTCCTTCCAGGTAAAAAATTCATAAGACATTTTGAATCGGGGTGGAAATCCTAAAATATACTCTACCGTTCAGAAGTTTGGGATCACTTAGAAATGTCCTTGTTTTCCATGAAAACATACATGAAACGAGTTGCAAAATGAATAGGAAATATAGTCAAGAGGTTATAAATAATGATTTTTAATTGAAATAATAATTGTGTCCTTCAAACTTGGCTTTCGTCAAAGAATCCTCCATTTGCAGCAATTACAGCCTTGCAGACCTTTGGCATTCTAGTTGTCAATTTGTTGAGGTAATCGGAAGAGATTTCACCCCATGCTTCCTGAAGCACCTCCCACAAGTTGGATTGTCTTGATGGGCACTTCTTACGCACCATACGGTCAAACTGCTCCAGTAAACAGCTCAATAGGGTTGAGATCCGGTGACTGTGCTGGCCAGAATACCAGCTGACTGCTTCTTCCCTAAATAGTTATTGAATAGTTTGGAGCTATGCTTTGGGTCATTGTCCTGTTGTAGGAGGAAATTGGCTCCAATTAAGCGCTGTCCACATGGTATGGCATGGGGTTGCAAAATGGAGTGATAGCCTTCCTTCTTTAAGATCCCTTTTATCCTGTACAAATCTCCCACTTTACCATCACCAAAGCACCCCCAGACCATCACATTGCCTCCACCATGCTTGACAGATGGCATCATGCACTCCTTCAGCATCTTTTCATTTTTCTGCATCTAACGAATGTTCTTCTTTGTGATCCGAACACTTCAAACTTAAATTTGTCTGTCCATAACACATTTTTACAATCTTCCTCTGTCCAGTGTCTGTGTTCTTTTGCCCATCTTAATCTTTTCTTTTTATTGGCCAGTCTGAGATATTGCTTTTTCTTTGCAACTCTGCCTAGAAGGCCAGCATCCCGGAGTCGCCTCTTCACTGTTGACGTTGAGACTGGTGTTTTGCGGGTACTATTTAATGAAGCTGCCAGTTGAGGACTTGTGAGGGGTCTGTTTCTCAAACTAGACACTCTAATGTACTAGACACTCTAATGTACTCTAATGTCCTCTTTCTCAGTTGTGCACCGGGGCCTCCCACTCCTCTTTCTATTCTGGTTAGGGCCAGTTTGCGCTGTTCTGTGAAGGGAGCAGTACACAGCGTTGTACGAGATCTTCAGTTTATTGACAATTTCTCGCATGGAATAGCCGTAATTTCTCAGAACAAGAATAGACTGACAGGTTTCAGAAGAAAGTGCTTTGTTTCGGGCCATCTTGAGCCTGTATTCGAACCCACAAATGCTGATGATCCAGATAATCAACTAGTCACTGAACTAAAGAAGGCCAGCTTTATTGTTTCTTCAATCAGCACAACAGTTTTCAGCTGTGCTAACATAATTGCAAAAGGGTTTTCTAATGATCAATTAGCCTTTTAAAATGATTAACTTGGATTAGCTAACACAACGTGCCATTGGAACACAGGAGTGATGGTTGCTGATAATGGGCCTCTGTACGCCTATGTAGGTATTCCATTAAATATCAGCCGTTTCCAGCTACAATAGTCATTTACAACATTAACAATGTCACCATTGTATTTCTGATCAATTTTATGTTATTTTAATGGGCAAGAAAATGTGCTTTTCTTTCAAAAACAAGGACATTTCTAAGTGACCCCAAACTTTTGAAAGGTATTGCATGTAATTTGACCAAGCAAGGATTTAAAGCGTCATTGTGCTTGTCAATAAGGGATGGTGGTATCATATTGACTTCTACGTATTAATACTCAGTGTCCTACTGGACCATCAGACTGATTGTTTGGAATGTAAATTATGCTACTGATGGCTCTGGTGACTGACGGCTTGAATTCCAATTAATCAATTGCTTCATCAGTTTCCCTAATTCAGATCAAATATCTCCTGAGTGCACACTCTTATTTCAGTGGTATTAGGATAACCAAATGCTTTGGAAGTAATTTTCATCAATCTCATGTAAATGCCAATACGCCTTACGGGCCCAGTCCAGGTTGAGGTCGTAATGTCTTGTGTTGGTGCGTGGATAAGTAAGATTACTTGAATATGCATACTTATTATCTACTGCTTATTACCTTGTATAGCACTGTATGTTTTTTGTTGTTGAATGTGATGCAGGCCATGTTTTGGGTCTTTTGGGTTCTTCAGTGTGTGTGAATGTGTGCTTGCATGTGTTGTCTAGCGCATGCCCACGTTGCTAGTGCTACCACTCTTACCTAAAGTAGTAAAACATCAAGATGGCAATGACATGCTCCGGTGTAATGTCTCCAAACTCAATGCCCTTCGTCTTTTGTTACTATGTATACTAATATGTTAGCTCTGTCTCGTTCACTGTAAGTCAAGGACAGGCTAGCTTCCTGTCGACTAATATTACTTGCTTGTGTAACGTGTTTATGACAGGTCATGTGATCCCCTATGTAATGACAGCTATCGCTCTATCTCCCACATTACCTGGCCTGACGTGTTCTGCCCTATTGTGACGTACACATATCAGTTGATCTCAAAACCCCAGCTGCCTGCCATCAAAGCCCTCACCCCCACAACACGCCGTGTCAATTAGACAAAATAAAATCAAGTATTCATAAGTAGCCTGTAATGGGATATAGGCTGACAGATTTAATAATTCAGTTTTGCTGAGGCTTAACTGGCATTAGTTTGTAGCTAAGGGTCGCCTTTGTAAAGACTTCATCAGAGACAATGCTAGGAGTGAGAAGATGCACATAATTATGCCTACCTCATTTACTTGAGTTCGCCGCATATTAAAAGGTAGATATCTAAAGAGTGATTGGCCGTTTAAGCATGCCGCGCAAGCAAAGGTACTGTAATTTGATTTATGAATTTGATCCTGCCCAATCCCTTATTTCATTCATCAATGTTTCAGTGGGAGCAATTATGCATTGTGCCACTACTCTTCATACCTCTATTATCCAGGCGGAATATCTTTGTCAGAGGGTGTGTAATGGTATTGCTAAATATTCTATAATGGCCAAATGAGACCTGCTCTAACACCCATTATTAGCTTGCCCTTTTCTACCAAATTGAACTTATTTTTTTAATAATTGCCTTTGACTAGATTAATGACAATGGTAATCTAAGAGAGTATGCAGGAACAGAGAGGTTGTCATGTACGGCATCCATCTTGTGATCTCGCCTCGTCTTTGACATATCATTTTTATTGTCCTTCTTTTGTAGCATTTTGAGATCTCGTCTGCCATCTGACAATCTGAATTCCAAGGGATAGTGGAGGTGGAGTATGGATGATCCAGCTATCAGGCTGTTCCTAGGTATGTCCTTGGCATATTGTGCTTTTAATTGTATTCACATATACATGGAGTGGAGATAGTATTGCTATGTTGGGAGGATTGTATTGGTCTATCATATTAGCTTACCTGGTTTTATTGTGTTGTGTACATAAGTACAGTATATGTGTTAACTTTGGTAACACTTTCTTTGGGTAGTCCATCTGTAGATGCTCAACAGACTCTAATTTTCAACTAACTATTTACTAACCCTAACCCTAGCTCTAACCCTAACCTTAAGCCTTATCCTAACCCTAAACTTAACCCCTACCCTTATTTGAAACCTATTCCTAAACAATTTAAAGTACACATTTGTCAGTGACTACTGCATGCATAGTACTGTATAGTACACTGGGTTTTTCTCACCCACTGTACATCTACAGAATGCATTAATTAATTTGACAACAAAAATAACCAATAATTTGAAAATATTTCAAATGTCTCTGTCTTTGGAGGCACAAATGTTTTAATTAATCAGCAAAACATGGTCATGTACTTTACATTATAATTGTGACTATCTGGTTGAAATGATTTCTTTACATTATAACTATAACACTTACTTACTAAAAAGTACTTTAGCACAGCCATCTCTGGTCCACATTTCAGTGTATGTGATGGCATTCCAGGGTTAGCATTTTCTAACACTGGCATGTCAGAGACGGCTAGCCTCTGGCTGCAAACCTCTAGTTGCAAACCCTACCCTGGTCTCTTGTCATGTGGGTTCTCTCATAAAGGAAATCCTGTCTGCATTGTCAGAAATGCACTGGTACACTTCCTGTCCATGGGGCCTGCTGAATTTATTTGGGACACTTAGAGCATGAAGCAAAAAGTACCCACGAGACCAAATATATGTTTACACGTTTGTCATGAAAATCAACTATCAATCAAAAAGCAAAAATGCTTACTGTAAAAAAAGGTGCTATCTAGAACCTAAAAGGGTTCTTCGGCTGTCGCCATAGGATAATTCTTTAAAGAACCCTTTTTGGTTCCAGGTAAAACCATTTTGGTTCCAGGCAGAACCCCTTTGGTTCCAGGTAGAACCCTTTCCACAGAGGGTTCTACATGGAACCAAAAAGGGTTCTACCTGGAACCAAAAATGGTTCTCCTATGAAGAACCCTTTTGGAACCCTTTTTTCTAAGAGTGTACATTCACTCTCCTTTCGTTTAAACAAGGCCTTTCTGAAGTGTAGCTGCTTTAGGGGGATTAGTCCTTAGTCATAATTGATTGGTAGATATGTTAATGTTTGAAATGCACTGCGGCCTGCAGCTTTACGTTAGAGAACAAGCTAATCATCAGAAAGCTGGCAGCTGAATAAAGCCAGGTGGTGTGTGTTTAATCTGCCGAGAATGGCATGTAGAAGCTGTCGGGGGGTGGGGGGGGGGGGGGGGTTCCGGGGGTAGGCATCTCTCTCTCCCAGTGGCAGGAGAGAACAAACATAAATCTTCTTCAACAATTTATTTTCCATCATACTTATTCACAGGGGACATCTCAAAGTGGTCTTTACCCTTTCTGTCAATGGCTGCCCTCATACATCAATTTCATAGAGAATTATACCCCAGATCGATGTAGTTCACGACCGGTAAGCATTTGTCGAGCGCTGGTGTATGCCGCCTCACTGCCTTGCTCTCAGTGTTCTCAGGCTGAGCTTGCTGACCATCCACCCATGCCTGAATAATTCACACCATATAGTGCAAACAATTTAGACATAATGTTAGTGTTTATTAAAAGGTCATATTCTAGATTATTTTAAGCCTAAAAATAATAATGTTATACCTAGATTTATGATAACATAACTCAAGACTCAAGAAAAGGAAATAAAGCTAATTATAACCAGAAATAAAAATGAACCCTTTATGTTGGGATTGAGGTAAGTGTTTTGGACACTACACTTATGCATAGTATGCATAGTGTGACTAGGGTGGGCATTCTAGTTTTTTTATTTCTATTTCTTTGTTTTTGGCCGAGTGTGGTTCCCAATCAGAGGCAGCTGTCTATCTGTCTAGCTGTCTATTGTTGTCTCTGATTGGGAATCATACTTAGGCAGCCTTTTTCCCACCTGTGTTTTGTGGGTAGTTGTCTTCTGTTTCGTGTCATTACCTGACAGAACTGTGCGCTTTTGATTTATCACTTATGTTATTTTGTTCAAGTGTTTTTTTGGTAAATAAATAATCATGAACACTTTCCACGCTGCGCTTTGGTCCACTCCTTCCGACGACAGGCATTACACATAGGTCATCTATATAAGGTTATTCCTTTTTAGTTGTAGCTTTTACCTAGGTCAAACTTTATTTGGATAGTCCGGATTTTCCATCTGTAGATGCTCTACAGATGGCCATACTATCAACAAACTATCTGTTGATAAGCAACTGCGTGCTAAGGTTTACGGTTGTCTTTGGTGTTAAATATTTGTGCATACTACGTATCATTTCTTTAATTTACCCCTTTCCTCCGCTCTTTTCTGTTGGAGGCATTGTGTTTGAATGTGAAGGAATATACTTAGCAGTTTAACTTTGTGAAGTTGTAACGGCTTTCTTCCTGGGATGAAGGAGAGGACCAAAATTGTTCAACATGTTTAATAAGACGATAAACGATGAACATTAACAAATACCAAAATAACAAACGTGAAAGCCGAGACAGTCCTATCTGGTGCAGAACACAAACACAGAAACAGGAAACAACCACCCACAATCCCCAACACAAAACAAGCCACCTATATATGATTCTCAATCAGGGACAACGATTGACAGCTGTCTCTGATTGAGAACCATATTAGGCTGGACACAGAAACAGACTAACTAGACACACAACATAGAATTCCCACCCAGCTCACGTCCTGACCAACACTAAACAAGCACAAAAACAAGGGAAAACAGGTCAGGAACGTGACAGAACCCCCCCCCCCCCCCCCTCAAGGTGCGAACTCCGGGCGCACCCCTAAAACTCAAGGGGAGGGTCTGGGTGGGCATCTGTCCGCGGTGGCGGCTCCGGCGCAGGACGAGGACACCACTCCACCATTGTCTTTATCCCCCTCCTTAGCGTCCTTTGAGTGGCGACCCTCGCCCCCGACCCGGGTCTAGGAACCCTCCCAAAGGTCCCTCCTAAATAGAGGAGATAACTCAGGACAGAGAGGTAGCTCCGGACAGAGAGGTAGCTCCGGACAGAGAGGTAGCTCAGGACAGAGAGGTAGCTCAGGACAGTGGGGCAACTCTGGACTGAAGGGCAACTCTGGACTGAAGGGCAGCTCTGGACAGAGAGGCAGCTCATGACTGGAGGGCAGCTCATGACTGGAGGGCAGCTCATGACTGGAGGGCAGCTCATGACTGGAGGGCAGCTCATGACTGGAGGGCAGCTCATGACTGGCTGGCGGCTCTGGCAGCTCCTGACTGGCTGGCGGCTCTGGCAGCTCCTGACTGGCTGGCGGCTCTGGCAGCTCCTGACTGGCTGGCGGCTCTGGCAGCTCCTGACTGGCTGGCGGCTCTGGCAGCTCCTGACTGGCTGGCGGCTCTGGCTGCCCCTGACTGGCTGGCGGCTCTGGCGGCCCCTGACTGGCTGGCGGCTCTGGCGGCCCCTGACTGGCTGGCGGCTCTGGCGGCCCCTGACTGGCTGGCGGCTCTGGCGGCCCCTGACTGGCTGGCGGCTCTGGCGGCCCCTGACTGGCTGGCGGCTCTGGCGGCCCCTGACTGACGGACGGCTCTGGCGGCTCGGGACAGACGGGCGGCTCTAATGGCTCGGGGCAGACGGATGGCTCAGATGGCGCTGGGCAGACGGATAGCTCAGATGGCGCTGGGCAGACGGATGGCTCAGATGGCGCTGGGCAGACGGATGGCTCAGATGGCGCTGGGCAGACGGATGGCTCAGATGGCGCTGGGCAGACGGATGGCTCAGATGGCGCTGGGCAGACGGATGGCTCAGATGGCGCTGGGCAGACGGATGGCTCAGATGGCGCTGGGCCGACGGATGGCTCAGATGGCGCTGGGCCGACGGATGGCTCAGACGGCGCTGGGCAGGCAGGCAGCTCAGACGGCGCTGGGCAGACGAGCAGTGCAGGCGGCGTTGAGCAGACGAGCAGTGCAGGCAGTTCAGACGGTGCTGGGCAGACGAGCAGTGCAGGCGGCGTTGAGCAGACGAGCAGTGCAGGCGGCGTTGGGCAGACGGCCGACTCTGACCTGCTGAGGAGCACAGTAGGCCTGGTGCATGGTGCCGGAACTGGTGGTACCGGACTGGAGACACGCACCTCAAGGCTAGTGCGAGGAGCAGGAACAGGGCACACTGGTCTCTCAAAGCGCACTATAGGCCTGGTGCGTGGTGCCGGAACTGGTGGTACCGGACTGAGGGCACGCACCTCAGGGCGAGTGCGGGGAGAAGGAACAGTGCGCACAGGGCTCTGGAGACGCACAGGAGGCTTTATGCGTGGTGCCGGAACTGGAGGCACTGGGCTGGGGGCACGCACCTCAGGGCGAGTGCGGGGAGAAGGAACAGTGCATACAGGACTCTGGATACGCACAGGAGGCTTGGTGCGTGGTGCCGGAACTGGAGGCACTGGGCTGGAGACACGCACCACAGGGAGAGTGCGTGGAGGAGGAACAGGGCTCTGGAGACGCACTGGAAGCCTGGTGCGTGGTGTAGGCACTGGTGGTACTGGGCTGGGGCGGGAAGGTGGCACCGGATATACCGGACCGTGCAGGCGTACTGGCTCCCTTGAGCACTGAGCCTGCCCAACCTTACCTGGTTGAATGCTCCCCGTAGCCCGTCCAGTGCGGGGAGATGGAATAACCCGCACTGGGCTGTGTTGGCGAACCGGGGACACCATGCGTAAGGTTGGTGCCATGTACACCGGCCCGAGGAGACGTACTGGAGGCCAGATATGTAGAGCCGGCTTCATGGCACTTGGCTCAATGCTCAATCTAGCCCGGCCAGTGCGGGGAGGTGGAATAACCCGCACCGGGCTATGCACACGTACAGGAGACACCGTGCGCTCTTCCGCATAACACGGTGTCTGCCCGTACTCCCGCTCTCCACGGTAATCACACACCTCAGGGCGAGTACCGTGTATACTACGCCAAACCAACATCTCTCTCTCTTCGCTCTCCTCCAATATCACCAACAACTCATCAAATGTCTCATAATCTCCCATCCTTTCACTTTCCTCCAATCTGTCCAATAACTCCTCCACATTCTCCGACTCGTACCTCAATTTCGCCAACTGCTCCTTATGGTAAGCACGGGGAATTGGCTCAAGTCTCCCACTTGACACAGCCACACTCCCCGTGTGCCCCCCCCCAAGAAATCTTTGGGGGAGCCTCTCGGGCTTCCATCCACTCTGCCTTGCTAGCTCCTGCTGCTGCTGCTGCTGCCGCTGCTTCCCGTAGCCACGCTGCTTGGTCCGAGTTTGGTGGGTGGTTCTGTAACGGCTTTCTTCCTGGGATGAAGGAGAGGAGCAAAATGCAGCGCGGTTATTGTTCAACATGTTTAATAAGACGATAAACGATGAACATGAACAAATACCAAAATAACAAACGTGAAAGCCGAGACAGTCCTATCTGGTGCAGAACACAAACACAGAGACAGGAAACAACCACCCACAATCCCCAACACAAAACAAGCCACCTATATATGATTCTCAATCAGGGACAACGATTGACAGCTGTCTCTGATTGAGAACCATATTAGGCTGGACACAGAAACAGACTAACTAGACACACAACATAGAATTCCCACCCAGCTCACGTCCTGACCAACACTAAACAAGCACAAAAACAAGGGAAAACAGGTCAGGAACGTGACAGAAGTGTGTGGGGCTAACTCCTAGCCTGTCCTGGCTCCTTTATGGCTCTCTATTGTCGACCTGCCAATAATGTAATCAGATAATACCACTGAGAGGTCAAAAGCACTGCAAGTTTTAGCTTCAGATTTCTGTCACCTTTAAAACCAACTAAAAAAAAACAAAAATGTCAAACCCCAACTTGAAAGCTTGATGCAAGAGCCTATTTCTCTGAAATATATTATTAGTAGAATAGGCTGTGGTATGGGCTGAGCATCAAATGACCTACAAAGACAATGCATTATGCAACGAAGGATACTATATGTTCTTGGCATACACGTGAGTTAAGTCCATTTTTATTTCCTCGAATAAGTCAAATCAAAAGGAAGATAAATGAATGATGGAGTGTATCTAACAGAATGAAAACATCTTCAAATCCATGACTGTTCCAGTCTGAGGTTATGTGAAAATTTCAGTTCCTTGTCTTTTCATTTTCCATCGTGAGCACTGACCTACAAGGTTAAGTGGCCATTGCTGGAAGGACGGTGTATAACGGTAAACTTTGTCCCCCTCATCACCAGGTGCCCTGTTTCATGGCCCATTAGAGAGAGGATAGTTTGAACTAAGACCTGCCTGAAGCACACCGCTACATGGGAACCCCACCTCCCTGCATCACTGGCAGGGAGTAACGCTTTATTTGCAAAAACATCACAATGTGATGCATATACACTGATACCAGACTGCCCTGGCCTACAGGATCACTGAACTGTACAAGCACCTGCAGTCCCACACAGGCAGATGGACACCTGCACTGTAACATGGTGTAAAATAATAGAAAAAACATAGTCCTACCTTGAAGCTCTGACACACAAAACTGTGGCTTTTGTATGCTATACCATGGAGAGTGGCTTAGTCCTCTTCCATCATATTCTGTGGAACCAACCCACGAGGGATCGGAGTGAGGCCAATCACAGGACATACTGTCTACAATCAAGTTGAAGTCAAAGGGCATGATGGGGAAATGTACAACAGCCGTCTTGTTCGTCTTAACCCTGGTGTCACGATTAGCTTCTTGTGTGGGCTCCGACTTTGGTAACTCTCCAAAGTCTTCCCATGCTGCTGCCCTGGCAGGGATCCTCTCCTTGTGTAACCTTATTTACATTATACTCTAATGAAAACATCACCTTTAGCTTCTCCCCGAGTTTAAACAGGACAAAACTAGTATCAATTAGGCTCTGAAAAATGTTTCTACAGATGATGTATTCAAAAGCGAGACCTCTGTGTGTCTTTCTTTCATCAGGTTGCCAGAGGGGGAAAGGGCTCTGCTTTGTTTATGTTTTGCTTGGCAATCATTTGGAAACAGCCGGTGTCACCAACCAAATACACGGACTGGATGGAGTACTTAATGTACGTACCTCTTCATGTCATTATACCAAACTGTTCCACCCCTTATTTTGTAGTGCGGTATTTAACTGATATAGTAAGTACCCCTGTAATATATATATTTTTTAAATTAAACTGTATACTCTTTGACCCCAAATGTCAAAAAGTCAGGAAATTGACCCTTCCAAACACAAACCAAAACAATTTCCATAATGCATGGAACTATCTCATTAGTATTCATCTATCCTAATATTCAATAAAACACACGTAATTTGTTATGAGGTCATGGTGGATGTTAAAGGGGGAATGTATCGCTACGACCCGCACTACTAATCGAGTCATACACTTTGTACAATTCTCATTATGAATATATTATTGGATATACAGTATACATTTGAAAAAAGACACGCATTAAGAAATTGCCCTGCGTCTTGGTGCATTTGGTAGCAGTGTTCTGTGGGAGTAGTGCAAAGTACATTTAATTTCATCTGTTTGAGCTGTGAATACAGCTGCCATCAACATTGAGCTTTTGTGCTTCAGCATATGTCATTCACTATTATTCTGTGTTATTCTTGGTGTTCTTCGCTCTGTCCTTGAACCCCTGCACCTGCCTGTAACCATCACCTGTTCGATCTGATGCTGATAAGAGAGGTGACTGACGGACAGTAAGGAAGTCCAGGTGATGAGACGATCTGTCACACACACCCATCATCTTATGCACCAGTGTAACCTTATCCTTCTGTGAGACACCGGAAAAAAAAGCAGCATCCTTGGCGACTGGGCCCTCTCGAAGAACCTTTCTATCTTTCCTCAAGCAGAGATGACACCGCCAAGATCTTTGCTTCAGATTTTGTTGTCTTCCCCCGAGCACTTAATGTGATCAGAGAATTAAAATTTCAGCGAGTCATTTAATGATAGCCCTGAGCCACATGACCAGTGAAACCAAGCTAGGGTTTCCTACAGCGGCTCTACAAGTCATATCTGCTGCATTCAACACATTACAATCCCTCCTTTCTTTTTGTTTCTATCTGAACGCACCCCTCCCCCCTTCCATTCCTGTCGTTGTTTAATGTGATCAGGTTTATTATGGGCCATGAGGTCATTGTGATGTTCTGTAATTGGAGGGGCTGCTGAAAAACTAGAGCATTTACATTTAATTCGTTTTACTGAGCCGCTGTTCATTTTATTTGTAATGAAGCTCTCGTTATGATGGAGGGCATATTTTAATGATCTTAAATAAGATGAACAAATGTTGCCCTTGACCTGACAGAAAATATGTTGATGATAACTGCTTTTCTCCCCGTTTGTATTATTAATTGCGAGACACAGAGTGTTGGGAAAAGCATGGGGTTGAATACAGACATTATAAGGACATTATTCAAGGATGTTTTAGCTGATTAAGGCAGAGGATTAGCCGAGCATTACATCCCTCCATCCCTCTCATCCCCTTTCCCTTTAAAAACCATCCCCTTTTCTTCAATTCTTCCTACTGTAGTTTTATTTTCTCATTTAGTGTAATGAATCAAACAGAGTGAGCTTGTTATGAGCTTTAGTGATTGGATGATAAGTATGCCAGACCAATCATAAAGCAGCAAAGTGCCTCATCAAGCAACTTTGCCCTGCCAAGCCACTTCACACTCTGGAAAATGAGCCGCAAACAAATAATTCACACTTTACACTTGTATCACTTCGATAGTAATCTGCAGATGCACTTTCCTAATTTGCAAGCAGTGTGGAGCATTCCTTCATGGCAAAAACATCAGTTACAAACGTTTTGGGAGACACTATGAATACGGTTCTAACAATGGTTCTAATGGTGTTGATAAATGCTAGCTACTAAGGTTCCTAGGAGGCATGCAATCTTCTGTATAGGAATGTCTGGTTAGTACCTCTGTACCTCAGTATCTGTGGGAGAATCTCAATTTCATCTCCTTGATTCTTTGAGTCCACTCTCCTCACCTCCTTCTTAAAACCCATTGGATGATAAGGTCAGATGTCCCGCCCCTCTGACTTTCTCGTCCAATGGGTTTCGAGAAAGGAGGCGAGGAGAGAGGACGCGAGGAATCAAGGAAATGCAATTGTTATTTTTCTCTCTGTCTATATCAGCAACCTTGTTTGTTAACAGGAGTAACAGAGAGCATAATGTGAGGAGGAACGTTGAAGTGAGCTGGTATTATAAGATCAACTGGAAGCAGATAATATTAGTTAAAACAAGCTGTGCATTTTATGAATGTATGTCTCTCTGTAGCCTATCTCTGTGTTTGTGTGAATTCATCTGTCTGTGTGTCTGTTTCTTCATGCCTGTGTGTCTGTGCATGCACTGTATGTCTGTGTAAGTGTAACGTTGTCTGTGTCTCTGTATCTATGCGTCTGTGTCAGTGATTTCTTTGCTGTATCTTTGTCAGTGTACATCTGTCTGTGTGTCGGTGTGCATTTGTCTGTATGTCTGTATCTGTGTGTCAGGGGCTTAAGATGCTTTGTCTCATTAATGAGAGGCGTTCAGGTCTCCACTGGGACCCGTGGAAGATAATCTTCTCGTGTTTTGCTATGAAAGCGTTTCTGACCGTAACCGAAGAAACTCACTCGAACGACGGAGGGCCGAGCTGAATTATTCAGCGTTTACAATCAATTTTACCCCCCCCCCCAAACCCCCCACACCTTCCAACCTCACGCCACACACCCCACCTCCCATCATGGGAATGTTGACAATACCCTGCACACTGAAGTGTCAGGTCCTATAGCAACATGAGATAGTGTGTGTGTGTGCATCACAAGTTTCATTAGTGTCATATTCAAGAGATCTGGTGTCTTTTTTTGTTTGAAGACATTTGTAAAGTGTTTAAATTACTTTCTCTACACGGTTATTCCTCATGAAACTAAAACAAAAAAAGACCATGATGTTTTGGATTTTCACGAAACGTAATCCATAGAAGGGTCCTTTGGAGGATATGTTGACATATATTTGACATTTGTATCTAAATGCATAATTGAGAAACAATGAATCAATGTTGGCGTATTTATGACATTTTGGTCTTAACCTGGCCACCTTTAAGACTCTATAAGGTTTCATTTGTAGGTGCTACAAAGCAAACATTGGAGTTATATGGAGCTTTACTGCTTGCTCTGTAATTTGAGTAGTATTTTGATTTTAATAACAATTTTCTTACATTCATTTATGAATATAGAAAAATATTAACATGAAAATATATATTTTTTTATTTGGCACATTTTTCAAAATATAATGTTAATCATAATGTACAATTAGGGATATCAACGTTCCAGAGTGGGAACCTGACTACTTTGCATTATTAGCCAATTTTTAAGCATTACCAACAGTGAATGTGAAAAAGGATTCAAAATGGTCACCCTCTGCTGGTGATTTGCAGGATGTACAATGATACAAGTATAAGGAGGGCTGTGATTGGTTACATTGCCTACTATGCCAATTGCTCTGTGTAAATGGGCCATAATTCTAAAACTAGCAGAGATCCCACCCTGGAACTTTGATATGCCCTTAGAGTATTACGTTCAACCATACATAGAACGTATTTATGTTCAATATTTTCAAAATGCATACATATATGTTTCAATATTCATAAATTGTATGAAAATTATTAAAATCAAAATACTACTCATATTACAGAGCAAGCGGTAAAGCTTCATATGACACCAATGTTTGCTTTGTAGCAAAATAAATTATAATGTTTTATTGTCACATACAGCTGACAGGTGCAGTGAAATGTGCTCTTTTACAGGGTTAGCCATAGCGGTACAGCACCCATGGAGAAAATTAGGGATAAATGCCTTGCTTCTCTGTCCATCTTATGCTTTTTCCGTTTCTTCTTCGTTCACTCTCTAATTCTCTCTCCACAACTCTGCTGGGCTCTGAAAAACATGTTACTCTCTGGCGATTTGATTTAGGAGGGGACAAAAAGGGTGTTTTGTTCATTGCAAATTAATAACTAGGCTTTTCTGTGTGTGTGTGTTTGCGTACGTGCGTGCGTGTGTGCGTGTGTGTGTGTGTGTGTGTGTGCGCGCATGTACGTGCCTGCGTGTGCGCCCATGTACAGTATGTGTGTACATATGTGCATGTGTGTGTACGCACCAGTTTATGTATGTGTTTGTGTACACATGCGTGCGTGTGTGTGGGGAGAGTGTATTAGCCGCTGTGGTATCAGCTTTCCAGTGGTATGATTCAGCTCTGACAGGAGGCAGCTATATTATTCTGTACAATAAGCTGCAGTATAATAGTGATGTGGATTACCTCAATTGTAGGTGATAACAGACAGGCAGTGGAGCGGACAGGCCGATACAGGACACCCACTCCTGTGTGGGAAGCCATATTAATTATTTCTTGTGTGCCCGTCAACTGTCTATCGGAGTGGGGGCCAGGGCCCCGGGGGTATGTACTAGGGGGGTGGTAGGGCTGTGACGAGAAGTGGTTTACGTTTTTGTGAGTGATAAGCTTGTGATTCATTCACAATCATTTCATCAGGTGATGGATAGACTGTGTGTGAATGTGTGTGCGCATCTGCACACACTCATGCGCGTGTTTGTGTGTATGTATCAGTCACAGATACTCTGATATGCCCTATCGAGCAGGAGGTCTTTGCTATGCGTAATGCAATGCAGTATGCAGGATTCTTTGTCAATGCTGGAATCATGGAGGAATGTGATACCTGGTTTAAGCATGATTAAATTGACACCCCATAGAGTGTCTCGGATACGTTTTTGTGCTCTTGATACTGCGGCCGGCGGCTTATTCAACGCTGCTGCCTGTCTCACATTCGTTCAGAGTTTCAGCTGTCGTGCTGACATTGCATTGCAATTACAGAGAGTAAGAGGGCGAATGCATTAAGCTCTGTGGGCAGAGTATCAGAACAGCACCACCCTCCTGCCTCCACTTTGGGATAAGTTTTCCTTTGATGCTAAAGAGCACAGATAACGCAGAAATCAGCCAAATGAGGTGTAGCGGTCCTGATTCTATGTGTGTGTCCAGAATGGCACCCTATTCCCTACTTCTGACCTGAGCCCTATGGGCCCTGGTCAAAAGTTGTGCACTATTTAGGGAATATGGTGTCATTTAGGACGCATATTCTATTCTGGTTCTTCAAGGAATCTCCCACAACAGGCCTGCTGCTATACAGTAAGCACTAAGCACATACACATGGCAGAGTTCCAAGCCATTCCTCTACATACTCATCTGTGGACCTCCAAAGGACTCAAAGGTTAAGGCTGGCTTCCTGAACATCTGCTCCTAACATCAAAGCTCTCTGGGCTATTTAAGTGTTTAGTGGCTCCAAGGCTTTGAAATTATGACCAGCATGTTCCTCCATGCTATATTTATTATTTACATAATAATAATGCTGCTATTGTTTATTTTCACTTTGTTCTTTTCCCCTCTTTCCGGGATGCATGGCCCCCAGAACAAACACATTTATAAAATTTGTCATCAACAAAACTGAAATGAGAAATTAGTGAGGAAATAATTTACTTTGTCAGGCATTTTTATAGTGTTGAGCTTGTCTATGAGTGTGTGACTGTGTGTGCGTGTGTTCTCCCGGGTGAGTAGAATGACATGTCTATCCATTATCAGGTCACCATGTTTCCGTGATGGTTTTATTAGTGTCAGATAAGCAGGCAGGCAGAATATATATATATATATATGAGAGAGAGAGAGAGAGAGAGAGAGAGAGAGAGAGAGAGAGAGAGAGAGAGAGAGAGAGAGAGAGAGAGAGAGAGAGAGAGAGAGAGAGAGAGAGAGAGAGAGAGAGAGAGAGAGAGAGAGAGAGAGAGAGAGAGAGAGAGAGAGAGAGAGAGAGAGAGAGAGAGAGAGAGAGAGAGAGAGAGAGAGAGAGAGAGAGAGAGAGAGAGAGAGAGAGAGAGAGAGAGAGAGAGAGAGAGAGTGTACACTGTGTGTGTGTGAGAGACTTTGTTTATGGCCTTCATTCTTGGCCACACACAAGGCTTAGCAAGAGAGCATTTCCTGTACTGATTCATTCCCCCTTCTGTCATTTGCGTAACTTATGCCTCTATTAACAAAAGGGGAGAAATAACTAAATCTTTCTGTGGCTAAACTTATTTTTCCATTGACCTTCTCATGTTGCATGTTCAGGATGAGATCCATTTAAGTGTCAACCCATTAGTTATGACTTACTCACCTTAGCTTATTGGAAGATAACTTACAGATGTAGGTAATTACATTTTCAGTGCTGTGTCTTCGCTTTCTGTTTCCTCTTCCCCTCCCACTATTATGAATTATGAAGTGGGATCTTTGTTAGCGCCTTGTGCTAATTGAAAGGTAGCCTTTATGTGTGCCTGCAGTTTGCCTAACTTGTGTGATCTCACAGCATCTGGTTTGCCGAAACCAGGCCAGGATTCAATGTAAGGCGTGTTATAGGGCAGGACACTTTAACAGGCCTTTAAAGGTTATTTGCATTTGAGCCGACATGCGCAGCGTTTACAATGAATGCGATCTATGTGAGCGTCCGGGAAAATTGTCGGCTGTAGTGACCTGCGCTATAATGCGCCTCGGATCCTTGGCCACAAGTGTTTTTGACCCTTTGCCAGATATTGTTAAAAATGCACACTTTTGTATCTCCACCAGGAGTCTCACAGCAAAACATAATAAACTGGAGCCCTGAGAGCCAGCAGGTGGTCTCGCTGGTGCTACATAGCAGCCCATTCTCCCGTCCTAGTGGGCAAAACTGTTTACAATTACATCATTAGCATGTACAGTGTGCAGGTTATATGACGTCTTTTCAACCAGAAAACCAATTTACAACAACAAAATGATGAATGAATGAAAATGTCAGTATGACCTCACCTGGCATGTTTTTCCAACTGGGCAGCCTGGTCTCATAGACTAGACGAAACATAGTAAAACGTAAATCGGGGACACTCAGATTAGGATTATATGACACGTTTGGTATGGTTACATAAAACAGAAGGTTACTTAATACAAATGTTTATTACATAAGAAATATAGAAAGCATATGCATAACCATGGTAGCAATTAAAAGGGAACAGTTTAGAGATTATGGGGAAATTATAAGACTAAAGGTGAGGACACAACAGTTCACCTGACACAAGACTGAATCCAAACATTACAATGTGGATTTTATGTGCATTTTACATGTACTGTACTTTGGGCAGCATTTGTTGATACTCTGGATACTTTCAGTAACATGATTAGAATATTCTTTACAAAAATTGGGGTAGGTGTAACATAAGACAAAAAAATGACAAGAGTTTGGCCACAAACAAGAGGTGGCCACACCTCTCCAAAGTGTGCACAGTTCCTACGTAATTTCAATGCACTTTTATGGCTCAAGGAAAAGTCTTCAAATATAAGGTGCTTTTTTGAGCTCTCCGAGGAACTAGAGCAAGAACACTTGTAGTTGTTTTGTATGGAACAGACCCCCTCCTCCTGGCCATTACACAATTACTGTTGTTGTTTGTGCAATCCAAAAACAGTCCATTATATATTGCAATCTGGGTCAGGTGGGCATAATTTGAAAGCTTGTTCTATTGCCAACATGACGAGCTAAATTATAAAAAATAACCTTACAGTGTTAAGCCTTCACAAGGCAATTCAGAGAAGCAGGTCGTGATTTTGGTGCGCATAGAATGGAATCATGTGCATTCAGATGTGTGGTCCGCAGCAAATTTTCTTCATAATACAACAAACATTTTTCTGTTCAGGACAACCCGAGCTAATGTTAGCATTAGCCACCTAGCTATCGTTAGCAGAAACCACCTAGCTAACATTAGACACTACAAATTGGAATTTGTAACATATGATAACACGTATTGCAAATGTGTTGTATTTTGTACGAATTGCAATTAGTACTGTAGCATATCATAGTAATGGTACTTAGTAACATATCATACTAAATGTATGATGTACATCCACTAATTAATACATACGATACGGGGCGCCAGGGTATCCTAGTGGCTAGAGCGGACTAGTAACTGAAAGGTTGCAAGTTCAAATCCCCTTGCTGACAAGGTACAAATCTGTTGTTCTGCCCCTGAACAAGGCAGTTAACCCACTGTTCCTAGGCTGTTATTGAAAATAAGATTTTTTTCTTTAACTGACTTGCCTAGTTAAATAAAGGTTAAATAAAAACTATGTTATGTCTACCCCTGAGTCCATGTTGAACTGGGATGTATGATCAATGAGGGGACTTGATGGACAGTGTGGTCACATTCGCCTAACATCCCAGCTACAAGAGTGAATGTGAATGTGCTAATTAGCTGAGATGATGACACGTGCGTCCCTGGGGTGGCTCTCTATATTTGGGCCCAGGCTGTGTCACAGCACCACAGCAGCCTCTCTCTCCCTCTCTCTCTCTCTCTCTCCGTGTGTGGGCCTCCTTGTTTTGTCATCTTTTTCAAAGTGTTTAGGAATCATCTGTAACACTCTAACCTCAGCATGTCTTCTGGCGAGTTGCACGAAACGAAAGCACACATTTACAAGGCCACGAAAGATGCCCCTGTTCTGTTTAGGAGTAATCACACGCAGATACACAAATGCACATCGCACAAGAAGGTATATACACTGCATGCAATTTTGAGTTTCTTGAATTGAGTCATGGCAATGGATTATGATTGGTACAGTTGTAAGTAAAAAATGGTTGTGCATATTGTATTTCTCCTAAATTCCAAAGAAAATAGTACAGTAAGTGAACCATAGGAGATTGACAATATCACTGAGGTTATGATCTATCCCACTTTTTGTGTATGAATACTTTATACTCAGTGTCTGCTTGAAGTTTATCTTACTTGGCACATGTTGGTCAATATCTTTCACAACAACATATTGTAACCTACTATGTTGAAACTATGCAATAGCTGGCCCAGTGTCAGCAACTCTCCTTTCCTCTCCTCTCGTCCCAGACGCCATCTCCTAGGTTGCGTTGAGGAGAACACCTGAGACTGTTTCCATATGATGCACAGTGGCATTCGGCGAGAAAAGCCAGAAACAAGGCGGACTGTCTCACTAATGGGACACTTAGCCGTCTGGGCTTATGTCATCCTGTCCCAGCGCGGAGCATCCAATAGCCTCTCCTCATCTCCCCTCGCCTCCCCTATCTCAGCCATCCAGCCCCACGGCACGCCAATCGATCCTGCGGCCAGCAACCCTGCTGGCGGTCACGGCTCAGGCAACCGGAGATGTCAAGGCCCTGAGGTGTCCCCCTCATCGTCTACGAACTCCCCCACACACAACCCACCACACCCCGCCACTCCTGACCTTGACCTAAGTCCGGATAACCTGGTCCAGTACTTAGCTGAATTGAGTTTAGATTGTGACAGAATAGCTACCTAAGATTTTTTCAGACCCACTGGGCACAAACGTCAGTACAGCATCTGGTTTCGATTTATATTTGGTTGAGTTTTCAACTAACATGAAATCAACTTGAAATCAACCAAACATTTCACACTGTCCATTGGATTTAGGTAAACATTTGGGTGAAAAAAAAATGAAATTCCCTAAGGTTGATGATTTTTTTCAAATCCAATCAGATTTCCACATTGATTCGACGTCATCACATAAAATGTTTTGGTTGAAATGACATGGAAACAACGTTGAGTCAACCAGTTTTGCCCAGTGGGGAGTAACTTGTCTTGAGTGAGGACTATACTTCCAAATCCTCTTCCAAATCTGGATGAACCAACACTTCAGTAGATCTGTTGTGTTATCTTGATGTGGAACAGAGAGGCATACTTACACCAAGAACATGTATGTTAAAAGCATCTACACTGTACTTCATTGACAAATATGTTTAACACAAGTTGCTCATGTATAATGGAACCGGAGGGGATGGCTGAGGTTTTACGTGCTCCTAACCAACTGTGCTATTTTGTTCATTTCTTTCGTGTTGTTTGTTGTTTGTAACTTATTTTGTACATAATGTTGCTGCTACCGTCTCTTATGACCGAAAATAACTTCTGGACATCAGAACAACGATTACTCACCTCAAAATGGAAGAAGAATGTTTCTTTAACAAGCCCGACGGGAAGGATATACTACTTTCCCAGGAACAGGACCAAATCCCCATCATTTGCGTGAAGAAAAGATGGAGAAAGAGGGGGCGGAGGTCGGGCTGCCTTCTGAGAATTCGTAGACGAGCGAGTAAACTCCCACTGTCATCCGTTCTATTGGCCAACATGTAATCATTGGAAAATAAAATCAATGACCTAAGATCAAGATTATCCTACCAACGGGACAATAAAACTGTAATATCTTACATTTCACCGAGTTGTGTTTGAGCGATAACACGGATAATATACAGCTGGCAGGATTTTCCATGCATTGGCAGAACAGATAAGCTACATCTGGTAAGATGAGGGGTGGGGGTGTGTCTATTTGTCAATAACAGCTGGTGCGCAAAGTCTAATATTAAAGAAGTCTCGAGGTATTGCTCACCTGAGGTAGAGTACCTTATGATAAGCTGTAGACCACACTATCTACCAAGAGAGTTCTCCTCTATATTATTCGTAGCCATCTATTTACCACCACAGACCGATGCTGGCACTAAGACCGCACTCAACCAACTTTATAAGGCCATAAGCATAAAGAAAATGCTCATCCAGAAGCGGCGCTCCTGGTGGCCGGGGACTTTAATGCAGGCAAACTTAAATCGGTTTTACCTCATTTCTACCAGCATGTCACATGTGCAACCACAGGAAAAAAAACTCCAGAACACCTTTACTCCACAAACAGAGATGCATACAAAGCTCTTCTCCACCTTCCATTTGGCTAATCTGACCATAATTCTATCCTCCTGACTCCTGCTTACAAGCAAAAACTAAAGCAGGAAGTAGCAGTGACTCGCTCAATACGGAAGTGGTCAGGCGTACATTCTCTCTTTATTTGAAAACGTAACACCGGGAAAAAACAATGAACACAAACTGAACGTAAAGCTAGTCGTGCAGAAAGCAACAAACAAAGACAAGATCCCACAAAACCCAAAAGGAAACTGACAACTTATATCTGATTCCCAATCAGAGACAACGATAGACAGCTGCCTCCGGTTGGGAATCAAACACACCAACATAGAAACAGAAAACCGAGAATGCCCACCCTAATCACACCCTGACCTAACCAAATAGAGAAATAAAAAGGGTCTCTAAGGTCATGGCGTAACAGAAGCCATGGATTAGAGGCAACATCCGCATCGAGCTAAAGGCTAGAGCTACCACTTTCAAGGAGCAGGACACTAATCCAGACGCTTATAAGAAATCCCGCTATGCCCTCAGACGAACAATCAAACAAGCAAAGCGTCAATACAGGATTAAGATTGAATCCTACTACACCGGCTGTGACGCTCGTCGGATGTGGCAGGGCTCGAAAACTATTACGAACTATAAAGGGAAACCCAGACGCGAGCTGCCCAGTGACACGAGCCTACCTGACGAGCGAAATGCCTTTTATGCTTGCTTCGAGAGCAATACTGAAGCATGCACGAGAGCACCAGCTGTTCTGGACAACTGTGTGATAACGTTCTCGGTAGCTGATGTGAGCAAGACCTTTAATCAACATACACAAATATTGATGCTCTGTCTTCTGAGCAAAGCCTCTATAATGAGGGGGCTGTATTCAAACAATGTGGGTAATACTGGTGCTCACATGCATAAGGCCTGATGAGAAAGGAGAGGGCTTCCTCAAAATCACCATACATGGCTTGCTTGGTGTTGCATGTCAGCAATGATCAAATAATTCCCATCCATATGTCATATTACAGAGGTGCATGGCCAAAGACAGCAGAAAACAATACAGGACTATGACTGGCGGTAGAAGACCTGAAATAGAGTCACGTGAAACGTGTATGAGTTTAGGTGTCATGATGAAGAATGAAACTCACATGATCTACTTCATTTCTTTAAGTGTGACCTTAAAATAAACTATTGAAATAGGGCTGCAGTGCATCCAGAGTCCCCAAGATCAGTCACACACACACACACACACACACACACACACACACACACACACACACACACACACACACACACACACACACACACACACACACACACACACACACACACACACACACACACACACACACACACAGTGTACTCATAGAGCACACCTAAAAATACAGGATACTGAAGCGTTGATACACTGCAAGCCTGAAGTTTGTTTTCATCTGGACAGAATACCAAAGCAGTTATTGTGGGAAAAAAAGGAGGCTGATGCTATAACAGTGTTGTTTAGAAAAAATGTAAAACATACACAAAACGTGTGCTTAGAGGCAGGCAAGTCTTGTCTGCGATTGTGTTGTATTTTAATATCTCCATTATGCAAAGCTTACTAAAACACTGTGTGTGGTCCTGGCCTCTTCCATCTGGCCACGGTGGCCACATTGTTGTCTTTCGACTTCATTTTTTCCAACATTGGCCAGTGTTGCTTATAATAAAACCACGTTACGAAAACATTTCGTAGTCCTGACATGCACTGACAAATTCAAACATCAACAAGGAGATATGACAAGGAGAGCACCCAAAGCTCCCCTGCTATTGCTCGCGTAAACCAACATTAACAAATGAAATGAAGTTTATCGTGACTTCATGGGTCTATATTTTATCATTCTATTTCGAGAATTACTTTATAAACCTAGGAAATTCCCTGAGAGAGAGAGAGCCATTAGCCATAGGTGTTTTCGGAGCATTTCTGTTTGGATATCTGCCTTAGTGGTCTACGGTGGCTGAGTACTTGAGTGCCAATGGATCTGACTTTGACTACACTGTATTTATTACTAAGAACATACAATAAGTTAGTCGCTTACAGAGCTTGTTCTCTTCAACCCCTGTGAATGAGGCCACACAGAGGAGAAAATGAGCAGGTTTTAAAACAGCTCAGACAAGAGTCCAGTAAGTCCTTTACTTACGAATGACAGGTACGCTATTGTGGTTTCAGTTTGGCATTTACTGTATGTGGGGCATGGTGAGTACTAAAATAATCACCAATCATATTTCTTTCTTTTTTTTGTTGCAAAGCAGCCTGTAATGCTATAAGTGTCAGAAAGCATCAAAAGGGTTTACGACACCTAAACTGACACACCGTGCAATGAATCTGGTGTTATAATTCCACATTCTTTATGTCCTATGTAAGAATGAGCCTGCATGGCTTGGTGCCATACACTCGTCTCTCTCTCTCTCTCTCTCTCTCTCTCTCTCTCTCTCTCTCTCTCTCTCTCTCTCTCTCTCTCTCTCTCTCACACTCTCTCTCTCTCGCTCTCTCTCATGTCTCTCGCTCTCTCTCTCTCTATCTCGCTCTCTCTCGCTCTCTCGCTCTCTCTCTCGCTCTCTCTCTCGCTCTCTCTCTCTCTCTCTCTCTCTCTTTCTCTCACTAATGGCTTTAGCATCCATCCCTCTCTCGCAGTACAAACTTTGAGCCCATGCCGTCTCCCCTCTGGAGAAAACCAGGGGAGAGAAACATCAGTGTTGTGGGTGCTAATCATGTCGAGTGGTTTAAGCTTTTATAAACAATGTGTAAAAATTAGGCCATGCTAACAATCTGGTAATTCAGTAGCTGCCGTTGAGCTGCCACTATTCCATTCGGGGCGGGGATTATGAATGTGTGTGCAAAGCCGTTGCCCTCTTAATGAGGGGCCCATGATATTACAGCTGCTCACAATTAAAAAGGACTACCCTCCGCCCGCCAAAGCTCCCCTACGTAAATAAACGGTGGGACAGCGGAGGTGGGGCATGGTAAGCGCTGCAATAACACGGCTGATTTGGACATCTGGTGTCGTACGAGAAATGTCTCTTCCAAGGTTTTGACGTAATGAATGAATTAATCGGTCTTCCCTGGGCCCGGATGAGCTCACAGTCTAAGGCCGCTTCCATAGAAATATATAAAAATAGAATGGGATTATCAGTTCTAGGACATCTATTTCTATGGCTGCATCCCTGCTCATTCTCAGGGGTGATCAGCAGGGCTGTGTTGTGGTGGGGTGATCTAGGTCAGAGTGGTGAGTGTTAAACACCACCATACTGGAGCTAACCTGGTGCGAGTGCAGGCTTAATTCAAGTCACCTGCCAATGCTGTTAAAGGAAATGCTGTTAAACAAGAACAATTGGTCTATGTGTGGACTATGTATGAGTAGATGTTTGAGAGTCTATATTCTCTCCTCTCCTCTCCTCTCCTCTCCTCTCCTCTCCTCTCCTCTCCTCTCCTCTCCTCTCCTCTCCTCTCCTCAGAGAATAGTGTTTGACCGAATGTGCATCAAGACATCGTTCAGTAACAGGAAGTGGTTGTCATGCAGAAGTGTTGTCATGGAGAAACACCACTGACTCACAGGTCTCCATAAGACTTATACAATATTCCTATACAATGATTGGACGTGACCTCCACCTTACGAATCACCACCTTTTCTTTTGCCTAAAGCATCAATTCAGTATTTTTACAGCACCCTTTCAACGTAATGACCTGATACACTTTACTAATGATGCATAGCAATCCAATGGGTATTGTGGTTGAACAATGGCAATATCTGCTGTTTGACACCATTGCTTCCCCCGCAGACAGTAATCAGTAATCAATCTGTCTGGATACATAGTTTGGTAACCTTGACTTTCTAGATAAAGTTGCACCTGTCAAAGAGAAAGGTCAGCTCCAGATGTTAATTAACCTGGAGGGGAATTAAGTAACCGGGGGTTTAGGCTTGACATTTAACTAAGACACCTAAGCCTATACATGGCACAGTGAGCATTTTATATTTAGACTGCTATATAGTTTCCATGTGCTGGAAACAATGGGCCGAACTGATACCAATATGATACACTGTCTGATGAGAATTGTTGCTATCACTTTTTCAAACGGGTAATAAAACTGTAATAATTGGAATAATAATAACATTGGAATGTTTTACTTTTGCCATAATGATTTCTTAATGTACACTTCTCATTATTGTCTCAGTGGAATACATTTAGTGATAGAATTTGTCTCGGTATCTTTGTTTTCTTTTTGACATTGATGAGGTAGATCATATCTAGATCGTGAGTGCCTCCTGCTGTGTGGAATGCTTCGTGAAGGTGCTTCAGGGGCACCTGTCAGGGCTCGTACACAGGTGAGAGTTCCACACAGACCCACAGCATACAAAGCAGCAAAGCTTAGGCTACACAGGTATAAAGCAAGTATCAGACATTCCAGAGACCGTATACTCCCACCTTAAACAAAGTACAACTCATATAGGCTTTATATAGAATGCATAAAGGGTTCATACGCACTACATAAATGCTTCCCAAATCATAGACACCTTGCAGAGCAGAAGGTTAAGGAACACAGTGGAATGAAATACAGGTGGTAGTGGTGGGGTAGATACTAAAGTAAAGAAAGGCTGAGGATCAACAACGATGTTACGTAACTGTCTCATTAAAATGAAACTGAATGAACTGTCTATACCTATATTTAAACCTTGATACGGCCTATTTTAGAATGAAAAACACTTAGCTATTCTTGCCACATGTAAGCTACAAGAGGAAGTATTTACACTTGTTTTCCTTCAGCTTCGTGGAACATGGACATGACAACTATCGTAGTTTACAAGTCGCGGTTATTCTTTTTTTTGACCGGTTTTCAGTGTTGTAAAATACTTAAGTGAAAACACTTTAAAAGTACTACTTAAGTCGTTTTGGGGGTATCTGTACTTTCCTTTACTATTTGTATTTTTGACAACTTATACTTTTACTTCACTACATTCCTAAAGAAAATCATGTACTTTTTAACTCCATACATTTTCCCTGACGCCCAAAAGTACTCGTTACATTTTGAATGCTTAGCAGGACTTGAAAATGATCCAATTCACGCACTTTTCAAGAGAACATCCCTGGTCATTCCTACTGCCTCTGATCTGGCGGACTCACTAAACACATATGCTTTGTTTGTTAATGATGTCTGAGTTTTGGAGTGTGCCCTTGGCTATCCGTAAATTTAAAAAACAAGAAAATTGTGTTTGCTTAATATAAGGAATTTGAAATTATTTATACTTTTACTTTTACTTTTGATACTTAAGTATATTTAAAACCTTTTAGACTTACTCAATTGTACTGGGTAACTTTCACTTTCCTTGAGTCATTTTCCATTTAGGTATCTTTACTTTTACTCAAGTATGACAACTGGGTACTTTTTCCACCACTGCCGGTTTTTCCGGCATAATTTCATGAAAATTCAGTAACAGGCATGAGTCCTTCCTCCAAAAGTGCTTCCTGTCTAAATGCTCCTTACACCACACTCCAATGACGTAGTCCAGCTATGCCTGGCCTTTTCCAACAGAGTGTGTGTGTGTGTGTGTGTGTGTGTGTGTGTGTGTGTGTGTGTGTGTGTGTGTGTGTGTGTGTGTGTGTGTGTGTGTGTGTGTGTGTGTGTGTGTGTGTGTGTGTGTGTCATGACACAAGGCGTGACCCAGATGCAGACACAGGAGGCAGATGGTTGGAATTTAAGATGTTTAATAATCCAATAGGAGTAGGAAAGAGAATGGTCGTGGGCAGGCAAAAGGTCAAAACCAATTCAGAGTCCAGGAGGTACAGAGTGGCAGACAGGCTCGAGGTCAAGGCAGGCAGTATGGTCAGGCAGGCGGTTACAGAGTCCAGAAGCAGGCAAGGGTCAAAACCGGGAGGACTAGAAATGGAGAGTAGCAAAGGCAGGAGAACTGGGAAAAACGCCGGTTGACTTGGAAAATACAAGACGAACTGGCACAGAGAGACAGGAATCACAGGGATAAATACACTGGGGAAAACAAGCAACACCTGGAGGGGGTGGAGACAGTAACAAGGACAGGTGAAACAGATCAGGATGTGACAGTGTGTGTGTGTGTGTGTGTGTGTGTGTGTGTGTGTGTGTGTGTGTGTGTGTGTGTGTGTGTGTGTGTGTGTGTGTGTGTGTGTGTGTGTGTGTGTGTGTGTGTGTGTGTGTGTGTGTGTGTGTGTGTGTGTGTGAGCAAGTATGCATACATGCCTCAGTACCTACAGCTGTTTGCATGTGTGTTTGTGGACGCGTTTACCTCTGGAACACACCGTGCACAGCCTTTGAGAGCTAACGCGGCGTGCAGGGCAACATGGCCTCAATAGGGCGTGCGGGAGGGATCCACAGGAAGCTGCCAATTTACGTTGCCCAAACCTTCCCAAGCCGTTGGCCTGATCTGAAGCATGCTGTGGCTCAGCCGTCGCCCGCCGTCCCCCTCATTTCACTTCTCATGGTCTGAAAACGAGCCTGTCATTAGTGGTTTTACCCTGTGACGTGGGGAGGCAGGGGGAAAGGAGATAGCGGTAGGAGAACCCCTCCCTCCTCCCTTCCCCTCTCCCCAATGGCGCTACTGTACGTGTATGACCCTCGCATCGCCATCTGGTCCACATTGGGGACTGCCACTGTCATCTGCTGATAATTAGTGTCACCTGCACATTGCGCAGTGCGATAAACACTCAGAGTTACCAGCAGCGGGCCGGGGCGTGCGGCAGCGCTTGTTAAGACAGCCCTGGTGCTGGTGGGAGAGAGAGAGAACAGAGGAGAGAGAGGGAGAAAGGAAGAGAGGACGCGGCCTCAAGGTGTAATGGAAAGGCTCAGGCCATCACACGGTGCTCTAATTATTGGCCTCCTCGCACGTCGCGACCCACAGACACGACTGACTGGTGAAAAGGACAATCTCCATTGCAGTCTGTGCACCTAACAGTGCCTCTCTGACACAACCGTGGCAGATAGGTCCAAGTCAGCGGACTTGACAGAGTGTCATGTCTGAAAAGAAGTTTGGTGCCTGTTTTCTCAAGATACATGATTGTTTGTCTGAATGTAATTTCTGATATTTGATAGTTTTGTCTATTTGTAGGCATTTAGGACTTCCATTTGAACTTTTATCTCAGGATGTACTTCAATTTTTAGTGGCAGAAGAAGCTTTTTTGTGGAATAATGTTTGTGGAATACGGTTAAGAGTTAAGGCTTTTTTATCAAGGTAAATCTCAGATATTATATAGTTTACTGTATTTATACAGTGAGCTAATGTATATATTATATTTTTCCTCTTTCTAAAATGTATTATCAAAGATATACATGCATTATCAAAGATCAAAATGCAATGGTAAAATCCCTACATTGCGGTCTCTCATAATGCTAAAATATTTTGTTGACCACATTCCATGCTCTTGGTGACCATCGTGTCCCGGGTCACAGGCAGCACACAAGGTTACCCAGTCACTCATATGTTTACACTTCCAAATCACTGACCTTTGCTTAAACAGGAAACTCTTCTGGCCTCATATACAGTATCTCAGTGATAAATGCTTCCCCTCAAATATTTATAATGGGATCAGAAAACCACAATAACATACTAGTTTAAAATAGGCCCATCGAAACACAAGTGGCTAGTCAGATAGCATCCTTTTTTTAGGTCTGGGGAAATCCTTTTCACACGCAGGGGAGGTGAATAACTTGAGTAGTCTGGGAAAGCTCGAATAATCTTACAATCTCTTCATTTCATTGCTGCATCGCTACATTTTTGCATTACGATAAAGGAAGGGAAAAGGCTTAAAGGTGCTGAACACACTTCCACTGCTTTGTCATTACCTGACATCTAATAACAGGTTTCAAACGCCATCCTTCCTCTTAGCAATCATATCTGTACTACCATGTAAATCCAATAATCACAAATGTCTTACGAACTCTAGGGCAACATAACACCAGTCACGAGTACCCATCTGTGCTGTTGCGCGGGCGCGTTGAGCGGCCGGGCACGCTGGGACCAGAGGTATAATATTAATGTATTTTCCTTGTAATTTGGGGAACGGGGAAAAATGCCCTGATTGTAGTTCCTAAACTGTCCCCAGTGGTCTGTGAGAAGCTGATAATTGTGAGCTGGATAGATGTGTATATCAAATAGTTTACAAAATGAAGCCAGCTGTGTTTCCCCTGCATACTGTGGCTTCCTGACACGCATCATTAAACCTTATTAGCTACTTCCTTTAGCAGAGATGCTCGCCCCATCTTCCACCCCTCATATTAACATTTTCTGTCCCTCCGACTGGAAATTATTTGCTTTATTGTAGAGTATCAACTCGGTCGTAGTTTTCTGACACAGTGTAATTGGTACTTTGGAGTATAATCATGGCTAAGGACTGTGGTGATGGCTTACTGCAGATTGGGATCGTTGTCTTCTGAGTTCTCTCCTTTCATCTCCCTGTGTACTTTTTCATCTCAACACTCTATCAATCTGCTACCTTTTCCCATAGGTCCCCTCCTCTCCTGTGTTCTCCCTGCTTCTCACAGCCCATTAGCTTTGCAATGGCTCATAGAGAATCAATTGGAAAGGATCACAATAAAAAGGTAAATATGAGGGGGGATGCTGCGTTGCTCTTGAGCGCGCACGTGCGCACACACGCCAGTCAGACGCAGATTGTGTTCTACTGACACCACAATCTGAGCCAAATGGCAGATGAGTTGTAGTATAGCGGCTGTCAGGAAAGGTATTTGGATAAGACAATGTTCAGGATGTCAGAACACTTTGGAATAAAAAAATAGAAAAGCTACAAAGAGTAAATCAAGATGACCCATTCCATGAAACGAATAAGAGTGACACATTGACTGGTAGGTGAAAACTACATATAGGTGGATGTGTGAAGTGGATGAGTGATTGACTGGAATACTGTAGTAATATACTACACGGTATTAGTAGGTCGAATGTGAATGATAGATTGTCGCTGAAGGTTACTAAATGAAAGTCAGGCTTTGATAAGCCCACGCTGTAGAGATGATGTACTGCAGGATGAAGAGGGCTGGCCTTGTTGATGTAACACAAAGTTGTTGAAATAATTACTGCCATGTACCTGGGTGGTCCCTCTGAGAATAGTGTGTGTGTTTGTGTGTGTGTGTGTGTGTGTGTGTGTGTGTGTGTGTGTGTGTGTGTGTGTGTGTGTGTGTGTGTGTGTGTGTGTGTGTGTGTGTGTGTGTGTGTGTGTGTGTGTGTGTGTGTGGGTGAGAGTGTGTGTGTGTGTGGGTGAGAGTGTGTGTGTGTGTGTGTGTGTGTGTGTGTGTGGGTGGGTGAGAGTGTGTGGTGGGTGGGGAGAAGGGCTTTAGTAGGGGGGGTGGGGGTAGTAGTGATGTTTACGATTGATAGCTTCATATGCAGAGAGTTATAATAACAGCAAAGGCAGTGATGATATTAAATTAGAGCTGTTAACCCTCCAATGCTGGATAGATTGATGGGGCTATCTTACAATGGGGCCCTGTTAACGGGCAGGAAGGCCTCTGAATGGCTGAGAGAACAAGTGAAGTAAAAAGTGACAACAACCACTCGAGTGGTAAGTTACTGAGACGTCATAGGGTCATTTGTCATAGGGTCACTGTTTGACCTTAAACATGGTCTTAAAATCTGATTTTAAGTTTATTGCAAACAGTTATGAGACTAAGTCTTATTAAATTAGGTCTTTTACACAGTCATACTCAAAATCCAATTAAAAAAAGAAAGAAGAACCCGCCTGTGCACGGTATACTGAAACTTCTATTGTTTGTCAAATATGTCATAACACACAACAGGGATCCTGCTATCCCATGTGGATCGATGACACCCGTTTGTTCTGTTAAAGACCTTTGGTCATTGTTCATGTGGGGAAGAAGCTTATTTGAACCTAAATGTGTCATGGAATAATATTTTCTCAACTGTTTTCTACATGAACTACTATTCCGACTATAAAAAGGCAGTATGAATCTTATGCCAAACTTCAATTTTTGATTGGACAAACAGACGAATGAGTAACACGACACAGAGAGCAGTGAAAAGGGATATTTCTCTCTTTTTCTCGGAGAGGAACCCCAGATGCCCTTGAAGTTTTCTCGAGTGTGATTTGTAAATGAGATAGTAAGACAGACCCTTGGTATTTCTCTTGGCGCCCCGGTCATCAATTAAATAGCGACAATAATAAATGTATACATTCAGAGCGATTTCACCCAGGTGACAAATGATTTTGCCCTTGAGCTATTGACATTGTCTGGGAATAAGCTGTGTCTGTCCCTGTTGTGTATTCTGTCTGAGATCCCCCTCTTTTCCTCAGCTGCCTGCCGCACAGAGACAGAGGGTATCCGACGACATGGCAGACATATATTCATCGCGGTCATTGGAGCATGCATACAGTACACACACAAGCACACGCACACCGACATGAGCACAATGTATCACCCTCGGCGCACAAGCCTTTGGTCGTGTTTGTTCAAAAGACCAATCCAAGGAGGAGCTACTAGATCAATCTCTTAGCTTTTAATGGGGTTTGGATAGATAATGGTAAAATATTCACTCTGAATTCACTGATAGTCTCTTTAGATTGGGGTAATTGGGTCTTTTGCATGGCCCCTATACACTGGCTGAATATGTAATGGCGTGTCCTCTTTAGGCGAGACTTGAAAATTGAGCACACCTTAATCAAAAGGGATCTAGTCGTAACATGATGGTCTCCATCTCTCAGCCCCCTCCGTTTCTCTTCCACACTTCCCTCCCAAACTTAATTTCCAAAAACGTCAAGATAATGATTTGTTTTTGCACCGTAGCTGAGGCAAGTGAGCCACTGTCCTGTACATACAGTATGTATCAATAGCAGTAATGTTTGCATCTGTAATATATTGTGCTTCTCTTCATCACCACCCAGTTCTCAAGAACACTATGGGAAGGGACTGGAATTTAGCGACAGCCAGCACTCCCCTACCCTCTCTCTTAATGTTGACCATTCGAATGCAGAGCTCTTGCCAGGGATCGCTATTTATATGGTGGAATGGTGGTATATATGGTGGAATGTTGGATCCCACATGCGTTTACCCACATGCGTCATAGGCCAAGTGCCGAGCCTGAGCTTTTTTTCCATTACGCATTTTGAATTGGACCGTTTGTACATTTGAAGTGTTGCTTTTCATTTCCACTTCAATATGTCATGTGATTCATTCAACCAATTGGGTGAGTAACGGGATACTCTTATGAGGTAGAAAACAATAACTTGGCGGGGGATTGTGCCTTCGGAATGATCCATCAATAGATGTGGTTTTATCTGAAAGGGGGTTAACATATTTCAATAATGTCATTTTCATGGGGGGGGGGGGGGGGGGGGGGGGGGGCAGGTCACATGGTGAGTACAAAGGGCAATAATGTGGGAGTGTGTGAGCTGAATCAGGGCGTATGCTAAGCAAATCAATAAAACATTAAAGGCAGCATGTAGAGAGCAGCCCATTCGGTACCTGTCTGCCAAGGGCAATGGTCTAGCCACTCAGAAAAGAGAGAAGGATTGAAGTTGCTGGTCTTGAGGAATGCTCTGGCACTAACATAATTGGAAGGTAGTTGCCTTATGACTACAAATTGGTTTTTTTGCGCTTCATCAATAGGTATTTTGACACGCGGCGTCCATCACGGCGCATCTCACTCTCGCCGCGCTGAACAGAAAACGAAGTGTCCCAATAATTTCATTAAATCTCGCCCCCCCCCCCCCCCCCTCCTCCACCCCCAGCAACCTCCTTTATTGTTGGACAAGAAAAGCAATATGGTATAATTAAGTTTGATTGGGGAGCGTGTTTCCTGTGCGATCTGGAGATGAACGATGTTACCATAGCGACGTGCATCTGTGACCACTGGTGTGTGAAACATAAAGCGGGGCGTGCTTTAGACAACAGAAGACATCTGTTAACCGAGTGCATCGACACTGACCCGATGTGATGGACGAACTAATGGCGCTTAAACGAGGAGCCACACCATTTGTTGTTAATCTGCCATTGCGGTAAAGAGGTAGAGGCTCAGGTTGGCCGAGTTTGACCCAGTAGGCCACTAGAGCACTTACCTCAACTAGGTAATCACTGGAGTGCTGTAAACAGCTAGTGTATGTGTCAGCAAGCAGCACCAACATAGGCCGCTAAAATCACATGGGCTATGTGGAGTAGTGGATCGGGAACTGCATTAATGAACTATATGGTCCATATTTACAGACCACAAGAGAGTATATAACATCAAGGAGAGAATGTCACAGTGGTCACATAACATACTTAAAAGGGCTAATCAAACTTTGTCAGATGTTTTCATACCTCGGGAGGGTAGTAAAGTCGAGCTGTGTCCATGTCCCACTGTATTTATTCCGTACTATCCATCCAATCAGTAAGCAACACACCGTGTGACGTTTCTGGGGTAGAGTCTCATACGCCCAAGTACTTCTCTGCAGCTGCCACCACAACATGTCTTTTCTGCGACGCACGTTCCATTTCTGCGGTACAGTTGACAACGATGGGTGTGAACGCTAAGACGCCAACGGCACGTTGTTCCTATCTCTCTCTATTGGCCTCGGCCTCCTCACAGGGAGCCTTCAGGATCTCACCCTGGACCCATTTTACTCTACTCCTCTCTTCACTGCCTAAACATACGGCCCCTTTTGTACTACTCTGATCGTTGCAAAACCGCAGATTCAAATTCCTTTTATAAGCGTTACCACGAGACCTGGTCGTATTCCCGCGGGAACTCGCTGGATCACAGACAACGCAGGGAGCGAATTTCAATCTGTGGTTTAGGAACCTGTAGGGGATGATCAAGCAGGCAACGAGTGACGACTCAGTGGTCTATTTTCCCAAACTTGAAGTTGTTTACAAAGCAAGAGAAATTAAAAAAAACACAGTGCACAAAAAGAGTACTTAAAAACTTCTTGACGCACGGATCCCGATAGCGGGATCATTTTCGTCAACAACCTCTGAATTGCAGAGCGCCAAATAAAATAAAAATAAAATATATATTTATAATCATGAAATCACAAGTGAAATATACCAAAACACAGCTTAGCTTGTTGTTAATCCACCTATCGTGTCAGATTTTGAAAATATGCTTTACAGCGAAAGCAATCCAAGCGTTTGTGAGTTTATCAATCACTAGACAAAACAGTAAGAACAGCTAGCCGCAAATTAGCTTGGTCACGAAAGTCAGAAAAGCAATAAAATGAATCCCTTACCTTTGATAATCTTCGGATGTTTGCACTCACGAGACTCCCAGTTACACAATAAATGTTATTTTTGTTCGATAAAGATTAGTTTTATAACCAAAAACCGCCATTTGGTTTGCGCGTTATGTTCAGAAAACCACAGGCTCGTTCCGGTCCTGAATGGCAGACGAAAATTCCAAAAAGTATCCGTCATGTTCGTAGAAACATGTCAAACGTTTTTTATAATCAATCCTCAGGTTGTTTTTAACATACATAATCGATAATATTTCAACCGGATGGTAAACTATTCAATACTACAGAGAAAGAAAATGTTGAGCTACAACTCTCGGGCGCATGAACTAATCAAAGGACACCTGACGCGTTTTGATAAATCTCGCTCATTTTTCAAAATAAAAGCTTGAAACTATTTCTAAAGCCTGGTCACAGCCTGAGGAAGCCATTGGAAAAGGAATCTGGTTGATACCCCTTTAAATGGAGGAGGGTCGGGCAATGGAACAGGGATTTTTCCAAATAAAAGGCACTTCCGGGTTGGATTTCCTCAGGTTTTCGCCTGCAAAATCAGTTCTGTTATACTCACAGACAATATTTTGACAGTTTTGGAAACTTTAGAATGTTTTCTATCCTAATATGTCAATGATATGCATAGTCTAGCATCTGGGCCTGAGAAATAGTCCGTTTACCTTGGGAACGTTATTTTTCCAAACATAAAAATTCTGCCCCCTAGCTTCAAGAGGTTTTAATGTTGTAAATTGGCTTGGCCCCTAAAATCTTCACAAACTTTTACAGATGCACAATTGAGAGCATCCTGTTGGGCTGTATCACCGCCTGCAACAGCAGGGCTCTCCAGAGGGTGGTGCAGTCTGCCCAACGCATCACTGGGGGCAAACTACCTAAACTACAGCATCTGATGTCAGGGAAAGCCAAAAAGATCATCAAGGACATCAACCACCCTAGCTACGGCCTCTACACCGCGCTATCATCCAGAAGGCGAGGTCAGTACAGGTGCATCAAAGCTGGGACCGAGAGACTGAAAAACTGCTTCTATCCCAAGGTTATCAGATTGTTAAATAGCCATCACTAGCCAGCTTCCACCCGGTTACACAAACCTGCACCTTAGAGGCTGCTGCCCTATATACATAGACTTGGAATCACTGGCCACTTTAATAATGGAACACTAGTTACTTTCATAATGTTTAAATAATGTTTACATACTGCTTTACTCATCTCATATGTATATACTGTATTCTATTATATTCTGTATTTTAGTCAATGCCACTCCGACATTGCTCGATCTAATATTTATATATTTCTTAATTCCATTATTTTACTTTTAGATTTGTGTGTATTGTTGTGAATTGTTAGATACTACGGCACTGTTGGAGATAGGAACATCTGCTAAATGTGGGTATATGAATTGATTTGATTTGATTGGGCATGAAAAGTTTGGTCCAAATAAATGTTAAAGTGCGAAGGATAGGGATATTTAGCTGTGCGGCTACATGTGACTGTCACACAGCCATTGAGTTAGAAATTACCAGATTTGAAGGTGAAATATCCCTTTAAGACCAACAGTAAAAGGCAAATGACAGCCCGCTTGGAGGTATCTCAGACCATGAGAAACAAGATTCTCTGGTCTGATGAAACCAAGATTGAACTCTTTGGCCTGAATGCCAAGCGTCACGTCTGGGGGAAACCTGGCACCTTCCCTACGGTGAAGCATGGTTGTGGCAGCATCATGCTGTGGGTCTGTTTTTCAGCGGCAGGGACTGGGAGACTAGTCAGGAAATAGGGAAAGATGAACGGAGCATAGTAGAGAGAGATCTTTGATGAAAACCTGCTCCAGAGCGCTCAGGACCTCAGACTGAGGCGAAGCTTCAACATCCAACAGGACAACAACCCGAAGCACACAGCCAAGGCAACGCAGGAGTGGCTTCGAGACAAGTCTCTGAATGTTCTTGAGTGGCACAGCCAGAGCCCGGACTTAAGCCAGATCAAACATCTCTGGAACAGACCTGAAAATAGCTGTGCAGTAATGCTGCCCATCCAACCTGACAGAGGTTGAGAGGATCTGCAGAGAAGAATGTAAGAAACTCCCCAAAAACAGGTGTGCCAAGCTTGTAGTGTTATACCCAAGAAGACTAGAGGCTATAATCGCTGGGTCTTAAAAGGTCTGAATACAGTACTTATTTAAATGTGATATTTCCGGGCTTTTTTCTTCATAAATTTGCAAACATTTCTAAAAACCTGTTTTAACCAAATTTAGAATAAGGCTGCAACGTACCAAAATGTGGGAAAGTGAAGGCGTCTGAATACTTTCCGAATGCACTGTATGTGGACATCCCATTGCTCCCACGGGACCCAAGAGGATTACGTCAAGTAAGTCATGGCCTGTCCCCATTAAACATTTTGTTTAGTTCTGATATCAAATATGTTCCTTAGCGTCTGCCTCTGATAAACGCAGACCTCAACACGAGACAACAGGAAGAGACTCACATAAAGTACTATCTTCTGTCTAGTTTGATGTGCCATGATGTCCAGTTTATGGACTTTGGTTTTTGTTTTGTATTTGTGTAAACTTTTTTGTCCCAGATGTACACAGATAAGCGGCTGTTTAGTTTACTGTTTGTTTAAGCGTCCTCTCGTCTGTTATTGCAGCCATAATGACAAACAATAATAACAATAACAATATTTTATCAGCAAAATGATTGGCCTAAACAGAGAGGAGAATTTGTGATGTTAGCTGTGGTTTACACTCACTTGAGGCAGTATGAGGCCAGTTGAATGTGATGTGTTATTTGGCCTCAGCGAAGCACTCACAATCTCCCTAGTCATATAAGACAAGCCAGCTGAATTTGACAGTTCCTCCTTCATTGGCTGAAAAGGCCCTATGAGGTAACATAAAATGTGACTTTTAGATTGGAGACAAGGAAAATGTTTAAGTGTATCTGTCACGTTCCTGACCTGTTTTCTCTTGTTTTGTATTTATTTAGTATGGTCAGGGCGTGAGTTGGGTGGGTTGTCTATGTGTTGTTTTCTATGTTGGGGTTTTGTGCGTTCGGCCTGGTATGATTCTCAATCAGAGGCAGCTGTCAATCGTTGTCCCTGATTGAGAATCATACTTAGGCAGCCGGGGTTCACGTGTGTGTTTGTGGGTGTTTGTCTTCCGTGTATGTAGTTGTGCCACACGGGACTGTTTGTCGGTTAGATTCTCTTTTGCTATTTTGTTTCGTTTAGTGTTCAGTTTAATTGTTAATAAAACATGGACACTTTCCACTCTGCGTTTTGGTCCGATCCCTACACCTCCTCTTCTGACGAAGAGGAGGAAATCTGCCGCAACAGAAACACCCACCCCAGAGGACCAAGCGGAGTGGAAAAGGGCAGCAACAGCAGCAGCAACAGCGGCCAAAAACCCAGGACTCCTGGACTTGGGAAGAGATCCTGGACGGCAAAGGACCCTGGGCTAAGCCAGGGGAATATCGCCGTCCCAAGGCAGAGTTGGAGGCAGCGAAGGCAGAGAGGCGCTGGTATGAGGAGGCAGCGCGGCGACGCGGTTGGGAGCCCGAGAGTCAGACCCAAAAATGTATTGGGGGGGGGCACACGCGGAGTGTGGCAAAGCCGGGTAGGAGACCTGAGCCAACTCCCCGTGCTTACCGTGGAGTGAGAGGGCGTCGTACTGGTCAGACACCGTGTTATGCGGTGGAGCGCACAGTGTCCCCAGTACGCGTGCTTAGCCCAGTGCGGGCTATTCCACCTCGCCGCACTGGTAGGGCTAGGTTGGGCATCGAGCCGGGTGTCATGAAGCCGGCCCAACGCATCTGGTCTCCAGTGCGTCTCCTCGGGCCGGTGTACATGGCACCAGCCTTACAAATGGTGTCCCCGGTTCGCCAGCATAGCCCAGTGCGGGCTATTCCACCTCGCCGCACTGGCAGGGCTACGGGGACCATTCAACCTGGTAAGGTTGGGCAGGCTCAGTGCTCAAGAGCGCGTGTCCTCCTTCACGGTCCGGTAATTCCGGTGCCACCTCCACGTACCAGTCCTCCGGTGGCAGCCCCCCGCACCAGGCTGTCTCTCCGTTTTCTCTCTCCAGTTGCTCCCACCTGTTCAGCGCTGTCAGAGCCTTCCTCCTCTCCAGCGCAGCCAGAGTCTGAACTGCCTGCCTGCCCAGCGCTGTCTGAACTGCCTGACTGCCCAGCGCTGTCTGAGCTGCCTGCCTGCCCAGCGCTGTCAGAGCTGTCCGTCTGTCCCGAGCCGTCAGAGCTGTCCGTCTGTCCCGAGCCGTCAGAGCTGTCGAGCTGCCCGTCTGTCCCGAGCCGTCAGAGCTGCCCGTCTGTGTTGAGCAGCCAGAGCCGTCCGCCAGACAGGAGCAGCCAGAGCCGTCCGCCAGACAGGAGCAGCCAGTGCCGTCCGCCAGACAGGAGCAGCCAGTGCCGTCCGCCAGACAGGAGCAGCCAGTGCCGTCCGCCAGACAGGAGCAGCCAGTGCCGTCCGCCAGACAGGAGCAGCCAGTGCCGTCCGCCAGACAGGAGCAGCCAGTCCTGTCCGCCAGACAGGAGCAGCCAGTGCCGTCCGCCAGACAGGAGCAGCCAGTGCCGTCCGCCAGACAGGAGCAGTCAGTGCCGTCAGCCAGCCAGGATCCGCCAGTGCCGTCAGCCAGCCAGGATCCGCCAGAGCCAGCCAGCCAGGATCCGCCAGAGCCAGCCAGCCAGGATCCGCCAGAGCCAGCCAGCCAGGATCCGCCAGAGCCAGCCAGCCAGCCAGCCAGGATCCGCCGGAGCCGCCAGCCAGCCAGGATCCACCAGAGCCGCCCGCCAGCCAGGATCTGCCCCTCAGTCCGGTGCTGCCCCTCAGTCCGGTGCTGCCCCTCAGTCCGGTGCTGCCCCTCAGTCCGGTGCTGCCCTTTGGTATAGTGGGATTGACATGGAGGGTGGTTGTTAGGAGGAGGCCACGGGGGCGAGTAAGGAGGCGGACAAAGACATTGTTAAGGTGGGGTCCACGTCCCGCGCCAGAGCCACCACCGCGGACAGACGCCCACCCAGACCCTCCCCTAGAGTTTTAGGGGGTGCGCCCGGAGTTCACACCTTGAGGGGGGGGGTTATGTCACGTTCCTGACCTGTTTTCTCTTGTTTTGTATTTATTTAGTATGGTCAGGGCGTGAGTTGGGTGGGTTGTCTATGTGTTGTTTTCTATGTTGGGGTTTTGTGCGTTCGGCCTGGTATGATTCTCAATCAGAGGCAGCTGTCAATCGTTGTCCCTGATTGAGAATCATACTTAGGCAGCCGGGGTTCACGTGTGTGTTTGTGGGTGTTTGTCTTCCGTGTATGTAGTTGTGCCACACGGGACTGTTTGTCGGTTAGATTCTCTTTTGCTATTTTGTTTTTTTAGTGTTCAGTTTAATTGTTAATAAAACATGGACACTTTCCACTCTGCGTTTTGGTCCGATCCCTCTTCTGACGAAGAGGAGGAAATCTGCCGTAACAGTATCCCCATTCTCTTTCTGCCCTCTTTTCCTTTTTTTTGTGTTACTGGGCAACCAGTAGGATCCTTTCTATAGAGGCCATACTGGATTATATATGGCTGGTATTGCCGGTATTTCCCAACCAAAAAGGTAAAACAATTAACCTCTCATTTTAGAGGCATGTTTCTTTAAAATTGGACAGTCTGGGAATCAGTAATAAACCTAAGTGCTGGAATGAAGAAAAAGCTCCTTTTAAAGTCATCTACCTTGGGGAGCACACCACTGGAAACTCTCAGGCTATTTGTATTACATGAAAGCAGCTAATTAATCCTATCCAACACATGTTACAGCAGCAGGTAAATGAAGACAAAGTCACTGTGGACTGAGGCTACATGCTTCTTATTACAGGGACTTGATAAACTCCAACCTAAGCCTTATAAACGGCTTATTGGGAAGCATGGAAGAAAGTTATTCTCGATAAGCCTGTCATTTTACCAAAGAACTGAACAGGAGAAATGGTGTCTTAAGTTAAGGGAAGTTTGTCCCTTTCTGTTTAATGAGGTAATTTCTAGACAATATTTCTGTCCTTTTAGGGGACCCTTTTTTGTCTCAGCAGGGGCAAAAAAAAATGTATAGCCTCTTTAGAAAATCATTAATATGTATGAATGTAATGAACACGATGGGAGACAGAGAGCTGGTTTCAAGCGCAGGGCGCAGCAGGTGTTTATTTGTAAAGGACCACAGGGGGAGGCAGGTAGCTGGGTCCAGGGGCAGGCAGAAGGTCATACACAGGGGGTCCAAAAAGGCAACAGTACAGGCAGGGAAAAGGCTAGTAACGTAGTCCGGGAGATCAGGCAATAGGTTGATAACAGGAAATCCGATCGGCTAAAGTACAGGCAGGGAATAGGCGTCGTTAGTGAGGCAGGCCAAAACTATCATACATGGGAAGATTAAATCACAGGGGAAAACCAGTGCTCCGAAAATAAGTGTGTCACAAAACAAACAATACCTCACAATGATGGGGTGCAAAGAACTGAACTAAATAGTGTATGATAATGACATACAGGTGTGTGAACAGGTGATCAGAATTCAGGTGATTGGGATCTAGAGAGTGAGCTGCGTTCAGGGGATCTATGTGTTTGAGAGTGTGAGCTGGAAAGTGGGCTGGAAAGTTAGCTGCGTTCGGGGGATCTACTTGTTTGAGAGTGTGAGTTGGAAGCAGACGTTACAAAGGACAGGGATTATTGGTTGGGCTGTTCATGTTTTGGATGTCACAAAAAGTTTTCCAGTGTGGCCTAAACACAGGAAAAGCTTACCTGCCATATCGGTATGAAGTTATGTATAATACTGTACATTTTTTAAGAAGCACAGCTTGGGAAAAATATTGAAACAACAAACTTACAGTATCTATATATAAAATACATGCATGTCTACCATTTCACCTCAGAACATTTTTGAGAATTCAAAGCACTATTTTTCATTAGTCACACACAATACACAATAAGTGTACAATACACACGTTTGTTAGGTTTCTGCTTTAGTCCCTCTGTTTCCCTCCTGTCAGCATGACAATGACAAAATGCATGCTTATTGTCGTGACGGAGAGGAGCACACTAAAAAGTGTTGTGGAAGATTAAGGTTCGGAGAGATGAGTCAGGATTGGCTGACATTTAGCACAAGCGCGTCAGAATCCTCATTGAGCGCCTAATTCCAGTTATTACTCTGCTTCAACTGTTGCATGATGGGAACAGGACGATCAGCAGTGTCTGGCAAAGGATATGTAAACACACCTTGAGTCACTCTAGGACGTGGATATGTATAGAAGTTAACTGCCAATCCAGCTACATGAATTGAGTACAGTGAACAAAATGATTAGTTATTGTTACTTAATCATATTGTGTATTGCTGAATTCGGCCCTGTAGACATCCATAGCCCTACTTCAGTTGTTTAATTTAATGTGAAATGGATGGATAGTGTCATTGTATTTTTTTACCTTTATTTAACTAGGCAAGTCAGTTAAGAACGACAGCTTAGGAACAGTGGGTTAACTGCCTTGTTCACGGGCGGAACGACAGATTTTTACCTTGTCAGCTCAGGGATTCGATCTTGCAACCATTTCGGGTACTAGTCCACCGCTCTAACCACTAGGCTACCTGCCATATCACCCTAGAGGTGATATTCTGTGTACAGTGTACAGGCCCTCTGCCTATTCCGCTAAGTAATCCAGGCTATGAAAGCCACCTGTCACTTAGTGCAGTTTCACAGCATCGTCACGGGGCCCATCGATCTGTGTGCTTTCTTTTTGAGTGTCCCTCGGTTTATTAAGATGACAATAGTCTGTCGGGGTCCCCACTGTAATGCAGCGCACAGATCCATTATAACCCGATTAGATGTCCTTCTCCTGAAAGCGCCGCTCTGTGACGGAGAGCATAATCTTTAATGGAATTTGTGTGAAATTAAATTATACGAGCATCAATAAACATAACATAATTCAGAAGAGTAAATGGGCTTAATTTATTGGATGGGTAGGCGTAATGGCACCGGTGTGTGTAGAATGAAGATATCAGGGAGAGAGGTTCAGAACAGCGGGCTGGCAGATACAGCATCCACCAAGTGTGTGTGTGTGTGTGTGTGTGTATGTGTGTGACATGAATGTCCTGCAAGCATGAATATGGAATAGCAGGCGACTTGACTGGAAGGCACTGTGCGTGAGAGCATGTGTAACGGCTTTCCTCCTCCTCTTCATCCGAAGAGGAGGAGCAGGGATTGAACCAAAATGCAGCGTTGTGTGATGACATGATTTATTTAAACAAGACGAAAAAACGAACTACACATGAATAATTAACAAAACAAATAAACGATGTAGACAGACCTGGACGACGAACTTACATGACACACGAAGAACGCAATAACAGGAAAACTGACTACATAAAACGAACGAACAAACAAAACCGAAAACAGTCCCGTGTGGCGTAACATACAGACACTGACACAGGAGACAACCACCCACAACAAACAGTGTGAAAACACCTACCTTAATATGACTCTCAATCAGAGGAAATGAAAACCACCTGCCTCTAATTGAGAGCCATATCAGGTCACCCTTAAACCAACATAGAAACAGAAAACATAGACTGCCCACCCAAACTCACGTCCTGACCAACTAACACATACAAAACTAACAGAAAACAGGTCAGGAACGTGACATAACCCCCCCCTCAAGGTGCGAACTCCGGGCGCACCAGCACAAAGTCTAAGGGAGGGTCTGGGTGGGCATCTGACCACGGTGGTGGCTCAGGCTCTGGGCGAGGTCCCCACCCCACCATAGTCAATCCCAGCTTACTTCTCCCCCTCAGAATGACCACCTTCCTATTCCACCCACCTAATATAAGAGGCAACACCAAAATAAGGGACAGCTCCGGGACAAGGTAGCTCAGGACAGAGAGGTAGGTCAGGATAGAGAGGTAGCTCAAGATAGAGAGGTAGCTCAGGATAGAGAGGTAGCTCAGGATAGAGGGGCAACTCCGGACTGAAGGGCAGCTCCGGACAGAGAGACAGCTCTGGACTGAGTGGCAGTTCTGGATACATGGCAGCTCCTGACTGGCTGGCGGTTCTGGCAGCTCCTGACTGGCTGGCGGCTCTGGCAGCTCCTGACTGGCTGGCGGCTCTGGCAGCTCCTGACTGGCTGGCGGCTCTGAACGCTCATGGCTGGCTGACGGCTCTGGACGCTCATGGCTGGCTGACGGCTCTGGACGCTCATGGCTCGCTGACGGCTCTGGCAGATCCTGTCTGGTTGGCGGCTCTGGCAGATCCTGTCTGGTTGGCGGCTCTGGCAGATCCTGTCTGGTTGGCGGCTCTGGCAGATCCTGTCTGGTTGGCGGCTCTGGCAGATCCTGTCTGGTTGGCGGCTCTGGCAGATCCTGTCTGGTTGGCGGCTCTGGCAGATCCTGACTGACGAATGGCTCTAGCGGCTCCTGACTGACTAACGGCTCTGACGGCTCGGGACAGACGGGCGGCTCTAATGGCTCGGGACAGACGGATGGCTCAGACGGCGCTGGGGAGACGGATGGCTCAGACGGCGCTGGGGAGACGGATGGCTCAGATGGCGCTGAGGAGACGGATGGCTCAGACGGCGCTGAGGAGACGGATGGCTCAGACGGCGCTGGGGAGACGGATGGCTCAGACTGATCCTGTCTGGCGGAAGGCTTTGGCTGCTCCTGTCTGGCGGAAGGCTCTAGCGGCTCCTGTCTGGCGGAAGGCTCTAGCGGCTCCAGTCTGGCGGAAGGCTCTGTAGGCTCATGGCAGACGGGCGGCTTTGCAGGCTCATGGCAGACGGGCGGCTTTGAAGGCTCAATACAGACGGGCAGTTCATGCGGCGCTTGGCAGACGGACAGTTCAGGCGCCGTTGGGCAGACGGCAGACTCTGGCCGGCTGAGACGCACTGTAGGCCTGGTGCGTGGTGCCGGAACTGGAGGCACCGGACTGGAGACACGCACTTCAAGCCTAGTGCGGGGAGCAGGGACAGGGCACACTGACCTCTCGAAGCGCACTATAGGCCTGGTGCGTGGTACCGGCACTGGTGGCACCGGGCTGAGTGCACGCACATCAGGACGAGTACGGGGAGAAGGAACAGTGCGTACAGGGCTCTGGAGACGCACAGGAGGCTTAGTGCGTGGTGCCGGAACTGGAGGCACTGGGCTGGAGACACGCACCATAGGGAGAGTGCGTGGAGGAGGAACAGGGCTCTGGAAACGCACTGGAAGCCTGGTGCGTGGTGTAGGCACTGGTGGTACTGGGCTGGGGCGGGGAGGTAGCGCCGGAAATACCGGACCGTGCAAGCGTACTGGCTCCCTTGAGCATTGAGCCTGCCCAACCTTACCTGGTTGAATGCTCCCCGTCGCCCGACCAGTGCGGGGAGGTGGAATAACCCGCACCGGGCTATGTAGGCGAACCGGGGACACCATGCGTAAGGCTGGTGCCATGTATGCCGGCCCGAGGAGACGCACTGGAGACCAGACGCGTTGAGCCGGCATCATGGCACCTGGCTCAATGCCCAATCTAGCCCTACCAGTGCGGGGAGGTGGAATAACCCGCACCGGGCTATGCACACGTACAGGAGACACCGTGCGCTCTACTGCGTAACACGGCGTCTGCCCGTACTCCCGCTCTCCACGGTTAGCCTGGGAAGTGGGCGCAGGTCTCCTACCTGCCCTTGGCCCACTACCTCTTAGCCCCCCCCCCAAGAAATTTTTGGGGTTTCTTCACGGGCTTCCGTGCTAGCCGCATACCTTCATAAATCCGGTCTCTCTCTCCCGTTGCCTCCGCTCTCCTAATCGCCTCCAGCTGTTCCCATGGAAGGCGATCTCTTCCAGCTCGGATCTCCTCCCATGTGTAGCAACCTTTTCCATTTAACACGTCCTCCCATGTCCACTGCTCGAACTCACGCTGCTTGGTTCTGGATTGGTGGGTGGTTCTGTATCGGCTTTCCTCCTCCTCTTCATCCGAAGAGGAGGAGCAGGGATTGAACCAAAATGCAGCGTTGTGTGATGACATGATTTATTTAAACAAGACGAAAAAACGAACTACACATGAATAATTAACAAAACAAATAAACGATGTAGACAGACCTGGACGACGAACTTACATGACACACGAAGAAAGCAATAACAGGAAAACTGACTACATAAAACGAACGAACAAACAAAACCGAAAACAGTCCCGTGTGGCGTAACATACAGACACTGACACAGGAGACAACCACCCACAACAAACAGTGTGAAAACACCTACCTTAATATGACTCTCAATCAGAGGAAATGAAAACCACCTGCCTCTAATTGAGAGCCATATCAGGTCACCCTTAAACCAACATAGAAACAGAAAACATAGACTGCCCACCCAAACTCACATCCTGACCAACTAACACATACAAAACTAACAGAAAACAGGTCAGGAACGTGACAGCATGCGCGTATGTGCTCAAAGTTCTAAGGGAGGATTTTGGAGCAGCAGGAGACTAGCAGATTCTTCATCCACATGAGTGGCTAAAGAAAGTTCAGCCTTTTATTTGAAAGGACTATACTTTAATGGGCATGGTATACACGCACGCGCACGCACGCACGCACACACACACACACACACACACACACAGACACACAGACAGACTGCGAGAGCTAGAGAGGGAGATAAGGAGACAGCGAAAGTGGAAAACCAAGATATTAAATTGGGAGACAGTAAGAAAGAGATAGAGATGGATAGAGACAGAGGAACAGAATAAGGAGGAAAAGGTGCGTGGTGAAAACGTATTGAAGAATGGAGGGAGGGAGGGGGGGAGGGGGGAACTTGTGAGAGTGTGTTGAGTGGTGCTCGGAGAGGGAAGGCTTGATGGAGTAGCTCTGCAGCTCTAACAGTCAAGTGTTTGATTGTCCGGGTGGGGAATCGCGCAAGGTTGTCATTTTGCATCTCAACCTTTGGAGGAGCTTTTCTTTTTTGGGGTGGGAGGTTAATAATCAAAAATGATCTGCTTCACTAGAGCAGATAAATTGTGTCAAACACAGCTGGGACAGAGTGGCGCTGACTGTCCACCACAGCGCTAAATTGGTGGTTGTTGCGAGAGAGGAGAGGGGGGGGGGGAAATCCCCCCCCGCTCTACTGTATGACATGAACAGACTTTTAGGTGTCACATTTGGTTCTGCTCGTTCGTTTTGTGACGAATCGCAGTCAGAGTCGAGGCAGCACGGATGTAGAGAGGGCTGTGGAAGAGACGTGGGAATAGAGTGAAGCTGAAATGGAAGGAGTTCCTTCAGAGGTCGCTCAGAGCTGTCAAGTTGTTTTGACATGATTATTTTTGTCAGTCAGAATACACATGTTTATAAAGTGCATCCACAATGTTAACTGTGCTGAAGAGGGGTTTATGCAGTGCAGGCACACGCGCACCCGCGCACACACACATGCACACACACAGGCACGCATGCAGGAATACACACAGACACACACGCATGCGCTCACACACACGGACACGCAGACAGACTCACACACACAGAGACACACAGGCAGACACACACAGACAGACGGACGCACAAAAACACACACACACACACACATGAAATGTGTCGCATACAAACCACCAGCTGTTGTCACATTTTTCTCCAGCCAACCTAACTGTATTTGAAAGATACTGTATATGAAAGGCTCCTCTTCTTCATCCCATAAATCTGTGCCGTGGAGGGTAAAACAACGAGGTAAGAAAAGGAACAGAGACCAGGCTGGTTTACTTTATCATCTTTCACCCCCCAGATTTGTAGCGGTAATCGAGGATAACTTACAGTATAATCTTGTTTGTTCCTTTCTTAAGTGGAGCGATAGCATCTCTCCGGTTCATGGCTATGGAGAGGGGGAAGAGAGGGGAGGAGATGGGGTTGGGAGCAGAGGGAGGGAGGACGGAAGAGCGAGGCTGTTGTATAGCATTCTTTGTGTAGAAATCCTATAGCGCTGGTGTTTATGACCGGCCGCCCGGCTGCTCCAGACCAGGATTTACGGCCTTCCCGCCTGCTTAATGTAAGCACAGCGTTATCGGGAGAAACCCGGGAAGGAGAGCAATAAATATCCAAGATATAAGGGATCAGCAGGGGTCAATCGGTGAGGAAGGTCCCTGTCATAATTTGTTTAAGGAGCAATATTCAATAGCTATTTTGGGGGGGGATGGTCGATGGCCAGTGGGGAAAGTAATGCAAACACTTAATTATTCAGTGAGATGTGCTATGGTTCCAAGTCCGACAGCCGTTGCCACATCTCCCAGTATAACCATAAATCTGGGTTTAAGCAACTCAATTTTCTCACCGGGAGTGATACCATTCTGATGACTGGTGTATTATGTTGTTTCTAATGATGAAATTTGGATATTTAGTTGCTGAATGTTTAACTCACATTTTGATTTGAGTGTTATCTGAATGCTTCATATGCATGCACAGTCTATCAATTCAATGCATCTCGTATCTCATGAAACCACACATATCATTGGTTTTAGGCAAACAATATCAACTTTTGCACACTGATGTGTCTTTCTGTCCAATGAGGTAATTTCTAGGCCATATTTCTGTCCATTTTGGGGACCCCTTTTTGCTCAAGAGCACCCCCAGAGGCAAAAGTGATATATATATATATATATATATATAGCCTCTAATGACGAAAACAACACACTTCCACACATTTTAGTTCCTCTTCTTTTACCTGTTTACCATGATGTAGGCATATTTACATCATTCAAGTTAAGACAGAAACTTGAATTGTATGTGTTTGACTAAAAACCTTGATTTGATATAAGGCACCGTGTCCAATCGCTAATGGTGAATATTTAAATTACAGCATTTACTTAGAAATAGGCTGCTTCCACTGTATATAGATTCACATCGGCTCCAATGGGATCTCCAGTCAGATGAAATAATGCTCTGTCCATTGACCTACCATTTATTTGATTTAAGCTGCATCATTATAAGTCTGATGTTTAGGACTTGTCCCTATGGGCGGGGAGAGGAGACACTGATGGGACAGGAGATACATATCCTGCATCAGGAGAGGCATATAGAAATGTAAGCCTTGTTAATTATTAAAAAGGCTTGGCAAGAGCTCCGAGTTTAACCGATAGAGTGAATTGGAGATGAGGGTCTGTTTGCTCACTGTCAGCCAGGGCTAAATGGTGTTAGAAACACTGCCTGGGCTAAGGCGCACGCACGCACTATCACACCACTTTCCCAACATGAGGGTGTGGCTGATGGATTGTCCCGCTTTTCCCAAGCTCTGAAATTGGCATTCCTTTCCCCCCCTCTCCAGCCCTCCAGCTCAGCTTTGGGACAGGTGGTGTAAGTGTATATTTATTTATTTCCTTTCTGATACTCTCCTTTATCTCCCGCATTGTTTGTGGGCTTGTGAGATTGATCAAAATGTAATTTTCTGGGAGAGGAAGTGGGGAGAGAAATCAGTCTGCACTGTCTGACAGTCAGGAAACCTCTCTCCATCTTGCCTTCATACTTTCACCCACTCCTCTGCATCTTTGTCTCTTTCTTCTGTCTTTCTCATCTCACCTCCTCTGTCTCTTCTTACCAGTCATCCTTTCACTCTCTTTCTCTCTCTCTTTCTCTCACCTCTTTTGCTATTGTGTTGACCATGTTTTTGCAGAAATGAGTAAGAGAATTTGTTGGATCATTATTCCCTTTAGCAGGGGGATGGAGGGAGAGAGGGACGGAGGGATGGATGGAGGGATGGAGGGATAGAGGGACAGAGGGATAGAGGGATGGAGGCTGTGGCTGACCCCTAATGTAATGAGGGATCGTAAAGAGAGTCGCTGCGCCCCACTGCTGGCAGGCCATGCTGTGAACAGGGCCCTTTGGTGACCTTTGATCTCGAGTGGTCATAGGTGAGTGCTTGGACGTGGACTTTAATGACCGAAGGCTCTCATGAACAGGTCATTTTTCACCCCAGAAACTGGGGGGTCTTACAGGAGAACAACCTCAGGGTGGTGTGTGTGTCTCAACTGTACATAGAGCCAGAGGGTATACTAAAACACCTGGGGTGTATTCATTCAGACTAATACCATAGCAAACAGTTCCAAACACTTTGCAACAGAAACCCTTTACTCCAAACGAAAAACGTTTTGCAACAGGTAGGTCCCTCCCTGTTTTGTTCTGTTTGCTTCTGTTGGCTTCCATTTGGTTCATTTGGTTCCTAGTGAATACACCCCTGTGCCATGTTCAGTATAGGAAAACATTGTGGAACATTGCGGACATAATGTCATAAAAATTGAGCTGACATCATTTCTAAATGTCTGATTGGCATGTTTGTTCTTCATAAAATATTGATCGTTCCACAACATTGTGCCCTGCTGAATGTGCCCCAGCTGTAAGTGGTCAAACTACTCCCATCATGCCCTGTCAGAAGATGTCCGCCCCATTGGTCAAAATAAATGATGGAACAAAATACTGCATTGCTAAGGACGAAAATGAGCAAGGTGCACCCTGGTCACTGCCAATACAGTGCTGAAACGACTGCTTAGTCAGGTCCAACTAATCATGTACCTTTGTCAATGTATTTGAGACCAGTGAATCGTTGTCAATGACATGAGCCATTACTGTCCTGACCTCCCGGCTCTCATGGGATAAATAACCCATAGATATCATTTAAAATTGACAGGCATTTATACATAAATATTTACACTTTTCTTTTTTTGGGGGGGGGGGGGGGCACTCATGGAGAGTCTGAATGAAAAGTTAGCAGAAGAGTGTATTTTGATGTGACTATCGGTCTGTGGGTTGAAGTTTTCCCTTAATGTATTCACACACATTAAGAATAAAATGAACACAAAGCATGTTCATAAAGACCTCTTTTCTTCTTTTTCTCTAAAATATCTTTGGAATGTTAAATAGCTCTCATTTCAATGTAGATAGTTTACAATCAATAAAAGGTGAAGCATCTATTCAACTCTAAATTATATCTGTGCGTTATCAGTGGTACTGTAGATGCACATGAAACAGAGCCGACTCTTTCTGTGTGATAGAAGGCACTGCCACCACCCCCTCTCTTATTAGCTCCCCCTGATAATCGCACACAGAAGGGACCCAGGAATTTCATTCCACATGGTTGGTGGTGGTTTCTGGGTCATTTCAACCTCTGTTTTCAATTGGAGAGAGGAATTTAAATGTCATACACAGCCACTCGAAATTACTCATGATGATCTTCCTCTCCCTGAACGTCTTGCACGCTTTGAAAATACATTTCCTTGAAACGTAAAGAAAATGACGCTGATAAAAACGTTATCTCGACGTTTTCTCGTTATCTCTAAAAAGGAACCTGTTATTTTATAGCTCTCTCTGTGAAGCAGTGGCCTGTTTAAGCGCTCTGTCTCGCTATCGGTGATCCACATAGTTGACTAATGGTGTTGTGCTGCTACATGAGGTCTCTGATGCGTCATGCCAGGTGGTCATGTTAATGGTTGAGCCATAGAAGCACCTGTTGTGGCGAGACTAAAGACTGTGTGGTGCTATTTTCACATGGATGGGATATTCGACTTCCTTTCTTACCAGGTTACTCCAATATAACCAGGAATGAAATGCTGGTAACGGCAAAGCTGCACTACCTTTGTATACCATTTATTATTTCCTGTGAGCGGATTGTGAGATATTTTCTGTCCGGGGCAAATTTACACACAGGTGTAAAGAGGAAACGCAAAGCAATACACATTTGTTTGTTTTTTTAAATCCCCATTTTCCTTTCCTGATTATCAACATCCTTGAGTGAATTTCCTTCAACAAAGGATCACTCTTTCCTTCCTATCTGTAGTAGTGAATCAGAGAAGACTTTGTGGTGTTGGGATAAGGTTTCATGGGGACAGAGTAGTACCAACACAGCCTCTCGCTGTCTCTGAGTCAGAGGCTCCCGCCCTTAGAACACATGAACATGTGGCTTAGGTGCCATTGTGAAACCAATAACCATTAACAGCCAGCCACACACACATGCACGCACGCGCAAACCAGAGGATGCTGCTGAGGGGAGGACGCCTCATAATAATGCCCGGAATGGAGAAAACATGGTTTCCATGTGTTTGATACCATTCTATTAATTCCATGAATTACTAAGAGCCTGTCCTCCCCAATTAAGGTACCATACACATATCTCACTCAAAAAACACACATCACAATTTGTATTGTAAATGTTCATTAATTTATCGAAAATATATTCCCTTAAATACCAACCTACACTTACCAAATATTCCATACTTATGTTATCTTATTCTAGCATATAACATTTATTTGATCTAATATCTAACCTTATCTTACTATTGCTACAAAGTAAATCACTTGAGCTGTCAATCAGAAGTTTCAGATCGGTGACTTGGAGAGACAGGAAGCCAAAGGCCACAACCAACTCCACCCCTTCCTGATCCTCAGAGCTCACACGCCGCCTGCCCTGTGGAGTCTCCACTACCTCTTACTCCTCCTATTCCTCTTCATTGTCCTCAACCCAAGCCTATCTCAGTCTCTTGCAGAACTTTGAGATGTCCCCCATTTCTGCTGCTCAGACAGAAGCTGGTTGTAGCTGTACTGGATCCAAGTAGTCTGTCTGCACCGGCCCTCCCAGTGCTTTTCACATCTGGACAACTCAGAGAGAGGCTGGGCGGCCTTCTGCACTGAAGCATCACACCAGGTAGAGACCGTACGGTAAACTATTCAATACAACTTTCGCGCGCATGAACTAATCGAAGGACATTCAGCTATCCACTAACGCGTTTTGATAAATCTCGCTCATTTTTCAGAATAAAAGCTTGAAACTATGTCAAAAGACTGGTCACACCCTGTGTAAGCCATTGGAAAATGAATCTGGTTGATATCCCTTTAAATGGGGGAACGGCAGACAATGGAACAGGGATTTTTCAAAATAAGAGGCACTTCCGGGTTGGATTTCCTCAGGTTTTCACCTGCAAAATCAGTTCTGTTATATATTTTGACAGTTTTGGAAACTTTAGAGTGTTTTCTATCCAATCTGTCAATTATATGCATATTCTAGCATTTGGGCCTGAGAAATAGGCAGCTTACATTGGGAACGTTATTTTTTCCAAACATAAAAATTCTGCCCCCTAGCTTCAAGAGGTTTTAACGTTGTAAATGACTATTGTATCTGGAAACGGCCTCACAAGTCCTCAACTGGCAGCTTCATTAAATAGTACCCGCAAAACACCAGTGTCAACGTCAACAGTGAAGAGGTGACTCCGGGATGCTGGCATTCTAGGCAGAGTTTCTCTGTCCAGTGTCTGTGTTCTTTTGCCCATCTTAATCTTACATTTTTTTGGCCAGTTAGTTTGAGATATGGCTTTTTCTTTTCATCTCTGCCTAGAAGGCCAGCATCCCGGAGTCGCCTCTTCAATGTTGACGTTGGTGTTTTGCGGGTACTACTTAATGAAGCTGCCAGTTGAGGACTTGAGGCGTCTGTTTCTCAAACTAGACAGTAATGTACTTGTCCTCTTGCTCAGTTGTGCCTCACACTCCTCTTTCTATTCTGGTTAGAGCCAGTTTGCTCTGTTCTGTGAAGGGAGCAGTACACATCGTTGTACAAGATCTTCAGTTTCTTGGCAATTTCTCGCATTGAATAGCCCTCATTTCTCAGAACAAGAATAGACTGATCAGTTTCAGAAGAAAGTACTTTGTTTCTGGCCATTTTGAGCCTGTATTCGAACCCACAAATGCTGTATCTGCTCCAGATTCTCAACTAGTCTAAAGAAGGCCAGTTTTATTGCTTCTATAATCAGGACAACAGTTTTCAGCTGTGCTAACATAATTGCAAAATGGTTTTCTAATGATCAATTAGCCTTTTAAAATGATACACTTGGATTAGCTAACACAACGTGCCATTGGAACACAGGAGTGATGTTTGCTGATAATGGGCCTCTGTACGCCTATGTAGAAATTTCATTAAAAAATCTGACGTTTCCAGCTACAATAGTTATTTACAACATTAACAATGTCTACACTGTATTTCTGATCAATTTGATGTTATTTTAATGGACAATTTTTTATATTTTCTTTCAAAAACAAGGACATTACTAAGTGACCCCAAACTTTTTGAACGGTAGTGTATGTCTGATTTGGATATATTTGTCTGTTTTCACTGCATAACATTTAGAAGTAGTCCCTTTTCAGGTTTAGAAGAAGTGATTGCTAAATGCTAACTCCCGTTCATAATATAAGCTGTAAGCATACCTAGCATAGAGAAATGGGTGGTGGTAGCCAAAAGTTGTGTACTGTAATGCAGTTGACTGGTGAAAATGACAAGAACATGTGTTGGGGCTGACATACAGTACATACAAGCATTATACGACGTTTACCTCAACATAGTGTGAAATACACATATAAACAATAGCCTAAATGTAGGCATATTTTTCTGGGGGGAAATGAGGAGATTCGGGACCTTTCCCCCACGGCATCATTCCCTCATTAGTTTCCATGGCATTTCCATTGTTTTGATCGAGTTCCATTGACCACATTACCGCATCTATACTCAGAGTCGATGTTCACGTCATAAGGAATTCCCCTCGGCCATGTCCACAAATTGGGGAAAACAAATATTATTTCCCACTGTAAAAGAGCCAACTTCGTTGTCTATTTTTAGTTACACAGAAATAACAAAACATTCTGAAAAGCTGCTGTGTTGTTCAATGTACATGTAACCAAGTCAAAAATACAGACTTTCAGTTCGCAATGCTCCTAAGAAGGAAAATAGAGCCTGCGAGAAGAGCCCTGTGGCTTCCGGCTATTCGCCGTGGGAAATGTGGGGACCCGTTGTCCAAGTAGGCTACACTTAGCTGTGTGTGTGGAAAACATTTAATCCCAAGTAAAACCCTTTCCTTGTTTATTACAGTCCTTTTGTAACTCAACTCACTACGTGTAGAGCAGTGGTTCTTAACCTTGTTGGAGGTACTGAACCCCACCAGTTTCATATGCGCATTCACCGAACCCTTCTTAATTGGAAAAATAAAATATGATTTTTTCAAATTCAAAACATAGGTATATATTTTACTGGTGCACAAAATGAACCGTGCATCAACATCAACACCGTGTGTTCAAAGAACAAAATCATCAAAACATGATTTTCACACAAAAACAAAAACATAATAATGAATATTTACTGCAAATCAGTGTGACTTCTGCTGTTGCCTTTCAGAGACCAGTTCAGAAATGCGCGGCTTCACCTTGGCAAGTGCCACTCTCATGTCATTTTCGCAACAAAGTCTGTTCCTTTTCTTCATTTTTATGTCCAGCATCCTCGAAAAGGATTGCTCGCAAAGATATGTTGTAACAAACGGTATGAAAATCTCCAGAGCTTTCTTAGCAATAACAGGGTACGTTACCATTTGTTGACACCAAAACGTTGAAAGCGTTGTTGTTCTGAAGAGTTGCTGTTGAACCTGGCTCTGCTGAATTTCAATGATTTCATCGAGGTATTCATCATTGACATCTGTTGTCTCAACACTAAACGTGAACGGCTGTCTCACCCATGCTGGATATGACTCTCTTGTAGGGAAGTATCCGTCGAGAGACTTTGCAAGCTCATCTAAGTGCGTGGCAATTGCTTGCTTCAGTTCCGCGGGTACAGAAATGTCTCCGATTCCAGATACATCTTCGATCTTACTTACATAGTCGTCCAGCAGGGGAAAGTTTGCGAAGTTATCGTTCTCTGTTCGTCGTTTCCATAACGGTAGCTTTTTTTGAAAAGCCTTCAGGTTTTCCTCCGCTTCGATGATGTTGACTCCACCGCCCTGTATCTTTTGATTGAGATGATTGAGAGCTGCGAAGATATCAGCCATGTACGCTAAAATGAGAATGAACTCAGAATTTTTGAAGCAATCTGCATGACAATGTTGGTGCTCTTGCAAAAACAGGGCTAATTCCACACGCACGGCAAAAACACGATTCAGCACCTGTCCCCGGGATAACCACCGAACGTTAGAATGGTACAGAAGTACCTCGAATTCAGAGCCCATTTCTTTACACAGCTCACTGAAGATGCGGTGCCTCAGAGCACTAGTTCGCACATAGTTCACGCATTCCACTACAATTTTTAATACTTCTGCCAGTTTTGGAGGCAAGGTTTTTGTTGCCAACGCATGCCTGTGCAGAATACAATGCGTAACAATGATGTGTGGTGCATCGGCTTTCACTAGCGCACCAAAACCAGACTTTCTTCCCAACATGACTGGAGCTCCGTCCGAACAAACTGCAGAAACCATATCCCACGAAAGATTGTTGTCTTTGAAGAAGTCATCCACAAGTTTCTTCACATCGGCTGCCTTAGTTGTTGTTGTAAGAGGCTTACAAAATAAAAAATCTTCCTTTATCACGTCGTCTTTCACATAAAGCACGAATACAGCAAGCTGGGTTAGATTGGAAACGTCTGTGGTCTCGTCGAGTTGAAGGCTGAATTTTGCCGGGCTTGAAATCAGATCTGCAACTACTTGAGCCAAGATGTCTTTGCTCATGTCCTCTATTCTGTCGCTGATGGTGTCATTTGAAAGAGGAATTTGGGATAACTTAACTTCAGCCTCTTTTCCCAGCATGATATTCGCCATCTTCAACACAGCTGGTTTTATGAGTGTTTCACCAATGGTGTGTGGTTTGCCCTGCTTTGCGATCAGGTAAGCAACTTCGTACGATGCTGTGAGGATCGGTTTGTTGATGGGTACAAAGCCGAGAACAGGCAGAGTAGCCTTTTCATCGAATCTGGCTCTCTTCACCTTGAATTCAGCGAGCGTTGTGTTCTTGTATTTTCCATCTCCATGCAGCTGAAGGAAGTGTTCTCTTAGTTTTGCCGGTGCTAGACTAGAATTGCTCAACTTGGCAGTGCAAATCATGCAGTTAGGACGCACGTTCCGTTATACATGTGAATCCATATTGTACATATTCGTCCGACCACTTTCTTTTTTTGCTCGACATAGTAAGTATGAAGGGATTAAAATATTAAGAAAGAAATCACAAGACGTACCATCACGACAGTCACAAGTTGACTACTGAGCGCACCAAATTCCCTGCAGCACAGATAGGCCAAGCGATGTTGCGTGATCACCTGCAGCCAATGATGGCCAAGCGGGGCGTGTCATCACGAATCATATGAGTCGGATGTGTGTCTTGACCTCCGCCGAACCCCTGAGACTGACTCACCGAACCCCTGGGGTTCGATCGAACCCAGGTTAAGAACCACTGGTGTAGAGTGTTTGTTTGTGTTGTTGGTCTTGGCTAGCTTAATGTTCCGGTCGGTAGCTAGCTAGCACTCACGCGGCTGCTAGCATAGTCGTCAAAAGGGACTTGGGGGAAGCCCTACAAAATTACTTTTTCTAAGTAGTGTCAAAGCTCGGAAGCAGGCAATGTTGAAACGTAATCTTTAGACATGTTATTGCAATTGATTAAATCAAGAAGACAACAAGAAGATTGCGTTTGAAAAAGGCCACATTTCCCAGTCGGGGACCAGTCGGGGACTATGTAAGTGTGTTTTTATGGCAATGGATTTAAATAAACACTGGCTGTTATCAACCGCTGGCTGTTATCAAATTGATTGTGTGATGTCATCATGTTCACATGGAATTGTATTTTTATGATTTGGTATTGACATGACAATGAAATGCAGTGGCTTGAGTGATGCAGAATATCATTGCAATGGAGTTTAATATTGGCCATTGTTTAAAAATTATTTTAACATTCAGAAATGCACAAATAACCCATGCTTTTTGTGGTATGCATGCAGATATTAATCAGACAAGCGGCACTCCGCGCTCACTGGTGGTAAATCATTGAACATGATTAATTCGATCCAATGCAATGTTGTCTGTGAGAACAGACAGTGAAGCAACCACCAAATCATTTTCAACACAATGTTTGTTGTTTTTTCTTTGCTTCATTGCAGTATTATGATTACACACACACACACACACACACACACACACACACACACACACACACACACACACACACACACACACACACACACACACACACACACACACACACACACACACACACACACACACACACACACACACACACACACACACACACACACACACAGCTTTATATCATGTTATGTCCCCTTATTAAACAGCTGCACTTTAAAGTAGCCAAGGGACCCTCCTCCATCTCACCCTCCACAGAGGCCAACTTCTGGGACAACTAGTATCACAGTGAACATGATGAGTCCATGAAGACTGATAAAAAAAAGCCTGCTAGAGCCAGGTAGTGCTGCTGGCCATCTCTCTCTCACTCTCTCTCTCATTCCGACAGGCTGCCTAGCCACAGCCAAGCACGGCCCAAATAATAAACAGATGGCCATCACCAAATACAGCCAGCCCCAGTCCAACACTACAAAGGAACCCAAAATGAAATGATAGGGTATTAGCGGGGGAGATACAATTTGCAGGTCAAAATGTAATGTTAACCTTTCACTGTGCAAATTGAAAATTAACCTTTGGGGTATTGAATTATATGCAGCTGATGCTGTCTGCTTGTGCAGGGCAGGCAGACGCTGTTTCTGCTGGGAGGAAGGAGAGGAGGAAGGAACGGTGATGAAACCGGATCGTTTTATGACTCTACTGGCTTTATTTCAATTGTGTGCACTCTTCAAGAGGAATTTTAGTCAAGGAAATCAGGCGGAGATTGAGCAAATTGAGCATTGAGGGAGTGAAGACACCACTCTGGAGTTCCTTGGTGCTCTCAATCCCACATATATTTTATTTAACCACATATTAGCTAGGATCAGGGATAGTCTGTTGTTTTTCCACTGACCATAATTCCAACCAGCTCCACGTAACAAATATAAACAAATAGAACAGCTTAATGTATTTGTTTCGTTCCAGACACAAACAAAATGCCAGTCATTTTTCATCGAATTATGATTTCCTGACAAGGAGCCCAGGTCCGGAGTTATTTTCCTCCTGATTTTCCTGATGAATGCATTTATACAAATCGCTGGCCTCTTTTCTACTGTTCTGAGAGAATTATTCCAGGCCTTAAAACCCTCAGTGCAAAAGACTTATAATGCTAATTAACCTTGTCATATTTAGCAGCTGTCAGCAAAATGACCACTGTACTGGGGCCAGTCCTCATAAAGTGGCCCATTCATTATCCTAATCTCATTAGTTAAGATCTGTTAAGTAGCGAGTGGTTTTAATGCATGCTTTTCCATTTTAATTATTTATTGACCATAAATACATTTAAGTGCATTAGGGTCCTGGGGCGAGGAGCATGCAGAGAGGTCCCTAATATATAACGGGGTAAACACATTATCTAAATGTACATATCTAGCTAATCATGCATCAGGCCATATCAATGTGAGGCCTTGACATACATTTCTGTTTGACCTCTGACCTGGGTCATGCTCTCTCAGGGTTTCTGTCACACCGGGGTCTTAACGCTTCCTTGAAAAATACATTTAAAAGAAAACGACAGATGCCATTGCCGATCAGCAAAGCTCAAGCCCTCTCCCACCTCTCCCGGGAATAGGCCCCTGTATTGTTATATGTAAATGCTAACAGTAGTGAGTATTTCTAAATTGCTCCACGGTTAATCATGTTACAGATTAAGAATCATTTGTGGATTAGTATTAAATATATGAATAAGCGTTGCATATTAGCACACATGGTGAGTAATGTCACGCTGAGGAGAGGAAGTGGAGGGAGGCTCTCTCTCTCTCTCTCTCTCTCTCTCTCTCTCAGTCTCTCAGTCTCTCAGTTTTTGTGGGGTACAATTATTGCTCTCAGACATATAGAGGACCTATAGTAATTGACAGTCCTCACCACAACACAGTGAGAAGGTATTGTTATAGATGACAGGGACACAAGCTCCTTGTCCTCCATATCTACTTGCAGTGTATTGCTCGTTTGTGTAAGTAAATGCGACTCTGAATTGTCTGTGTTAGTATGCAAATTACTCCTAATAGACAGGGGAGTAAAGGGTGGTTCCACACATGCTGTGTGTGCATATGTGTATGTGTAATGTTTATGCATACATCTGTGCATGCACGCGCATGTGTGTGTGTGTGTGCGCATGCTTACGTGTGTGTGTGTTCCTACCCCCTGACTAGATGCTGGATGTTCCTTGCTGCTCCTCAGGTGGCTGTGTGCAGTGAATTCCAGGACCGCTGTAGAGCAGCTGTAGACCCCTGTAGGATAAGTCTCCACTATCTTCATATCCTGTCAGGACAGCAGAGAATTAACGTTATTGTCTGTGTGAACAGTAACTATCCACTATCCACTATGTGTCAGAGGGTCTGTGTGCGTGCCTGCGTGCCTGCGTGCCTGCGTGCCTGCGTGCGTGCGTGCGTGCGTGCGTGCGTGCGTGCGTGCGTGCGTGCGTGCGTGCGCATGTGTGATGGTGACGGAGTTTGTTTTGCGAACAATGATCAGAAAATTTTGTTATACTGAAATATATTTAGTTTTGTACTCCTCACTAAAATAATAGTTGAGAAGTATGTCTCTCGATTCACACGCTGAAGGGTTAATGCTTGTGCTGCCATCATAGTTTTGGCAAGCAACACATGCCAGTGCAAATCAGGTTTTATAACATAATTGTATGTGTCTGGTTACTGTATTAAGCCGATTAGCGGATTAAAAGCTTTCAGCATCATTGAACTGTACATAGAAATCTCTAGATGAAATGATGCAGTGTACATGCTTTAATGACTACGTCCTTTGTCTATTTCGCCAATTACGGTATGCAAACAGGGGGCGAGTGTGACGTGTCTAACATGTGTTTTACAGCGTGCGGTACTGTGTGTTATTTATCCTCTCCTCTTCGGCCTAGCAACCTTGTTGTGGTGCTTCATAATTATCCTGCCGTTCCAATATATTATGGGCTCCATGCATTATGTCAGCAGAGGCGATCAATGTGGGGCTAACACGATTGGATATATTACAGTTATTTCAGGGGCTGGCTAGCACACTGAGTAGAGTGGCAGGCGTATGGTCATAATTGCATTGGCTGTATTTGTGAGTCAATACAAGCTGAGGGCAACTTAATTTAATTAGTGGCCTGTGATTAGGAGCTTTTCCCAGGAGTAGATGGATGAGGCCGTATGTCATAATCATAACAATGGTGTTAATGATGTACAGATCACTGTAATATCCACTCCCTGTGTGTGTGTGTGTGTGTGTGTGTGTGTGTGTGTGTGTGTGTGTGTGTGTGTGTGTGTGTGTGTGTGTGTGTGTGTGTGTGTGTGTGTGTGTGTGTGTGTGTGTGTGTGTGTGTGTGTGTGTGTGTGTGTGTGCGTCTGTCAAGTCATACTAATCATTATCCACAACCTGCTATATTATTGAGTTTTGATTGTTATCTGTTTCTCGTTCTTACTTTTGTAGTTATTGACTTTTGGGGGTAAGCTCATTTTGAATGTGTATTATTTTAGAAAGATTATTCAATTGAACAACGCCACTATATACATTTATTTTTTCCAAACTGAGCTCATCTACAATTCATTGTTTTAGTTTAAAATTAAAAGGAGCTAAAACGTCCCATGCCATCAGACAAAATACTTTTTTTCACCCGTTTTTTTCAACTAATTTATTTAGCAATCATATATTAGCTGTGGAGATGTTGTTGCCTTTGTTTTATATAGGGCTGTTGACAGGTGGCAAACAGGAGGTTAGCAGCAGACACGTGCATGTCCAAAGAAGTGGGCCCGGTGTCATGCCCTGGCCATAGAGAGGCTTTTATTCTCTATTTTGGTTAGGCCAGGGTGTGACTAGGGTGGGCATTCTAGTTTCTTTATTTCTATGTTTTCTGTTTCTATGTTTTGGCCGGGTATGGTTCTCAATCAGGGACAGCTGTCTATCGTCGTCTCTGATTGGGAATCATACTTAGGCAGCCTGTTTTTCCACCTTAGTGGTGGGTAGTTGACTTTGTTAGTGGCCTGTATAGCCCTAGTAAGCTTCACGTTCATTTTGTTGTTTCTTGTTTTTGTTGGCGACATTCATAATAAAAAGAAATGTACGCTCACCACGCTGCACCTTGGTCCGGTCATTTCCACCCTGACGACGTTCGTGACACCCGGGCTGTCTGAAGCTCCGATATTCTTCAGAGCGCATGTAGAAAAATGGGATGACTTGCCCTCTGTCACCGTACGACTTAATGAAATAGCGCAATCACATCAGATAGTTGGCAAATTCGTGTGAAAATGAGAGTGATGTTTTTGGTGACTTTTATATTGGGGGAATAAGCCCTAAACCCAGCATGTACTACAAGGAAGCTAATTAATTTTCCCACATAAATTATTTTGATATAATTTACATATAAATGTGTTTTGTGTGGAAAATAAATAAATTAGATAAATACACTGTAGTCGTAAATGACACCCTCAAGACTGCAATTTACAATTAAAATGTTAAAGCCGCTGATTATATTCAAGTACAATTTCTTCTTGACCTTCTGACCTCAGGGAAGGTAAAAGAACAAGCCTGTTTGGGCTCCGATTCTGCTTATCTGTGGTTATTCACAGTCCTTTTCAAATCAAATCAAAGTTCATTTGTCGAAGCGCTGGGGCGTTAGTCGGGCTAATTGAGGTAGTATGTACATTTATGTATAATTAAAGTCACTATGCATATATGATAAACAGAGAGTAGCAGCAGCATAAAAGAGGGGTTGGGGGGGGGCACACAATGCAATAGTCCGGGTAGCCATTTGATTACCTGTTCAGGAGTCTTATGGCTTGGGGGTAAAAACTGTTGAGAAGTCTTTTGGTCCTAGACTTGGTGCTCCGGTACCACTTGCCATGCGGTAGTAGAGAGAACAGTCTATGACTGGGGTGGCTGGGGTCTTTGACAATTTTTAGGGCCTTCCTCTGACACCGCCTGGTGTAGAGGTCCTGGATGGCAGGCAGCTTAGCACCAAGTGATGTACTGGGCCGTATGCACTACCCACTGTAGTGCCTTGCGGTCGGAGGCCGAACAGTGCTCTCGAAGTTGCAGCTGTAGAACCTTTTGAGGATCTGAGGACCCATGCCAAATCTTTTTAGTTTCCTGAGGGGGAATAGGCTTTTGTGTTTTGTGTTCTTTGTTCTGTCAACTAACGTCCCCTAACATTTCCCTTAAAAACCCATACAGGAGCATATACTGTACAATATATAATTTAACAAATATCATAGAGCAAACTGTGTACTGTATTACTACTGCACCTATCAGCCTAATTCATGTTACACGTACTTTAATTTAAAATATCCTGCATGTTGATGTTTGTTTCTATATTGCATGCCAGCCTTTGAACATGCAAGTATGAGTGTATACAGTGCCTCAAGAAAGTATTCACACCCCTTGACTTCTTCCACATTTTGTTGTGTTACAGATTGAATTTAAAATGGATTCAATTGAACTGTTCTGTCACTGGCCTACACAGAATACCCCATCATGTCAAAGTGGAATTATGTTTTTTGAATAATTTGGGAAATGAAAAGCTGAAAAGACTTGAGTCAATAAGTATTCAACCCCTTTGTTATGGAAAGCCTGAATAACTTCAGAAGTAAAAATATCCTTAACGAGTCACATAATTAGTTGCATGGACTCACTCTCTGTGCAATAATATTGAATGACTACCTCATCTCTGTACCCCACACATACAATTGTCTGTAAGGTCCCTCAGTCTAGCTGTGAATCATAAACACAGGTTCAACCACAAATACCAGGGAGGTTTTACAATGCCTCCCAAAGAAAGGCACCTATTGGTAGATGGATCTTTTTTTCTTTTTTTCAAGCAGACATTAAATATCCCTTTGAGCATGGTGAAGTTATGAATTACACTTTGGATGGTGTATCAATACACACAGTCACTACTGTGCAGTTGGCTCAGAACAGGGCAGCACGACTGGCCCCTAAAAGTACACGGAGAGCTAACATTAAATACATGCATGTCAATCTCTCATGGTTCAAAGTGGAAGAGAGATTGACATCATCATTACTTGCTTTCGTAAGAGGTGTTGACAAGCTGAAGGTACCGAGCTGTCTGTTTAAAATACTAGCACACAGCTTGGACACCCATGCATACCCCACCAGACATGCTGCCAAAGGTCTCTTCACAGTCCGAGCTGTGAAGAGTCCAGAACAGACTATGGGAGGCGCACAGTACTACATAGAGCCATGACTACATGGAACTCTATTCCACATCAGATAAGTGATGCAAGCAGTAGCATCAGATTTAAAAAGCAGGTAAAAATACACTTTATGGAACAGCGGGGACTGTGAAGTAACACAAACATAGGCACAGACACATTCATACACACACATGATAACATACTCACTATACACACACGTACACATGGATTTTGTGTTGTAGATATGTGGTAGTGAAGTACGGGCCTGAGGGCACACACTTAGTGTGTTGTGAATTCTGTAAATAATGTATTGTAATGTTTTTAAAATTGTATAACTGTCTGAATTCGGCAGGACCCCAGGAAAGTAGCTGCTGCCACTCTTCATATTTTTAAGCATGGTGGTGGCTTCATCATGTTATGTGTATGCATGCCATTGGAAAGGACTAGGGAGTTTTTTTTTTGATAAAAAGAAACGGAATAGAGCTAAGCACTGGAAAAATCATAGAATCAAATCAAATGTTATTAGTCACATGTGCCGAAAACAACGGGTGTAGAACTTACAGTGAAATGCTTACTTACAAACCCTTAACCAACAATGCAGTTTAAAAATATATATATTTATATATATTGTTAAGTAAGATAAAGAATAAGAAATAAAAGTAACAAATAATTAAAGAACAGCAGTAAAATATCAATAGCGAGACTATATACAGGGGGGTACCGGTACAGAGTCAATGTGCAGGGGCACCGGTTAGTTGAGGTAATATATACATGTAGGTAGAGTTATTAAAGTGACTATGCATAGATGATAACAACAGAGAGCAGCAGTGGTGTAAAAGGGGGGGCGGAGGGCAATGCAAATAGTCTGGGTAGCCATTTGATTAGATGTTCAGGAGTCTTATGGCTTGGGGTTAGAAGCTGTTTAGAAGCCTCTTGGACCTAGACTTGGCGTGCAGTAGCAGAGAGAACAATTTTTAGGGCCTTCCTCTGACACCGCCTAGTATATAGGTCCTGGATAGCAGGAAGCTTGACCCCAGTAATGTACTGGGCCGTACGCACTACCCTCTGTAGCCCCTTACGGTCGGATGCCGAGCAGTTGCCGTACCAGGCGGTGATTTAACCAGTCAGGATGCTCTCGATGGTGCAGCTGTATAACTTTTTGAGGATCTGGGGACCCATGCCAAATCTTTTCAGTCTCCTGAGGGGGAAAGGTGTTGTCGTGGCCTCTTCATGACAGTCTTGGTGTGTTTGGACCATGATAGTTTGTTGGTGATGTGGACACCAAGGAACTTTAAACTCTCGACCCACTCCACTGCAGCTCCGTCGATGTTAATAAGGACCTCTTCGCCCCTCCTTTTCCTGTAGTCAATGATCAGCTACTTTGTCTTGCTCACATTGAGGAAGAGGTTGTTGTCCTGGCACCACGCTGCCAGGTCTCTGACCTCCTTCGTATAGGCTGTCTCATCGTTGTCGGTGATCAGGCCTACCACTGTTGTGTCGTCAGCAAACTCAATGATGGTGTTGGAGTCGTGTTTGGCCACGCAGTAATGGGTGAACAGGGAGTACATGAGGGGACTAAGCACGCACCCCTGAGGGGCACTAGTGTTGAGGATCAGCGTGGCAGATGTATTGTTGCCTACCCTTACCACCTGGGGGCGGCACATCAGGAAGTCCAATATCCAGTTGCAGAGGGAGGTGTTTCGTCCCAGGGTCCTTAGCTTAGTGATTACGTTTGTGTGTACTATGGTGTTGAATGCTGAGCAGTAGTCAATGAACAGCATTCTCAAATAGGTGTTCCTTTTGTCCAGGTGGGAAAGGGCAGTGTGTTTGAGTGCGTTTGAGATTGTGTCATATGTGGATCTGTTGGGGCGGTATGTGAATTGGACTGGGTCTAGTGTTTCCAGGATGATGATGTTGATACGAGCCATGACCAACCTTTCATAGCCATTCAGGAGTACACATGTTTTTGGTCATGTAGTGTAAATTGGCTTGAAAATCTATGGCAATAATTGAAAATTGCTATCTGGCAATGTTCAACAACCATCTTGACAGAGCTTGAAGGATAAAAAAAAGAATAATGTGGAAATATTGTACAATCCAGGTGTGCAAAGCACTTAGAGACTTAACCAGAAAGACTCATAGCTGTAATCGCTGCCAAAGGTGATCCTAACATGTGTTGACTCAGGGGTGTGAATACTTATGTACATGAGATATTTCTGTATTTCAGTTTCAATACACTTGCAAAAATGTCTAAAAACATGTTTTCACTTTGTCATTATTTGTTATTGTGTGTAGATGGGTGCCAAAAAATATCAATTTTATTCATTCAGGCTATAACACAACGCAATTTGAAATAGTTCAAGGGGTCTGAATAATTTCTCAAGGCACTGTATGTGTATTGACCACATGCTCCTAGAACACAGCACATCTAAAGGAAGTGGTTATGTCCACAGATGTCCACGTGGTGGCAGTGTTGTGACTGTCTGTCTGGTTTTGTCTGTGTGCACGTGCACGTGTATGTTTGTGTGTGTGTGCGTGCGTGCGTGCGTGCGTGCGTGCGTGCGTGCGTGTTTGACACTGTTGATCTGTTGATTTGACCCAGTGCTAATCAGTGTCAGAGGGCCGAGTCATGCTGTCGTGTTCTGCGGCTGACACCGACTGACACTGGGCTGAGAGGTGGAGGGACGGGAAAAATACCCTCTTGTCCAAACGCCTTCATTTATGGCCCTAAAATATCCCCATGTAAGCCTGCGTGTTTATTAGTCATGTATCAGACGTTTGGCTGATAGACACACATGCTCATTAGCCGTTAGTGTTGCTTCACAAGAGACCAATGAGAGTCATCCTCAGTTAGCGCGCATCACAGATAAAACACAATGGGGGTAGGGACTCACTCAAGTCATAGCAAGAGAAATCAAGACAACGTGTTATAACAACTTTCATGTACAAGCCGTTCATAGATCATTTATAAAACGTACAACGACGACGTGGTAAGTTAAATATTTTGTTCTGGAAATAGTGGGAAAAGACTGGAAATTCAAATGGGTACCCCGACCCTAAATTTGACGTATGCACATCAATAGCAATAGCAGGTGTAAGTAATACGCTGAGTTTGCTGTAATGTCTTATTAGATACAGCTGTCTGGATCGGGAAGAGAATCGGAAGTGTACAGATTGTGAGGTTCTGAGTAATGTGTGATTGAAATGAAATACATTACATTTGTTCTAATTGAAATGAAATAAATTGATAGTTAATATGCAGAAACAACTAATAAATGATAGACAGAATCCCATGACTGGATAATGCATGCTATGATGTGCGCTTACTGCCCAACAAGGTCAATTCCTACGGGACTTTCGCGATATGAGCTTTGTTTTGTTTCCCCCGAAACTTGGCTAAGGGTGGATACAGGTTGATAGGTTTTCTGTTGTGCGGTTGGATAGAGACTACAACAATATGGGTAAAAAAAAGTGTGGGGCGGTGTATGTTTGTATGTCAACAACAGACGGTGTCCTGCTGGACATATCACAATCAAACAGATGTTATGTACTCCGTATGCCGACGTTTTAGCTGTTAGCTGTAGACCATAATACCTTCATTATGAGTTCACAAATGTGATTGCCCTTGTCACTTACATCCCTCCTTCAGAGAATGCAAAGTGTACCATGGATAGTAAACAAACAATCATAGAGGACCTGCAGAGGGCATGTCCAGATGGAGGTTTTTTTAAACTCTGGGGAGTTTAACCACTGCTCTCTATCCTTTGTTCTCCCCAACTTCAGGCAATTTGTTAAAATGCCCCACTTGCAATTATAAGACTATTGACTTGCTGCATGCTAATGTAAAATATGCATACTTATCCAGTGCCCTTCCCCCTTTGGGGCAGTCTGACCACAAAATGATTCAACTCCTACTGAAGTGCAGGTCAATTGTCCAGCGCCAGAAGCTCAAAACCATCATGGTATGAAAATGGTCACAGGACAGCTGTACAATTCTGAGAGAATGCTTTGATAGTACACTTAGAAAAAAGGGTTCCAAAATGGTTCTTCAATTGTCCCTATAGAAGAACACTTTTTGGTTCCAGGCAGAGCCCTTGCTGTCTCTGCCTGGCCGGTTGCCCTCTCTCTCCACTGGGATTCTCTGCCTCTAACCCTACTACAGGGGCTGAGTCACTGGCTTACTGGTGCTCTTCCATGCCATCCCTAGGAGGGGTGCGTCACTTGAGTGGGTTGAGTCACTGACGTGGTCTTCCTGTTTGGGTTTGCGCCCCCCTTTGGGTTGTGCCGTGGCGGAGATCTTTGTGGGCTATACTCTGCCTTTTCTCAGGATGGTAAGTTGGTGGTTGAAGCTTTCCCTCTAGTGGTGTGGGGGCTGTGCTTTGGCAAAGTGGGTGGGGTTATATCCTGCCTGTTTGGCCCTGTCCGGGGGTATCATCGGATGGGGCCACAGTGTCTCCTGACCCCTCCTGTCTCAGCCTCCAGTATTTATGCTGCAGCAGTTTATGTGTAGGGGGGCTAGGGTCAGTCTGTTATATCTGGAGTATTTCTCCTGTCTTATCCGGAGTCCTGTGTGAATTTAAGTATGCTCTCTCTAATTCTCTCTTTCTTTCTTTATTTCTCTCTTTCAGAGGACCTGAGCCCTAGGACCATGCCTCAGGACTACCTGGCATGATGACTCTTTGCTGTCCCCAGTCCACCTGGCCGTGCTGCTGCTCCAGTTTCAACTGTTCTGCCTGCGGCTATGGAACCCTGACCTGTTCACCGGACGTGCTACCTGTCCCAGACCTGCTGTTTTCAACTCTCTAGAGACAGCAGGAGCGATAGAGATACTCTCAATGATCGGCTATGAAAAGCCAACTGACATTTACTCCTGAGGTGCTGACCTGTTGCACCCTCGACAACTACTGTGATTATTATTATTTGACCATGCTGGTCATTTATGAACATTTGAACATCTTGGCCATGTTCTGTTATAATCTCCACCCGGCACAGCCAGAAGAGGCCTGGTCACCCCTCATAGCCTGGTTCCTCTCTAGGTTTCTTCCTAGGTTTAGGCCTTTCTAGGGAGTTTTTCCTAGTCACCGTGCTTCTACACCTGCATTGCTTGCTGTTTGGGATTTTAGGATGGGTTTCAGTACAGCACTTTTGAGATATCAGCTGATGTAAGAAGGGCTTTATAAATACATTTGATTTGATTTGATTTATATCAACTTCTGTGTGGAAATTGTTGTTCATTAGAGAACACTGAAGTGCTTCCCCAATAACAAACCATAGATTACAAAAGACATTAAGAACACACTCAATATGAAAAAAAACAAGCATTCCTGAGGTGTGACAAGGACCATGTGAAAGGGATACAGAAGGAATTAAAACAAATGATCCGGGCTTGAAAGCGGATCTACAAGAACAAGATTGAGCAACAACATCAGGGAGGTGTGGAAAGGAATGATGGATATGGTGGGAGGCCAACTGAGAGAACTGTGGATGCACCAGCTAATGAGCTCAACCAGTTCTTCGCACGCTTCGACAACTGTGATTTCTCCACAGAAAGACGGGAGTCTGTGGAGAGGTTACAGCAGCGGAGTCTGGGACCAGTCTGGCTATTACTCTGACTGTTGACCAGTTTGATAAAACATTTCTGAAACTCCTACCTTTGATGATACAGCAGTAGCAGTATAATAATATGACATCTACACAAAAGACAGGAATGCCTATGGGGGAGGGGTTGCTGTGTATGTTCAGAGCCATATTCCTGTAAAGCTTAGTGAGGATCTCATGTCAACTGTACAGTAGTTAAAGTGGTGTGGTTGCAAGTTCACCTGCCTCATGTAAAGCTTCTTATTTTAGCATGCTGCTATAGGCCACCAAGTACTAACAGTCAGTATTTGCAACTGTGACTAATGTCTGTAATATGACCCAGGTTATCACTCAACCAACTACAGTAGAGTGCATGCCAATAGTGTTGGATCTGTGACATCCACTTTTATTGATCATATTTTCACTAATGCTACAGTTCCCATTGGCTGTAGTGATCATAACATTGTGGCAATAACATGGAAAGCCAAAGTGCCAAAGGTTGGACCTAAAGTAATTTATAAAAGATTATACAAAATGTTCTTTCAGGAGTCTTTTGTTGAAGATATAAATACATTTATGTTGGTCTGATGTGTATGAGGAAGTGAATCCAGATGCAATGGAAGCATTTGTAAAGTTATTCATGCCAATTGTTGACAAGCATGCACCTGTTAAGAGACTGGGATTACTGTCGAAAAATTGTATGGTTCAACGAAATGATGCAACGGGCAGTATTGTACAGCCGTGATCGTATGGAACTCCCTTTCATCTCCAATTACTCAAGCAAACAGCAAAATGATCTATAAAAAGGTGTAGAACAACAACAGGGACTGTAAAATGACACACTATCACATTCTAACACACACAATCTACACACATTTTATTATTTAGTTAAACTGTTTGAATATTGTTGTATTCTACATTTGTGTGACTGTTCTTGTCTATCAGTGTATCAGTGTTGTATTACTCGTCGTGTTTTATGTTTTTTTGTGTGACCCGAGGAAGATTAGCTGCTGCTTCAGCAAAAGCTAATGGGGATCCGAGTAAATCAAACCAAATCAAAACAGTTCAAACTGACCAATGCCAGGAAGGCTGCGGGTCCGGATGAAGTCAAACCGCAGGTGCTCAAGAACTGTGTTGAGCAGCAGTGCTGAATCCTACACTTTATCTGCATGCAGTCACTGTCTACCTCCATTGTACCTATACCGTGAAAATACTCCTGCATTGTGCCTGTACCCCAAAATGCCAATGGGCAGAGCCTAAACAACTTCTGGCCTGTGCACTCAGCTGGTGCACAATCTCTAATATTAAGGAAGTCTCGAGGTTCTGCTCGCCTGAGTTAGAATACCTCATGATACACTGTAGACCACACTATTTACCAAGAGAGTTTTCATCTTTTCATCTGTATTTTTCGTATCTGTCTATTTACCACCACAAACCAATGCTGGCACTAAGACCACACTCAACGAGCTGTATAGGGCCATAAGAAAATAAGAAAATGCTGATCCAGAGGCGGCACTACTAGTGACCGATGATTTTAATGCAGGAAAACTGAAATCCGTTTTACCTCATTTCTACCAGCATGTCACATGTGCAACTAGAGGGATAAAACTGTAGATCACCTTAATTCCACACACAGAGATGCATACAAAACTCTCCCCAGCCCTCCTCTATACTCCTGATTCCTGCTTACAAGCAAAAACTTGATGAGGATTTATTTTGATCCATTTTAGAATAAAGCTGTAACGTAACAAAATGTGGAAAAAGTCAAGGGGTCTGAATATTTTCCGAATGCACTGTACGTGCATATCCCAACAGAAGCCATGGATTACAGGCAAGATCTGCACTGAGCTAAATGCTAGAGCATATAAGAAATTCCGCAACGCTCTCCGGCGAACCATCAAAAAGACAAAGGGTCAATACAGGACTAAGATTGAATCCTACTAAACCGGCTCTGACATTCGACGGCTGTGGCAGGGCTTGCAAACTATTACGGATTACAAAGGGAAACCCAGCCGAGGACTGCCCAGTGACACGAACCTACCAGACTAGCTAAATGCCTTCTATGCTCGCTTCAAGGCAAGCAACACTGAACCATATGTGAGAGCACAAGCTGTTCCGGACGACTTTATGATCACGCTCTTCGTAGCCGATGTGAATAAGACCTTTTAACAGGCTAACCTTTTAGCTAACCCTTCCCTTAACCTTAACCCTTTAACCTAACCCCTAACTTTAACCCCTAACCCTAACCCCTAGCCAAGCTAACGTTAGCCAGGTAGCTAAAATGAGTTTTAGCCACCTAGTCACCTACAGTAGATTACGTTAGCCAAAACAAATTCATACCACATCATACGTTTTGCGAATTCATAACATGTCATACGAATTGTAATTTGTAACAGGGTTTACATACCGCCCCAACAGATCCGCAGAGGACGTAATCTCTATTGCACTCCACAAGAACACCGAGGTGAGAATGTTGTTAATTGACTACAGCTCAGCGTTCAACACTATAGTGCCCTCCAAGCTCATCACTAAGCTAAGGACCCTGGGACTGAACACCTCCCTCTTCAATTGGATCCTGGACTTCCTGCCTGGCCACCCCCAGGTGGTGAGGGTAGGCAACAACACCTCCACCACACTGACCCTCAACACAGGGGCCACTCAGGGGTGCGTGCTCAGTCTCCTCCTGTTCACCCATGACTATTTCACTATAGAGTCTACACGTATTTGGTGCATGTGAGCAATATTACTTTTGTTGACCCTATGAGCACAAGACGTTGAAAATACATATTTTGGGTAAAAATATGTTTAACCAATTTTGCTCACTGGGAAGGCTAAATCCAACTGTCATCGAAAACATTGTGTTCCTCGTCAACTCAGAAAGGGAAAGATTCCGCGGCAGGTTACTACCAAACTCCTTTCAGGATTTTGAGCTCTTTCAAATGTCTCCATCAGTCCTCCTTCCCTCAACCACTGCTCCCCATGCGTTTCTCAGTAGGTTAGGTTACCCAACGTCTGCATAAGTAGCACACTTCTCTTTGTTGGCTGGGTAAATTGATATTTCACTATTTTATGCAAACTGACACAACTCTCAAAAGTATCCCTGGTCCCCATCTACGCATGACATCACCACGTCTGCCTTTAATTAAAAACCAAAATGGCAGGAGGAGAAATATGAGCGGATATTTGAATTTCAGTCACTATCGCATTTCCCTTATTTCACAGTCTGCATCCGTGGAATGTGTCATACATGTGAATATACAATGATGTGATCCGTCAGAGAGCGTTAGAGCTAGGGCAGTGGAGAGAGGAAAGTGCTGTGAATGAGAGACTGCTGTGAATGAGAGACCATGGAAATGCAGTAGAGTCTTTCTTACCCAGGTGGATTTCACAAGGAGGCCCAGCACACATTAAGGAGGGCATTTTCAACTCATTTACTTCAACTGTACCTCTCAGGTTTCTCCATCATGTAGCCTAAGACTTATTCATACACACACATATGCATGTGAGCGTGCACGCACACATACAAACACACAAGAAATAAAAGAATGGAGAGAGGTCATCCACTGGGTAAAAAATCGGTCCTCTCAATGAAAGAAGAAAACTGAAGAGACAGAGGATAACTGTCATGGAAATGTTTTACGCATACTGTACACTCTTAGAAAAAAAGCCTTCTAAAAAGGTTCTGAGGCTGTCCCCATAGGATAACCCCTTTTGGTTCCAGGTAGAACTATTTGGGGTTCCAAAAGAACCAAAGGGGAGGGGTTCTCCTATGGGGACAGTCATAAAACACTTGTTGGTTCTAAATAGCACCTTTTTTTTCTAAGAGTGTGCAGTAGAGGCCTAAAGACATTTAAAAGTATAAATGCAGATCAGAATTGAGTGACACATAGATATGAATGGAGTGAAAATAGATCTGGGGAGGGTAAGGCTGGAAAAAGTTCAATGGGAGGAACATTTAGTTGTTCATTCTTCCTCACAACCTTTGACGCCTGAGTGTACAAAACATTAGCTCTCTCCATGACAGACTGGCCAGGTGAATCCAGGTGAAATCTATGATTCCCTATTGATGTCACCTGTTAAATCCACTTCAATCCGTGTAGATGAAGGGGAGGAGACAGGCTAAATAAGGATATTTTAAGCCTTGAGACAATTGAGACATGGATTATGTATGTGTGCCATTTAGAGGGTGAATGGGCAAGACGGAAGATGTAAGTGCCTTTGAACGGGGTAGTAGGTGCCAGGCACACCGGTTTGAGTGTGTCAGGAACTGCAATGCTGCAGGGTTTTTCACGCTCAACAGTTTCCCGTGTGTATCAAGAATGGTCCACCACCTAAAGCACATCCGGCCAACACCACTGTGGGAATCATTGGAGTCAACATGGGCCAGCATCCCTGTGGAATGCTTTCAACACCTTTTAGAGTCCACGCCCCAATGAGTTGAGGCAGTTCTGAGGGCAAAAGGGGGTTCAACTCAATATTAGGAAGGTGTTCCTAATGTTTTGTACACTCAGTGTATCTAGGTCCATCCACTGATTCAACACTGGATGAATAGTAGTTTATTGGCTATGGCATAGCTTCTCTTCCCATATCCCTTACTGCTACACAATAATTACACGCTTACCAAAGAACAACTGTACAGTGCACTATCCCTGAATTTCACTCATCACTGCAGTGGACAAAACAACAAAAAGACAGTGTCCATTGATTGAATGTCCACCAGGAGGTGTAATGAAAGACATTGGAATGACACCTTTTTCATGCAGTACTTATAATGACCAGTAGGTTGCGCCAATGGCACATGAATCAAGGATGCAGCTTTTTTTTGGTTCACCAAACTCAATTTCAAAATTGACCTGTATTTGACTTCTTGTGCTGTGTGACCATATGCAGTATTAGCTATCCATAAAATAACTGGTACCAAAGTGACTTTACATCCTTAGATCATCTTAGGAACTGTCAATCAACAAGAGCCATTCAGGCTATAAAAGTGTGATTATCCAGAACTGAGTACTATCATGTCCACTATTATAAAACTCTTAAATCCAGATGCAATCTCAGTGTCAGTTGGCAGCACAGTACATCTGCTTGGTGCCGTCTGCCTGTGGCCTGTGGGTGTCTGGACGTGCCAAGGTTAAGGACCCTCTACCCCATGTGGCAGGCAGCTGAAGGGACATCCTGCTCCCCCTTCCACCCCTCCCCTTCCATATCACCCCCCTCCACCCCCCAGCCCCTCAGACCAGGGTGAGTTATATCAAACACTTCTCCAACCTGACTGATGGTATTTTAATTACTCTTGTCTGATTCCAGTCAGCGATCCAGACACCCACAACTTTCCATCTGCTCATATCCAATGTTCTTTCCTTCAAGCCCTCGTCTGATCGCTTCACACGTCTCTACGATGCCATGATGCAGTATTGTCACGATTGTTCCTGTGATTAAACGTTTGTGGTCTCGCTCTGTCATGAGATGTGTGACGCGATATCCTTGAGACTGAGATATTAAAGCACATCTTTATCTGCTAATGTCTGTTCCTATAGTTTACTAGCTCATTTGGTCTCTGGTCAGAAATATACTCTCGATAGCCTCTGTGAATTTGTAAGCGCCTTCATATGGGAATCTATTCAAAAGAAGACATTGTTTCTCGTTATCTGCGATATTACAAACGGAAAGTTATGATGAATAGACCTATGACCAATATAACTGTGGCTCACTGAGCAAAGACATCAGAACAACTTCCAATTTTGATATTTTATGTGAATTCATGTGAAATAAACTGTTGGAAGCCCCAACGTCGATTTATGGTTGTAATCTGGGTTAATATGAGACAAAATGAAGAGTAACTGCAAACTTGATTAAATTGATAAATGGAGTTGAAATAACAAGACAACAATGTTTAGCCAACCAATCGACCTTGCTTCATGTGTTAATTTAAGGTGGCATACAAATGATCATTGATGCTATGTACAGTATGTGTGTAATTGTGTGCACATAACTTGGACTGTGTGTCCACAGTCCACCAACACAATGCATGTAGGAAAAACAGAGGACCTCAGCTTGGGCACATAGAACAATAGTGCAGTGTTTTCCTATTGTAGAGTCCAACTATTTTGCCAGTCAAATCTGCATACCTAAAATGCAGTGAGGGTGGGTGGCGTGGTGAATGTGGCACTCTACTAACACTGTCCTGCCTGTTTTACCTGCTGTGTTACACCCTCAAAAACACACATCTGGACATATGCTCATGTGCTCATGTTCAAACCATACATTATGTGTACATATGTGTCACAGTTCAAAAGGACAGTATGATTAAAGTAGATCAGAAAATAATAACATTTTCTACTACTGTAATCCAAGGAAGCCAAGCATACTCTATATTATTTTATTTAACACACAACAAGTACAGAACACAAGTGTACTGTACATGAAGTATCAGGATATGCCAGGGGATACAACAACACATTACACCCACATTTGACTGTCTATCTGGGGTCCAGGGGACCTCCATGGCCTAGCATCAGTCCCGGAGAAATGCCCAGACACACTTTACCATTCTGGGCAATGAGCAAGTGGTGGGAGACAACGAGGATTTCCCTCTAAAATAGAGCTTGGTGCCAGTTTCCCTCCAAAACCACATCACGGAGGCATAACTGGGTTATAATAATGCGTTTGGTGAGCGAGTTTCATAACCGTCTAGACATTGAGCCAGCGCCGCCATGCCAGTCTAGCAGCCTTAATATGAGACCCACTTCTCCACTCCAGCCAGCCAGCCAGTTCACATCCATGATGAGATGGAATGGATTTCAGAGGCCGCTTTCCACCTTCAGCTCCACTCGGGGTCTGAGGGGCTTTTAGAAGTAAACACGCACACGCAAACTCAAAACACTAATGTGTCCCAACAGAGGACCCAGGGCAGAAATTGTAAGTCTCAGCCGTCTGGAGACCTCTCTAACCAGACCCTGGTATTTCTTTCTGGGAAGTGTGGAAAGCGAGCCACACTGAGTCACTCGACTTTGAGTCAGAGCCGTTCGAGACTTTTAGAGGGGGAGTAGTGAGTCGGTGGAGGCCAATGTGGAGCATGTCTATTCTCAGTCTGGCTAGCAGGGATTCCCTCTGACAAGACCTAAAGCCTTGCTAATCAGGACTTCTGTAGAGGGAGGGGTGAACGGGAAGTATGCATGAAAGGTGTGTGTGTGTGTGTGTGTGTGTGTGTGTGTGTGTGTGTGTGTGTGTGTGTGTGTGTGTGTGTGTGTGTGTGTGTGTGTGTGTGTGTGTGTGTGTGTGTGTGTGTGTGTGTGTGTGTGTGTGTGTGAGAGAGAGAGCGATTGAGAGAGCGAGAGAGAAAATGAGTGACCGAGTGAGTGAGACAAATCTTGAGTGCGCTCGGCCAGCTACACAATTTACTGTCTGCGTGTGTATTACTATGACATAAGAACAGCAAAGACGTCATCTAACCCCCATTCCGCACAAGCTGTTATTATTCTTATTAAATAAGAGCAGCATAAACAAACCAACAACTATGACACTCTTCAATCTTCCCAAATGCAAAAGTCTGACTTGATAACTCATTACAGCGTTGAGTGTATGTCTGAATGTGTGTGCATGTTTGCATTTGCATGTGTCTGTGTGTGTGTGTTTGTATGTGCTTGTGTGTGTGTGTGTGTGTTTGCACGCACCTCCGTGCGTGTGTGTTAGTATTTTTGTATGTTAGTCTGTCTGCATATTTGTCTGGCAGCATTGCTCTCCTCAATCTCTCTTTACAAGAGAATGATTAAGGGCCCAGACGGTTTCCCAGAAGCCCCAGGGTTACGTAGGTAACAGCCGTGACACACACACACACATTCAGACATACAGCCAGCGACGTCTTGACACATGGGAGCTGCTGAGTAACAGTGCCTCCTGCTGCCAGATAGGCCAAGCTAACAAACCGTGAAGGCATGCAGACTTTCACAACCTCTTACCCAACCTGGAATGCACTGGGGAGAGATGTGTCATCTCAAATGGATGTAGTATACAGTAAGGCATTATAATGCCAGCGCTCCTGTGAAAATACTCCATCCTTCAGCTAGCGCACTAATGGTTATCTTAATGTGTTAAATAATGGATAGCATACATGGAAGAGGAATTTAACCAGGGGCGCAACTTTGGTTTTAGAAGTGGGGGGAAGGGGTATTACCTGGTGGGTGGGGGGTCTGAAGGTCCTCCCTCAGAATCTTTTGGGCATCTAAAGCTAATTTTCTGCATTTCTACACAATCTAATATGACCCTTTTGGGTCATTTTGGGGAAACTTTTATTGTAAATAAGAATAGAACACGTTTCTAAACACTTGTAAATGAATGTGGATGCTACCATGATTATGGATAATCCTGAATGAATTGTGAATAATGATGAGTGAGAAAGCTATAGACGCAAAAATAACATACCCCACCAAAAAATACCAACCTCTCCTGTTATTGTATTGGTGTGAGGTTAGAATGTCTTGGGGGTATGTATGATATTTGTGCATCTGTAATGTTCTCACTCATCACTATTCACTATTTACTCAGGATTATCTGTAATTGTGGTAGCATCCACATTAAAGTAGAAGTGTTTAGAAACATATTTTATTCTTATTTACAATAAAAGTGACTCCAAAATGATGCAGTACATTATTTAACGTTAATTTCTATTGGGCAATAAAATGATCTGAAACTCAACCAAAATAAACAGCAAATGCATCAAATATCCAGCTTGATGTAGTCATTGCGTGCTATGAATATGGGCCCGAATACTTCCCTTTTTACTAATTTTATACACATACAAGTGAATCTGTCCCAATAATTTTGCTCATCTAAAATTGGTGGACTATGTACATAAAGAGCTGTACATTTTAAAAGGTTCACCTGATATTGATGAAAATATCCTCAATTGAAAGCTGACCATCAACACTTTAACTTCCTAGTCATTTTTTAAATTTTAATTCCAAACTTTTGTATATAGAGCCAACAGAAGAAAAAATGCTTCACTGTCCCAATAAGTAAAGAGGGCACTGTAATTCATATCATAGGCCTAAAAGTACTGTAGAGCTCTTTTTACTTGCACACAGTGGTGGAAAAAGTACTCAATTGTCATACTTGAGTAAAAGTAAAGATACCTTCATATAAAATGACTCAAGTATCCCAGCAAAATACTACTTGAGTAAAAGTCTAAAAGTATCAGATTTTAAATATACTTACTGTAAGTACAGTGGAAAAGTACTCAATTGTCATACTTGAGTTAAAGTCCAAAGTTAAAGTAAATGCTATACATTAAATTCCTTATATTTAGCAAACCAGATGGCACAATTTCCTTTTTTGTAACTTTTTTTTGACAGCTAGGGGCAACTCCAACACTCCGACATCATTTACAAAGAAAGCATTTATGTTTAGTGGGTCCACCAGATCAGAGGTAGTAGGGATGAACAGGGACATTATCTTGATAAAGGTGTGAATTGGGCCTTTTTCCTGTACTGCTAAGCATTCAAATTCGAACTAATACTTTTGGGTGTCAGGGAAAATATATGGAGTAAAAAACAACAGTTTGGCAGACCCCCACGGCCAGGACTGAGCAGCCCAGCAGCTAGCGATTGCCTAAATAGGTATCTCCCCTGAGGTGGGTATGTTTCAAGACAGACTCCTTTTGTCGTACAATATTCCATGTATTAGGCATCCAGACCTTATGAAAGTTGCACAGTATGCCCTTAATCTTGTAATAAATCAAATATAATGATACATAACTTGACATTCATGCCATCCACTGTGACATTGTGGGAGGTTAACCAACCTTCCAATAAATGGCAATGCATTTCTTAGCCGCTACAAATGTCAGCTTACACGGTTTCTTCTGACAACAGTCTCCAGTATCAATATTTCCAAGCAAACACAAACAGGGAGACGGTAGAATCTGTAGGCATGCAGATAAAAGAACATGCTCTTTGCCAGAATTCAGCCAGCCTTCACAAGACCATAACATCATGTAATATGTCCCCTTTTGTGTTTTACACCTCCAGCAGAGGAATTCGATTTCTGAGTGCATGATATTCAGTTTCACCTGTATATCGTATGTTCTATGAATGGTCTTAAATTGTAGTAATTTATGTCTGAGACTATATGAACATGGCTGGGCATTCAAACATATCTGTATCATCATCAGTAGTGTCTCCAAGGTCTTCCTCACATTTTTGTTTTACATGTTTGGTGTAATCGGGAAAAGCAGCTCTAGATACCGTTTGGAAATCAACTTTAGAGGTTTGTCAGACTGCCTTAAAATAATTTCAATCTTTGACGCTTCTGGCCTGTCCAGTGTTTGCTGCACAGAGAGAATAAAGTGTTGCATCTGCAGAGGTTCACCGCAGAGCAGTCAGACTGGTCTTTCCTGGTTGTCTGACCCTGCTGAGACCTCTGATCCTGCTTAGATGAGGCATGATAAATAATTATCTTAGTGTACATGTATACATTTGTCGTGACGTTGTATTAGTTAATGTGGCGACTGTTGCTCATCGAATGATTACAAGTTTCTAATTACGTGATTAACTGAATCAAGCAATTATTAACTCATTAACCTGGGGCACCATGGGAAAACTAGTTTTTATTGAGTTTCTATTTCCCAAATTAACTCAAAGAATATCAGAATATCGATTTTACCACAGCTGCTAATTAACCAGTTGCCTCTAACAGTCTCGTTCTGAACGTCGTATAGCCCGGGATTCTGCACGGACCCGGGTCTCACTAATGAATTCGCACCACACCAATCTTAGTTGAATGTTTATTTACTAAAAAGCTAAAATGATGATAAAAGATACACATACACAAAAACACATTCTATGCTATTGATTAGAACTTAGTATAACGGGCCAACACACTAGGGCGCGTGTTACCCAAAATGGGGATTTAAAAGAGAGAGAAAGAGAGAGATTACACGAGAGGAATATACATTTGGGTGAAATTGTCAACTATGCTCATTCTAACCCTAGCCTTGCCCCAAACTGCCGCTGTTATGAGTCAGAATATAATGATGTTATTACTTGTGGAAGGTCTCCGTGGATTTTCCCGCGTGGACCGTTCAAGCTGCTCAATGACGCACTTCTCCTGCGCACCTCTCTAGGTGTCCTCACGACACGATGTCCGTGTCCTTTGGCTTTACTGGCCTGTTCCTTTGTCCTCGCTCTGGAAGGGGTCTTCGGAGGACAAATAGCTCTGTAGCTCAGAGCTCACAGCGTAAAGATGAAAGAGTGTAGATACCACGATTCGATGGGGAGTGGAGGCTAGGTGGTTCGGCTTGAATACACCCGCTTAGACCGCTACTCATCCGTAGCTTGGGTAGAAAAAGATTTATTTGTCTTCAAACTTGTTGCGTTTTGGGTTCGTTGACCTTTTAGACCTTTGGCTGCAGCTCGGGTCACTTAGTCATGTATGTTAATTCTGCACTCACAGGTTTTATACCCTCGGGTCAGAAGTGGGCGTAACCGCCTTCAGGGCAATTCTCTGGGCGTACCAGGTTTAAGGGGCAAGGTATAGATTTTACTCAAATCCAATTTTAGACAACTAACTTCACATTTCATCTCTACCGAAACATTCTCTTTGATTTGGACATTTTCCACACAACGTACAATGTATAAACATCAAGCATATACGAGGAAAACTCTTAACGTTACAATGTTTTCATAATAACGTAATCTAGTAACCTTTAATCACAAAACAAACATGACATACATTTTCATATTCCATCTATCGTCATGACCACCATTGTAGTTGACGGAAACCATTGTTCCAAAGTCCCTTTATTGCATGTTTAAAGTTCTGAGGCTGGTTCTCCATAGTGAGAGGGAATGTTTTCTGTGGCCTCAGAATTACCATGGGTGTGAGGGGTCATAAAACCCCCACATCTTCAGACCCCTAGATCTCTCCTCATCTGTTGGGGTTGAGAGATAATCTGTAGGGTTGTGGTCTCCTGTAACCTGACCTGATCAGGACAGTCATGACACATTATATTATCCAAGAATAGAATCAATGGTTCAATAATTGAAATGACCATTATTCCCAGATCCCAGACTGTAGACTACCCATGAACTCAAGATGGAACCTTGTATCCATTCACTGATTGTTATAATATACTGCAAAATTCACCTGAGCTCCATAGACTGGTCTTCCCTGGCTGTCTGATGCCTGCTGGGACACCTGTCACCCTCTGATCCTGCTAAGACATGATGAGTGTATTGTTGTGTACTGACTGTGCACCATGACAGTGTAGCCTGTAGAGCTGTTTATACCGTTTCCGTGTGAAAAGCAGGGAATTAGTTAGGGAAACTGACAGATCAATAACGTTACATTGCTATACTGACTGTGATTGGGGCAAAAATGATATCTAACGTTAGCCAACTTTTGGCTAGCTCTAATGGTAACTGGCAAAATAGAGCCAAGTTAATTTACTTCTGTTGAAACGCGACAAAACAATGGCTACAAAACATTTGCATGCACACAATAGCTGTTAGATACTGCTACCTGACGAATAGCTAGAGGCTACAGCTGAACTGGCTGTGGTACTGTAGCTACTAGCTAGCTAGCAAGTTCATTCACTTCAAACAGCACTTCCGTCCGCATAGTCCTAAAGCACACATTTGCATTTTTTGTATCACAACGCAATGATAATACTGGGGGAGACAAAAATGCAATTTCAGAATGTGTGGGGGGGGGGGGGGTGTCTCCCCCGTCCCCAGTGAAAGTTGCGCTTCTGAATTTAACCAAGGGAAAAGCGTTCGGCATCAAACGTCTACAACCTCATTCAGAGAGCAAGTGTTTAACAATGCTTTACCCTGGAAAGGAGGCCGTATCAACAATTTTACACTGTAGAATCTACACAGCAATTCAAACGAGACACTGTCATTCACTTGAAGTATTACTGTCATGTTCCTGAAATGAAAGTTATGTGTTCCATATCCGTAATCAATTCAAATCCAGCCGTGTCTCATGAAGAAACGTTAGGATGCCTTTTGTTTGTAGAGGACTGAGTTGCCATTGCTTAAACACACATCTCCTGCATGTCGTGTCAATAAACCCGCCCTGAGCCGGATGCACAGTTCCTCTCTGCTTAGCTACTGAAGGTCAGTCTGTCTGGGCTAATCCTGGAAAGAGGAGAGGACAAGGAGAGGGGAGGAGAGGGGACGAGAGGAGGCGATATACAGTATATCCTGTTTTCTCTGTACTGAAACTTGTCCTAGACTCACCACAAGTCTTTCCAGGGCATCCCAATTCAGTCATCTGTTTGTCTGAGTGTTTTTTGTTATCAAACGACATTGTTTATTCTGATTGTGTATTCAAGGCTATATACAAGGTTATATAGCCTTGAAACGCATGCAAATCCAACAGTAACATCGGTCAATAGATCTGCCAAAACAAAGATTTAACATGACAATATAACATTGTGAGTACTGATATTAATTGAATGCTAGTTCTTAAAATGACAACTTAGTTTCATATTCAATGTGAAATATTCATTATCCAACACAAATGTTGAATGTTTTGGTACCACCACTGTACACCAAGCTGACTGGGATAGACCAAGAGAGACATACTAAGTTATCTGCAGTAGTAGTGGTAGGATTTTCCAATGTTTTCCATGGAGGAAGGCCACTCATTATACCATTATACTATTTGGTTTCAGTGTAGAGGGAGCAAACTGCAGCATCAGTGGTATTCCACTTGATTGGGATCATTGTCTGGGCTTAGGAGCACTGCTCTCAAAATGGGAAAAACACACCATAGCTTTTGGCTGCAAGGTGGATATAACTTCAAATGTATTCACAAAGATTTGACCTATATTCCCAATGGAGGGATATCTTTCAACAGACAATAATTATTGTCCTTTGATTTGGTAAGCTGATCTACAGATGTAGGATATTAATTTGATCACCCTGTTGCAGAAGAACTTGTAGTATATTTGAGGTTTAAAAAGGCTTCTGAAGTTTGTAATTTCCACTTGGAAATTTCAGAATTGTTTTTCCCTTACGAAAAATGTATTACAGTAACACATACAAAAATGTCCATTAATTACAGTCCACATAATAATTAACATCTCCTGTTGCCGCAGGATTATTTTCCTGCTGTAGCAAACTGGCTCAAATTAAGATCCTACATCTGTATTGTAAGTCTATCATGTAGATGTGACTGAATGGAAATAAGAGCCCAATTTGTTTTATACTACACCACCACAGCTGTGTGTTCGTGTGTGTGTGTGTGTGTGTGTGTGTGTGTGTGTGTGTGTGTGTGTGTGTGTGTGTGTGTGTGTGTGTGTGTGTGTGTGTGTGTGTGTGTGTGTGTGTGTGTTCGTGTGTGTATTTGTGTGCGTGTGTGTGTGTGTGTGTGTGTGTGTGTGTGTGTGTGTGTGTGTGTGTGTGTGTGTGTGTGTGTGTGTGTGTGTGTGTGTGTGTGTGTGTGTGTGTGTGTGCGTTTATGTTTGTGTTTATGTCAATGTCAGTGTCAGTGTCTGTATCTGTGTGTCCGTGCCTGCGTGCATATATATGTTTGTGAGATTGACTAAATGGAATGCATGCCCTCTGAGTCACAATGTCTTGATGATAAGTTTATCCTGATGCCGAGATGTTCTCACACTCACATTGTGTGCTCGTGTGTATGTGTGTGTGTCTCTTCCATCTTACTGTACCTCGCTTACTATCTACAAGTGGAGCTAACGTAAAATAAGTTCAGTTCTGGGGGATATGTGCTCTGATAGATACAATATAAAGTGAAATTGACATCCTATTGTTATTTAATGGCAAGAAAGGACACTCCAACAGTACAAGAACTGTATGTAAGCCCATTGCCAATCATGTGTGTGCACACATCTGTTGTACTGTGCACGTGTTTAAATAAACCTTAAACTGTGGTCCAATGGTCCTCTCAGAAGGCATGCATTTACATAATTTAGCAGAAACTCTTATGCAGGCAGCAATTGAGGGTTAAGTGCCTTGCTCAAAGATTTTTCACCAAGTTGTCTCAGGGATTTGAACCAGCAACCTTTCAGTTACTGGCACAATGCACTTTACCTCTGGGCTACCTGCTGCCCACAGGGTCTCTATTGCCTCTGTAAGACTGTTGAACCTTTGAGGATCATACAGTAAATTCCTCATGTGATACTGACTCATGTCATATCAAAACCAGATCGAAGTGAATCAAACAAAGGGCCGTCTATAAATATAGTGTGAATCAAAACGTTATATTTCTAACAGGGTCTGGAGCATATTTTGGTCATGTTGTCCTCTTAGTAAAAGAGCAGTAGCTAAATGACTTTGGTTAACACGAGAGACACCCATTACTATTAGACAATTATTAATCCTATTCTCTTCTGACAACATCAAGAATGTATATCGAGTGTATTCCTCTTTTTCTGTATCAAAAACATAAAACACAATCAAAAATTCCCATAATCAAACGCCCCTCACACACACACCTGACCCGCTAACCCCACAGCCCCCACGTGACTTCAGAAAACACACTCCGAACTGGACAGCTGCCACGGTTTCCCAGCAACCCTCTCAAACAGCAGGAAACAGACAAGGGATTCCGTCCCAGGGCCTACGAGAAAGAGAAAGCCTTGTATTCTCATCCTCCACGCACAAATATCTACCCTATGTTTTAGAGACCACTTCATAGTGCCAAGTTCTGCTCCTATACAACCTGACCAGATATACCCTTTTCACTGAGCCAAGAGGAGCCAAGCTGTACTGATCCATGCTGAAATAGGGAATGTGGAATTAAGTTGTGGAAAGAAAATATCCAAGCCAGCACAAATTGGTTCGGGTAGGTACGGTAGTGTGACAAGCTCTTAGAGGCTTAACAAGAATATGACTTACTACTACAAAACCAGCCATGGCAAGGGTATTTTTACTATTTTTACTGCAAGTCACAAGGGACAGCAAAGGACAGGTCATGGAATCACAGTCACATGTACACACATTGGTCCCAGTCTCCTTGTAAACAAAGTACAATACACACAACAGAAATAGCTCAGTGTACACCACATTCTGGTTCATAGTCATTGTTCTGTACTCCAAACTATGTGTGAAATTCAGATTCGGAAAAAGTATCGCTCAATCTAATCTAACTACATAGATGACGTGAAGTTCCCTGTACAATAGAGAGCAGGATAAGGTCCTGTTAAGGCTTGTCTCTGTACAAGTGCCCTACTCTGCCTGAGCAGGATGGTACTCACTACTCATTCAACAAGGGAAACAGAGATGAAAACATAAACATGACATACCGTGTAGAGCATGAGTTCATGACCTGAATGGATCATAAAGTATTCAGACAGTCATATATTTTGGAAGTGGGGGCAAACGCAACAAACTCAGCAGAGGGTGTCCTATATTTTGACCAGCAAGAACAACCTACAGAGAATAAAATACAATATATCAAGTGGAAAAAAAGAAGGGGGACGGAAAGTGCCAGAAGGAGACAGTAGTAGATCATCAACAACCTAATTGAAGGTGCTCTTTGTGGGGTTATTGGTCACCGAAAAACAAAAGAGTACCAAGGCACTCTTCATCACATTGCCCTCATCGCAGTGGTATGTTCAACAAAACAAAATCTGGAACGACAGGAAAAACAGAGATATGCAATGTCTTTGCATTCAGCATTGAGCCAGAACTGCTCGATCATTCTGACAACGCTGTGATGTAGGCTACGTACAGTGCAGTGTTTTTCACATCTCCTCACCTGTTGTACACTTAATGGAAACTATGGTTCGAAAATAGCCATGAAAACCTGGCTGCACGTGACAACTAGTCAACCCCAATGTCAAAGGAGAGAGTGCAGCTTGATTCAATGAGTGGCCTTCACGCACCGCTTCGGGATTCGGAGATTGAACCTGAATTTGTGAGTGACCCTTTACATCGGCATAACCAGGGCTCTCACTGCACTAGACTCTATAAAGGCATTTAAATGCACTTCAGAAAGCCTGGAGAACCCCGTCATAAAAATGGCCTTGGCATATGTGCCTGGGTTTAAATCATCGTAATAGAGCCTGATGTGACAGTCTTAGCCCAAGGAAAATGAAACCATCCAAGCTCATAATCCCATATCATTACTGGATTTGCAACAAAACTAAACTAATACACATTTTTTGAGGGAAAACTGTATTTATATAATATCATCTTGTCTGAAACTGACATTATGGTCTTTCTCGTCCGGCTCGCCAAATGATTCTCCATGTTAAATCTCCTGTTGGAAAATTGGGTCTATATGACTTGACATAGCATGTTATTGGCTACAGGTTTGGATAAAACACACGTGCATGCATACTGCTTTGGTTATCCACAGTATATTTTACAACACAACAGACTGTCCCAGTCACGGGAGATCAAGATGGTACAATACAACAGAATCGAACTTACTTCACATCTGGTGATACAGATGTGTTGGACTAAAGTTCAAAAATATGTTGTATTGTTGACAATGCAAATTCTGTACACTAATGCTGCCTTCAGGTGCTGTCATAAATGTGAATAAACAAGTTTAATTTAGAAGAAAATCTTATCCAGAGTGACTTACAGTAGGGAGTGCATAAACATTTTTACTTTTGCATAGTAGTCCCCAATGGGAATCAAACACAATACCCGAGCACTGCAAGCGCCATTATCTACCAAATGAGCCACAAAGGAGGTCATACGAGGAAATCGTCACTTGAACGACCCTTGAAGTCTGAATTATGAATTGGACAGATTTAATTGACCCAATTTTAGGAGTTGACCCGTTTTAATCACTTACCTTTCATCATTTCAACCATGAAGATGATAAAGCAAATCCATTTTTACAATGTCAAACTTTGACAGTATGGATAATGTAGCTAGTTTTAGAATGTTGTTCATGTTAGCAGCAAGCTAGCTTACGTTTAGCATATTATTAGCTACATTATAGTTAATCTAGCTAACAATAATCTCATTGCAGCATAAACCAGAAAGACATTCAACAAAATACAGTTTGTATAAGGACTGATCTTTTAAACAGGATTTGAGAATAGTATGCAAATTCTTATGAATCAAGTCATTCCATCGCCTTGCCAACACACCAGCACAGTAACCTGGTCCTATTTCTGACAGGTCTATAGATTACATTTTAGTCAATGGCTGTGTGACAATGACCATCCTGTTCTCTGAGTGTAAGAGCCAGACAAACACAGCACGTCACTTCATACCCATATGAGGAATCTTAAAAAAAAAAAAAAAAAAAAAAAGTCTGTTGCTAAACATACTGTGATGTCCAGACATGCCTTCCAGCAGTTCTTCATTGTGAGCTGTAAGACAGTGAATTATGCAGCTCCATAAATAGTAACAGAGGAAAAAGAGTGTGAGGTTTGTAGCTACAGGCCCTGGGTTGTCAATGAGTAGGCGCTACAGGCATCATTAACAGCGACGGAGCTAACCACAATCATTCACACCTTGTTTTCTGTATCAACAACAGAATTCTGCTGTCTTCAGAGCCACTCTACTAGATACCCTCGGAGAGGACATAAGGAAGTGAGACAAAAAGGGGGCTTCCCTTTGTTACAACGGTAGCCTAAGTAACAAGTGTCACAAGACAGAACCATGTGATGCTTGTGGAATTGATCGTCCCGTGCTTTCAACAAACTATCAGCAATACACATTTGTGCACAATAGGTCTACACACTACTCAAGTATATATTGACATGTACAGCTACTGTAGAATAAGTTTAATGATGTTACGGACTGAAATAAGTCTTTGCTTATTTGAGGTGATAAAATGTATGAGGAGTTATGTTGAGTTCCTACAACTGCCATGTACAGTGCCTTCATATTCATACCACTTGACTTATTCCACATTTTGTTGTGTTAAAACCTTAATTAAAAATGGTTGAAATAAAAAAAAATCACTCATCTACACACAATAAAACATTTTATATATTTTTTTTTATGTATTGAAAATGAAATACAGAAATATCTCATTTATATAAGTATTCACACCCCTAGTCAATACATGTTAGAATCACCGTTGGCAGTGATTACAGCTGTGAGTCTTTCTGGTTAAGTGTCTAAGAGCTTTGCACACCTGGATTGTACAATATTTGCACATTATTATTTAAAAAATTATTCTAGCTCTATTAAGTTGGTTGTTGATCATTGCTAGACAGCCATTTTCAAGTCCTCCCATAGATTTTCAAGCCAATTTAAGTCCAAATTGTAACTAGGCCACTCAGGAATATTCAATGTCATCTTGGTAAGCAGCTCCAGTGTATATTTTACCTTGTTTTTTAGGTTATTGTGCTGCTGGAAGGTGAATTTGTCTCCCAGTGTCTGTTGGAAAGCAGACTGAACCAGGTTTCCCTCTAGGATTTGCCTGTGCTTAGCTCTACTCAGTTTCTGTTTATCCTAAAAAAAAATCCATGTTCCTTGCCGATGACAAAATACCCATAACATGATGCAGCCACCACCATGCTTGAAAATCTGAAGAGTGGTACTCAGTGATGTGTTATGTTGGATTTGCCCAAAATATAATGCTTTGTATTCAGGACATGATGTTAATTTCTTTGCCACATTTTTGCTGTTTTACTTTAGTGCCTTATTGCAAACAGGATGCATGTTTTGGAATAGTGTTATTCTGTACAGACTTCAACTTTTCACTCTGTAATTTAGGTTAGTATTGTGGAGTAACTACAATGTTGTTGATCCATCCTAAGTTTTCTCCTATCACAGCCATTAAACGCTGTAAATGTTTTGAAGTCACCATTGGCCTCATGGTGAAATCCTTGAGCGGTTTCCTTCCTCTCCAGCAACTGAGTTCGTGACTGGATGTATTGATACATCACCCAAAGTGTAGTTAATAACTTCACCATGCTCAAAGGGATATGCATTGTCAAATATGTAATTTTTTTAACCATCTACAAATAGGTGCCCTTCTTTGCGAGGCATTGGAAAACCTTTCTGGTCTTTATGGTTAAATCTGTATTTGAAATTCACTGCTTGACTGCTTTTACAGATAATTGCATGTGTGGGGTACAGAGATGTGGTTGCCATTCAAAAATAATGGTAAACACAAATCCATAGCTCAATCTCCCCAGACTATCTTTAATTTGAGTATTTAAAACACCTCTCAGAACAGTTTTTTATCACATTTGTTTACTCTGTTTTGGAGTGTGCTCGCTCAGTCACAATCCAGTCTCCACTGCACAAGTGAGTGTGACCATTACTGTAGGCGGTACCAGCCAGCATCTAGTAAAATGGTTAGTATCACTTTATCTTATGGCACATTATTTACCAAGTATTTACTTAGAAAGTACATAATAAAATGGTAACACAGCAATAAAAACATTATTATTCTGTTATTCTCAAATGAATGCCATTACATCTCCATCTTTCATCAACTGGATGGACCCCAGTAAAGTATGAATACCTAGCATGTCTTTTAGATTTGATTAGAGACAAGAGGGGCTGAAGAGTACAAACTGTCGGGGCATCAATAGGTGTCATGGCCTTTCTCTCCTCTGATTCAGCTGGTGTCAGACACCGATGTTACAATTTGTGGCCAGTTGATATTGTCTGTTGGAGTGTATTTGAGTGAGTCTGTCTGTTGGAGAGTTTTAGATGTTCAGATGTTTTGCGCTGTGTACACACACGTAGCACTAAACATCTGAACATCTAAAACCCTCCAACAGACAGACACACTCAAACACACTTCAGAAGTCTTCAGCCAAGATCAACTGGCAGCTAAAGTTGACAGCCTCTCTGTGTGTGTGTGTGCGTGCCTGTGTGTATGTGTGTGTGTGTGTGTGTGTGTGTGTGTGTGTGTGTGTGTGTGTGTGTGTGTGTGTGTGTGTGTGTGTGTGTGTGTGTGTGTGTGTGTGTGTTTCAAGTGCATGGCATGTGTGTGTGTCTGTGACTGTGTGTATAATGTGCATGTGTGTATGTTCTCGATTGTGCACTGGAACCGTTAAGCTTGCATCCAGAAATGACCATAGGAAGAGTACCAGTAAAACCAACCGCAGCAGCAGTCTTCAATGCGTAAATGTTGAGGGAGTGAATGTCTGTTTACAAGACAGAGCAATAATCATTTTGCATGAAAACACAAGCGAGGAGCAGACTGCTCGTAAATCTCAGCGCAAGACATCCCATGTGGTTGCTCTTTGCTGCGCTATGCTGTGCTATATGTGTGTGTGTGTGTGTGTGTGTGTGTGTGTGTGTGTGTGTGTGTGTGTGTGTGTGTGTGTGTGTGTGTGTGTGTGTGTGTGTGTGTGTGTGTGTGTGTGTGTGTGTGTGTGTGATGCCATTGGGCCAGATGCAGAAGCGTTATACATTATGACGTCTTCCCAGGAAGTGTATCATTAAAATTATGTAAAAACACAATTATTAATTATTTTAATGACACTTTGAGATGAGAATGATATACAGGAATAAATACTGTATGGAACCCAGGCTGGGAAACTGAAACTGTCGGGTCATCAATAGGTGTCATGGCCTTTCTCTCCTCAGCTGGTGTCAGACACCGATGTTACAATTACAATCAATAGCACATTTACAAGAATGAAGTTCCAATTCCACTTGCCAGGGAGCAATGATTCCTGGTGTGACTGCAGTTGTAAACAAGCGGTAACGGACCCCCGTCATTGAGCCGTTCCTCAATTGTCTACAGCTTCTTTTTCCCTACCAATGGTTAATACCATAATTTATCTTCTAAAGTATGTGATGTGGCTTTTCACCCAGAAGCTCCGAGAAGAAAAACAGCCAAGCCACAGTCGAAACCAGAAATCTACTGAAGGCAAAGAAAACACTGCATATACTTTCCCCTCTAGCAGAGTGCTTACGCTGCCCCAACCCTACACCGCCCACCCCACAAGGCCCGGGATGTCTGCTGGTGATTATGTGTGATGATCCTCTATGCTTAACTTGCCAGCTAGTTTTTCAGGTTAAGGGGCAATCCAGGGTTTTTCAGGACTGGCTCCGGTTCAAGATGAATTACTCCGTAGATTATTCAAACTGTCACTAATTATGGAGTCCTGGGAGTAGCAGCACTGATAGCAATATTTCTGATCTCCGTCAGTAGGAGTGCTAACATGGGGAGCCAGAGAGAGAAGAGCACAGGGTGTTCTGCCAATCCATTTATTATGGATAGGTTTTATGATTGAAATGGGGGAGAACAGGAATTGGTGTATTCACACAGTTTCTCCTACAATTCTGTGTTGCTTTGTGGAAAGTCTGGTAGAAAGCACATTTCGCCCTCTGATGTGGAAAACATACTTCTGAACATGTTTTGATAGGCCTTATATATTATGTAAAGTATATTTATTTATTAATTTCACCTTTATTTAACTAGGCAAGTCAGTTAAGAACAAATTCTTATTTTCAATGACGGCCTAGGAACAGTGGGTTAACTGCCTTGTTCTCATATTTCTCCTGTCTTATCCGGTGTCCTGTGTGAATTTAAGTATGCTCTCTCTAATTTCTCTCTCTTTCTCTCTTTTTCTCTCTTTCTTTCTTTATTTCATTCTTTCTCTCTCTCGGAGGACCTGAGCCCTAGGACCATACCTCAGGAATACCTGGCCTGATGACTCCTTGCTGTACCCAGTCCACCTGGCCGTGCTGCTGCTCCAGTTTCACCTGTTCTGCCTGCGGCTATGGAACCCTGACCTGTTCACCGGACGTGCTACCTGTCCCAGACCTGCTGTTTTCAACTCTCTAGAGACAGCGGGAGAGGTAGAGATACTCTGAATGATCGGCCATGAAAAGCCAACTGACATTTACTCCTGAGGTGCTGACCTGTTGCACCCTCGACAACCACTCTGATTATTATTATTTGACCCTGCTGGTCATCTATGAACATTTGAACATCTTGGCCATTTTCTGTTATAATCTCCACCCGGCACAGCCAGAAGAGGACTGGCCACCCCTCATAGCCTGGTTCCTCTCTAGGTTTCGTCCTAGGTTCTGGCCTTTCCAGGGAGTTTTTCCTAGTCACCGTGCTTCTACACCTGCATTGCTTGCTGTTTGGGATTTTAGGCTGGGTTTCAGTACAGCACTTTGTGACATCAGCTGATGTAAGAAGGGCTTTATAAATACATTTGATTGATTGATTTGATTACAGGTCCTACCATGTGGGCAATATCATGCTACAGTGCCTAGTGTGGGTGCAGACTACATGACTGTTTTTTTGTTGCTTGGCATGAATGAAAGTCTCCCAATGGCCCTTGCAAGGTAAGATGACCCAGCCCTGGCCCCCAGTCTCAATAAATAGAGTTACACAGGGCCATGTACAGGCCTTTCAGGGGGAACAGACCTTTCAGATAATTCATATCTCGAAAATCATAGCATACAAACTGCCTCTGTAGCCATTTTTTTTCAATGTTTTAGGAAAGGCCTATATATTTATGCAAAAACGCATTCATCACATATTGTAAGCAAGCTAGATAGAGTGCCTCCTAAACACATGATTGACACCGGAAAAGAGGGTGGGCTATCGGCTGATCACTGATGTTGACTGATGTAAACCTGCTAGTTAGCTAGCCCCAAAAACGTTCTGATTGTGATTTATCTTAAATGCTCTTACATTCTTAAATAATAGCTTCATAGTGTATTAATAATACTCTTCTAACTCTTGATGTATGCCTGGCTAGTGGCTTGTGTGGATAGTTTTCTACGGTTAGCTAGAGTCTAGACTACCTGTGTTGCTGCTGCCTTCACATGTGCAACCCCTGACTGAAGTTGAGTCGGGGGGGGGGGGGGGGGGGGGGGGGGGGGGGTTGCTGATGCAGCTGCTCCTCTCTATGTCTTAGCTTACCGCATCTCTCTTCTGTGCATATCTGCCAACCAGACCGAATATTGATGATGATGTAAATCAAGTGGTATCAGGTGTTAATCAAATGCTGTGCTGCTGTGCCAGTAGTGTTGATATTTAAACTAGGTAACGCCATACAGGGCAGACCAACAGGCACAACCAGCCAACGGACGGGGTGAGGGGTGACGAACTTGAAGACGATGACGATGACTTGTTGATATTTATATTCACGATGACTTGTTGATATTTATCATGTGGTAACCTGAATGTGTGTAAAGCCTTTTTTTTTTGCCTGTATGAAGTGTTGCTAATAGGCAAGCGGTAGCCTATGTAAAGTACCCATGGTACATAGGCTACCACTAGGTTTATACACATTCAAGTAACACATGTTGAACGTCAACAAAAGTGATTGAATCATGATTTAAACACACATAGCTCAGGGATACAAACATGTCCTCCACCTGGGAATTGGTAACCTTTGCACTCATACTTGCAAAACAGGATAAACCTTGCGCTCCAGAATGCACCGCTGTTTGACTGTCGACCTCCGACCAGGAACCGGACAGAAAACTCTCTTCAATAATGAGGCAAATCGTGGTACATACTTTACATTTTAGGCTAAATGATTGGCTACAACATTGCCGACCCGCGATTCTCGTCTTCAAACAGCAGACAGATTGACATGCTGCTGGGTTACAGCCAGGTCTAATTGAAGGCTGGGTTTCTATTGAGAATTTACTTAAGGTTTCATTCAGTTTAGTTTATGTACTTTTGTTTAATGCCAAAGTCAAGCCTGTTATTTTTGTTGTAGGCCTATACTGTATGTGTGCGTCAACACAGGCAGCCCAATTCTGATCTTTTTTCCACTAATTGGCCTTTTGACCAATCAGATCTTTTCACATCAGATCTTGTTCAGTGCTGATCTGATTGGTCAAAAGACCAATTAGTCAAAAAAAGATCAGAATTGCCTACACTGGTAGGCCTGTGTGTCACGATCGTCATAAGGAGTGGACCAAAATGCTGCGTGGTATGTTTCCATCCTTTTTATTAGGAAGAGAAAACTCAAATAACAAAAACAATAAAGTGAACAAACGCACCGTGAAGCTCAGAGTAGTGCTCACAGGCAACTATACCTAGACAAGATCCCACAAAGCACAAAGGGGAAATGGCTGCCTAAATATGATCCCCAATCAGAGACAACGATAAACAGCTGCCTCTGATTGGGAATCATACCAGGCCAACATAGATATATAATTACCTAGATGGCCCACCCTAGTCACACCCCGACCTAACCAACATAGAGAATAACAGGCTCTCTATGGTCAGGGCGTGACACTGTGTGTTTATTACAAACAAACTACACTGAACAAAATATAAATACAATATGCAATAATTTCAAATATTTAACTGAGATTCAATTTAAATAAATAAATTAGGCCCTAATCAATGGATTTTACCTGACTGGGAATACATACAGTATATGCATCTGCTGATCACAGAAACTTTTAAGAACATTTAGGGGCATGGATCAGAAAACCAGTCAGTGTCTGGTGTGACCACCATTTGCCTCATGCAGCGCGACACATCTCCTTCGCATAGAGTTGATCAGGTTGTTGACTGTGGCCTGTGGAATGTTGTCCCAATCCTCTTCAATGGCTGTGCGAAGTTGCTGGATATTCCAAATCAAATCAAATGTTATTTGTCACATGCGCCGAATACAACACGTGTAGACCTTACTGTGAAATGTTTACTAACAAGCCCTTAACCAACAATGCAGTTCAAGAAATAGAGTTAAGAAAATATTGACTGATGGTCAAATATAAAAGTTAAAAAATAAAATGTAAAATAAAAATAATACATAATACAAAGCCAGTTTGAATGACACTGAGGGGCAGTGTTTTTACAACTAATGCCAGTTTGCCTGAGGCAAACTGTACACATGCATATACACACACACTCTCATTCAAATAAACACATAAAAGAACACACACATACATGAAATAGTGCCAGACATGCATACAAACATATACAGTTGGCATTGCTGTTATGATTTTAGTTGTCCTTGATGTTCTTTGTTTGAAATGTATTATTTTGTTTTATATATTTTTTTGCATTGTTGTTTGCTGTTTTCTTCTGTCGTTTCCTTTTAAGTTCATTCTTTTGGTTGTTGGTGCATTGGGGGGTTCTTGGGGGTGGGGAATGAAATGAATTGTATTTCCTCTTTTTTTTCTTGAGGGGGACTGTGGGATGGGTCTCGAATGGTTGAGGGGCAGCTATTGGGGAACTTGGAAGGTTCGGGCTCACGTTTTTTAGCCTGGTGGTAGATTTGTCAACGTGCCCTTGAGCAGGTCATTGACCCTGGATGCTTCTGTGTGTCGCTCTGAATGGGAATCTGTTGGATGACTGGTATGATGTAGTTGTTGAGCAGCTTCACTGCAAGTATATTGTATGTTTCGGATATTTAATAAATAAATAAATAAATAAAAGTAAAAATATTGACTAAATGAACTAAAGTAAAACATTTAATAAAAAGTAACACAATAAAATGACATAACAATAACGAGGCTATGTACAGAGGGTACCGGTACCGAGTCAATGTGTAGGCTACAGGTTAGTCGAGGTAATTTGTAATTTGTAGGTAGGGGTAAAGTGACTATGCATAGATAATAAACAGCGAGTAGCAGCAGTTTAAAAACAAGGGGGGGGGGGTCAATGTAAATAGTCCAGGTGGCCATGCAATTAATTGTTTAGCAGTCTTAAAGTTTGGGGGTAGAAGCTGTTAAGGAGCCTTTTGGACCTAGACTTGGCGCTCCGGTACCTCTTGCAATGCGGTAGCAGAGCGAACAGTCTATGACTTGGGTTACTGGAGTCTTTGACCATTTTTGAGGAACTTGGGTGGCTGTCATACATGTCGATCCAGAGCATCGCAAACATGCTCAATGGGTGACATGTCTGATGAGTATGCAGGCCGTGGAAAAACTGGGACATTTTCAGCTTCATGGTATCTCTGTGCATTGAAATTGCTATCAATAAAAGGCAATTGTGTTCTTTGTCCGTAGCTTATGCCTACCCATACCATAACCCCACCGTAACCATGGGGCACTCTGTTCACAACATTGACATCAGCAAACAGCTCACCCACATGATGCCATACACGCTGTCTGTCATCTGCCTGGTACAGTTGAAAACCAAATTCATCCATGAAGAGCACACTTCTCCAGTGTGCCAGTAGCCATCGAAGTTGAGTATTTGCCAAACTGCAGTCAGGTCAAGACCCTGGTGAGGACGACGAGCACGCAGAAGAGCTTCCCTGAGACGGTTTCTGACAGTTTGTGCAGAAATTCTTCTGTTGTGTAAACCCAGTTTCATCAGCTGTCCGGGTGGCTGGTCTCAAACAATCACTCAGGTGAAGAAGCCGGATGTGGAGGTCCTGAGCTGAGGTTGGTTGGACGTACTGACAAATTCTCTGAAACGACGTTGGAGGTGGCGTATGATAGCGAAATGAACAGTCAATTCTCTGGCAACAGCTCTGGTGGACATTCCTGCAGTCAGCATGCCAATTGCAGGCTCCCTCAAAACTTGAGACATCTGTAGTCTTGTGTTGTGTTACAAAACTGCACATTTTAGAGTGACCTTTTGTCGTCCCTAGCACAAGGGGCACCTGTGTAATGATCATGCGGTTTAATCAGCTTCTTGATATGTCACACCTGTCAGGTGGATGGATTATCTTGGCAAAGGAGAAATGCTCACTAACAGGGATGTAAACAAATGTGTGCATAAAATTTGAGAGAAATACATTACATGTTGCATTTATATTTCTGTTCAGCACAATTTCAAGACCTCTGTAATGTATATGGTAGGTTAGGCTAGTCTAACTTTGGTATTTGTGAGGTGAGTATATTTTAACTTTTTTACCCAGGTCAATATTATTTGCATTCACCTGGCTTTTATGTTGCAATACAATTCTAATGAGGTCATACAATTGTAACCGTGGCTATGGATGTTCAAGTTATTTATGAACTAAGCCAGGGGTCGTCAACCTTTTCTTACCCAGGGATCCCCATCATACATTAGCATTTCTTTGTATTATTATTAATATGTTTATTGTACTTTTTACCCCTTTTCATGATATCCAATTGATAGTTTATAGTCTTGTCCCATCGCTGCAACTCCCGTACGGACTCAGGCGTCCCCCGAGAGCCATGCGTGCCCCGAAATAAAACGACCCTGCCAAGCCGCACTGCCTCTTGACTAACCCGGAAGCCAGCCACACCAATGTCAGCATGCATGCACCTGGCCAACACAAGGAGTCGCTATAGAGCGATGGGACAAGGACATCCCAGCTGGCCAAACCCTCCCCTAACGCTGGGCCAATTGTGGGCTGCCTCATGTGTCTCTCGGTCACGGCCGGCTGCGACACAGCCCGAGATCGAACAGGTATTTGTAGTGATGCCTTAGACCGCTGCGCCACTCAGGAGGCCCAGAATGTTTTGTTTTAATTCACGTCTTGTCTTATCATCAGGTAAATGATAATGGAAGGTAGAAGTAATCAACATTTTAAAATAAATAGGTTTAGTTGATCCTTTTTCATTATTTTGACCTCCCCACATTATTGGTTTTACCTTTATTTAACTAGGCAAGTCTGTAAAGAAAAAAATCGTATTTACAATGACAGCCTACCAGGGAACAGTGGGTTAACTGCTCAGGGATTTGATCCAGCAACCTTTTGGTTACTGGCTCATCGCTCTAACCGCTAAGCTACCTGCCACCCCATTATAATTATAATTGGAAGAGGAAGTGTAAACTAACATAGCCAATTACATAGAAAGGTCACGCCGAACACATTTTCGCTAAGAGCAGCTGTTTAGCTGGTTAAACAAAGGTTAGTGTGTTGGCAAAAACGTATGTCCAAGCCAGCGACAAAGCCTATTTCCTCAATATTAGTAGTTGAGAAATAGAAAGTTAGAAAGAAGATATTATCCTATTTTCTACTGTAGGTATGTAATAAAACATGTATTTATTATGTTGCTGCTAGCGATATTCATAACAACATTGGAAAAAAAAAAGATTTGTTCCATTTTCTTTGGTTTATATATTTTGCGGACTCTTTGCAGTGCATCAGCGGACCTCTAGGGGGCCTCGGACCCCCGGTTGAATACTCCTGAACTAGGCTATCTGCATTCAAAACTTCCCAAACTGACCTGAAAGGTGAGCAATGAAAGACCCAAATAAATAGTCGAGGATTTTCAAAACACCTCCCGACTCCCTCCCACGTATACAACAATGGAATCTCTTGGCGCACTCGATCAAGCATCGTCAGTCCTCCAGAAAGGAGCTTGTAGGCAGCGATAACGTCATTCCTAGAGGGGCGGCGCGCTGAACAGGAGGTGTTTTCCAGCTTTAAAAGGGATGGAGCCAGCCCCTTCTGACAAGCCCTGTGTCACAGCTACCGGGAGTCTCTGGAAATCTTAATTAGGCTAAAGCATAACAAAACGACAGCAAAACTCATCTGACCATCAGACCAACCCCGAGTGTGTGAGAAGTGCTGTGAAGATAACCCTTGCGCATACTCTGCTCTCTTTTCCATGTCAGTTTCTCTTGGAGTGCTGTCACGTAGATGAAAGTGTTTGAATTAATATCAAATCAGCATTCGAGTTTACTTATTTATTGACAAATAATGCGTTTATTTTTGTTTTGACTAATGCACATTTCTACAGTCTGAAATAGTTTTTTTCTCGCAGTGCTCATATGATACTACCTGTGATATTATTGTCAACCGTCACAACCACAAAAGTAGACCAATCGCAAGTTGAATGCAGGATATCAGCTGTTTGAGACTCAGCTCCAAATTCAACTTTGGACCAGTCCTCCCAGCGGCTTTGGGAAAGGAACGAGGATTGCAGTTTCTCAACTCTCTCGCTACCGAGATGAAGTCTGCAGAAGAAGGTAATCGGCTTCACTGTCTAGCCTATATTTTCCGTTAATTTGACGTGGCAATGTTCAAATGTTATTATCTGACTGGATTGCTTGTGTCATGTTTACTTTAATGATTCTCAAATCGTGAGTTGCTATCAATGAAATCATGCTTATTATTATGACGTTATACACTACAATAGTTGCAACCGTCTGGGAATGTTTCTTCAGCTACCAATAGGTGTCGGTGTTTTCAATACAGGCGTCTCCTAAGCGCGCAATTTATGCTGTGCGTATCGCGCTATACCTGACGCGGTGAGGGGCATCCATATGATAACCAGGGCCCGAAGTGCGCGAGTGACACTTTTATAGCAATGTGTAGGCGACATGTGAGTGCAAGGAACGCTGTTTTTGTTTTTTGTATGTTTTTCCCCAGGCTTCACAATGCCCTTATTGTCAATAATCAATCATTCACAGCCCACATTTTGATGTGTTTATTTGACCATGTTGATTGAAAATATTTATGTATGTTTTCATGGTCGTGCTTTTCAACCTTGACAAATCTGCGTCATGCATGCACACATACTTGGACCATCCACCTCACTGAAGGTGCTCTATCTGCCTTGACACTTAATTCATGAAGTAGCCTAGACTACAGAAGTATTCCAGTGCTGATGTCATGGACTTTTTGTGGTTTGGGGATTTAATTTGTCTTTGAGGTTTCGAGACGTGGATGGATGGGGGCTGTGTTATTTATTCATTTCAGTCCCTCGTAAGACTCATAATTAATAGCAGGCACATGTGCGTTTGTGTGTGTGTGTGTGTGTGTGTGTGTGTGTGTGTGTGTGTGTGTGTGTGTGTGTGTGTGTGTGTGTGTGTGTTCGCGTGCACGCTTGGTGTGTGTGTTTCTGTGTGTAGCTTGCTTGGCTGGGGTAAATGCATAACCACTCTGCTTCACCAGTCTGCTGACAACTGCAGTATTGCAGACATACAGTCAAACTCCTTTCCCTGTGACCCTGTATGGTAGCATGTACCATCATGCCCACACACACACGCAACCCCTCTCTCTACGGTGACCTAGCCACAAGAAAAGGTGCTCGTGATAACTGACTGCAAGCCACGAAGCCTCTGATTTTCTGAGCCTACAGATGACTTTATCTGTGACCACCTAGCTCTTCCTGAGGTTGACTCTGTCTGGGCCTAGCAGATCCCCACGATCTGTGTGAATGAAACCAGCTTGTATTTAGAGACATGCAGATTGACTTGGTCCCATGTGCTGGGGGAAAGGATTTATGGACGGTAATAACAAAACCAGAGTGAAAACATTTTGGAATATGGTGACGAGAGAGAAAAGCATGCCATGTGAGGCACTTTAAACGGCAAACGTGTATACAGTATTAATAGTGCCATGAATTTGCAGATGTGATTACTTACTGTCATAAAAAATTCCTGAAAGCAAGTCACCGAAACAGCATCAGTGATTGTTTTTCTTGGATTTGAGATATCATCATTCCATAGAGCTCTCACCCCCAATTTGCTATCTGTCACTTTGTTAGTTCAGTGTTCAGCCGACGCAACCTGGAAATGCAAAGCTCGAGATTGGCAGAGATAACACAAATGAGTGAAAGTCCCGATGTGTGTGGGTGGATGTAGCTCATGTGTTAGAAACAGAGAGTGTGCTGAGGCATAGTGTGCGCCACACACACACACACACACACACACACACACACACACACACACACACACACACACACACACACACACACACACACACACACACACACACATACACACACACACACACACACACACACACACACACACACACACACACACACACACACACACACACACACACACACACACACACAGAGAGAAGAGGGAAAAACAACTTGCAGTCAGCCCTGTAGTCAGTAGGTGTGTACCACCCCTCCTCTAAGTCACATTAGGTGGAGTGAGAAAGAGATCTGCATCCTCGGTACAAGTGGAGGGTCTGTCAGAAACGAGCACCAGAAAACATCAGCATCTCTAAAGAAAAAAGGAGAAGACAAGACAGACAGACAGAGATTGACAAAAGTTGGAGCTGAGGTGTTGGAGGCTGTTCTCATCACCCTTAAGCTGAGGCAAAGATGAGCTCCCGTCGTGAAGAACCAGAGTTTGACTTCAACTTTTTGTTTGAGTACAGCCAAAGGGGAGAGTGTGGCCACAGGCCTGACAGAGGTGGGTGGTGACGGATCTCTGGATAGGGGTTGATGTGTGTTCCTGAACTTGTGGTAGCTCAAACTGTTTGGGTGATTTATTTTTGCTCTGTGTGTATGTTTTACATTATGCAGTTGAGCCTAGTGTGATTATTTTCATCTGTTTGTCAGAGCTGACTTATTCCCATGCTTTTTTTTCATGTTTTTGGTGTGTAATTAATAATACATAGGCTTCTTAGACCATAATAAGTATAGGACAATAAATGTTTTGTTGTCCTATCTTGCGTAGCAGAATAATTTACATAGTGGCATTTAGACTTGTAATTTATTATGATTACAGATATTAGAAGATCTAATAATGTAGTTATGTTTGCTTCCCTTATTATTGCAAGCTTTGTTAGTGCCCTTTGGCCCTTTTGCTAAGAACATTTTACATTTGCATACCCTTCCTCTGCTTTCTCCACCATAATGTGCTTTAATGTACATTTGTGCGCCTATAACGTTTCATACCACTGTTAATTGCTTCATTGAGCAAAAAAATAATAATAATAACTACTAAATACAATTAGAATTTGACCTGCCACTGTTTCTGGAAATAGTCTGTCGTGAACTAATTTTAGACAGTCTACCCACGTATTCTGTGGTGCATGACAGGTTCATCATTTCATGTGATGTGCTGTTTGCGTAGAGTTACGGTTAACAAATATAGCACACAAGCTGGAAGGGGATTGCCCTACTCTAGTACACTGCACAACATTTGGTTGGTGTTCATTTGAGATTGCAAAATGACCCTTATCAGACAGAAATCATTATATTGTAGCAATTGTGTGAATTGTTAAAGTAAATGTTTTTCCGTGTTTGTGTGTGCGTGTGTGTGTGTGTGGCGGATAATGTGTGTATGTACTGTATGTCTTTGTGTTTATGTGTGCAGTATCTGTGTGTGTGTGTGTGTGTGTGTGTGTGTGTGTGTGTGTGTGTGTGTGTGTGTGTGTGTGTGTGTGTGTGTGTGTGTGTGTGTGTGAGAATGTGTGTCCAACCATTTGTGTCTGAGCATGTATTCTGTATATGTGTGATGCCTCAGCAGCTGTAAACTTAATCACGAGCTCAGAGCAAAGCATAGTGCTGTTAGCGTTCAACATGGGCGAGCCCTAATTCACTCAGCGAGTGAAGCGATCAATCAAATAAGGTATCCATCACTGCTTTGCTGGAGGAGGTCCTATAGTCCAGAGAGCACACCGTGGATCTCTGCACAGCTCCAGACGGACTGTTAACTGTTAACAATCTGCTGATATCTCACACATTTCATTGGACCAACACGTCATGAAAAACACTGTTCGGGTCAATAGACGTCGGGTTTAAGGGATCATTTTGGGATTTTGGCAATGCAGCCCATTATCTACTCCCCCAAAGTCAGATGGACTCATGGATTCCATGTTTATGTCTCTGTGTCCAGTATGCACTAATGCTAACTAGCATTAGCGCAATGACTGGACGTCTATGGGTATCTGCTAGCCTGCTATGTTTTATAACCTGTAGTATAGCTTTTATCAAGGCGTTATGAATACATAGGTGACCTAAAGTAAATTGTTACCAACACGTCATGAAAAACACTGTTTGTGAAGTCTTGGATTTAGAAGTGAGAAAAGGTGCATTTTACAAAGCATCAACTTTGTAAAAAAAAATGTTTCTATGGTGGCCTATATTTACAGTGCCCTTGTGTGTTTGTATTTTCCAGATGCATATAGCTACACTCCAAACGTCAGCCTGTCCCTGCCACTGGGCATGGGAAATCCCTGTCTGGCCACCCAGTACCACACACTGCAGTCCAGCCCCATTATCTCCGTGTCCTCCTGCCACCAGACAGGCTACGGTCTCCACGATCACAACAACCAAAACCCAGCCCAGGGCTACTACATGTCCCACGGCCTGAGGCCTAATGGGGCCCCGGCCCTGGAGAGTCCTCGCATCGAGATTACAGCCTACCACCAGTACCCTGAGGAGGAGGTGGAGGAGAGCAGCAGCATGGACCACCTCGTCCACCACAAGCGGGGGCTCAACTCCATTGTGACCCTGACGCTGCCAAACGCCGATGGCTACCGCGACCCCAGTTGCCTCAGCCCGGCCAGCAGCTTGTCATCACGTAGCTGCAACTCGGATGCGTCGTCCTACGAGTCTGGCTTTTACAACTATGACAACTCATCCCAGAACTCGCCATGGCAGTCTCCTTGTGTCTCTCCGAAAAGCTCGTCCTCTCTCCTCTCCTGCCCACACGCTCCTCTCGGCCCCCCCTCGACCTCCCCCCGCCACTCGCCATCCACCTCCCCCCTGATCGGGGCCCAAGCCGAAGAGGGCTGGGTGGGACAGGGGCCCTGTGGAAGCTCCAGGCCCAACTCCCCGGCTTGCAGCGGAGGAGGTGGCAGTGTTGGCGTGGGGAAGAGAAAATACAGCTTCAACGGCACGACCTATAGACAGCCAACCTACTCGCCCAACCAGTCGTCCACCCCTTCCCCGCGCGGCTCGCCCAGGGTCAGTGTCACAGACGACAGCTGGCTGGCCAACACCAACCAGTACACCAACTCTGCCATCGTGGCAGCCATCAACGCCCTCACCACCGACGGACTGGTCGACATGGGCGAGGGCGTCCCCGTCAAGGCCCGCAAGACCAACCTAGACCACAGCCCCACCATGAGCCTGAAGACGGAGCCGGGAGGAGAGGAGATGGGCCCTGGGAGCGAGCTCCTCCAGGAGGACCACATCTCCCGCCTGCCTTTCAAGAAGGAGAGCTACTGTGGGGGCTTCCTAGACGTGCCCCAGCACCCCTACTCCTGGTCCAAGCCAAAGCCCTACCTCAGGTAGGTGGAAATAAAATATTGCTGTACTGGGAAGGCTTGGGTCAATTAATTGTACTGTATAATCATTAATTATCAACAGTTTAAAACAAAGTAATTTTGACGGCGCCAGGGAATTCACTTAGAACATAAGGCAGCATTGTTAAGCGTTATTAGGCCTTGAAAAATACAATGACGCTCATGGAGCTTATTTCAAAAGATTTATGGACTAACATCCAACCCAAGGTCTACTCCTTTTTCCCACACGAAAAACAGTTCTTCCACTTGCACCGCTATTTTGCCATCCCAGGTTTTGTCTTGTTTTTTTCCAAATATAGACATGTTTATTTATTGCAAGTGCCAAATTGTTTTTGTCTTCATAGACCGCAGAGAAAGGCAGCAGTCGAAACGTAGTCACTGTATCGTGTCCAAGAGGGCTTCTCTTTGAAGATACAAAACATTTCATAAATCATATTTCGCAGGGAGGAGTAGTGTAGCACATGTGCCCTGTTACCATAGATACCCCCGCACAAACAATACACACGGATAGACACACACACACACACAGACAGACTCCCTTCTTAACAAGGCAACCTTTTCAGTTCACGGCGACCCTTTCTCTGTTTTCTCTTTCCTGCCCTGGCACACTTTCCTGTTGGAAATCAAATGTTTGATTAAGATAATGCAGAGACAGGAAGTGATGGTGACAAGATTGCTCAAGGAAACAGTTGGTGGGGTAATCACACAACCGGCTTCCCTGTGCTGTCATGTGCCCCCTCTTCTCTTTGGCCACTAAACATGATGTAATGTTCGGCCAGAACAGATAAAGCCTGAGAGGGGGGAAATCAGTTAGTTTTGGGTCAACAAACACCCTGAAAGTTCCAAGAGGATGCCGGAGATTGCTTTTCATGGCCAGCCTTTAGGTCAGGGGTTTTATGCTTCACAGGCATCCGGCGCAGTGAAATATTGTCTCGCAAATGTTTGTTTTGGTTCAATATCTCTGCAGTCTTCACATGGGAAGATAGGCTAATTCCCTGGCGGCATCTGAACAATGATGTTATGAGTGGCCAGCTGTGACACTTTCTGAGATACCATGGTCTTTCGGTTTGTCAGACAGTTGTCTGGTTTTAAAAACTAAACTACTGCGTGGGATTCAATGATTTTTGATGATAGCTCGACTTCTATTATTGATACCACCAATGCACTTAGGTTATCTATGTTAAGCCTTTAGGCATGTTGTATCATTGTGCTGCTGAAATGACTATGCCCTCTCCACACACTTAGGAAAAAATGTGCTATCTAAAACCTGAAAGGGGTCTTTGGCTGTCCCCATAGGAGAACCCTTTGTTGGAACATGGAACCCAAAATGGTTCTACCTGGAACCAAAAGGGGTTTTACCTGGAACCAAAAAGGGTTCTCCTTATGGGGACAGCTGAAGAACCCTTTTGGAACCCTTTTCTTCTAAGAATCCACTTATCGACACCTGTCACAGCAATATAAAAAAAAACACACAGAAGACTAACCAGACCTCATGCTTCTTTCATTTAGTTTCATTTAGTTTTCATCAAAAGAGCCGTTATTGCCCAGGCTTTAGGAATTACGTACGTCAGGCTAGGACTTCAATTGATTAGATTAGAGCCAATGATGAAATGGAAAGGATCAGGACATTATTTAACAAGGGAAACAGAGATCTGGATTTAAGTGAAATGGATCCGTCTTTGTGCATGCGTGCGTGCTTGTAGGTAGCCTGGTGGTCCTGTCTGTTTGTGTTTTATCCAACTCCTTTCTGGTTTCATTCATTGTCATGCCATGCATATGTGTCCATGTATTGCATGATGTCTACAGAAGAGTTGGCTACGGCCCATACAGCTGGGACCAAGCTATCCTGTAGATTCTTATTTATATTATTATATTATAAATACTATCTATATGTTCCACACAATACCAAGCACGGTCCCTCTTCCTCACAGCTCCCTGCCCGCCCTGGATTGGCAGCTGCCGTCTTGCTCTGGCCCGTACAGTCTGCAGATCGAGATGCAGCCCAAGTCCCACCACCGTGCCCACTACGAGACAGAGGGCAGCCGCGGGGCAGTCAAAGCTCCCTCCGGAGGTCATCCAGTCGTACAGGTACCTTTCTCAATAATGTGTGTGTGTGTGTGTGTGTGTGTGTGTGTGTGTGTGTGTGTGTGTGTGTGTGTGTGTGTGTGTGTGTGTGTGTGTGTGTGTGTGTGCGTGTGTGTGTGTGTGCACCTGTGCGTGCATACACGCGTACGTGTGTTCTCTATTATTAATGTCCCTTGAAGCCAGGAGTCAATCTACTGCAGTAAGAGGTCACTGTGGCTAGCAGTTGCACATATTGACACAATTAGCATGGAGCAGGACCATCACCTCTCGTTATTGTGCTTGGCAATGCTTCTAGAGCTCACGTCACTCTCACCACAGCGGCACAACACAGAGCTCCTTTCTCTCTAAGGCCGTCACGCTGATTTACTCAAGGTGGGGACCCTGGTAAGCTGCTAAGTGTGTATGGGGGGGGGGGCGGGAATTTGTGTGTGTGTCATTATATATGTACTGTGAATAAATATAACAACACATAGCTTATATATAAATACATAGCAAATACAGTATAGCGTAGCACATTGCCTATTAGAAGGGCTGAGCAAACCGTCTTCTCTTGGTCCAGCTTGATGGTTCCTACTTCTCTAAAACACTCAACGTGTTGTTAGCACTGCAGCCCGTTTTCCAAATAGATCTTTTCAACACAACTTAACGTGCTGAGTTTCAAGTCTGACAACAGCTGTTGCGCCCAACAAGGTGTTGTAGACATAGCCTGTCAAGTTTCAGCTTCTCTCTCTAAATGAAAGTAATTACACCCCTTCATTCAAACCCTTTGTATAACGACATAAAAGTGCACTGTTGACATTGTACTCTGTTGCACTGAGAGACTTTGACCAACGTTCAGTGTTTTGGCAGGTGAAACTGAACTTGATTTAGTTTAGTTTATACCACTTTGTGACTCGGGCTGTATGTCAGGCTGGGGTCTAAGGAGTGAGTCAGGAGTAGGGAATTAGCATCCTGTGTGTGTATGTGTGGGAAACTTTTCCCAGGTGGGTGATGGTATTGATGAGTTACTGTCTTACTACACGGATACTTCAGTGAAGTGAAAAGAAACTCACACTAAAGCCTGCATAAACCCTGATGAATGTCTATTGAGAGCATCAAGCATCGAGGCCCTTTTTTTTCGAGGCCCGTTTTTGATTCCCCAGAACCTATCTCCTCGCCTCCTTCTCAGCTGTATTTTGTGAAGGAGGGAAGGAGAGAGGATGTGAGGAATCGAGGAAAGATTCATTGAAAGAGCCGATATCACTTGGGTGCTGGAGTCCATTTTTTATTCAGTATAGAGTACTCGATTGGAAATGTGTTTTATTAAAGAGGTATTAACAACTGTAATATTGCAATGGTTCAGATAAACATAATGACAGCTGCTCTAGGGACACACATATTCTCACCCACTCACATTGTTTTTTACTTTTACTTTTATGGAACAATGATTCAACACCTCTAATATTACATTTGGAGTGAATTAGAATCTCTGGGGAATTTCATAAGAATCAAGCCTCTGACTGGAAGTTTGTTGGCAGAGAACGATTAATGCAGAAGGTCAGGTAAATACTTGATACACACACACACAACGTTAGCAAAATGAAGACAGGATTTCATCATATCTCTTCCCCGTGTGTAGGATGTGGGGGCACATATCTCTCTCTCTCTCTCTCTCTTTCTCTTTCTTCACTCATCCTGTGCAGTCCCCAGGGAGGCTGGATAGGGGTGATAGGGCATGTTGTAGTCCCTGGGGTGCCCTGCTGTTATGAGAAATGAGTGGCAGGCGATCGGTGGGTGGTGCAATCATGGAGAATGGGTGAGTGTTTAGTGATGTGGGAGGGAGGGAGGACAGGGAGAGAGGGAGATGGAGGGAGAGAGAGCACATGCAGAGAGAGATGTGATGAGGGCAGACGGAGAGAGTGAGGCGGTGGAAGGGTGTAGGGAGGGCAGAGGGAGGCGTAGGGAGCGGTGCAGAGGAAAGAAGGAGAGAGGGAGGGCACAGGGAGTCACCAGGCAGGCAGGCAGCTGGGTCTCGGCTGTGTTACCCCCAGAGAGACTCTGCTTCCTGCTGATTAGGGCCCGGGTGGCCCTGGGGTTGGGTGGAGGGAGAGGAGGAGGGGTAGGGTGAGGTGAGACTAGTCCCAGAGCCCATCCGATGCCTCCTCCCCCACCACCATCCTGGCCCAGTGGGCCTCCGCATCACTGCCGATGTTGCTTCTCGTGAGCCACTCATTCCTCAAACCTCTCTCCCACACCGACCTTCCCAATGCTGGCTAAACCTGCACAAACACTGGGGTTTTGGCTCAGGGTTGGACAGGCACAACATCTATGGGTGATTGTGACATATCCCATTGCTGTGCACAACAGTTTAAAAATAACTTGTTGAACAACATGATGAGACACCGTGTCTCTAACCTATCAGTTAATGAAGCGTTGCAGTACACGCTATGACCCCAAGAGCACTGACTGACAAACACCCGACTGAAAAACATTTACTCAAAACAATGTTTGCTACCTTTACAGCGCCATTATTTCTGTCTTCATGACCGCTCAATTTGCTATCACGGAAGTCCTCCTCTTGCTCCTACTTAATGAACGGAGGTGTTTTTCTAATCCCGGCTGCCAAACACACAGGCTCCCCTTTGTTTAGGAAACGTCCCTTTGTAACAGTGACATCATGCTCAGCTCCTAGCTCCGTCTCCTCCACCATAATACCGCTCTCCACCAGCCCCTCTTGCAGGATGAAGACGTAAATCTGGAGAGGCCCCGAGCTGCAGCCCGCTGCCGCAGCCGCACACTCGTGGTAACCTCCAGATTATGGGGTACACTGACTGCACTCTGCTGTCCGTATCCTCTCACCCCCACCGGTTTGCTTTCTGGCTCCTCGATCAAAAATTCCATCATTTGTTTTTGGAGATCGCTACAGTGCAGACCTCCTCCCACAGGCCTCTCAGCCCCTTCTCACGATGATGTACCACGTCCTGACCCCCGCGGCCACTTTTCCACTTTACTTACTGGCTGCAGACCACAGCGCCCATTAACGGGATGGAGGGTCCTCTGCTCTACCCCAACTACCTTCCCAGTTCTCCCCCTGATGATTCACCAGGCTCCCCTCCTCTCACCACAGTTATGTCCAACGTCTACAACATGGTTTCCAAAGGCATGCTCAGGAAAAATCCAAACCTGATCTTCTACCTTCCTTTACACCAAAGACCACCACGTCTTGATGGATGGGTTTTTCCAAAGAAACCGATATTATGATAGAATTTAATGATTGCCAAAGTGGAATTACATGGAATTATATTTGCATTGAGGGGTAGCGACCTGGGACGTGACCCTCTCGGGGAATTTCATTCAGGTATACATTGAGACAAGAAACCATAGGAAACACGTAGACACGCACAGGGCACACAGTGTTAGACAACACCTGTAGAATATTAGACCCATCACACAGTGTTATAGTAAGTACTACATATGGATAGAGTATATCTAGACTGACATGAAGAACCTTAGCATATGTGCTGCTGGTTGAACATGTGCCGTTTCACCTTGACATCTATGCTGGCTGTGTAATGTCTTCGGCAACAGCTACAGTAAATGTACGTTCGCTGCGAAGACTGTCATTTATTGTGTTTTAAATCTGGTGCCGCCTCTTGTTTAAAACATGAAAGATGCCTTTTGTTCTTTCGTGCAGACTCCCGGATTGTGTTCATTGACGAACGCCATAGTGAAACGTTTCGCAACAGATATGAAAATGAGCATTTCTTATTGGACAAGTTCGGATAGTACCTCCCTGTTTCATTTCATTTCGAGAGCGTTTTTCTTTTTTTCGGTTTGTCCCTACTGAACACGACCATGTACTGCTCTACAAGAGGCAGTCATGGCTGTTCGTCTGTGCCCCGAGGAGCAGTTAGGCTCCCATGAAACTGTGTTTTAGGCCTCCGAGGGGCTTCCCTTACTCACAGCCTTGGTATATTGGGCAACCACTAATTACCATTGAACAGAAACTGGAAAGAATTGGACTAAATGACTGCATTTTCACTGGTTTGAGGTGAGGACCAGAAGCCGCCAGAGTTATGAGGCAAAACACTGGTTGCCAGCCTTTATATCAGGGGTAGACTGAAATCATCTACACATCACTATGCCCAAATGTAATACCCTGTACCTGGGCTAAAACGTAATGCCTAGACATTTTGGTAACAAGTCGTTCTTTTATTTGGAATCTGGACTTTGCTGGTCTAGACATGGGCCAGGACTTGAAACGGTGCCCTTGATTACATAACATTGGGAAATACACTTAAATACACACTTTGAGGAATATAGCCACTTTGTCGCTTATAAAGAAGTGCCATTTGGAACTAGGGAAACCCAATACATTAACAATTCACATGTTGATCTATGCATACTGTATGACTATGAGGCACTGGAGAAAGAGGAGGAGAAAGGGGATAATGAAGACAGTATGGAGGGAGAGAGACAACTTGGATGAGTGTTTGAATTGGGTACAGCGAAGTCTCGCCGTGTGACTGTCAGCACTTGAGAGAGGGAGCGTGAAAATGGGGAAAACCTGAGCTGCCCTCCCTCCTCTCCCTTCTCCCCTGCTTCCAGTCTTCTCTCCCCTCCGCTGCATGCGCCACGTGGACTACGAGTCATGACATTTCTCCAGGCGGTGATGAAATCTCTGGGAGCTGGAAAGAGTCAGAGGGAAGAGAGTGTTCCTGTGCAGGCCCATATTCACACTCTCCCTACAGGCCAGACTGTGCTGCTACTCACCAGCAAGTCACTTCCTTAAACAAACATGTGCACATCTTTTCTCTGCCATTTTTCAACCAGGTCTGTCTCTAGATCTTGAGCATAACACTTACAAGTGTGAAGTCAAGTTTTTATGTAAAAAGTAAGTAAACCAAGGTAATAAAGCAACAGCTACACAAAATAATAAAAACAACTTCATTAAGCTATCACTGACAAGGACACATGATTCTCATTAAGAGGACATAGCTAACATGGTTTGAAAGCCCATAGGAAAAACCTCTTCAGAGCACCACCATCTCAGGGCTGAATTTTAGCAGCCATGATGATGGATCTGTAATGGTTCATGTGAAATGAATGGTGGAAAAGGACGGGGTGAGCTCTGGTTCTGAGCTCAACACCCTCAGAGTTACACATCATCAAAACCCAGTCTGACCTAGACAACCCAGCTGTGTACAACAATTAATGCTTCAGCGGACATGTACAAACTGTTTAATTTGAGATTTCGGTCTATCCTGCATGGCACGTGTTGGAAGAGGAGATGCTGTCTAACTTGCCAGTAGATGATGGTTAGAGATGTAAATTAATTTGGCACATGAAGTGGCAGAAGCTGGTGTAGTGTGACCAAAATTTGGTTTAGAAGATCTCAAAGATAAATATACGTAGCCCAGCTTGACTACATTCATAGCTTAGCTAAACTCATCTGGTCAAGATTAGGCTTTGTATCAAGACTCATAGATGGCTAGAGACACAAATATGAATTAGGATTCAAAGGTGTGCGAAGCCTCTCTCGTTGAACCACACTTAAACTTTACGACGGTTCCTCAACTTTGTCTTTTCTTATTGCCCTTGTGAGGATTTAAAATGAAGAAGTACATTTTGCGCTCAGCTTGTGGTTGGCGTGTGTGGACAAGGGAACGTCACTGGAGCAGAGAGGGAAAGAGGTAGAGGGGATATGGGAGAGGAGGGCTGAGGGAGCACATATGGTAAATTTATTGAGGGAGGTCGCCCAGGGGGGACCCTACCACGTTCCTTTGCTGTTGGGAAGACCAGCATCACTGAGGGTTGCTTGAACTCATTAATCACTTCCCGACCCCACCGGAGGACGCCACCGTCATCGTGCGCTACCGCAGCATTGCCGAGTGAAGGGATAAAGACTACCCCCAACACACACACACTTCACCTCTTGCGGTTTATCCATATGCAGACATGTGAAGGCTGAGGCTAAGGTAATGGTTGGAGGTCACAAAGAAATTCAATAGCAAAGTCTACCGAGGAGCAAAGCTCAAAAGGGACAGAGGACACAGGCTTAGCAGATTGGCAGCCTGCCTTTTATTAAATCATAAAGAAATTATGCCATTTTTAACAGACCGTTTTGCGTTTTCAAATTGGTACCTCATGCCCGGTTCCATCGGTTCCGTTGTAGCATGATGGTACGACTTTTTCCTTCCTTCTCGGTCGACTTGTCTATGCGTAAGTAACTGGTAGCATGTGGCGGCTAAGCGTAATTACCACTGGTGACACCGTAAGTAAAATATAACAAGGCGAGCAGAGAGAGAGGGGTCTGCTGGTGAGATCACTGCATGGATGAAGTGCTCTCTGGAGACACAGAGACTTCAAGAAGCGCCTGACCCCAGCGTAACTCACTGATGACTAGCATGTGTGACTAGCACACAGCTCAGGACAGCTGCTGGAGACACTGTGTGGAGCTGTGAAGACGAAAAAAAGGGGAAAGTGAAGGAGGAAAGGAGAGTATAGCCTGCTTAACTAGTTCCCTTGATATCTGAATCAAACAAGGGATGATATCAAGTCGAGAAGTAGAAAACCAGATCGTTTTGTAGTAATTGCTGCTGGTTTGTCCATTATTGAGACCCTTGGATAGCATACGTCTAGTACTGTGCTATACTGTACTGTACTGTGTTGAGAATCACCAACAGAGAGCTACTGCATTAGCAGGCGTGAGCATAACTCAATATGTCGCACCAGCCAAATTATGCCTTCAGTTTGTAGATCACCTCACCTCACTTGTTTTCACAGTCACCTGGCAAGTTTATCGTCAGTTTGTCTCACCAGAGCAAAATGAGCTCAGTCTTTCTCCACTGCCTTCATAGATGCGTGCTGATTGTGTCTTCGGTTGGTCATTCCCCTTTGTGTTTGGCAGAAGTGGGGTCCTAATTATTGGTTGTTACCAAGTGTCCACATGGCCAACAAGGCAGACGAATTACTGTAGACACAAGATTCCAATGACGTATTTCTCTACCTTCACTTACTCCCCAATCCCTGACCCCTTGCAAAGGTAATTATAAATCCATTAATCAGATGATGTCATAGGTTACATGTGTTCTGTGTTTTGTTCTATGACTCAATCCGTTAAATAAACACGGAGTCGCTTATTCCGTTTGACTCGCTGTTTTCACTCGGACACAGCAGCGCTGAACTTCCATAAGACTGAACTTTAAGAAGGGGATTTTGAAATTATACACGTTTATTGGGGAGATAATTGAGCAATTTGTGGGATTTTTTCAGATGGACGTTGTTTGGTTAGACCTGTCTAGTGGAAGTGATTTTTTGTGACGGTCTCTGATGTGGTCAAGGACCTAGCTGTGTGAAGCCATGGAGGTCTGTCCATCGTTACCCAGTGCGAGATTTGCCTGTTGACTGTTCGGAACGGATCCCCAATTTTTGGAGAGTTTCTAGGTTTGGAGATTCTTCCAAGTCCACATTAAATGCACATTCGCACGTACACACACACACACACACACACACACACACACACACACACACACACACACACACACACACACACACACACACACACACACACACACACACGCTTGAACAAACGTTGCCTGGGAGCTGGGAGGTCTAGCAATTTGGTTGCACCAGAAGTGGTCCATTGGGTTAGCAAATGGGCCTGGGTCAGGATTCGTACCCCAAAATATCTGGTAACATTCACCACATTGAGGAATGTGCACCTCTGCCAATTTCTCCTGTGGTTTAAGTATTTTTCCCCTCTCCAAATGGGTTTCAACCATCCCCCATGCTTCTTTCTGCAGACAGTGTTGTTGTAGATGGTTTCAGTTGGTCTAGATCAGGGCTCTCCAACCCTGTTCCTGGAGAGATACCCTCCGCTAGGTTTTCAACCCTCCAACCCCAGTTGTAACTAACTTGATTTAGCTTATCAACCAGCTAAGTATTAGAACTAGATGCGCTGGAATAGGGTTGGAGTGAAAACCTACAGGATGGTAGCTCTCCAGGAACAGGGTTGTAGAGCTCTGTTCTAGATGGTTCTCCTGGTTGGTCTATGGTTGTTCTAGATGATTCTAGTTGTTCCGAGGTTGACTAAATGTTCAATGAACTGACAGGCATCGCCTTCTCACCTATCTCTTGTTTGGCTATTGGGGCCATTGGAGATCACACTGAGCAACGCTGTCTACCAAGTCTATTGTACTATCTAGAAGATGTAGTAACCATCCCTGTTTTATTGGTGTACTTGCTTTTATTGGGGAATCAGTAGCAGCTGAAGGTGGTCCGTGAGAGGAAGAGGGGAAGTGTAAAACTGTTTGAAGTGGTGGTTCCGATACAGGAGCCTCTTTCATCTCTGTGTGACACCGGTTCCGCTTCAGAGCTTCATAGGCCTTAGTGAAAATCATAATGCAGGTTCATAAATGCCCAGAGGCCAAGGGGTTGTATGCTGTCAGCATGCTAGGCACGAGTATGTGAATGTTTTTAAAGGGAGTACGCTACTTGTAGAGATTAAGCTAGCCTTGAAAGTCAAGCTATCCGAGTAAATGTGGATCGAGTTTTCTGCTGTATTTTTCAACCAAAAGTAAATAGCTTGAGCTCATAGGAGCCTGCTTCTGTAGTGTAAGGCAGCTTAATATGACAGGACACTAGTCTATCGCAGGGCCTTACCCACAATCCATCTCCTGAGTGCCAAGCAGAGACGCATTGGGACCCATTTTTACAGTCTTTGGTATGACTCGGCCAGGGATCGAACTCCCACATTCCAATCTCAGGGCGCACTATAACCACAAGGCCACTAAGTTTATGAATTCCTGGGACCAAACGCAGAAGAATGTAGTCAACAATGTAGAACAAATAGACGACCTAAGAAATATGAACAAATCGATAAAGAGTCATGACATTTTGTTTCAACTGGGTGTGCGTGACTTTTGACCAGAATTGATATTTTCTCATAAACATTAGTATTTTGATATTGTGTGTACTAGACATTTATTGAACACATGTGTGGAGCTACTAATCATCTAGGATTTATTGTTCTTGAGATATTGCTGATCACATTAAAAAGCTATTCTATAAAGGATTGCATTTAAAATACTTAATACGTATGGTGCACCAGCAGAAATATTCAACATAGATTGCCAAAATACTGTTTATGATTACCCCTTATGAATTCAACTCCATTTCTGACATGGAAATTAATGTTTACTAACGTTAGTCCATTGCTGAGGGGATCAAATCCTCATAAACATTGTGCATTATGCTCAGAGGCAGACTTTTAAATTATCATCTTGGTTTTCTATTTGGTCTTCAAAATGGTCACTTTCCATTGAGTCACTGTCGACTGCTATCCTCTCCTTGGGCACTTTTTTTATGGCGCCTGTGAGGTTTTAATGAACAGTGAAGTGATGGGAAGCCAACCTCTCCATCAGCACTTGTGTCTGGCTGCCCAGAAGATCTCTACCCCAGACAGACTACCTCCAAAATATCAAAAGCCTCTTTAACCCTTCCCTAAAGGGATGTACATTAACAAACCGCTCCCAAATTCAAAAAACAGAAGACACCAAGAATCTGGAAACGGGTCTCCAACTCAACCGAAAAACAAATCCGACCAAAGGGCCTATTTTCTGAAACCCCCCCCCTAAAAACCTTTCATTAAAGGGCTTCTTATTAACTATCAGTAGCTGATGTGATGTTCAATCTCTATTTCCCCAAAATGACGGGTTGTTTATGAGGTGCTTTAAAACCTGACATTGGGTCTCACCTGGATCTCTTTGTTCTCCCGCCAGCTCTACGGTTACATGGAGAGCGAGCCCCTAACCCTGCAGCTGTTCATCGGGACCGCAGACGACCGCCTCCTGCGACCGCACGCCTTCTACCAGGTCCACCGCATCACAGGCAAGACTGTCTCTACCGCCAGCCACGAGGCCCTGCAGTCCAACACCAAGGTGCTGGAGATCCCTCTGCTGCCCGAGAACAACATGAGAGCCATGTGAGTGCTTGTCCTTTCACTCTCCTGTCTCTCGCTCTTAACACTAGAAAAGCTAGGCCTCGAAGGACCCCACTTTGAAGCAACGAGCGAGCATTTTGACTGCAATATTCTAACAGTGTAATAAATGGATTTCATATTTAATTATAATTTGGTTGTGTTTATGAAGGTCTTGGATAACATTAAAACACAATAGCATTTTCATCTGTTTATGTTACTGTAGGCCAGGGATACTCAACTAGATTTAGCCACAGGCAGATTTTTCCTTGAGCGGATGATCAGGGGACAGGTACATAATTACAAATGATATGTAGACTGCAAATTGACCGCAAGAAGCCCAAACAGATATAATATTTGACATAAACAGAATAATTTCAAACCTTGCTTACATTTCTATACGATCATGTGTCTTTCTATTGTGTGTGGGAACACTTGGGAACAGATTTCCAAAATTAAAATAACTTGGAGCTGATTATCTGATATTTTATTATACACAATTATTTTTTTTACTTTGTTTTTTTTTGCTCGCAAAACTTGGGTGGGGGCAAATAAAATCACCTGCGGGCTGCCTGTTGGGTAACCCTGCAGAAAGCTATCTGCTGCTGCACGCTCACATGTGGAGCGCTTGAAACAGAGGTTATTCTTGGAAAGATTTATATTTTGAGCGTATCTCTTCAATTTTGAGAGTTATTTGACAAACGTGTTTTGGAAACCTCAGAATCGGCTCTTTCTGATATTATATTGAATTCAAAACGTCTTCCCTGCAAAAAAATAAGGCATGTCCTCTTAAAACTGCTTATAACACAAATTCTGTTTGTGACAACGAAATTCTAACAAAATTCGAACAACGGACTTATTTAGGAGGGGGGCATGACTAACAATGGCAGAGATATTTCTATTTTAAATAAATATGCAGTCAAAAGGACTGCCTCTGCGCTTCTAGTGTTAGAAATGGTACCATTGCAGTGTTTGCAATGATCACCAACAGTGTGTGTTGGAATTCAGGAAGAAAGACAACCAAAGCATGCCTAATACAGTGCAGTACATAATGTAGAGTCTAAAAGGAATAATGCCCATGAAATCCAATAGGCCCTATTTCTGTTGGTTTTCTCCCAATTGCACCCAATCTGCCTTGTGCATAAAAATATACAATTCCTGAAATCACTATATCCTTATGTGCAGTTTTAAACCACTCTCCAACTCCGGATCTCCAGCAGGTCAGAAGGTTGTTCTCCCCAGGGTGCCCAGGCAGCAGCTCCTGCCCTGAGGCTCTGTTCACGCCACAATTGGTCTGCTGTCCCGAGGCCCAGGACTTTCTCTGATGGAGAAGGCAGCTAAATCTCCACTCAACCCCGGTTATATAAGCTCCATCACCACCTACAGAACTGTAGCTTTATTCTCCTCTGTGTTTCATTGGTATAATGTACTTTTTAGAAGACCTGATGTAGATTGAATGGGTTTATATTAAGTTCAAGCGTATTTTAATATTTGTTTGGATATTGTGGGAGGTTACAAAGATATTTGGCAAGCACCATGAGATATCAGATCTCTTTGACTAGAAAAGGAACTTTGTTGGTTTAACGTGGTTGAACCTAACATGCATACACCTTTTGATTTCCAACAATGCTATGCTGACCTTTTATAATGTATCAAATCCAGACAGGGTATACTTTGTTGAACTTCAGCCATTACACTTTACAGGGCACCATGGATAAATCTTATATTCGAGAGAACTATTCAGATGACGTCAGGTTTTCCCTTTTGTCGTCACCGTATAAACTAGAGGGAGAGAGCAGTGAAAGGATATAGTAGAACTGAGCCTCAGGGTTGGGGTAGAACAGTGTAGGCCAGGTTAGTGTCCATTAGGTCACATTACTGAAAACGTTTTAAAGTGTATCGCAGCGGGAGAAGTAAATGAGCATTTCTTGGTCCAGGTAGTCCTTCCATGTTTCAGTCTGTTTTCATCTCTTTGGTGTCTAATGAACACAGCCCATGTTTCCTCTCTCTACCGACTGGCTGGAAGGCCAGGGTCTGTCTGAGGAGGGTTGGTCGCTGACGGAGTCTTTCCATTGAGCTGTTAACAGTCAGCCTGATAACACTCCGGCTAGCCCTTTGCTCTCACGCCAGCTCTCTCTCGCTCACTCACTGTGTGGGACATTACATAGACGGTACTGTAGACAACCGATGTCAGACTCCAGACACATATCAATCTATCTCTTTCTTCCCTATTGTTGCTGATAAAGTTTTATCTGTTGTTTAGTATCCACCCATTGAAATAGATAGTAGCCAGTAGCTTCTGCTTTATTGCACAGCATGTTGTCTCTGAGAATCTAGAAAATTCTGGGCTACTTCTATACTATGATTTCGAATCATGTAACATTCACTGAACAAGTAGAGTTGTTGTTGGGGGGGGGGGGAAATCCACTCGACTAGTCAAAATGTGTCAGTTCAAATGTAAAATAAACCATCAATATGCAAATCAATTTTTTTGTTCGGTAACCCTTTCCTGTCACCTTTCCTGTACAACTGACTAGGTATCCCCCTTTCCCTTTCCACCATTGCAGTCCGTGACTTAGTTCTTTGCTGACACTGTTCCATCACAAGTGTAGGATACATCTTGCAGTGTTTTTATGACCAACAGTCGCCATGCTCTCCCTACAGATCTTTACTTTGAGCTGACTTCAACATATCACTGCTACAAGCCGCGACTGGCTGCTCCACACCATCGTTCATGAAGAGAGACACTAATGTTCATTCCAACAGTCGTTTGACAGTCAAATAGAGCACGGCACACTACCTCTAATGTGTTTGTTTTAAAACCATAACTGCATGAATGAACACTTACATCATGCATGAGCCACTAAAGAAACTTGTTGACATTTTTCTTTAAAAAAAAAAAGAATCCCATTCAGATAGACCAAAATGAAGGGGGGAAATGGATTTGTGTAAAACTTGACATTTAACATGTTCCAGGGATTCCACCCAAAAAGCTACAATGTCAAATAATTTAAATGCCGAGCCATATCCCATATGTATTTCCTGACTTTTTACCAGTAACATTTTGGTTTTAGTTTAATTTCTTGAAAGGCCAGTCTGAAAAGTGATGCCTTTTTCCCCTAAGGAAAATCCTCCCGCAAAGAAAATATATTAAATAAAATAAAATAAATAAAGACAGCATAAATAAAGAATACATCTGCAGCTAAATGTGACATTGGTTAGTAAGGTTGAAACCGTAAATGTTTGAAATGTTAAAAGTATGAACAGTGTAGAGGGAGCATGTTTTTTTGAGGAAAGGCAGAGGGTTATAAAGTGGCTGTGAGAATGCAAGCGGCAGCCAATGGGGTTTTCCTCTGGAGGAGACAGTGGAGAGACCAATGGCCTGGGCTGTGTTCATTAGGCACCAAATAGACGATAAACGGAGTGAAACAGTTGCAAATCGTTTTAAAGCGTGTTCTGTTACTTGCCCTAATGAACACTGCCCTGAAGATTGCTCCAGAGAGCTGTATTCTGGGGCACCAGGAACATTAAAAGTCACATCAAAAAATGGAATGTTGTTCTAAGAAGAACCTAGCTACAGATGGGGAGCGACTCAGTAGTGTTCTGCGGGACTTCCGATATCTGTGACCCGGAACTTTAGACGAGACGTCTCAGAGTAGGAGTGCTGATCTCGGGTCAGTTTTGCCTTTTAGATCATAATTAATCATATTATATGCACTCTTACCTTGGGAGAGGCTTTGTGGATCTGGCCCTAGTCTCTTTGATCAAATAGAGCTCCAGGACTTGTTCGTGACAGTGAACATATTGTACATCTGCATTACAGATAGTCTCTGTGGTCTAATGATGATGCCCTAATAATAACATGCTGTACTTGTTATGTTTATGTTATATGATGATACATTATATTCCATCTGTAATGTATGTCTCGATATAGTCTCATGATCATGGCCTATAATCAACTCAGGATTCTTGAGACAAGCTGTAGCGTAGTGCTCCTACAGACAGTGTATTGCTTAGTACCAGTATGCGGATGCTAAAATGGATCCTCTCCCCTGTGCGGCAGCATTGACTGTGCAGGGATTCTGAAGCTGCGGAACTCCGACATCGAGCTGCGCAAGGGCGAGACGGACATCGGGCGCAAAAACACGCGCGTGAGGATGGTGTTCCGTGTGCACATCAACCAGCCCAATGGCAGGACCATCTCCCTACAGGCCTCCTCCAACCCCATCGAGTGCTGTGAGTATACACGCACATGTGCGCACACACACATATACACACACATGGACTCACCATCGCACGCACACACACACACATACACCCCCACACACTAACACAGCCACAAACACACAGATACACACAGATACACACAGATACACACACGCACACACACACACACACACACACAACGACTGTTCCTTATGAACACACATATCCACAGGTGCACACACACAAACCCAATAACACTCCCATAGCACGGAAATCAGTATGAGGTGGCCGTTTGGACCCAATTCAAATCTTTATATGATGAAAGCTATTTGCCAAGTCATTGAATGCATTGTACTTTAATTGATAACTGTGAGGTCAGGCACATATGTTATTTATCCCTCAGTGCATTTTATGACTTTATGCCTAACGTATTGTGGTGAGGCTACCCTATTATCACAGGTTTATGAAGGGTCATTTCCCAGCCCTAGATCTGGCGGGGTTGGAAGAGTGTATGGAAACCGCTAACTATGTCAATCAGTTGAGTGTGTCTATGTGTTTGTGTGTGTGTGTGTGTGTGTGTGTGTGTGTGTGTGTGTGTGTGTGTGTGTGTGTGTGTGTGTGTGTGTGTGTGTGTGTCTGTGTCTGTGTCTGTGTGTGTGTGTGCGTGTGCGTGTGTGTGTGTGCGTGTGCGTGTGTGTGTGTGGTCATGTCCATCCTGAGGAGATAGACTATGTGTGGTAGATGGTAGGAATGTGCCAGTCTTGTCGTTTTTAGTCCCAGGTTGATTAAGGCACGTTTTTTGATTGGCTACTACATTTTTTTTTTTACAATGATCTGATGGATCATTATTACAGATGAATGAATCAAGTACATTTCACAGTGATGTAATGACGGAGCATTGTGTGTCTGGCTGTGAACATGGTCTTGATAACCAAGAACCCCGAGGTACATTGATAAAAGCAGAGACAGGTGGTGGATAAAGCATGACCAAAGTATGACTCGTTATTTGGCTTGTTCCTCCCCGAGTGAATATGAAAAATAATGAATCTAGAAAGTAAAAAAGCTGATTGGGTCACCAGATAAAATTGTTTTCATCCATTTTTATATATTTGACGTTAAAAAAACAACATCTGTTGTCTGAAAATCAGAAAATAGCCAGTGGTGTTTAAAAGCCATTTGAAAACTGATAAGGCTGTTGCTAACCAACTCCTGCTGTGACATGGCAGAGTTGGGGAGGTAGGGGATCTGGAGGACCGGGGGCGGATGGGGAGTGGGTAAGGAAAGCTTTAGCAGTATAGAGTGCTGTTGTATATGTAGTATAAAGTGTATATCCGCTCACTGTTTTTATTTTTTTGTCCAGCTATTGTGCAAAGTTGGATGTGAATTAACACTCTCTCCTCGTGTCTGTCTGTCTGCCTGTCTGTCTGTTTCTCTGTCTGTCCCTCCTCCAGCCCAGCGCTCGGCCCAGGAGCTGCCCCTGATAGAGAAGCAGAGCCTGGACAGCTACCCCGCCACGGGGGGAAAGAAGATCCTCCTGAGTGGACACAACTTTCTGCCAGACTCCAAGGTGGTGTTCGTGGAGAAGGCCCAAGGTAAGTTAGGACGCAACAGAGCAGCTACACACTCTATCACTATCTCTCTCTATCGTTCTCTATATATCTGTCTTTCTCTCACACTTTTCCTTAATATCTCACTTTTAATTTATCCCTCTGTCTGCCTCTCTCTCTCTCTCTCTCTCCCTTCATTGCGTTCCCCCGGTCTCCTCCCGTCAAAATAGAGCAGGGTCTGCCAGAGAGCCACATGTGGTGTGCATTAAGGAACTATATTTTTAACCAAACCGTATTTACATTTGTAGAAGTTTCCATTGCCTGTATAGTGACGCTCGCCACAAGTTAAGGAATGAATCACAAGCGGGGCATGTGCAACCTCTCTTTCTTTCTTTGCTTCTCTCTCTCTCTCTCTCTTTCACGTCTTTCAAGTTACCTTCGTACAGATGTAGGATCTTAATTTGAGACAGTTTGCTACAACAGGAAAATAATCCTGCAGCAACAGGATTATAATTAATTGACATTTTAGTAGGGGTTGATACATTTTTTGTAAGGGCAAATAGGAAATTACAAACTTTGCATTTCCTGCAACAACAGAATGATCAAATTAAGACATGGCATCTACACCTCTGTCCCACCATTTCTCCTGTATTTTCTCTCTCTCTCTCTCTCTCTCTTTCTCCCTCTCTCACTCTCTATCTCACACTCATTATCTCTCTCTCATGCTGCCACATACACATGCACACACACACTGTCTCCCCCCTCCTGCGGTGTGATTTGTTATTACTTATTACTTACATTTCATATTTTTCCCATTCATTTCCTCTTTGTGTGGGAGGGAGAGAAGAGATGACTATGTGAAGACACTGGTGATCAAGTTTACAAACAGTCATTTCCTTGATTGGGTCCAGTGAATCAAAGGCAACTGTACTGGCCAAGTATGGCCTGTGTAAACACATGTGATGATGTTGATGATGATGATCATGAGGAGATAGTGGATAGTGGTAGACATTTTCCAAGGAAAGAGGAAAATCCTACCTTTCTTCATTATAGGTTTATATAGATATACTGTCTGTGGTGTTTCTTGGCATTTGTTAACTGATATTTACTGCTCGTGTTTCAAGACGTTTGTTCTGTAAGAAGAGAAAGTTATATTTGAGAAGTTTTCATAATATCTTCATTTACCCTCGTAGGAATGATTTGGAGTTGCTAGACAAGCTATAGAGGGGCTATTCAGAAAGACGACTATAGGTACATTCCAACTCCAGGATAACTCAGTAGACTGGTACAAGACTTGAAGCATCAGCCCTGACACGTCATTATGTCCTGAGAGGGTGTCTGTTTTCTATTGGGTGAAGATGGCAGGCTATAGGACTCTGCAGCTGCTTTATCAGCTCTGAGCGAGGTATTTGCTCCTATTTTTTGGAGAGGATTTCCCCACGCCTGGTATTATTGGCCTTGGAGTCTCCCTGTCATGAAAACACCCCTGCTGCCAAGAGTAACCTCTCCCCCATCCCCTCCCACTCCCGAAACCCCTTTATCAACCCCTTACCCTTCCACAGCTGTGTCATTGTGTGTCTCTCGCCCTGATGGCTGGCTCACCCCTCAGCCCCTTAGAGCCCACCGGGGTGAGGGGAGGAGGAGAGATGGACTTGTTAAAAACCTCTTGAAGCTAGGGGGCAGAATTTTTATGTTTGGAAAAATAACGTTCCCAATGTAAGCTGCCTATTTCTCAGGTCCAGATGCTAGAATATGCATATAATTGACAGGGTAGGATAGAAAACACTCTAAAGTTTCCGAAACTGTCAAAATATTGTCTGTGAGTATAACAGAACTGATTTTGCAGGTGAAAACCTGAGGAAATCCAACCCGGAAGTGACTCTTATTTTGAAAAATCACTGTTCCATTGCCTGCCTTTCGTCCATTTAAAGGGATATCAACCATATTCCTTTTCCTATGGCTTCCTCAGGGTGTGAACAGTCTTTAGACATAGTTTCAAGCTTTTATTCTGAAAAATGAGCGAGATTTATCAAATCGCGTCAGTGGATAGACGGATGTCCTTCCATTAGTTCATGCGCGCGACACTGGCCGCTCGACATTTTCTTTCTCTCCTGTATTGAATAGTTTACAGTCCGGTTGAAATATTATTGATTATTTATGTTAAAAACAACCTGAGGATTGATTATTAAAAACGTTTGACATGTTTCTACGAACTTTACGGATACTATTTGGAATTTTCATCTGTCGTTCATGACTGCTCGAGCCTGTTGATTTCTGAACATAACGCACCAACCAAATGGAGGTTTTTGGATATAAAAATAATATTTATCGAACAAAAGGAACATTTATTGTGTAACTTGGAGTCTCGTGAGTGCAAACATCTGAAGATCATCAAAGGTAAGCGATTCATTTTATTGCTTTTCTGGCTTTCGTGACCAATCTACATTGCTGCTAGCTGTTCGTAATGTTTTATCTAGTGATCGATAAACTCACAAACGCTTGGATTGCTTTCGCTGTAAAGCATATTTTCAAAATCTGACACGATAGGTGGATTAACAACAAGCTAAGCTGTGTTTTGGTATATTTCACTTGTGATTTCATGAATATAAATATTTTTAGCAATTTTTTGGGAATTTGGCGCTCTGAAATTCAGCGGTTGTTTACGAAAATGATCCCATTAAAGGGATCCGTGCACCAAGTGGTTATTAATGTGCTGGGACTAACTCCACATGAAGGGGTATCCCTGAAGAGAGGGAAGAGAGGGAAGCCCTGTCTAGTCTAGAACCCCTTTTACCCCCTTCACCTTTCATCCCCCATGCCTTTTCCCCCTCCTACTCCTTCTGCTCTCTCGTTCTCTCTTGCTCTCTCCCAGCCCTGTCCTCACTATCTTTCTCTCTACTCGTCGGCCCGTTAAAGCAATTAGCCAATGTGGTCTGGAGTTCTGTGCTCCAGGGATCCCCACACGGCTGCCTGCTATCGACAATTTCAGTGGCTTGTTTTCCTTCTCAGTGGCGTCCAGGGAGCGAGACTTCTGAGAAGGTGCACAAAGTGAGGGATTTCTTTTCATGCCCCCTCCCTCTCCCTGACCCTGTCTCAGTGTCTTGTCTGCTTTATCTGCTCTTATGTAAGCAATAAAGGACCCAGTACTTCCAAGGGTCTCCCAGCTCAAAGCTCATTATCACAGTATGACACGCACGCACGCACGCACACACACACACACACACACACACACACACACACACACACACACACACACACACACACACACACACACACACACACACACACACACACAGGAGTTGATACACTTCACAGGAGTTGATTCATCTGTAGAGATCTTCTTATGCTCTATTTAAATGTTTTATATAGAATGAAATCTTGGCATTTTGATCACATAATATTGCAGTTTGAGAAACGTTTTTGAGTTTGGAAAATCTCTTATTGTTGATTTAGGTCGGGAAGACTAAAGAGGAAGAAAAATGAAAAGCTATCCAATGAAATATATTCATATTAAAGTTGTATGCCGTAAATCGGGTTTTATATTACGCTGGAAAAAGTTCATGAGTGAAATTCATAGCATTACACTAATTACACACGCGCGCACAGACACACACACACACACACTATAGCCATCACTGTTTGTGTTCCAGTGGTGACATCCATTACTGCTGCAGTGATTAAAGGTGAGGAGAGCTGCTAGTGTTCTAGAATGTGCTTCAATAAACACCTCCCAGAAAATTCCAAATATCTATTCCTCAAGAGCTACAAAAGAGCAATAGACAGGACTTAACTTGACCTAACTTGAGCTTTCTATGCCAAACTATGGAATAGTACTGTATTCCATTGCTGCACAGAGAGGGCACCTCCTTCATGCTGTACGTCAATGCCCATATTTGATATTTTGCCATTTCCTTTGGTTGTAGAGTTCTACCTGGTGCTCTACAGTCTTTATTGGTAGGATGCTCAATAGATGGGGTAAAGAGGTCAATGGTACTCGACCAAAACAATGGAATCGCCATGGTATCGCGCGGGGTGGGAAAGATGCCGTGGGAGAAAGATCCCGAATCTCCATTTTGCCCCCCCCCAGCAAAATTAGTCAAATGTGTATTGTAAATCAAATCAAATCTACGTTTATTGGTGTATTTCACAATATGTTAAGGTTAAAATCGGAGTAAAATACTTGGATGGATGTCAACCCCAATATATGTTCACGTCATCGTCCCCAATCAAGTGCGTTACAGTTAAACACGACTACTACCACCGATTTCTGTACGCTAGCTATGCTACCAGCGCATATGAACTTGAGTTAGCAGTCACTTCTTCTAAACCTGAAACGGGACCACTGTGAAATGTTATGCAGCGAAAACAGCCAAATATATCCAAATCAGATATATCACAGAATCCTGCGTGCCATTGACCTTTTTACCGCATCTATTGTTCAAACTAAAACTTCATTATCTGTACCGAGATATAGTTTGATTTGGCCATAAACGTATAGAAGCTTGATTTCAACTAGATAATGAATTGTCCGTTTTCCAACAAAAAGTGATTGATTTGTTGTCACAATAACAGTGGTTAAGATTTGTAGGCGACCAGTATCCATTTAAGAGGCTCATAATGGACTGTCTTTCTGTTCCTCTCTCTCTCCTTCTCTCTCCCTCTCTCTCCCTCTCTCTTCCTCTCTCTCCCTCTCTCTCCCTCTCTCTTCCTCTCTCTCCCTCTCTCTTCCTCTCTCTCCCTCTCTCTCCCTCTCTCTTCCTCTCTCTTCCTCTCTCTCTCTCTCTTCCTCTCTCTTCCTCTCTCTCCCTCTCTCTTCCTCTCTCTCCCTCTCTCTCCCTCTCTCTTCCTCTCTCGTATGTTGTTTTGCTTGTTTCTCGATCCCCCTGAGACTCCCTCTCGGTAACAAAAGAGCAAAGCTCATGGATGGTGGCACTGCGGGAGGGTTTAATGTGCCCAGAAAAATAATTACTTTTACTTTTCAAATGCTAAGGCCGCCCCTATTGCTCTGTATCAAGGACCCGCAGGATTGACTGATGCAAACAGCATATGCATGTGTGTGTGTGCATGTGTGTGTGTGTACATGTCTGTGTGTGTGCTGCCGCTGAGGGGTAGGGTAGCTAGCCTACGGGCCTGTTTGTGTGTTCAGTAGGAAGTGTTTTCAGTGACTCATCTGCGAAGGATTCCCTAAAGAAAGGCGAAGCGGAACAGATGAGAACAGAGGGGGAGGAGGGAGGGAGGAGGGGAAGAGGGGAAGAGGGGAGGGGGCACAGGCAGGGTGAGACAAAGTGCTGTTCAGGAAAGCCAGGGGCAGGAGAGGCGGATATTGTCCAGTAGTGGATGTCCTGCATCCGTTCCTTGGGTGTGTTTCACACTGTTGACTCTCACTGTCGATTCTCACTGCTGACTCTCTGCTTAGTGAGTGAGTTCCAACAAGGTTTTGGAGATGGCTATTATCTTTGCACTCCAAGCTCTGAGACCGATCTGTGATATTTCACCCACGTTTTGTGGAGAGAACTTTTGAAGTTGTCAGTTGATTCATAAGTATGATGTTACCCTTTGCATGCACCATGTGGGTTGAGAGCGATCATAGTTGATGTGTTAACGGAGAATTGTTTTGCTGTGTTTGAGAGTCTCACGCTCTGTACCAGTAAGTACTGTTTTATAGGCTTTCGGAGTGATTATTTTTCCTTTCCATATCTCAGAGACTTTCCATTTCGTTTTGTGTCGCTGATCAGTTGGATTAGCTATGATGTCTCTGTTATTTTTATTACGTTGGTGTTTATGTAGGGGGGGGGGGGGGGGGCGTGTTTGTGCGTGTGTGTGCATGCGTGTGTGTTTTGACTTCGCTCAACCCTCTCGTTTTGGCACAGGAGCAGAAAGGCATACCTGGTGCACCTTATCGAGTGTGTGTTCTGGCTTGCCCTGATTTCCATGCATGGAGGGAGTTGGGGAAGGAGGAGAGGAGGGAGTGCTGGGGAAAGCCTACACTCTGACTCAGAGGGGAGGGAGGGAATTCCCTTGTGAGCAGGATAGCTTTTACATCTGGTGTGATTGGAGCTGTGCCTGGAGGTCTGGAGCATACAGCACAGATATAGCTCCACAGCAGGGAAATAGAAGTCAGGTCTACCCCTAGCCCAGCACCTCTACCCTGGATCCCACGTCTAACTTTCCCACCCTACCACCTCTGTTGACAGATTTGTCAGGTTTCACCGGTACAAGGACTGGCAGGTACTGTACCAGGTGTCCTAGAGAAGCAGAAGCCAAACCCTGGTCTGGTGTGTGATGGACCCTGTTTGGCCTGCGATTTTGCCTGCTATTTTGGCTCCAAATTTACTGACAGTTTTTGCCAGACAGGTGGCAGCAGAATTTTGACAAATTTGATAACTGACTGTATTATATAAACAGGAAAGAGGGATAGAGAGAGATAAAAGACACCCCCAAAATTATCTCTGGGAGGGACGAAAGTCGAAAAATAAGGCTGGCTTGTTTCACGAGTGCCTCTGCAATTAAGACGGGGGGAATCAGATTTTCCATTCCCAAAACCACCAAGGTGAACATTCTTTGGCCAGTGGAAGTTGTTCTGTTGTTGGTATGCCCCTTTCCCTATGTTTTAGTAGGATGAGAGTTGTCTCTCTCTGTGTTTGGGTGTAAACCAAACACAGGTCAGTGCAGGGACACGTGTAAGAGAGGCCCGATAAGAATGGTTCTTCAATAAATACCAGAGTGGTCCCACCATCCTGTCTTGCGTTCCACATTGTATCTCCTGTCATTAACCAAATCTCCAAGCAATTACTGTCGAGAAAGAAAACAAGTGGGAGGTTATTGTTATTGTAGTCATGTGGGAGCATATGCTGTATTATATGAATCACAGAATAAACATAGGGTCCGTCTTGTTGCTTAGCAATACTTAGTCCTGGGAGTTGACTGAGTTGTGGTTCGGCTGTTTAAACCTCTCCGTCAACTGTCCTGATGATGCTTCATTCATCAGTAGGTCATTTGGTGTGTGTCACTGTGCAATGTGAGTCTTTTGGACTCTTCCCACCAGTTTAGACACATTAAAAGGCAGCTGGCTGATCTTTCCCCAAAGGACTTTACTTGAGACAATGGTGTGTGTGTGTGTGTGTGTGTGTGTGTGTGTGTGTGTGTGTGTGTGTGTGTGTGTGTGTGTGTGTGTGTGTGTGTGTGTGTGTGTGTGTGTGTGTGTGTGTGTGTGTGTGTGTAAACCTTTTGATGTGTTGAGTGCAATTGCCATTGACCCGTATAGGGAGTTGCTATGCCTCCTACTACCACTGCCCTGTGACCAGTCTGATAGAGGGAGAGTTTAGGAGGAGGCCGAGGTAGAGATGGAGATGGAGGGAGGGGTTGTATGTGGGTGGGGGCACTGCGAAGTAGGGAGGGGCGGTTCTGTTGACAGAACAGAAGTGTTTTACAGATGTTGCACAGAGAGAGAGAGAGAGAGAGGGAGGGAGGGAGGGAGAGAGAGAGAGAGAGAGAGAGAGAACGTAACGATTTGCGGTTCAGTCCTACGGCACTCTCTGACTTGAAAAGTTTGGCATGCCACATATGTGGCTGTCTCCCGATCCAGCGAAGGTGAAGGAGAGAGAAGAGGGGGAAATGGCTGCTTTTACTCTTTTTGTTTCGTCTTGTTTCATCTATTTTAAAAGAGTAGGAGGGTCTGCTTAATTGCTGCTTCTGCAGATGACAAACAGACAGAGGGTGAAAGTGAGGTGAATCGAAAGAGAATGTCAACGGGATTGAGACGAGTAAGAGTAGGAAAGAGAGGGAGATGAAGACAGATGGGGAAAGAAAATGAGAGTGCGAGAGCAATAGAGAAAAAGAGAAAGAGAGAGAGAGAGAATCCTGAAAAACATGTTTACTTGTGGAGGGTTGACGTCTAAGGTTTCCCCTCTTGGAGGGAGTCCCAGTGCGGGGGCGGGCGAGATTCCCTCTTGGTTCCCCAGATGTAATATGAGGAATGAGCATTCCCTATCATCTCTCTCTCTTTCTCTCTCTCTTCCCATCTCACAGCCTGACGAGCATATCAGTTCCATGGCACATCATGATCACCTGCACATAGCATTACACGGTCATATAGGCGTGCTCGTCACCCTACCGAAATATCACAGTTGTCTATTTACTCACTTCATCTTTCTCTTCTGTCTTAATTTCTCTCACTTCTGCCTGAACTCAAAATAAAGACATCGGTCTGTGATCTTTTTCAATGTCTGCCCTTCTCTTTTCCTCACTATTAATATTGCTTTTTGGAAATAGATACATGGTGACTTCCATCCTCCTAAGCTCTCTCCCAACCCCAGCTCCACCCTTCCTCACGAGTGATAGCAGGCCAAGCATGACTGGGATCTTTTCTTCTCTTTTTGCGTTGTGAAAAAGAACACTTTGGGAGAACAATTTGGTGTGGAGACCACATCTTATTACTTGGGTCTTTAGTTATACTAGTACAGCTGCCCAATGGCCATAACATATTTAGTGTGTGTTACTTCACACATATCTCACAGTCCTTGTGAAATTAGGACCACAAACAGAATGATATAGTCAGCCAGTGCCATAGACATCAGGGCAGTGCCACAGACACACACTGGCACAACTGTATTGCCAGCCAACACTGCATGGTAGTGCCACAGATAAAACTATATTGCCAGCCAGCATGGCAGTGCCATACACACACAGACACTGGCAGTGACACAGACACACAAAGGCTGAATTTTGTCATTTCTATTTCTGACAGCCACTAACGAGTCATAGGCTGTAAGAAAATGTGCTGTGGTTTGGGCCTGATTGTATAAACAGAGCACAAGAGCATCTGTTCGTGAAGGTGTGGCATGAAATCCCGGAGAGACCCAAAGAATGTGAGAGAACTGCTACAGCTACAGATTCCCGGCAGCTGTTGCAGATCCCTGGGCTTTTATTGCATGACAGGGAGGCCTCGACACCACAACACACTCTCAAGATGAAACGAACAAAAAGCGTTTATGAAGCAGAGGTAAAGCTGCAATATGTCACTTTTTTTGGCCGATCCGACCAAATTCACGTAGAAATTGGAGTTATGGGTCTGTCACTCTCATCGAAAGCAAGTCTAAGAAGCAGCGGATCTGTTCTATGTGCGCTATTTCTATGCTTCCCGTTCGCAAGTTTAGTTTTTGCAATTATATTGTGTGTGGTTATGTAGTGTTTCATATTTTCTGTTGTCCTTTTTTTTATAGATGGACACCACCTATGGGAGACAGAAGCCAAAGTTGACAAGGACTCCTTCAAGTCTGTAAGTATTCCACAGTGTTTTCAGTAAAACACAGTACTGAATAGGTTGTAGTCTTGTTGTTAAGATTGAAAGTGTAAATTGAGTCAGTCATACATTCCATGTATCTTTCTCTTCCATTATATTACCCACCTCTCTCTCGCTCACTCTCTCTCTCTCTCTCTTTTTCTCCCCCCTCTCTCCCCCTGTATTTCCTTCCCTCACCTCCCTCACTTCCCCTTACTCACTTTGCTGATGTAACCTTTGCTAAGACATTACCAAGGAGAGAGATTAGTCGTGTTGATTAGTCCATGCAATCCTGAATGGAATTTTCACACATTTTTCTCTCTCACGGTAAACAGAGTGATTGCACCTAGAGTATCTTGCTTCATCATCAACAAGCACCCCTCAATAAGCACACACGTTCACACGTGCACGCAAACACACACACGTGTGCACTCGTGCACACACACACCGCCACCTTCTCTCTACTACTCTAGGTCATATTCATTAGGGCACACCATAGCAAACCATTTTGTAATGGAAAACGAAAAAGGATGTTTCTCATTGGACAAGTTTAGGTAGTCCCTCCCAGTTTCAGTGCATTTTCTTCAGTTTGTTGCCTAATGAATACTGATGCAAGCCCAGTTGCCCTACCAAACACCTCATTCAGCGTAGCCAGACATTTAGTTCACTGTTCAACTTCTGGTTCAGGGAGGAGGAGCGCTTAAACACTTTGTCTGAGCTCGGCCTTCCGCTTGAGGCCTGGCCAAGAGTGGATTATTCCCCTCCCTTTTTACCTGCTGTTTTCACGGGAGAAGTAATGAGAAAATAAACCAGTGCACCTTTCTACTGATGCCCAGTCACACATTTAGGCCTACATTCTGTTCATAAAAACAAGGCAAAGGGGATTCGTCAGAGGGGACGGTAAATGTTGTACGTGTCCCAGAGAAGCTACATGTGCTTCTGGAGTTAATTAAGAAGTACTTATGGCGAGGAGAGACTCGTAAGGTCTGTGAGAGTGTGTGTTTGCCTGTGTGTGTCTGTGTCTTCGGGTGCACATTAGGGTGTGTGATGACAATGTGTTTCAAATCATCCATGCCCCCTCCCTTTCTCTTCTCTTTCATCAGCTGGGTCTCACCATCCCTATGTCTCCCTGTAAACGAACTGCTGTCATTGACAATTGCAGGGGTCTAGGGTAAATCATCGCCCATGGAACATGTGTCAAAATACGGCGGCATTTCAATGATGATGTTTTTGTTGTCGTTTGTTTTCACGTTCAGGTGACTGGCTTTGTTGCATCAGGAGTGTTGAATACGGCCTCCTCCTCTCTGATGCTTCAATGTTTAATTGGCCTTAAGGGCTGGCTGATGTTAAGGCTAGTCCCACATGTTGGGAAATTACAGTGAAGGGTTGGGTTAGGTAGGTGAAGGACAAATAGTACAGTGTGCTTATTTGGCGTACCGACAAACAAGCCACAGTGTTGCTGACCTTTTCTCCCCTGCTGCCACCGGCCACCGTTAGGTCACCCATGCTCTGCCTGCCATATGTTTTCATTATTCCTGTTTGGATCGCTCTGCTCACTGGGTGGGAGGATGGGAGGAGAGGGGGATGGAGGGGGTGTTAGGTCATCGACACCTGTGTCTCTGCTGTCTTTGACCCCGTCAGTCCGGGGCAGACCTGGCCTATAAACAGACTCACAGACACGTAGACAGACCCCACAAAATATGCTGAGCAACAGGGAATGGCTTCCTGTTCTGCTCCACCACCCCATATGGCCTGAGCTGGCCCCCAGAGAGAGAGAGAGAGAGAGAGAGAGAGAGAGAGAGAGAGAGAGAGACAGACAGACTCTAGACAGGCAGACACTCAGTCATGTCCCAATGGCGCCTTTGTCATGCACCTCAATCCCTGCTCTGCAGCCTCCAAAGTTCACGTCCGTCCAGGATTACGGAGGTTTCACCCTGGGCCTGGAGCAACACGCTGGTCAGGGGCTGTGAAAACAAGGCCAAAGGCCCACATCTCTCCCCTGTAGTAGTCCAGGGATAGGGTTCAAACCCCTGGCCCTCAGGGCTTCAGACAGACACAAACAGGGGCGCGGTGCACACTCTGGGGTTCCTGCTGAGCCCATCCAGATTGGGCCGAAGACCCAGCTCAGAAAGCTTGTTCAGAACACTCCTCCAGGGTTCCCCCGAAAGCAAAACAAGCATACATACCTGCTAATTAACCTCTAATTCCTCCCAAACCCGGATCCGGGAGCACCCCCATCAGTAAAAAATTAGACTAGCATAGCCTAGCATAGCGTCACAAGTAAATACTAGCATCTAAATATCATTAAATCACAAGTCCAAGACACCAGATGAAAGATACACATCTTGTGAATCCAGCCATCATTTCTGATTTTTAAAATGTTTTACAGGGAAGACACAATATGTAAATCTATTAGCTAACCACGTTAGCAAAAGACACCACTTTTTTTACTCCACCAGTTTTTTACTCCATCAGTAGCTATCACAAATTCGACCAAATAAAGATATAAATAGCCACTAACCAAGAAACAACTTCATCAGATGACAGTCTGATAACATATTTATTGTATAGCATATGTTTTGTTAGAAAAATGTGCATATTTCAGGTATAAATCATAGTTTACCATTGCAGCCACCATCACAACTCTCACCAAAGCGACTAGAATAACTACAGAGAGCAACGTGTATTACCTAATTACTCATCATAAAACATTTCTTAAAAATACACAGCGTACAGCAAATGAAAGACACAGATCTTGTGAATCCAGACAATATTTCAGATTTTCTAAGTGTTTTACAGCGAAAACACAATATAGCGTTATATTAGCTTACCACAATAGCAAACATCACAACAGCATTGATTCAAGCTAAAAATAGCGATAACGTATAAACCACCAAAATATATTAATTTTTTCACTAACCTTCTCAGAATTCTTCAGATGACAGTCCTATAACATCATATTACACAATGCATATAGAGTTTGTTCGAAAATGTGCATATTTAGCGGCACAAATCGTGGTTATACAATGTGATTAGTGGCCAAAACTTCAAGCAATCTGTCCGGCGCCATCTTGGAGAGGCACCTAATCTAATCGAAAACTATTCATAAACTTGACTAAAAAATACAGATTGGACAGCAAATGAAAGATAAATTAGTTCTTAATGCAATCGCTGTGTTAGATTTTTTAAATTAACGTTACTGCGCAATACAGCGTGCGCTAAAGCGAGACCGCACCATAATTCATGGCGGAATTATTATTTGACATTTGTCAACATAAGTACGAATTAACAGCATAAAGACTGCTTACTATTAGCTGAGCTTCCATCAGAATCTTGGGCAAGGTGTCCTTTCTCCAGAACAATCGTCTTTTGGTTTAAAGATGTCCTCTTGTCCTGTCGAAATAGCCGCTAACGTTAGCCACCCACTGGAGAGGTGTCCAACTCGTGAAAGCGCATCACAAAGAAATCCAGGAAAATCGCAATAAACTGATATAAACTGCTATAAATCGGTTTAAATTAACTACCTTATGATGTCTTTAACACCTATAACGAATAAAAACATGACCGGAGATATAGAACTGCTAAAACGAAAGCGTTTGCAGGACGCCATTGTGATGTCCTCTTGCGCCAGATGTCCCGTTGAAAAGAATGGTACTTCCGTTCCATGATCATTTATAGTGGCCCAGATTGCGCAATCCACTCCATTCAAATTCTCCCCGCTTACTGACATCTAGAGGAAGACGTATGCAGTGCATGTAGCCCGATGGCTTACATGGGGACTTATAAACTGACCTCAGAACAGGGACCTCAATTTCTGAAATCTCACTCCCTGACAGGAAATGTGCTGCAGAATGAGTTCTGTTTCACTCAGAGAAATAATTCAAACGGTTTTAGAAACTAGAGAGTGTTTTCTATCCAATAGTAATAATAATATGCATATTGTACGAGCAAGAATTGAGTACGAGGCAGTTTAATTTGGGAACGAATTTATTACAAAGTGCAAATAGCACCCCCTATTGCCAAGAGGTTTTAATGAGTTGACACTTAGTACAGTTGGAGTTCTGTTTGTGTCTTAGAAGAGCATTGAAAGGGGTTGTAGGCCTAAGCTAGTGATGGAAGTTCAAACTGAAATCTTCACCATGCCGTCTTAGTCTGATTTCATAATGTTTAGGTAATGCATGTTTTTTTGACAGCTTTTTGAAAATCTGCTCCGCACACACAAATATACTGTGCGTCTGGAGGGTTCGTACTGTGCGTGTATCCATTCTGTGCTGTTTCTGTGTGTTGTAGACGGCGCTGGTGGTGGAGATCCCTCCCTACAGGAACCAGAGAATATCCAGCCCAGTGCAGGTCAACTTCTACGTCTGCAATGGCAAGAGAAAGAGGAGCCAATACCAGCGCTTCACCTATCTCTCACCAAATGGTAACCCCACAAACCTTCAGGTTTACCTCCTCACTTGCACGTGGTTTGGGGGGTTTATGTTTCCTACTAGTGTTGCTTGATAAATTATAAAGGGGTCATACATGCTCATGCATTACACCGGCAATGTTACCCAATTGTACCTTTCAGTGTTTCCTCCGAAATCATTTCCGCTCCACAAAAACACACGCAATCTGTTGTAGCTTCGGTAGTGCTTGACACCGCTGCATCACCGGCTCTGTTGAGCGAGGGCAGAAGTGAAGCAGAAGATGTGAGTTGTGTTTATTTGGTTGCGAGCTTGCGTTCTCCGGCGATGAGGTGTGAAGGGTTGACTGACAGAGCCTCTGGGCAATGTTGACGTTAAATGTCAGAAGTCAATCGCTGGACCGTCGAGCTCACACACAACTCACGGGAACATCCATCACACACAACTCACGTTTTGCGCTACACACTCACGTGCCCCCTGGTCTCCACATTTATAGTTGGCTTGACACATTGGAATGTGAAGAAGTTATTGGGATTAGGAGTCATTTCACAGTCTTACATCACCAACTAAATACCTTTCATTCTGGGCTCAGAGTAAATTGGCCAAATCCAAGTTTCATGCATAGACACTTTGATATTGATTGAAATCCATTGATGCTGCTAGAAACAACATTGTTAATTATTCACAGCTTGCTGCGTCTCTCTCTCTCTCACACTTTGACCAATTGCATCTTCAAGTCACTTTCACAGAGCGTCAACATGGTCCAATTAACAGATGAATGGGGTGTGCTCTCTGTTACGATGCCAAGTAAACTAAATTGCAGTGGGGACCACACAAGCAGGGGCAGTGTCTTTATGACGGAACATAATGTACCACTAGAGTCACAGTCAAAGGCACTTGCTGTGGTTCACCAGATCTTCTTATTTCTTATTTTGATATTTATTAATCTATTATAAACTGGGTGGGTTGAGCCCTGAATGCTGATTGGCTGAAAGCTGTGTTATACCACAGGTATTACCAAGAAAATCATTTTTACTGTTTTAATTTCATTTGGTAACACTTTTCTAATAGCAATAAGGTATTATAAACTTAGCCGTGGTATATTGGCTGTATACCACACCTCCTCGGGCCTTAACACTTAAATATAATTTATTCAACACAATAGTCAACAAGCAATAATAAACAACTCAGACAATGCTGACAATGCTTGAATCCATGTCTGTCTGCCCATGGGTGAAGTGTCTGGGAGAAGTGGCCTCTACTGTATATGACTTCAGCAAACAGTGCCGTTTCAACTGTGCTGAGGTCAAAGAGAAGCCCTAATTATATCTGTCCAAGATAAGATGCAGGATGTCATGAAAGCAAACAGATCTCTAAGTCACAATGAGGATAATTATAACAGAGATATATAAATAGCAAAGGAGCGGAAAACCTGGTTGTTTGCTTTTGAGGCTTTCACTGTGTGAGAGTGTTTGAACACTGTGGCCAGGTAAGGGGGGGGGGGGGGGGGGGGGTGTGTGTATGTGTTACATAGAGGTCGTTCTCATCACTTCCTCCTTCACCCATCTGAGTGGGGCTTCCGGTGCTCTGGCCCACTTTAATCACAGTTGTGGTCGTCAATTATGCTTTCTAAAAATAACTTTTCGTTCACGCTCGGGTGTGTGCTCGTCTCTGTGCTCATCTAGAAACCGCCACTTAAAATAGCCCCGCTTGTTTGAAAAAGTGAAAGGACGAAACAAACGATCTGCGGTCCTCCGATCGCTATTGAAAACAGCGTGTATTTTCCACTGTAGTCACGTGATGTTCTCTGCTCATTCATGTCAAAACGTTCTCAGACAAGTGTGTGAAAAGGTTTATTGAACGTGTTGACAAGGCCAAAGCTTTCACTGTCGAACCTCAAACCTGTACGGAGCAGCTAAATGCCCAAGTAAGGAAACAAGAGATAGTATGTATTTGAATCGTTTCCTCTCCATCCTCTAAATAGCTCAGTCATATCTCACGGGAGAGGCATTGTTTCTGTCATGTAAACATCATCTGATTCGTATCTCCCCTTTAGTTTAGTCACGCCTCAGAGCTAGTACGGATATTATTATCAGATGCAGTCTGGAGGATTGGAAACGATTGAGTCTTTGCCATGTTTGACAGGTGAAGATAAGCTTGAATGACAAGGCTGTCGTAGGCCTGTTTTGTCCTACACAAGCAAGAAAGGAGTAGCGGATTTGAACCTTTACTTTTTACCAGATGTTATCGGTAATATTCTTCCCGAATTTCACACAGGGAGTTTTTCCAAATTAGCATTTTGCATGGTAATAATGCCGTTGCATATTGATGCCAAACAATAGAATGTAGATTGTCTTATGAAACATGTAGTTTTTATTTGTCTTTGTGTTTCTCAAAATGCTATTCATTGTCCTCGCTTTCCTTCACAATGTCACGTTAGTCCAATGAATTTGATGACTAAAGCTTAGTAAGCTTGTCCGGAAAGTGCATTGTCATGAGTTACAATTTCAGAGGAGAAAGATCCAAGAATCTAAGCAATATGTCACTCTGAAGTTACTCTTTTTTTGTAGACTCTAAAATGAGCTGTTGGCAGCAGTTCTGGTTTGTATAAATCACCACATATCCGATGTTGCGACGAACATACAGCACAAGTGTCCTTGTCTACCTCCCAGTGTGTGTGAGTGAGCGTTACTTTTCTTTTCCGAGCTCATTTCCAATCATTCTTGCGTCGAGTAAAGACGTGACACGCCGCCCTTTTCTTCTCTTTAAAGAAGAAACCGTTTCACGGAACCACATAAAACAACAAACGCCGAAAGTGCTGGCGCTGACGAAAGCCCGACCAAAGTCAGCTCTCGGAATGCCTTTCATTTCACAAGCCGTTTGGAGGTTCCTCGTGTAGATCGGGTTCTATTATTAACACCAACGGGGGCTGCTGCTGATTCCTGGCCGTAGGTTTGTGGTCTGAGACGTGGGAGGGAGGAGAGAGAGAGAGGGTTATGTTCGGAAGAAACAAGAGAGACACAATACATGAAAACTTAACGAACCGCACGCCGTGAACTTCTCCCCAAAGATGTGTCATTCTAACCAAACTGGAGACTGAGACGTTTCCTTGTTTCCAAGTTAGGGCAGTAGTTAGGGCAGTGACAGACACACACACACACACGTAAACACGCGCAGACACACTCACACGCACCTTTACATGGCCTACGTAGACTAGGACACCAGCCGTCAGCCCGATTGCGACCACAGTGGGACGTGGTGAATTAGACACCTGCGAGTTGATGACTACCACCATGAAGCACCACCTGGTCGCTAAAACTAGGGCCTAGTCAGGTCACATGGTCAGGAGAAACTCAGAACCCTAGGTATAATGCATTGTGCACACTCTTTCCACAGTGCAATCAAACCAGCTCTTTTATGGAGACAGTAGATCATCCACTCCATAGTTCCACTCTGAGAGCAGAGCAGCCAATCGTAATGAGAATCAGAGTGCATCCCAGAAAACCCTCTTGCCCGGCTGTCTCTTCCCTTCACACGACAACTTACCGGGCCTAGGCCCTCTGTGCTCAACACCCTTCAAACCCGTCCTCGAACCCTCACCCCCATCCCTGGGAGGAAACCAGTTCCTAATAAATACTCCGATCAGGCCTGATCACATTAATGCGAGCAGACAGACACAGACAGGCAGAGATGTGGAGAATAACATGTGGGCCATAACCCGCAGGTTGGGAGGAAATAGAAGCCAGCTGGGGATGGGACTCACAGGGTGAATCTGCTTTCATGGAACTGGGAAGGGGGAGGGTGTGTGTTTGGAGGGGGGGACACACACAGATAGCTGGAAGGAGTGGTCAGAGAGACGGGGGGAGACATATTGAGGAATGATCGGTTAGAGTGGGGGAGACAAATAGAGCTGGATGGAGGAGAGGCGAGCTCGAAGGATCCCTCAAAGGATCTCATTCTGCAGATACTGTAAGAGAGGGGGAATGTGTGACATAGCGTCTGAGTCTCAGGGAAAGTGGGAGACGGTGGGAGACTATGACGCTTTACAGAATAAATCAGATTGCTAAGTATTCTATGTATTGCTATGTATGTAGGGTTTAGACTTTTGGGACTATTCCATTGGTTCCATTGCAATAGGCAAGCTCAATCAAATGCAGCTAAAGTATAGAGAACAGAAAAAAATACTAGACCTAGCGTAAACCCAGGTCTGTACTATGGAGAACCTGTTACAAGGCCTAGTATGATATTCCCTAGTAAGTGTATGGAGGTGTCATCCTGGGACTTTCTTAAGGATACAGACCTTACCTAGGGAGCCTCTGAGACAGATGGACCGGCCCCGTGGCTCTGACAAGACTGACGTAAATGAGCTTCCCACTGGGTAATCACACCAGCTCATCTCTCCCCAAAGGAGACTGGGGGTGTGAAAGTTAATCTCTCAGTTACATCCTGTCCCAACAATAATAACATCATAACATCACGATAGGGCTGGTTTTCGTCTAATCAAAACACTCATTTATTCAGACAATGGAAGTAGAAGTGCTTATTAGTATTATTACGCCTTCATCAGGATTGACTTATTCTTACTTTGTTAGTAAAAAGTAACTATTATAAGAAATACACTTATGATGGCCTATTTGTAGGCTGAATAGAGTGTCAGAAGACATTTAGTAGGCTGAATAGGTTGTCATAAGACATTTAGTAGGCTGAATAGAGTGTCAGAAGACATTTAGTAGGCTGAATAGAGTGTCAGAAGAAATTTAGTAGGCTGAATAGAGTGTCAGAAGACATTTAGTAGGCTGAATAGAGTGTCAGAAGACATTTAGTAGGCTGAATAGAGTGTCAGAAGACATTTAGTAGGCTGAATAGTGTCAGAAGACATTTAGTAGGCTGAATAGAGTGTCAGAAGACATTTAGTAGGCTGAAGAGAGTGTCAGAAGACGTTTAGAGTGATTCAGACTTTGCCAAAACACTTATGATTGGCATCAAACACTAACCGCACCCATTAACACGTTTCACTGTGTGCAGAAATAGCAACAGACAGTGCATGTATTGTGACTCAGAAGCTTTTTGTTATTCATCTGGGTGTCTTAATTCAAGCCTACAGTAGTTGTGCCACAGTACTCGTGGCAGAATCGGAGCATGTGGGGGTTTATAAAGGGTTTTCTTTCATCTTTTCCTTAGGGTTTGGCGCTTTGTGTGTGTGTGTGCGTGTGTGTGCGTGTGCAACTGGAGGATATGTTTACATATTTAATAAATAGTGCACACGTCATGGTCAGTCTCCGAAAGATGAAAACTGATCTTGATCACACAGCCAGGAAACCTACTGTACGATGACTGTCAGTCCAAACTAATCAGGAAATGGCGGAAACATCTCCCAAATGGACTCTGAGTGAGTTGGAAGACGGCGGCACGAGCAAGTGGGGTCATAGCACTCTCCTCCTGCATTAGCTGAAGTCAGAGCTCCTGAAACCGCAGGCATACCATACTCTCTTAAGGAGCACGGACCACCCCAATCAAATCATCCTTTTTCTCTCTCTCTCTTTTTGTCCTGAGAGCAACAATTGCTTTTGGAGTATGGAAGAGGCCTAGGGGTCTCGGGCTCCTGCAGCAGCAGCCCAGACGCTTTAAAGCACTTTTTCATAGGATATCAGAGCTGAAGGAGAGTCCAAAGAAAATAGCGCCGTTTCATGATTAGAGCCAGCTGTGGCTTTCTGCTCTGATGACTCATCTATTTTTTTTTTGGGGGGGGGGGGGGGTTCTGAGCTGGCGTTTGAGAGGCCAAGCCAATGACACAGTGTCTCTTTTAATCGCTGGTTGTTTGTTTTTTGTTTTTGGAGGGTATCCTACCCACAATCCATCTCACTACACCGACTCCTTTACTCATACACTCAGTTGCTCGTTCAGCCACGTGGACCTACCTCACGTTTCTAATCTGTCTTTTTTCTCTCTCTCTCTCTCTCTCTCTCTCTCTCTCTCTCTCTCTCTCTCTCTCTCTCTCTCTCTCTCCCTCTCTTTTTCCAGTCCCGATAATAAAGACAGAACCGAATGATGAGTATGAGCCTCTGGGGGCTCAGGGGCTGTCTGTTCATTCCAAGCTCTACTATGGCCAACCCAGGCTCACTCCTATCGTACCTGTGGGGGATGCTGACACATGCCTGGTTGGGGTTTATTCTCCCTGCCCGCCTTGCCATGGCAGCATTAGCAGCATGCCCGCCTCCTCCCCCAGGTCCAGCCCAACACTGCACGACCTGTCCCCCGTGTCTTACCCCAAGTGCCTCTCCACCAGCCCTACGCACGCCCACAATGGCCCCTTGGCGTCCGCCATCCAAGAGACGCCAGGGCTGTGCCCAGCGCCGCTGGTCTGCCCTTCCTCACCCGACCAAGCTCCACAGGGCATGCTTCACTCCCAGGGCAACAGCCCGCATCACCTTGGTAACCCTAGTCCCCATGGCTTCCACCCGCTCTACCACAACAGCAGCCCCTCCACCTCCCCAGGGTCCCACCCCTCCACTCCAGGGGGGGCAGCAGAGAGCCCGTTCGCCCAGGCACCAGATTACAGCCCCACCCAGGGACAGAGCCAGACTCAGGCCAGAAGCAGCCCTCCCAGCCTGCTGCCGGTGGACGCCAGCCCCCGCTCCCTAGCCGTCACCGTCAAGCGGGAACCCCAGGATCTGGACCAGATGTACCTGGACGATGGTGAGTCACAAGAACAAGGTTTATCTACCTAGACCTGTCAATCAAAGCTCTCCATTTAGTGACATCACATCATCATTGTCATTATCACATTGGTGTTGTTTTTCCTTATGAAAACACAGGGTCATAAAAAACACGATTCTCATTTCTCTCTAGAACGTTCCATTTACAGTGCACATGACGTTAACTTTACACCTTTGCTTATCTACACACCCACACCCACCCACACCCTTTCCCCCACATCTCCCTCTTTCCTGGCGAATTGCAGCGCTATCAACCATGGGTTTACGTCAGATTTGTTCATTTTAGACATTACAGATCCTTTTTGTTTTCGCAACTACCGTGTATGTTGTCTGAGTTAGTAACAGCTTTATTTTAACAGTCAATTGGGCCTTGATGGGATTTCGAAACAATCTGTCAAAACATCAGAAGCAGCGAGGTCAGGCAGGGAGCAAGAGAACAAAAACAGTGGCGCACGCGTGCCGGACCCGACTGTTGACACAAGGAATAATGAAGGAAGCAAAACAATAGGTAGGGGTTTCCTGAGCTGCAACGCTTTTTCCCCCCCTCGGTGCGAGGGATGTCAGCAGGCAGGAGGCGCTTTGTTTTCCCGTGTTTTCCCTGCGGAGGGTGTAGTGTTGGAGCTGACGTCATCGAGGGACGCTGGGGAGGCTGGGGGGGGGGGGGGGGGGGGTTACCAAAGCCCCACTGGATGTGAGGGGAATGGGGGAACACAGCATTTGTGTGTAGACCCCCTATTAACTCTCCATGTGCCCCCCCTCCTCATAATCGTCCCTCCCTCTGGTCACTCCCAGCCTGTTATGGCCCTGTCGGGGTTGCTCATCACATTATTGTTATGCTCTGATTGTGCGGTATGCAGCATACGTGGCGGTATGCCAGAAGAGATAAAGTCCCCTTGCATCCAAACAGAGTGAACAAGGCGAGTCCCCGCTCAACTCAGGAACATCCCTCTTCCTGTGCACCTTTTGTTTCACTCCCACTGTAAACAGCAGTAGACCTACAGCACTGTGTGTGTACATTCGTGTGTGTGTGTGTGTGTGTGTGTGTGTGTGTGTGTGTGTGTGTGTGTGTGTGTGTGTGTGTGTGTGTGTGTGTGTGTGTGTGTGTGTGTGTGTGTGTGTGTGTGTGTGTGTGTGTTTGCATGCGTGCGAGCCAAGGGAGCACAGGGGTGATGGGCATTGGGGGCCGAGGGGTTTAGTAGCAGTGCTGTAATTGAGTTGAAACGTGGTTGTCAGCAAATCTGTCCAGCCTGATGAGTCCCCGTTAGTCCTCACCTCGTAAACAGACAATAGCGAGAAGTGAGGACGTCTGTCTGTTATCAACTCCATAAAATGAGCACAACACTCAAATAGGACATTCTACAAGTCTTTGTCACTTCACACATCCAGAGCTAGCATTTATCTTCTGACTCCGCGCCAGCTCCTGGCATATTTCCCCTTACTGTACATTGAAACAAGAGAACACTGGCGCTAAGTCCAAAGGAAATACGATTAGCATTGTCATGAACATGTCTAATTCCTTTTCAAACTTCTCAGTAGTTATGGGCAGGAAAAGGAGCCAGAGTATGAGAATTAATCAAATAAGAGTGAAACTCAAGCTTTATTTTGCGCTAGGTAAAAGGTTGTTAGGGGGTCATTTTACGCCATCATTTGTACAGTGTGGAAATATTCAACATTTGCCCTCTGCTAAAGTTATAACCCTTAAGTAGTAACCATGTCTTCATAATCCACCACCGCCAACACCACCCCATCCACTGTCACTTTAGCGGAGCCCATATCTCTGGACCAAGTGACCAAATGTTATTGGGCCTGTGAATACAGATGCATTAGAGACTCACAGGAATGCGTATTGATTGGCAGAGGCCTACCAAGGCGTCCCTGGTAAAACCTTGGCCCGCTGCAATCTCGCCTCATCTAATGTCTTGAATGAGCATCTGTGGTGGGCTAACTGTGCTCCTGGAGTACCGGTAAGTGTGTGGTGGTAACAGCATACTCCAAAGGCATCTGCACGCTGTACCGGTCAGGTCCACCGGCCCCATTCCGGACAATTCCAGACCCCTCAAATGAGCCTGAGATAAAAAAAAAAATTAGAGCTGGGAGAAGTCGGTGAGTGGCGAGCTCCCTTTCCACAGTCATTACCTTCCGTTATTATCATATGTTAGCGAGTTGCTCCATTAGAGGGGCGACGGTAGGGGATGACCTCACCAGGCGGTTGGGCGGGCGGTGGTGATTTAGCATTAGCCGCGTAGCATAGAGTCCCAGCCTGGCCGGTTTGGAGCCAGTGATTTGAGCTCTGCAGCGGGACGACACTTGAGCTTCCCCAGAGTGGAGCGCCTCCCACGCTCAGGCCTCGGGCTCTCATCAGCCAGAGGAAATATCTCTCACTGGCCTTCGGCTCGCACGGCTAACCCAGCCCCCGAGACATCACTCAACCTATCAACGGGCTGAGCTACTGTACCGCAAGGAGCTCTATTGTCAGTGTGGGGTAGATATGTAGGAGATCTAGAGGGGGAGGGGATGACAAGTTGAACATAAGCCCCTCTAACTGCCCTTCAACCCCCTAACCCACTACCCTCTCCCAACTAGCACCATTTCATCCACTACTTCTGTGATGGAGCATTGGAGCCTCGAGGCTAGCTAACTGCAGGACATTACGCACTGTCAGTCTGTAAAAGGGTGCCCCAAGGCTTTTTGGGTAATGTCCAGGAGCTGCGATTGTATTGAAATTGATGAATGATCTGTTGGCTTGTGCTGGGGATGTATTTAGAACTGCTGGCCTGCGGCTGCCATTGGTTCGCTGCAGCAGGGGTCTGTCTGTCTCACGATAGCCAGAAGAGTTGAGTGAGCGAATAAACCTGGACCAAGGTCCATGGATTGATGCTTAGGGGGAATGGAAGCAAGATGTATGTTAAAGTGAATTTTCAAAAGCTAGCCCTAGAGGTCTTTGTATTGTTTCTGGCCCATTGTCATACGCCAAACGCAATATATACATATCTAATGTGAGGTTTACATTAAACAGAAGTTTCTCAAGTAAAAAAAATACCTTTCACGTTGAGTCATACCCTCGCTCCCTCTAATCCGGGGCGATTTACAATACATATGGCATTGAGCACAATGTCATGCAAACGACATCAATAAAAACAATAGAAGTTACGAAGAATGAGGAGGGCAGTATATTTACGCTTGCCTTGTTAGCCTGGCTAATTAGCCCATAAAACAGGGGTCTGTGATGACGCCACGTTTTGTCACACGTCCTAGCCGAGCTGCAGTTGCGGTGACATCATTACCCCCTCCCGTCACACGCACACACATAGCCGCTTTGATCCTAGACTTGGCTGCTGTTTACACATCAGATTTGAAGGCTTTGAGCCACATTACGCACCCCCAGTCCTCAATCCAGGGTGCTTATGAAGGCCTCTTTGTGCCTGTGTGTGTGTGTGTGTGTGTGTGTGTGTGTGTGTGTGTGTGTGTGTGTGTGTGTGTGTGTGTGTGTGTGTGTGTGTGTGTGTGTGTGTGTGTGTGTGTGTGTGTGTGTGTGTGTGTGTGTTTGCGTGCGTGCGTGTGTGTGCGTGTGTAATGCAGTCATAGTATGCTGGCCTGGACATCTGTCTGATCCAGCGAGGCTGCCGCTGTGTGTCTTCTCTCATTAGCTTCTGGTGTGATGGGTGATATAATGAAGCGCAGCTGAACTAGCACAGGGCTAACGCTAATCAGCCAGCCAGACTCTTACCATCTGGTTACAGCTGAATACAGAGGGGCCTTATTCACCCACATGAGAAAAACAACCAAATGTACACTGCTGATTTCTGACACTTGACATGTGTATTCTGATTGCCTTATATTTCAGGGTCAGCTTTCCAGTAGTTGTTTCCTCCTCAACTCAAATTTTGGACAATTGAAACGTTTTTTTTTTCTAAACTGAAAACAGACCCGGTGTTACATGAGGCAGAGAGGCAGACGTCAGTGGCAACAGGTTTCTAGACAGACCTCGTCTTTCCTCGCTCGCTCTCTTTCTCTCTCCATCTCCCTCAAACAATTCCCCAACAACAATACAGAATTCTAACATTTCTAAGGATCCTTGTCCGCGACCGTTCCCCTCCAACGGCAACTCAAGCTTTTCTCATGGAAACTTTTACACATCCTGGACAGGTGCCCAGACCCCAGGACTCTGCAAAACCCCTAATGATGATTGAGAGCGTGTCCGCAAAACTCTGAAAACATGCTGAGTCTCTAACATCGGAGTGTGTGTCGCGAGACTGGCGCGGAGTTGGGGTGAGGGGGTTCATTAAAGAAGCTGCGGTTGGGGTGAGGGGTGTCTAATGGGACGGACTCTATGAGCTGCTGTTATTGAGTTGCTCCCGTGTGTGTGTGTGTGTGTGTGCTTGCACGAGTGCGTCCTGCCTCCGTGTGTGTGTGTGTCTGTGTCTGCGAGCCTGCGTGTGTGTGTTGAGGAGGAAAGGTAGACCATCTGACGGTCAGCCGTTAGCGGTTAGAGCCTGTGCTTTCACAACACTCACCCTTTGACCCCCAGCTCTGCTGGGAGGGGGCGGAGCCTGGGCTAATAGAGGCGGGAGAGCAATACTCTCTGTTGGTTAAGTGCAGTGTCAAGACCTCCTATCCCCACGGCTTATGCTTCATGTTATTGACAGGTATAATAGAAGGGGGATGGCTTCTTTATTATTTATGACTTCAGAGAGGATGTGGACTTTTTAATATTGTTGTTATTGCTGCGTTTTCGTGTTAGGAATCTTGTTTTCCTGGCAGGACCTTGAACTGACGGTGGATAAAGGAGGGTGTAGGCTTTTGGGAAGTTTTATAATGGTAGGAAAAAATAATACAAGGCCGTATGATAGGCCTCTGAGAGCCGTTGACGGCTTAGGAGATGGTTAGGGAGACAATGAAGATCACTAGGACATTGTGTCAACTGCAGATTTCTCCTAGTGGAATCAAAACCATGTCTTGTACCCTGCGATTAAAACAATTATTTATCTCGTTTTACTATTGTTATCATAGACTGGCCCAATGTACTATTAGTCACGATTAATATCCTTTCTTTGCTTCTCACATTATTTATGCATATAGTAGGATATGATATGCAATGACTTAGAAATAGGAGTAAGTCCAAAGCAAGGAAAGCCTTCAGAGTGATCTCTTCACTCCTTACACTTTTAATGTAACTATTTGATGTTCTGTAATATAATAAATGCATGCTGGACTTAACGAAACCCTGAAATCAGAATATACCATGATCTCATGGTCATAGCGAGATCCCATCAAGCTTTGAGGAATAGGTTACCTTTGCACTGTGTGTGTGTGTGTGTGTGTGTGTGTGTGTGTGTGTGTGTGTGTGTGTGTGTGTGTGTGTGTGTGTGTGTGTGTGTGTGTGTGTGTGTGTGTGTGTGTGTGTGTGTGTGTGTGTGTGTGTGTGAAGCACTTTGGATTACCTTTAGCACCGTGTTCTGTTTCCTCTCAGTGTGCTTTTACCTCTGTCCTCTTGGCCAGGCTTGAGAAGGTCTCTGGTTGCTGTTTGGGACCAGCTGCTTTCTACACGGTTCCCCCTATTATGACATGTCATGGTGTTATATGCTCTCTAGTCCAAGATAATGAGGAAAGGGGAAATAGTCCTATTTAAGTGGTTACATATAATGGTGAAAGTATGATAGGCTGTCACCATCAAGCTTTGAATTGCAGTATCCTTGTAGTAAACTCCTAAGGAAGGTGATTGGCCGGATGAGCTGTATGAAGACTCTAACTTTAAACATACTATATGGAAGTTAGATAGATTTTTTTGTATTCATTAATATAGCATTCATCCATTTTTTTATTAGAAAACCACACAATCCTTAGTTGTAAGCTAACAATGTATGCTTTTGCTCATGGGTGTGGGAATATGTGTCCCTTTCTGTCCAATTAGGTCATTTCTGGGCAATATTTATATTTTTTTGTCTCAAGAGCACCCCCAAAGACAAAAGATCTGTATATTCTCTTTAAATGTCAACCTATTACGTTCCATTGGGCTCTGGGTATTTTCAAATGTGTTCCTACAGGCCCAGCAACTTAACCACAGTAGTCTGCTGTGCTTTCGGGCCGCTCCGTCATAATATCCACAGTCACTGTGAAAGAATCCGTCTACCACGTAACTGCAGTTCTATATCTAAACAAATTGGGTCTCTCCATGTCAGAGGCCTGATGTAATTAGATGCGAGACCAGATTTCCTTTTTAATGGGTTTTGTGTTTATGAAAGAATGCTCAGATGTCAGGAATGCTTCTAGACGATTTGCTACTGTGAGAGTGTCTAATTATTCCATGCTGTGCGCACATGGTTAGGTACAGTACGTGAACGGATTTAGGTAGAAGCCAATCTATGGCAGCACAAACTCCATTTCTTTGAAGAGTGGCCAATTGACACTGTGGCTAGCTGTGCTTTCTCATAATTGATCTAATGAAAGTAAGGTGTGTGTGTCGTGTGCGGATGCGCGCGAGTGTGTGTGTGTGTCGGTAGGACGTTTCATTACTCTATCATTTGTACTCGCCTGGATGGGCATGTGATGTGTGTTTATGCAGATTCTCCTGACACAGCCGTTTAGATGGCTGGTTTCTGTGGCTTGCATTCCGAGGCTCCGAGAGTACACATTCAGAAGCCACGGAGCCACGCGATTCGCAGCAGGTCACGCCCCAAAGAGAGGCCTGTGGCTTGGCCTGGGATGGGCCATGCATCTGGGTGAGGTGGTGGTGGTGGTACCTCTGCGCCCTATAGCCCCATGCATTCTCTCCACAGCATCTAAATATGATTGATGTGCATGTGGTTTACAACACTGACAGGATGATCTATATTGTTCTCCACAGGCTTTGATTGACTCCCATTTGACTCCCTTTTGGCCTGTGAGCCGTTGAGGTTATCTGTAGCCTGGCAAAGACATTATACTAGATATGATTGTAGCTTCCTCTTCTCCAGACCACTGACATATTGGCTTCTGGATGGTTTCACGGTAAATCTTTTCTCACTGCTGTGATTGTCTGCTGGCACACACACAACACACAATCTACGCCCACGCGTAGATACACACACACACAGGCAGACAAACACACATTCCTGTAAGTCCCCCTTTACAAAGCGGGTCTGCCACTGCCACACTGTAAGTCCTCACTCTCACACTCTTCATACCGGTGGTTTTTTGTTGTTGTTAGTTTGTTGGGGAATGTAAATACCTGTGGCATCGGTAAACAGAAGCAGATCTCTCATTTCAGACTCGTTAATAATAGGCCCCATCTGAAATGTATTCGCTCAGTGATATAGTATCCTGTAGTGACGGATGTCAACAGAAGAGGGCTGTTCCAGCCAGGCAAGATGGGGAATGACGTGGGGTTTGCTGCTCTTGGAAAAGCACCCGGTCTCCATTGTGTTCTGCTGAGGGGAGGGAGTGGGGGGGGGGGGGGTTAAAGAGAGAGAGAGAAGATGGAGAGTGTAGAGGGAGCGAGCGGAAGATAGGGACAGAGAGGAGAGAGAGAGTGGGGAAGAACGAGTAGTCCAGTAGCTTCTGTCACTGGCCTATAAACTAACTGCACATCACCCCCTGTTTCAATGGTGCAGGCCATTACACAAATCATCCTCTCCACAGATGTTTCAACAGAGAGAAAAGGAATTTTCTCGTATACACATTTATAATCGTACAGTTATTTATCGATTTCTTCTGTATTTCTTTCTGTAATCATGTCAAGTTTTAGCGTCAGGATCACGGGAGATATTTTCTACTTTAGAGTATATATTCTCCTTGCGGAATGGGAATCGTAGAGCAGACCTCAGTTCAACATCTAGTTTTTATTTACATTTGGCTGAGTTGTGAACTAACCGTGAATCCAACATGAAATCAACAATACATGTCACCATGTCATTGGATTTAGGTTAAAAGGTGGATGAAAAAAAGACTAAATAGCCTTAGGTTGATTACTTTTTCAAATCCAATCAGTTTTCCACGTTGATTTAACGTCATCACATTGATTTCCTGGGTCTCCTAAAGCATCTACTAAATGGCATACTCATATATTTATATATCTTTTCCTATTCCGAGAGAGCGATAGGAAGCAATGGGGCCGAAGCTGCTATGAGAATGGCTATGGGGGGGGGGGGTTGCAGGCACCCTCAATACCTGCTTAGATCCAGGGATATTCAGTCAGACACACACACAGGGCAGACTCACAAGAAGGCGGACAGACACACTGAGAGTGAATCGAATCAAATCTCTGGTTCGATTCCCTGGCAGTTTCTCCTGATGCCCCTGTACTTCACACGCAGACAGAACATACTCGCTTCTGACTGGGCTGAAAGCTGTTATGAACTGAATCGGTAGAAGTCTACGAAAGGAAAACACGGCTCAGAGTGGAGGAGTGTGTTTCTCTCTCTTTTTATCTAATTTTCCCACCGAGCGCCTGCAGAGCAGAGAATTACCACGCCGAGGTTGAATGGGTTTGCTTTTAAGGATCGTTCGGAAGCGGTGAGCGTTCAGTGTCCCATTGCTGGCTTACGAACCGTGGAGGATATACATCTCAATTAGTCCTTAGACTCCCCCGACTGACCTCTTTTTCTCACACTACAATTTTAAGTTCTCGTCTCGATATTAACATGTATAGAAGGTGGACGCTAAGCCGACCCTGTCTACTGCCGTACCTCACGAAGAGGTAAGACCTCCAAGAGCTAGTCAGGGGAGTCCAGGTTAAAACTCGGAGGTGATGTGAGATTGCGAAGCTGCACTCTTGAAAACGTTTGTTTATTTCTCTTTAGATGGGGGTAAATTGAGATTCTCTCGGTTAGGTATTATGAATCACTCATGTCAAATCCGCTTGCACGTCCCTCGTGTCAGGTAAGGTCAGTTGCTAACGCTCCAGGTGAGCGGCGATGTCACATATGTTTTAATTGAATCAGTAAGATTTACTGTATTTAGGAAAAAGAGCGGCACTCCCTCTCTGCTAAGACGTTCATGTGGCGAACTCCCCGAGCGATGGCAAGCATTAAATCTACAGGTGATGAAGTCGTATCTGTCAGGTTTTGGCCAAGACTGTTCGGGTTTTGGTCACTAGATGTCCCCATTGCACCTTTTTTGTACCTTTTGTTTTTCTTGCTCTAATTATTGTTTGCACCTGTAGGTCATTCCCTTGTTAGTATTTAAACCCTGTGTGTTCCTCAGTTCCTTGCTCAGTGTTTGTAAGTTAGCACCCAGCCCCAGCCCAAGCCTTGTTTTATATAGATATTTCTCTTGTTGGATTTTCCAGAGGTTCTCTGGTTTAGTTCTTGTGTATTATTTGAGTAGTCTTTTGAGGTTTGTTTTTCCCTGCTGTTTTTTACCACTTTGTGGAGTTTCTTTTGTATTTTGGAGGATTTCCACTTTGTGCCTCTTGGCTTTATTTTTGGACATTGTGGATTTAGTTTCTTTGCCTGAAGATTTTGTTCTTTAATTAAACCACCATCTCTAGTACTGCTGTGTCTGCCTCATCTTCTGGGTTCTGACGATTATTAGTGACTGTTTCTCGCACCGGGTCCTGACAGTATCGGCCATAATCAGGTGAATCAGGTGAAACCGCCAAAGGTTTTTGTTTGTATGTGTGTGTGTGTGTGTGTGTGTGTGTGTGCGTGCGTTCGTTCCTGTGTGTGTCTGTCTGCCTGTCTGTCTGTGTGTGTTAGTTTGCATGTGTGCGCAGGGTTGCTGTGATGTGTGTAGGAAGAAGTTGGCACAGATATCCTGGGATCCCTATAGATGTTATAGTATCCAGGATGGCTGGATGGATCAGAACCTCCAGATGTAAGAAGGTTGTCTGTCTGCACACTAGGTAAATCAAAAAAGAGGTTGACGTGAGGAGAGGACTTGCCAAGCCACCCCACCCCCTTCCCTTTAACCCTAGCCCAGGTAAGTAAGTCCATGAGTCACCCTAAGTTGACCCTTTTGCCTCTCAGTCTACCAATCATAGCAGGTGGAAGAAGATTTAAAACAGTGTAGACTCAGAGCAGATTCCAGGTCAGTGGACTGAGAGTGAATCAGATCTGAGACTTACAGTAAATATAAGTCTGACCTTGTAGGTCAGCTGCGAGATCCCAGCAGGAGTGTAGGAGACAGGAGGAGTTTCTCTGCGCTGCTTGAGCCTTTTGTGGATTTAGTGTCCGTCCGTCTGAGTTTTAGTGCTGCGCTGTGATGTGCTGTGACTCCTGGAAGTTCCTCGTGGCAAGGTCTTCGCTGTATATCCAACATTGCGAGGCAGATTGAGACGGTATCCCTGCTGGCATTGGGATGGGTCGCTCCAGGAGTATATTGTCAAGTTCAAAGGCTCCCTTTTGTAAATGCATGAAAGAGATTGCAAAAGAACAAGAGCTCATACCTCTTCACCCGGGATGGAAAGAGCGACGGCCAAGTCGAAGGCCAAGCGCCAGGCTCTCTACACACACATGCACACACACGCACGCACGCACGCAAGCACACGCACATGCACACACACGCACACACACGCACACACACGCACACACACGCACACACACACACTCAAACGATAAGGTACCGCTCTAAGCCTCATGTCTATGATAGATAGGGTCTAATAAAACTTGCACTGAGGTATGCCTTTTTGGATGCAGGGAATGTGGTTTTCTATATAAAACGTGGATTCCAGAATCCCACTTTACAACTGACAGGGAACAGGTGATTTAAAGAGGCAGAATACAAATGCTGATGTCATAAATCCCATCATATGCAGGTGTACGTCCAAATTCTCACTCAGGTGGCTGTAATCTCGCAAAGTATGATAGCTTCAATATGTCAATGCTTTTTCCGCCATATTCAAAAAGGGAGAACTCAATCCATGCGCCTTAGCCACTGTTGCCTCATGCCTTTCCAATTCGGTATCAATCAGACCGGGCATGTCTGATGACCATCGTTATTTTAGCATGCAACCTTAAGTCAATGAGGCAACTTTATAAATCCGACTCCTTTAATATCTCCACCATGCAGGCGTGTGTTTCACTCACTCTCTCACTCAGGTATTTGTAGACGTTGTGGTTGGTTGGGCTTGCGCTTTATTGCAGCGTTATACGTAAAGAAACGCATATAGCGTATACTATAGCATGCAGAAGGAGATTAACGCCCCTGTTTAATTTGACTATCAAATATATCATGAGATCTTGGTTCCCGCTGCTTTACTTTGTGCTATTAGTAGTCGAGAAACTGGGGGAGGACACAGTGAAGACGATCAAGTGACTAATTTCAGTCCGTCAATGATGAGCTCACAGGAGAGCAGCCCTAGCCGTGTAAACACCTCCCCAGCCTTGTCCCCGGAGAAGGGCCCCAGCGAACACACCCACCGCCCCCAGGGCCTTAGAGGAAGTGAGAGGAGGAGAGGAACGGGCGGCGGCGGCGGCATCTCACAGAGAAGTAAGATAGGGAGGAGAGGCACCAGTAGCAACACACCATGGGAGATCAAAGAGAAAGTGCCTTGCCAAAACAAGCAAATCAGTGTCGGGTGGTTTTCAGTGAAAAGGCTGTTGTTTTTAGATTGGCTGTGTAATTTTGGGCTGGCTGGCTATTGTTTTTCAGCCTGTTTCGGTCTGCGAGGCGGCGGTTGCAGCCCTCTGGCTACTGCCTGGTGTTTTCCGTCTGGGCTGAGCACAGAGCAGACGCTCGCTAGCTCTCTAGGGGTCCACCCGTTTAGCCTGGCAACGAGCGGGCTTCATCTGACTTCGGAGACCTATAAAGCAAGCTGTCTGAGATGAGGAGCACATCAGAGACTCACGTAGGAAGACACAGGTGGAGATGAGATGAGAGCAGCACTTCACTTTATCTTCGCTGTCTCCCCACTCCTTGCTCTCCACCGTGGAGCAATACTCTGAGGTCCTGCAAGCAGTAGCAGCCATCAGAGGAAAGTATTCCTGGAGATCCAAGGACTCCCTCTCTCCCTCTCTCCGCCAGCGTGGCTCAGCCTTTGTTAACCATTACTCCTCTCCCCCCCTTACCATTGGTGTGCACCTTGGCAGTGGAGGAAGCGGATTGGCCGAGGCCCAGGGCACACAGCAACGTCTGCGCAGCGGCCCAGCTGCTGCCGGAAGGGTTGTAAAACACGAGCAGAGACCCTCACAGTCGACTCCAGCTACACCCCCCCCCGCCCTCTCTCTCCGCTCTCTCTCTCCCACACACTAAAACTTTTTCTTTCGTCTCCTCCGGTCAGTCGTGAGGCTGAGTGCTTCCACATGGGGAAAGGCAGGCTTCACACATTAGCAGAGTTGTGGGGATGATATATCCCCATCTGCACATATAATCACATCATTACACCCACAGGGCTTCCCAGGGTGTCAGTCTCTGTTGTCTACCTGCTAGTCTGAGACGAATTTATGAAGTGTTCGATCACGACGAAGATTTAGCTTAGTGTCATTTCTCTGTGTCCAACTGCGTTTATCAATAGGGATGAGTTTGTATATGCATGTGTGTGTGTGTGCTGCGTGTGTGTGTGTGTGTGTGTGTGTGTGTGTGTGCTGCGTGTGTGTGTGTGTGTGTGCTGCGAGTGCACGTGTCTGTCTGTCTGTCTGTCTGTCTGTCTGTCTGTCTGTCTGTCTGTCTGTCTGTCTGTCTGTCTGTCTGTCTGTGTGTGTGTTCGTGCGTGCATGGGTATGTGTGTACCTGTCTGCATGCTCTGACCCTTTCACAACACTGGCTCTGACAGATTCTTAAGAGAAGAGGACTGGGTGACGTGCATCCAGCCTCTCCCTCTAGCTGTTGCAGCCCTGCGTGGGAGGCTGCAAATTGTCCATTAAGCGTTTCTGCTGAAACCGAGAGCGGATTTGATATTGTAGGGAAACAAAAGTAATATGTAGCACGAAATTCAATTGTCTCGCTTTAGCAGCTTCAAACTCCAGTTCAGCTTCCTCAACAAATCAATTTCACATACACGTTGAGTTCAAACGAGGTTGAGCATTTGGCTGTACTCCCCTCTTCTGCCTATTACAGTATTTTGAAATAGAGAAGGGTAAATGCGTCGTTTTGTTGCATTACGCTATTGTTCCTAAATCATCTGGATTTTCATGCCATGGTTTGCATGTGTGTCTGCATGCGTGCTCCTTTGTGTGTGCCTGTTTGTGTCTGTGTGCGTGCGTGCATTCGTGGATGCTGTCCGTATGTGTTGGTGCGCTTGTGTGCCTGCGTGCCGGTGCGTGTCCATGTTGATATGAATGACCATTATGATTCAGATCAGCTTCTTCATATGGAGCCAGAACACAATAGGTGGAAGCTGTGCTTGTCTTTCAGACAAGGCATGATGGGGCACTCGAGGGCCCGGGGAAGTGTAAGCAGAGGAAGAGTACGCCTATGTACAGCACCGAGGTCTCTAACCCTAACACCACTGGAGTTAATGTAGTTTATCCACCCTGTGAAAGTGTTTCAGGAAGTTAGCTATGCCTTCCTTCATGGGCAGCCGGAGACCGGAGAGAATAGAAACTCCCAAGCAGAGGATGCCTCTCTTACAACGCTTACAACTCAGAGTTCAAAGGGTATGTTTAGAAAGTTGAGCAGGAAGAAGGTGAAGCGAAGTCAACGCTGCTGCCAGGTCATTGCCAGTCGTTGATTGGGTAAAGGGGGAATCGGGTTACGCTTGCAGGGACCACCAAGTGTTTTTGAGGCTCTCCTCTCCGTCTCCTCTAACCACATGGCTATCCTCTGTTCTCAGAGGATAGCCTGGATGTTATCGAACCCCGACGCCAACGCTATCTGCTAACCTCGGCTAACTCAATTCCCCGCGCGGGTCAGGTTTGGCTGGGGGAGCTCGGGTGGCGCGTTCTCCTCGCCCAAATGAAGTCATAATGCTTCTGCCTGGATAACGCAATCAAAATAGGGCCAAATTGCTCCACTGCTGCTCTGATGGACTTCGCTGTTGGTCTCAGATCAGTCTTTATCAGAATTGAACAATGACAAGCTCTTTAACCTTTTGGGTGCCTACTGCCTTGGCGTCCATTTCAGGCACATTACGGTAGCTTAACCTAACAGCAGCCTGTAATCTAAACCTCTCGGTTCACTTGGTGCTGTGTTCTAATTTCATGTACAACTGACAAACATGGTTTAGTCAAAGCTTGAAATTTAATTATATGGCATTGCAGTCCCTCTGCTGTGCACTTTGGGCCCTTTCAGAGGTGCCTGGTAGCTCCTCCTTGAGATGAGGGAAGTCTTTTTAATGACTGTTTATGCCGACAGAGAGAGTACCTTGGAGAGCTCTCTATACACTTGTTCAGTAGGGCCACACCCCGGAGGGAAAGCTGCTTCTTCCCTGATGTACTGTAGCAGAGAGATTAGAAAGCCCAACCCAAGCCAATCCCATAGATACAACCATCTATTGCCTGTCCGTCCGTAGAAACATGGTTAGACGTGTACTCCCCACCGCACAAACACATAGAACGTACTGCAGCAGGATAATTATAGAGGCGGGTAGGAGCGGTGTCTGCTTCATTGACACACTATATTTCCATGCTACCTTCTCTCCTTCTCCAAACATTGAGTATGTTTACATGCACAGTAAGTCATTTGAATATAAAATGGATTATGGCAGTAGGCTGATTTATGGCAATAGTCAAGCAAACACTTTGCTTACCTTCATCGGCGTACGGTCAAAATCAAAGTAAGCACACACCGATTAAAACACCTGGTTTTCTGAGTAATCTTTTGAATTATTAGGACATGGAAACAGCTTAACCAGGGTTCCAGACTGTGTATTTGATCGGCACATGCCAGCAGCAGTAGCAGAAGCCTCCCTCTTTTGCGTGAGTGGAGTGAGTTTCGATAAACTGAAAGTATGAATCTTAGAAGTTTAGTTTTCACAAAACGTTATATGTTGGGAAACTTAGAATCAAAAAGGCTTCTCTGTGGTATAAAGGTTTATTTTGATCTGTTGATTTTCTACACTGTGTCCCAATCGGGTAGCCTACATTCAGATGTGTCCATGTAAACAGGATTATTAGGGAAATCGTTATTCTTGCAAAATGTGTCAATGTTCTAAGCAAACTATTATATTCATCTGACTAGCCACAGTAATCAGGTTATTGTGTGCATGTAACCATACTGATTGTAGGAGAAAATCAACATTTTCTCCCCTCTGAAAGAGGCGAGGAGAGAGGAGGTGAGAAATCAAAGGATCACAATTGAGATTCAGCCCTCTGTCACTCTCACCACTTCCAAAATGAGCTGTTAAACAGGCTGACAGTGATGGCTGTGGTTTGGACGCGATTACAGGTACTTAAGGTAATAAAGGATGCATCTTTTATTTGTTTTTTTGTCGAGGATTGTGTTGTTTTGCATGAGTGGAATATGTTCAGTTGAATTTAACACTGTTTTTGTTTATTCAACAAAGGACTTCTCACACGTATAGCTTTCCATACATGAGAAACCGGAACCGAAAGAAAAATAAGTTTCCGATGCTGTTGAGAAGCTTGTCAAGCAGGTTGGAATGACAAAAGTAGTGTTGTCATCAATCAAAGTTTGATCCAAGGAGAGTCACACATTAATATCTGTAGTGGTTGCAATAATATTTTCAGAACCTAAATGAATATGACTTTATATATAATGTAACCACATTTGATACTGACTGCCTATCATCACATTATCATCCGCATGAAGTATCATCATTTTTCTATTTTGTCAGCTGGGCATATTTGATAGGGTCTTAGGCCTTGAACTGCCTTGATTTATGGCAAAAATCCACTTCGAACACAATGTTCGCCCTCAAATAGGACTTCTCACCATTTGACTGTGTTTTCATGCTCGCCTCCTTCATGTGAGAGAGAGTGAGGTGGATGGAGGGAGTGAGAGTGAGTAAAGCACCGTCATCCGGGTTAGTGTTGCGTCATGGAAGAAGAATGCAAGGAGAGGAGCGAGGCTGACCCCTTTTTCCCTTCTTTCCTCGCCTCAGAAGAATGTGTTTCTCCTCAAGGACTAGACAGGGTGGCCTAGGGTACAGTAATACAACTGGGTCATGTCCATTAGGCACCACATGGAGGAAAACTCCCTGAAACAAGGAAGGACTACCTTTACTTGTCCAATGAGAAACGTCGATTTTTATTTGAAACCATTTCCATCGCCATTTCCAAAGCTATTTCCATGAACAAGATCCAGGGCTTGACGCCTTAACCTGGATACTAGCCTACAACTTAGGACAGCCCCTACCTAGTAACACGGGTATAGAGACAGAGACAGACTTCATAATAGAGTGGACCTTGAATAATGCAATAAAGTTTCACATGACATCTTATGGGGAGCTCTAAGCACAGTAAAACACCAAACACGAATACAAACTAATTTGTCCCTGGTCAGTCAATTATTGTGAGGCCTACCTAAGAATGATTATTTTCCCCTTGCGATACAGATAATTGAGGGCATTAGCTAGTTATAAATAACTGTTTGTGATAGTTGTGTGGCGTAAAAGTTGGCCACATCCTGTTTCGATGGCTTTCTGAACGTCAACAGGGCTCAGACAGGAGGCTGTCAGGGGCAGTTCAGTTGAACTACCTGTACAATTTTTCTCTTTTTTCCTGCGCCTCGAAAGTGGAAAATATTAGTTGATAAAGCGTAGAAAAACAACAGTGTGGTTAATACGTGGGTGTTGAGATGTCAGTGTTTTTATCCTGACTGACAAGAAGAGAGGAAGCTACTGCTTTTCTCTCAGAGAAAAGGTTCATTTGTGGCATACGCCGCTGAGGTGTTGGATTTTCCCTCCCTCGACCATTCTTCTCTGCCCTAAGCTACTTTCTTGTTTCTCTCACAACCATGGAATTGAAGACTGGCATTAAAGTTTGATCATTTAATTGTAACACGCTTGTGTGCCTTTTTCTTTTGCCCCGAGGAGGCGTAACTAAAAATAACCCCAACGTGTAAAAGCTTGTTTAGCCCGGAGCGGAATCACTGGTAAAAACAGCCCGTGGTGTTGGCTCAGGTTGACTTTTTCCAGTGGGAGTTGAAAGGGAGGTGAGCCCCAACTCTGTCTGTCTGTCTGTCTGTCTGTCTGTGTGTGTGTGTGTGTGTGTGTGTGTGTGTGTGTGTGTGTGTGTGTGTGTGTGTGTGTGTGTGTGTGTGTGTGTGTGTGTGTGTGTGTGTGTGTGTGTGTGTGTGTGTGTGTGTGTGTGTGTGTGTGTGTGCATACGTCCGTGCATTCATATTCAGAATTATTTCCTTTTTTTTTTACCTCTACCAAGCTGTTTCAGTCGATCATAATTCAAAACACTGAACTAATTTATCACAACTCATGTCCATAAACATTCATAGTCATAGAAACACCAGGAAAATACAGTATTAAATCATGTAAACACTTCTACTGCCACAATAAATGAAAGGGTGCCTTCATTTGGTCCCCCCCCTCTCTCCCTGTGTGTAGGGTGGTGATATCTGTGTCTGTGTGTTTGGGGGGGGTTGCGATATCTGTGTGGGTAGGTTGTCTCCACTGTATGCCTGTTTGTCCAGTGGGCCAGGAGCTGATAAAGTAGGCCTAGTCTGCCCAGTCTGCCCTGGTCTGTGGGTGCAGAGTGGATATGAGGCGGGTGCTGACTTCCTTTCCCGCCTCCAGTGATGTGGATAGTGACCTCACTGAGTTCCAGACTGAGTGGCCCTTCTCTCTTTCTCTGTCTCTTTCTCTGTCTTTCTATCTATCTCTCTTTCTCTCTCTCTGTTCCTCTGCTTTACATTAGAGTGCCTTGAGGAGCCTCTTGTTTGCTCCCAGTCCTAGGGCCCGGGTCAGTCACTTCCCCCCCAATGTGCCAAAGCACACAGCAGATAAAGAGAGGGGACTGCTCTCTGTCTGCCTGACTGTGGGAAACACGAGGGCACAGGATCTAGAACAGGAAAGACAAGAAAGAGAATAAGGGTGTGTGTGAGTGTGTAATTGTGTCTAAGTCCCACAGCGGTGATTCGCTGAAAATTCTTAAAGAAAAACAATTTTATTGCTGCGTCATAAGAGATTTAGAATGAGTTATATATTTTTCAGTTTGCAATTGTGCTGCTATTGAGAAAGTGGAGCTATTACTCTTACATGAATCTGCAGAAATCACAGTGACAAACTTTTAACCACCAAATATCATGCGGTACAGGTGCAGCCGCAGAAAATGGTGGTGATGATGGTGAAGATGACGAGGATGAATATTGTGACAATGATGATGTTATAATGAGAGGTATGTTTTGGATGGGTTTTTGAGTAACACTATTTCTCCCTTTGTCTCCACAGTCAATGAGATCATCCGAAACGACCTGTCCAGCATCTCAGTGCATCTCAGTACATAAACTCTCTGCAGATACAAAAAGGGACAGAGGCAAAGGGACCACAAACCAAAGCTCCTATATCCACATGAGGACCCCCTTAACAGAGAGCTTTCACATTACCACTTCCTCATTGCTACATTTCCCAGATGCCTGATGCGCTTGCCCCTCGTGACACTGCAGAACGATTGGTCGACTGGTGGTCATTGACAGGAAACTGCAAAGCTCCATATGAACAAATGTTATAATATAATGTGAGACGGCCTTAGATATAATGGGAGGGACTGACAATTACTACACTTGCCTTAAATGACAACTCTTGCTCTTCCATGGACCAAACAGCTCAGTAAGACTGAATACTTGTTTCTTTACTGATGACCTCTTCTTTATGTGTGTTGGACTCTAATATACGGACAAGCCAATGGGTGTGTCGTATGTTGGTCAGAGCGTCCTGGCAAACCACATCAACCCAGGCGGTGCCTTACAACATCACTCACTGACTAGAACGCAATGTCATTTCGATCACTTCAATCATTCGTTTACAGGGAAACTAAAAATAGCTGGAAAAGAAGTAGGGACGTGTGTATAGGTTAGATTTGTGTATCCGTTTTTTTTATTATGTCCTTGTCCATTTATACGGAATGTTGTGTGTGATATTCTTTGTATAAACATGTATTTGAAATGTACTTTGTGTATGCCTTAAATCTAATATGCAGTTTTGCGGTTTAGCGCCTCGTTTTTTTTCCAGTGTCTTCCTTTTTCTGATGATCCAATATGTACCACCTCGTTGCTAGCACCTGTCTTAACACCTAGTGCCTCTTCTATCCTTCCGCTCTGGCCTCCCTCTCCCTCTTCCCTTCTTTTGAAAAATATTCAGAAATGCTTAGACCATCAGGAAAGAGCCTACTACACATACCGAAGGAGAACAACTGGGTTTGCATGTACATACCATATGATGATAAGGACTATCTAAGACTAAATCGTATTCCCCTTGCCTGTATAATACAGCTAGAGAAGGGTTGAGCCTTCAGCTCGGCAATAATTGATTTCCTCATATCAAAGGATTTTACCTAATTATTGTTCAAGCTTCTTCTTTACTGTTAGAGACAGTGGCTCAGTAGGCTTCAGTCAGTATGTAATGCACTTTACCATGGTAGCAGCACAGGTTTCTCTTCCGTCATGACCAAATGTTTTAGGATCTAGATTCATATACTTAGTATGATAGGACAGACAGCCCTTACTGAGCTACGGGGGGTCTCTTCTTCTAAAGGATGACAGATCTGCAATCTTTTTCTATGTCGTCAAGTAGAACGTCTTTCTTCAGCATGCAGAGAATACTAATGATATATATGATTTAGCTTTACTATACCATTAATTAGCTTCATGAATACATGTGGACTATATGATAGCATGGCTCTATGTAACAGATTGATGTATTGTGCCTTATTCTCTATTGTCTCTCTGCTACAACGTGATTGTATCTCTTAATCATTTTCTATCCAGGCACAAAGGTGAAACATATTTCCTCTTTGATATGAAATATTTATGGAAATTGAAATGGTGTTTTATGTACACTCCATGTGTTCTATAAAAAAATGAATGAATAAATGACATAATAATGACAATACTGACCTGTGCATTGCTGTTATTAGGATTTTAGTTTGATTTTTACGTTGAGCATTTTACACACGCACGCACACAACACACATAAAGTGATACTCTAGCTGTTTTATATTGCTGTCTTTACCAGATGGCATTGTCCATGAATCTATGCGTGTGCTATAAAAACCCTTTCCTTTTGGCACAAATCATTACCAGAAATCCTATATGGTGTTTTATCCCTCCGACTGTCTGGAATGACATAACATTTTTAGATATCTAATTTACCCTCAACACTGAAACAATATTTTCCATACAGCGATACAGAATCAATTACTTACGAAATGCATCTCTCTAAGCACACTGAACTCGTTCTCTGCCTTGTCCATCCATGCTCCATATGGCTATGCTTTAGTTTAAGACTTTCTCTATAACTCAACAGCTTTTGGTTTTCTTGTGTTATAGTATTTGACCATGGTAAACCTTGGATGGTTCCAACCTGTACCCATATGCCTAATAAAGCTTGGAATGGACACAGCAGGACCTTGATGTGTATGGGCCAAATTCAATTATCTTACCATGGCTTTATGCAAACTCTGATGATGCATTAATTTCCTCTAAGGTCTCTTACAAGGTACAATACGGTAGTCTACATATATGGCCTATTTATTAACAAAATGTTAAAATACAATAAAATATATGGACAATATTTTAGAATTTTTAGATAGGCAGTTATTTTTTGGGGTGGTGGGGTGGAGATGCAACAAGGTATTTACATAAATGAACTGCAAATAGCAGGCAATGTTTGGTCATAATTCTTCTTCTTATGCAATTCAAGCCATTGATCCAAGATTCAAGCCTTTACCTTCATTTAGATTGACCTGACTAGCATGGCTAGCTGCTATACTCGATTGAACATGCATTTCCTTCAGGTGTATGTCTTTGCAAGGACGTGTATAGCCTACAGTAAGGTTTTGCATGTGTGGAGTGGGTGGTTATGGGAGTGGCAGAGTGTTTCTCACCAAGGGAGCTGTACCACGCTCCTGTGTACCACCTGCCAGTCCTGACTTTTTCCATCTAGCAGCAAAGTTCTGAATGGCCCATCGTCATAGTGACAGAAGTCAGGCGGGCAGGCCTGGGCGGTGCTCCCCTGTACACCCACGGCAGTCCCAAAATAGCCCCTCTATTTACAGACGCAGTCACGCCTCTTTTTCCTGGTGCCCGCTCTCACCTAGATCTTCCTCTGACGGAGCCAGCTACCCTTTGACACGGTTGAGTAATCATTGAAACCGGTATCATTTTATTAGAGGACCCATATAGTTGATTTAGAAGAAAAATCTAACTGACAAACAAATAGCAGTGGTCCTATCATGTTCATGTTATAGGGCATTTATTGATGAAGTGGCCTAAGACAGCGTGAGATAAATTGACAGATTTGCTACGTGGCTTGATTCTATGTGCTTCCTTTGTAAGTGAAAAAAGATCCCAGTGAAAATCGTAATGATTCTAGCTCGTGCCATTTGGTCTCTGGGGCGCTCGTGCACCTTCACCTGGCACGGTGCTAAGACGTTTCAGAGGGTAGATTTACAGGTTCTTTATGGCTCCGCTTCCTCTCTCGTTGTATTCCCACTGAGCCCTTGATTTCTGCTTTTATAAAGTGAATGCATAGCTAGGCACAGGGGTTCAGCTCTTGCCCTCTCTTTCTCCTCTCCTCCAGTCCAGCCATCTGCAGATCGTAAATCCGGGATATAACTTACCTCTGTTATGAAGGGCATGTTGAGAGAGCCATGGGGGCGACTTTAAGAGATGCTTTAAGAGATGATTGCTTGACCATGCATACAGTTGGACTTTGATAATCTGTCATTCTAAGCAATAGAGATATTTTTGATGTTTTTCTGTTTTGGGTAAAGGAGAAAACTGCATGGATATTTTTGTTCATGATCACAGAGACATAAGGGTATGTCGTTATGCAAATTTAGCAGGATAGTGGCGGTATTAATGCTGGTCTCTGATCAGCATCTACTGCCCGTGAAGAGAATGAATGATTATATTGCCCCTCATAGGGAGCGGGGAAGGAGGGTTGATAGGGTCTCTCTGTGTGTGTGTGTGTGTGTGTGTGTGTGTGTGTGTGTGTGTGTGTGTGTGTGTGTGTGTGTGTGTGTGTGTGTGTGTGTGTGTGTGTGTGTGTGTGTGTGTGTGTGTGTGTGTGTGTGTGTGTGTGTGTGTGTGCGTGTGTGCGCGTGCGTGTGCATGCGTACGTGCATCAGTGTGTCTGGGGGATCCACAGGTGCACTCTCTCTCTCCACACGGGCCCTCTGGACACGTGACAGGCCAAACAGATGACCCACTGACATGGTCACATCACTGCGGTCACAAAGACGAATCCCCTTTTAAAAGTGACTTTAAGAGACACTGAAAAAGACAGAGCCAGACGGACTGGAAAAACTGTGTGCGTATCTTTTCTTCATCTGCAATCATTCAACTTGATTCACTATTTCTCTCTTTTGCGATGAGGGGAAATGTCATGCAAGGATTCAAACAATTCTGACGAGGACATACTGTTGTGCTTGAGGAGACTTGAATTGAAAATCATTCAAAAAGAGTCCATTTACTGATATTATCATAAGGTTTCAGTGTGTCAATTGATCCAATGCATTTAATTCCGATATCCCCTTCTGATTCCTTTTTAGTGCACTAAATTCATGCGAAAACCCCTGAAACACACACATACTGTACAGTCATCGACGCTACTATTTGCACTCAAGCTTGTCTACCATACAGTTCTGTATACGTTATGTAGTTGTGTTGATGTTACAGTAGCAGCAGACACGTGGGCTGCTCTTAATGGGCTAAAAGCAGGGCTAGTCAGAGTTCAGGTGGGTGCTTAGTACTCTCTCTCTCTCTCTCTCAGCAATGGGCTCTCGGCTTAAGATGACTTCATGACAATCACTGGAGGCTTTTAGACGCCTTCTCTCGGCTCAAGCTTCATATCCCCTGACACTGATTTCACAATGAGGATCCGGAGGAAAGGGGAATGTCCAGCTATTCATTTTAATGATCCCTCTGTATTGATTGTTAGCAGGGTGGGGGCGGGAGGAAGGGTAATGATTCTTTGCCTTAACAGGCCGATCCCTCCTCTTAAAGGAGCAATCCACTAAATGAGCACTCTAATGGATGCCCGGCGTGACCTCGCGGTGACCTGCCGGCACACCCCTGGTGGATTGCCTTCCTGACAGAGAGGAGACTATAGGACTTCTCAACAGGAGGTTTTAGTCTGGTTCACTGTCCGAATACAGTAAATGAGATGGACAGGACACCAGAAAATAATCTTCAATGAATCCAAATTGCTCTGCATGGACACGTTTCGGCCGCAGCCTTATTCCGCGTGTAGAGAATCAGCATAGCCAGACTAGCTGAAGATGTGTGTTAGACGTGGAAATAAAATGCTTAGCGAACGGCTAGGGCTCTATTCAATCTGTATCGCTGAAGCGATAGAAATGTAAAAGTAATTTCTGATTGAGCTGGCAGTGTTTATCGTGAATGCAGTCTCGGCTAACGCGGGAACATTGCCTTTTAAATGTCAATCACGCTGTAACGCTGAACTTCCGCGATACGGATTGAATAGAGCCCCTAGTCTTACCTTCATGAAAATATATCACACAGAGCAAAACAATTAAGTAACTTTAAGAACTTAGTGTCATCCTTCACTTCCTGTCATCAATAACTGTTTACTTTTCCTCACATTCTGTGGTCCAACAGGGTTTTCCTCACCCGATACCATTTGGGATCCAGTAATTCCCCTCACATGAGACATTTTGTGATCCATCTCAAATCGGTTTCGAATGCCCTGCTTCTAGGCCTTCAGCAGACGACTCGCAGAGGACTCACAAGGAAGTGCCTCCACGTTTTAGAGAGCCAGTAAACACAGAGGTATTTCCTTCTCTGACCGCAGCTCGGACATTCTGTTTCATAGTCCCTACTGTGTGCATTGTAGCACAGAAAACTCATAACAGCTGAGTATTATGTTAACAGAAGCCCCTGCACTCTCTGTGATGGGACTGTGTGTGTGTGTGTGTGTGTGTGTGTGTGTGTGTGTGTGTGTGTGTGTGTGTGTGTGTGTGTGTGTGTGTGTGTGTGTGTGTGTGTGTGTGTGTGTGTGTGGCCTCATGGTTCACAAATGGTAGAGCAGTAAATCTTGTCACTCATAGAGTACCTAACTCATTCATTTCATCTCACAAATGTCATTTATTTTATGAAGTATTGCAAAAAATACATATAGTACACTGATAGTACACTCCTGATGTAGGTCAGTCAGCTACAATTGGTTGACAAGGGGTGGGAGAAGGATGATATTAGAAGTAGAACCCATACTGGACTTAACCGCAAGGCAACCCTGTCATCTCCAATGATTTCCTGCCTGATATATAATATAGCCCATATGAATGTTTTATCAGAAAAGCTGTGTTTTTTTTGCTAGGTGCCTACCTTGTGTTGCTTTTAACTTTTGATTACGCCGTACGTTGTCGCACGAAAAGAGTAGCCAAGGTCAAGACAACTCTGTAATGGGCTAAACGGGGGAAAAAAGTCTCTAGCCTTCCCCAACGGGCCCAAAATGATAGTATGAGGTTGCAATAAAAATGTTTTTGATGAGTTTGGACAAAGTGGTAATTTTAAGGCCTGGGAGTAAGCCGGCCTTTGCGCAATAAGACGTTCAAATGCGGCCAAGCAGGTGGAAAGAGTGGAACGAAAACAGACATGACATAATCATATCAATAAAAGTGCATAGCAGGATTCCTATAGGAACCATATGTTTCCGTCCGTCAGGAAATATAGTGTGTCAAGCATCACGGTGTAAAAAAATCCATTTAACAATATTAAAAGCAGTCTCCTCCAGAGTCTCTGCATTTGAAGTGGTGAATCAAATCTCATTTGGCTCCTCTGATCGCTCAGCATTCCTTTAGTATTGCCTTGAATCATTTAGAGAAATCCCTTTTAGGTCTCGTCCAGACGTCGGGCTTTCCAGCCCTCCCTCTCTGGCTTTTACCAGACGTCGCGTTGTGAGGGGAGAATGGTCGATTGCATAACGCCAGGCGAGACCTGATCGTTCCTGGCCTTAACACAAAATTCAATCATTCTCAGCATTCTCCAATCCCACATCGGCCCGTTAAAGAGCTGCGGGAGCTAGGATTTCCCCTCATATGTTTTCAATTCAAATTAGGATCACAACGTATGCTGTACGCATAATCAAAGGGAGCCAAGAGAGGGAAACGGACAGTGTGAGATTTGGGTCAAGAGGGAGAGACTGAGCGAGAAAATTGGTTCGAGAGACAATAGGAGAGAGAGAGATAGAACGAGAGAGAGATGGCCATTGCTACTCCAATGACGGTTTCACCAAAGCACCCACCTTCCCGTAGGTCAGGCAGTCCACCTGCATTTCAGTTTGCACATTCACAGAAGCAATAGCGTTCACAGAAGAAGCATCCTAATTGGCCAGGGCTCTCTCGACAAAGAGGATAAATCAAAGAAATCCCTGCATATATTACTCAGCACCTAAAGTTCTCTGACCTCTGTTATTGATGGGCCCCTGCACACTTAAACCATTAAAGCCACAAATAGACATAAGAGCATATGTATGATATGAGACAACAGGAGATGATGAATCCACTGGGGCCTGAATCAGGCTATGACTTTGCTCCTCGGTGCTCTCTATCTTTAGGGTCTGTAGAGAAAAGGAGCACACACCTGCACCCATCAACTGAGAACTCTAAGTTACTGTGAGTGGGTGAGATTCAGGAAATGATTGAGACATGACTCTTAGTGGCATGGGGCAATACTCAAGAGACATGCACAACTCCTACGGTACTTTGCGAAATTTCAGAATGCATTCAAAGAGCAGACGGAAGGGCAAATAGAAAATGACTAATGTAAAAAAGAAAAATGTGATACAGTGATATTTATAAAATGATCTTGAATATGGCCTTATTATAAAAGGGCTATATTCATGGTAACATTAATGTGAGTAAATGTGTTATGTATATCAATACATTTTAAAAATCCTAAACCATACTGTAAGTCTACACCGATAATCTAGCTACTGTACATGACTCAAATTTAAATAAATAACAAAATAAATAACAGAAACATGCCTACACAAAATGAACTATACACGCTTTCTTAAGAAAGCAGTGTGAAGGAAAAAAATACATTTTAAAAAGTTGTATTCATCGCTAAATACTTTTCCATTAGATCTTGCAGTTAGATTGATATCCATAGGTCTGAGCTACTTGCCAGGATGTAGACCCCTGCTCTGTTCAGATCTCACGCTCAGCTTGTGTTACCATTATCCTAGCCTGACACCTACTGGTCAAATTCTGGAAGCGAAGGTTTGAAGTATGTTTAGGATTACAGTGATGCTTTATATCCATGCTAGCGATAAATAAACTACAGAAAGTTGATAATGAGGTCAGCAATTAATAGAGAAATACAAAACATATATATATATATACACATTTTTATTGACTTGAGCCATACATAATGACAGTCCATTACATTATAACTGCAGTAAGGTCGTATACAAAGCATGTAAGACAAATTTTGGTTTTGAAAAAAAATACATAAAACATAGACGGGTAAAGAATAAACATAAATTACCTTTTGGTTGACATTTGCAGTGCTAGAAACTCCAAAATGAAGGCACTGTTTTGTCCCAGTAACATCTTCCAACCATCACTTTTATAACACTATACTTAATTACCCTTCATGTAAAAAAAGGCATTCATCTTATTTTAAAGAAGAATTGTAAAAAGCTTAGCAATAAAATATTAGCATCTTTGTGGTCTTTGTAACAATAAAAGTTGGCCTCCCACACTTTACAGATTTCAGATCTTAATTTGAGCCAGTTTGCAACAGCAGGAAAATAATCCTGCAGCAACAGGAAATGTGAATTATTATGTGGATTATAATTAATGGGAATTTTCATAGGGAATGAAACATTTTTCGCAAGGGAAAATTAAAGTCTGAAATGTCAAAGTGGAAAACGCAAACTTCAGTAGCCTTTTTAAACCTCAAATACACTACACATTTTAAAGCCCCTGCAATGCAGAAAAACCTATCTTGCCAACAAGGTGATCAAAATAAGACCGTATGTTTTGAAACTTTTTTCAACAGAAAACAAACACAAACGGTTTGGTGCCATTTAGTTTCTAATCTGAGAATGTGCCTCAAAGAGATCCTTCCGGAACCATAGGGAGATATGTAATTGCTTTGGCGACAGACTAGATACGTCAAAATCAGTTTAAAGAGGCAAACTCGCATGATGAAATATACATTAACAGTGTCAACAACTTTTCTTTTCTACAGTGAGTTTCAACAGTAAGCCACAGCTTGATCCCTACTTTGTGCACATGGTGTTACAAGGGTCCCCTGATTTGAAGAGTCCATAGACACTGACCAAGGGAAACATGGACAAGGCACCTAGCATGGAACCAAGCTGTACTACTGCTCCACACCACACGAGGGCGCTGTGGCCCTCATCCCGAAGGATTACCCCAATGATCACCTTCACATAGGAGAGGGTCAGGACAAACAACATCCAGGCTATGACCTACAACAGAGAGTAGATAGACATTACAAACAAAAATACTAGCATTGTGTCAATATTCACAGTACATTAGAGGATCATTAACTGCATACTGAATAGCATGGACATGAGTTTGATTGTTTACTGTTGTTTAGGAAGCCTTTGTTTGACCTCAAACGTCCCATTTTCACTCAGAAACATGTCGTTTTTCAATGGCCCAATGAAATCAAATTGAAGTAATGTTGTGTTCAGATGTTATCAGCAATCTTGCAACGTAACACATGTATTCTCTCTATTTCATGACGTAATAACAGAAAGAGCCTTACTATGAGTGCGGTTCCTGAGGCGCTGTGGACCAGTAGAGGACAGGGGCTCAGTGCAGCCATGGCCATGATGTAAGTACCAAACCCTGTCCCAACTATTGTCAGAAGCCCAATCAGCACCAATGACCTGAAAAAAGAACAAGGAAGAGATGGAAGGTGAGTTGAGGAAGTGGGTTGGAAAATTCAAGGCGTTTGGATTACTTAAATGATCCGTTGAAGTACTGTATGTTTTAGGATGAGACAGTACAATGTTATTTAATGCTGTTTATTCTGTATTTTGTTAGAGAAGTCAACTTGATTCAGTGACTGCCAGTCATTCTATTCCAGCCATTACAATGACTCCACCCCATGTCTACCTTCAACAGCCTTCACTGGTGACTGCATAGATCTGAGAGTCTATGTTCAGTAAATTATTAATCAGTCAGTTATGCTAATCAAGAGTTGGGTTTACCTTAAGGGCAGGAACATGGCGATGAAGCAGGCCACGGGGTTGGCCACGGCTGCCATGGTGGCCGCCAGATGGTAGGCCTGGTTCCCGTAGGGCAGACAGGAGTAAGACTGCACTGAGGGCAGCACTGCATTGGTCAGGGCATTGACCCAGGCCAGAACCACAAAGATGAACGTCACCTCCAGCCCACTGTAGAAGCCTGTCCCAAAGGTGCTCTGCCGGGCTCTCCGGTGGCCATCCGGAGAGTTGATCATGGGCTTCTCCTCTTGAGGTCTGTGAGACAGGGACAGGGCTTGGTCACTCTTCTCTGCCAGGCCTCTGTTGAAGTAGTGCTCGCGCTTCCTCTCCCTGGCCACGGCCGGGTGGTGGTTGAGCAAGAGGAAGGCGGCCAGACACACCACCATCATGGCACTGAGGAAGAGGAAGAAGACCTGGGCCGAGAAGTTAGCGGGCTGGTATTGAGCCTGGAGCTCTCCACTGGCCTCTACCGTGGAGTTAATACCTAAGGTCCCATTGGCTAAGCTAGCCACTGTAGCATTCCGACAGTGAACCACCCCCACCCCCTGCACCAGAGCCACCACGGCAGGCACCAAGCCACTAACGCCCTCCCCTACAAAGTACGTAGTGAGGTACTGGGGCCCGAGGCGCATCATGAAGGGCAGGAAGGTGACCGAGGAGGTGCAGTCCACCACAGAGAGTAGGAAACAGAGCACTAGGAGGGGGACACTATGCGTAGCGCCCGCTAGGGGCACCGTGTGCTTCCAAAAGAAGGCCAGGAGGAAGGTGGCGACCACGCCCAGGCCCACTATGGAGTAGATGACGGGCCGCTCGTCCAGCTTGCCCGGGCGGAAGCGGTGCATGAGGGTGACGAAAAGGGGCCCCACGTTGGCCATCTGGATGAGCACAGTGAGGTAAGAGGGCAGGTACCAACCCTCTGGAATTTCGGGCACGATAAGGGGCAGCTCCACCCACATCCCGTTGATGGCCACCCAGGAGCCCATGCCAAAGAGGCATGCCAGCACGTGGGTTAGGAGAGTCATGGTGAAGGGCAGGGGCACAGCCAGTAAACAACTTGCATAAAGGACCTGAAACACACAAACAATGCACAATTTCATGATTAAAATGCAACAACATACGTTGCCATAATACTGATCATGTACTGATATTTTATTTGTATTTTTGGGGGGGGGCTATAAATCAGCTTTAATATTGCAGATAGATTGTAGCTTCCATCAATGCAATTGTCTGCATCACTTCCAATCCCACATATATTTTTTTGCAAATATATACATACATACACACATACATACACACACATATATAAATACATGCATACATATCTTTAAAAAATATATATTTCCTTTATTACCCTCCAACCCAACCATCCCTCCCCCATTTGGAGCAAACTAGTGAACAACATGAACTGATATTTGTTGGGGTGCTGAAAGGCATAATTACCAAAAACTACCAGAACACACACTAAATCAAAATCCCCATTCTCAGCTCTGCAACATCATCACAATGGCAACATTATATGAACCCATTTCCTTAGTTCCCTTGGTTCTCCTCAAGGTTAGCCTATGTGTAAGTGTTGGTGGGGGTATCCTCTCACCCACGTTGTCATTGGTTACAAAAGCCAGCCTGTCTGCTACACAGTATGTGACCATAAGACTCAGACTCAGCAGCCCCCCCCCCCCGAATGTTGAGTCTGGCACAGAGTACCTGACCTTTCACACACAAACTCACTAGTCTCGGAACAGCCCCATACACACAGGTGATTCTGCTGATTCATAGTTGCCTGTAATTCAACGTCTGTAACTGAATAGTTGATGAGTCACCTCACTCAGTGTCTGAACCGAGAGAAACACGGTTCTTATTTACATACATACGGACACGCGCGCGCACACACACACACACACACACACACACACACACACACACACACACACACACACACACACACACACACACACACACACACACACACACACACACACTTAAGAGTTTACAGAACTACTGTATGCTCACAGTAACTCAGTTCCTCTCTTCCTGGTTCTTCTTCAGCTTGAATCCATCCTACACGGAAGACATAATAATTCCATCTGCTCCACACTGTAGCTGAGACAATTTGTTAAGTAGGCAACATGGGATGTGAGTGATGAGGAAACAGTCAAACCAATAATACTATTGGTTAGACCATTTCTCTATCCCATGTTACCTAATTAACAAACTGGCTCAGCTTCAGTGTGGAGCAGATGGATTTAGAGGCTTGTGGAATTATTTTCTAATTCCCCTTAGACTCAGACGAATGATAATCTTACCTTGTGATGGAGTGAGACTGCCTATTATATCTCCTTCTCTCTTGGGTAACTTCGCACTCCACTGTGATCAGAGCATTATTCCATCAGCCGGCAGGTGTGTACATTCAGTTCATATTCCCTCCCCCCTCTTTATCGTTCTTACATACACACACACACACACACTCACGACTTCCGTGTATCCCATTCAATTGACAGAACAGGAAGTACACAGGCTCCTCTTGTCTATGACGCCGTAATCCCCCGGATTTAAAGGAGCCTCGTTCGAAAAATAAATTTTTCGGCTCTGCCTCCCTGCAGCCCCGAGAGCACTAGAGCAAGTTGCAGTAGCAGCAGGGGGAGGGGTCAACTACTGTACCCTCCCCCTCTCCTCCACCCCTAGAAAATATGCCCTTGGCTCTGCCCCTCTAAACATAAAACGTTGGCTGTAGCGTGAGAGAGAGAGGGAGAGCGAGAGAGCGAGAGAGAGTTAGAGAGAGAGAGAGAGAGAGGTAGAGGCAGGTGCCAAGTACTCTACTACACACCAGTCACAAGAAGCTGTGTATTTATAACAGAATATCAGAGGGCAGTTCCTACTACTCCAGATTGGTTTTAGGAGACTGTAACCTGAGACGTGACACTACTAACAGTGTCACTGCTCCTAGTTTCCAGTACAGGTTTCCTTTTGCACTGACCTAAAAGGCTGATGATGAAACAAGTTGTTACTGTGCCCCCGAGTAACCTACTCAAAGGAAATGCAGTATATGCTACTTTGACCACTTAGTGTATCTGTAATGTCTATGACATTACAGTAAGACAACACACCCAAAACACATGAAAAGCAGGCTTGACTTGTTTGCTCAATCTTCTTCCTGTCCCACAGTCCCATATTCTCAGCACGTCTCTCCAACAGCCTTGAATCCTTGGAGAGTCATTAAATGTGTTTATTATCTATGTTCTACCCTCTAGTAGGGTGCCTATAGATGTTGTCACAATCATATTGTACTGTTGATCTTTTCTAATTGTTCATTTGACATGACACGATTTTGGCCGGGGTTCAAGCCATAACCGGATTACAGCGCGCTTGACATTTAAAGGTAATTTCCAATCGAGTTGGCACCTTGCAGCGTTTACCTGGAATGTTGTCGACAATCCTTTGTTTGGAGTACATCATGCCTCTAACCTTTTCTCACATAGGGATTCAGTCAGCTAACATTTTCTTTAGTTTGCTCTGATCTAATGATTGTCTCCTGATTCAGATGAATGTTGGGCTAATTGGATCCAACACTGCATTGTGTAGCTGGAGCACATGAACCAGTCTAATGAGAAAAAGTTACCCATGTTAGCATACAATTTAAACCATGCAATAACAAAAACTCTGCAATACTAAAGGATTATTACCTAATTGTTTTTCTATTTTCCCCTAAGAGAAACAGCAGGTGTTTCCTCAAGCTCTTACAACTTGCTTTGTTTTTGCCAAAAACCAGATGGATGCAGCCTAGAGTGAACATATGTTTCTTCACAGTGAAGAATTGGCTGTGAAGTGCACTTTCGTCAAAATACAGACATTTATAAAATCACACGTCACTGTGGAAAACTCTGTTTTATGAAACAAGTATTTGAACTATGCCATTTTTGTTTAACCGTTCACAACAAATCTTCAGTAGAAATCAACAAAAATATTAAGTAGGCCTATGGTACTACTTAAACGCTATTGAATATACGGTACGTTTTGCCTGTAGACCAGTAGATGGTGCTAAAAGCATCTGATTTCGTTTTTGTCCTTCACCTCTTATGAAAGGTACCCCAGACAGTTATACAAGAGAAAGACAAAGTGATATGAGGACTGATGAGAAAGTACATTCATCTCCATTTGACATTAAACATGCAATGCAATGGCAATTGCATTTCAACTACTCATGTATTTCAAGGAAAAGCTCTAACATCATCCACACTGTATTTCACGCATTTCAATTTGTTTGGTATTGTACAGCTGTAACCAATCTCCAGCCATTATTTCTACTTTACATTAATAATCATTGTGACAAAAAGACCATTCCTCCTTGTGCAACCCTGGCAAAGTTTCAGTATGTTGTTGACTGTAAAATAAGACATGGAAAAAATTGCAATCAAGTTAGTTTCACACAGATTACTTGCTAGAAGAAGAAAAACTAAAGAACATCAAACTTCATATTGGATATACTGTACTGTACCACTAATTGCTAGAAAAGGGGGTATACAACTTAAAGTGAATTGACATTTTAAATCCTATGAGGTATGTCGTCTTAGGTAAGATGTACAGTACGGTAAAGTAAGAAAAATACAAAGTGCCTCAATTATCTTTGAAGAGACCTGATCAACTAGTTGCATCTCTCAATCCAAAATGTTATATCATTTATTTTCTAAATACAGTCAAATATGCTTCTGTTAGTCCATCCCAATTACCGTGTAAACTTGATAAATGATAGTTAGGCACACCTGAAAAGTAATTGTCATGTGTCAAATAAAATCTATAAAAAAGACAGTCAAATAACATGGATGATTTTATAACTCATTAAGCAACCAGGAAAAACACCACCCCATTTAAATATCTATACCAGTGATCCTCAACCTCAGATGGCCATGTAACATGATGGTATTCAACCCCTAACGCAACTCTTCTCAAAACATGATATAGTAGTTCTTCATCTACTTATGACACATTTACAATCCTCACCGAAACACCTGACTGCTCCTACCTGACTCTGTAAGCTTCCTCTCAGTCAGACAGAGTTGGATGCAGTTGATGGATGTTGGCTGCCGGTGGTTGAGTCCCACAGCGCAATGTGATGGTCCTCTGACAGAGTATGTGCGTGTGAGGCTGCAGTGCTGATACGCTACGCTCTGGAGCGACCTTGTGCAGGTTGCTGATATGTCTGTCTGTTAAATAACAGTGAGATGGTGCTGTGTGTGTATAACTACTGTACCAGACTATCACGTGACTCGGGGGGGAGCTTCGCTGCACTTTGGTTCACAGGGGTCCAGTTAGGGAGCCAATGTCCTGGGCTACAGAGGCTGGAGAGGGGGAGAGGAGCTGGGCGGCTGTGGAAGTGAGGTAGGGTGGGGTAGTAGGGTTGTGACCTCCCTGCTGGTTGGAAGGGTGGGTGTGTAGCCCAGTTTAGCCAACCATACGACAGCTTCGGACAGCAGCTTGTGATTTTTGACTTCAGAGGGGGGGGGGCTGCACGGTAGCTTTTGTTCAGCATAAATTCCATGATGTCAAATGAATGGACCTGATTGGCCTGGAGCTTGATTAGATGGGAGTTGATTTGAGTGCAGAGAACGAGCACCCCTCCACCTTCTATCTCAACCCCCCTCCTCTACTCAATTAAGGCCAGATATTTATTCTCCTGAAAATGTCCTCAAATTATTTTCATCCTGATTGGATGCTTATTCATTACAACTTGAGCATGCTTACAGTACAGTAGATGCAGTTTACTGAGCATCTGTCATCTGAACGTGCTACCGAAGACAAAACATTTCTAACAATCTTTAACACCCACACTACCAAGCTTATCACATTTTTGGTGCTGGGAGTTACTGAGCCCAAAATCAACATGGTAGAAAACATAAATAATAATCCTACACAGATCCTTTACCTCTGCACATTTGTTGTCAGCATTCTTTGTCACATTTATGTTTGACAAGATTTTAATGAAGGGCGTATACTTTTAATTGTTTTCTGCTGATAAAGTCCTGGAGTTACGAAAACATATTGTTTATTATTTTGGACGTTTTTAGCATGCATTTTTACCAAATTTAAGCTGCTCCGAATACCACAAACTATTTTTTTTTTTAACGAATAAACAAAACAACTCCCTGATTGTTCCCTGAGCCCTCCCCATCCCTCCCACATAACCTCCCACATGCCCACCCATCTCCACCTCTGCCCACCCGCCACTCTTGCTTAACCTATCCTATCATACAAGGCTTCTACTTTTTGTCTGATAAAGTTCTAGAGTTACGAAAACATTTTCTCAGGTTGACTTTTTGTAATCCAGGATGGTTTGTCAGATTCATGCGCCCTATAGCCATGCGATTAAGGTGGATGTCAGGCAGTGGTTGGCTGTGAATCGTGAACCATCCTCAGTAACACAGTTCATCGGTCTCTCATTAAGTTAGCTCTTTCCTGTCTTTGGGAAGGGATCCAAGCTGCAAGGCATTGTTCTGACTATTCTTTCCTTCATTATCAGCACAGTGAGAGTGTTGAGTCTGCCAAGCAGGACAAAATAACTCACACTCGATTGTGCAGTTGAAGGAGCCCATGGTCTTCCTGGAGGAATTTCTTCTCAATTGCTCTCATTGGGCACGTTCACTCAAAAGTATAGTCAGTAAAGTCAATTGCCTAGGATGCTGAGGTACTGAGTAGCGTGACTAAATAGGTATACAGCCTAATGTGGCAAACATGTTTCCCCAACATTACAGAGACCATCCTGTATGGCTACAGCAGTACAGTAAATGACCAACTATCATCTGATATAGTTTTGCAGCTCCCTCTGGTCCTTCTGCAAGGCATTCACATCATGTGTTCTCCTGACTGAGACACCCTCTGTCCAGAGGTGAAGGGTTACCGACTAGGGAGAACAGAAGATTGGTCTATTTTGAGGCATGGATAGTGTATCATAACTGTCCTGATGTTGTTTTGTTCAGACAATGTCAGGCTTCGACACACACAGAACAGAATGTTGATGTCGCATTTTGATGTGTGTGTGTGCGAAGCAGACCTGTGTTGAGATTGCGTTATGTCTTTCAAATACTTCAGCTGCGCTTGATTGAGCTTGCCTGGCGGTATGGAATCAACACGGAAATATAGTCCTAAAACTGCAAACATCACCCTTTCAGCACTCCAAGCAGGCTCAATCGAACACAACGCGCGGCTCTATTCACTCCGCACCGCAGAAGTTCAGCTGTACAGCGTGATTGAAAAGTTAAAAGGCAACGTTCTCGCCTCAGCGGAGTCTGCATTCACGGTGACCTTCACATTTCTGTCGTGGATTCTGGAACGCTTCAGCTTTACAGATTGAATAGAGCCCTAGATCAAAGTATTTGAGAGGAAGCAAACACTATTTGAACCCAGGTCTGGTGGGAACTCGTGAACTGGACACAAGTCCAGTCACAGGACACTATGGTGGTTTCACTTCAGGCCAAGCCGGTCAAGCAGGTCACTCTCATGACCTGAGTTGGTGCTGGCTGTGTGTGTGGAAACACAATTGGCCGTTTTCTTCCCCTTCTCTCTTTCTGCTGGGTCTTGTGGCTCCATTTTAAACAATACACATTTGTGTGTTTTGGGTGACATGTATTAATAGGAAGTTGGACATTTATGAAGGGTCTTAGTGTGGAGAAAGCAGAAACAAAGATTACAGAGTAAGACGACCACCTGGGAATTATGTTAGATCTTGTTCTTTCTATACTCTTATTAGGTACAGGAACAAAATACATGATCATTTGAGACTAGGAATAGCTACTTCCCTGATTTTATGTACCATCATCCTTCAGCACCCTGATCATGCTATCAGTATGATTTCCTGTCTCTAAATTATTTCACAGACTACTAGCATAGATATACTATACATTCATTATTAGCCTACGTGACACTTCTCTGTAACAATTAACTATGAGAACCCCGTGTGTTTAAATGGAGCAGTGATGTTGTCTGAAGGTCAGAAATAAATTATAGGAAATCAAAGCCATAAAGTGTGTATTAAAATATGAAATATTTTCTTAATTTCATTACAAATGGTTTATTTTACAATAGACTGAAAACATTATTAGTGGCATTATTCTACAGTGTTCCTAAATTAGATAACAGAACAAGTGCTGGATATAGAAATTGACATGTACAGTAGAGAAAGATAGGGGTGCATAGCAGTAGAATAATCTGGCTATTGTGTTTCACCGTACATTGACATCTGTATTGGCCAACATTCTCACATTGAAGCGTAAAATGACAGTGGAATGAATTGTTTTTTGTTTTTCTTAATCAGAACTGCATAAGCCCCAACCTTAAGTACACACATGTAAAGTACACACTCCACTGTTTTTGTCATATAAGATTTAACCCTTCTTCGACCAGTCTCAATCAAATCGAAAAGCCACACTTAACACATACCCACACACACACACTTGCTAACAGTGGTAACATACACACACTTGCTTACAGTAGTAAGCATACATTAAACCATAGAGAAGGCAAGCACTATACAAGACTGAGCAGGGACAAGTCTAGATACCACCTATAGACAAAATAATGTACGGTGTCAATTTTAGGACATCGTCAGCCTCAAGCCTCATCTGTTTGAGGTAGAGTTGAGGGTGTAGACTTTCAGAAGCGTGTCACCTGATATACAGTTTTCTTTGGGTTTATAATATTGATATGAGTTGTAGCACTTGCACAGTCATGGTGAGTGAAATCAATCCTTTGTCTGATAGTTGTTGTATGCAGAGGTGTAATTGTTTGAGAGACACATGTGAGGAACGTACGCTATAGGTGGGACCTTTTGCTTATATGTTTAGGCTCAAAAGGAAGAAAGAGACATACAGTTGGACGTCTGAAGTTTACATACACCTGAGCCAAATACAATTCAACTCAGTTTTTCACAATTCCTGACATTTAATCCTGGTAAAAATTCCCTGTCTTAGGTCAGTTAGGATCACCATTTGATTTTAAGAACGTGAAATGTCAGAATAATAGTAGAGAAAAAGAATTATTTCAGCTTTTATTTCTTTCATCACATTCCCAGTGGGTCAGAAGTTTACATACACTCAATTAGTATGTGGTAGCATTGCCTTTAAATTGTTTAAATTGGGTCAAACGTTTCGGGTAGCCTTCCACAAGCTTCCCACAATAAGTTGGGTAAATTTTGACCCATTCCTCCTGACAGAGCTGGTGTAACTGAGTAAGGTGTGTAGGCCTCCTTGCTCGCACATGGTTTTTCAGTTCTGCCCACACATGTTCTATGGGATTGAGGTCAGGGATTTGTGATGGCCACTCCAATACCTTGACTTTGTTGTCCTTAAGACATTTTGCCACAACTGTGGAAGTATGCTTGTGGTCATTGTCCATTTGGAAGACCCATTTGCGACCAAGCTTGAACTTCCTGACTGATGTCTTGAGATGTTGCTTCAAAATATCCACATAATTTTTGTACCTCATGATGCCATCTATTTTATGAAGTGCACAAGTCCCTACTGCAGCAAAGCATCCCCACAACATGATGCTGCCACCCCCGTGATTCACGGTTGGGATGGTGTTCGTCGGCTTGCAAGCCTCCCCCTTTTTCCTCCAAACATAACGATGGTCATTATGGCCAAACAGTTCTATTTTTGTTTCATCAGACCAGAGGAAATTTCTCCAAAAAGTACAATCTTTGTCCCCATGTGCAGTTGCAAACCGTAGTTGGGCTTTTATATGGTGGTTTTGGAGCAGTGGCTTCTTTCTTGCTGAGTGGCCTTTCAGGTTATGTCGATATAGGACTTGTTTTACTGTGGCTATAGATACTTTTGTACCTGTTTCCTCCAGCATCTTCACAAGGTCCTTTGCTGTTCTGGGATTGATTTGCACTTTGCGCACCAAAGTACGTTCATCTCTAGGAGACAGAATGCATCTCCTTCTTGAGCGGTATGACGGCTGCGTGGTCCCATGGTGTTTAAACTTGCGTACTATTGTTTGTACAGATGAGCGTGGTACCTTCAGGCGTTTGGAAATTGCTCCAAAGGATGAAGCAGACTTGTGGAGGTCTACAATTTTTTTTCTGAGGTCTTGGCTGATTTATTTAGATTTTCCCATGATTTCAAGCGAAGAGGCACTGAGTTTGCAGGTAGGCCTTGAATTACATTCACAGGTACACCTCCAATTGACTCAAATTAGGTCAATTAGCCAATCAGATTCTTCTAAAGCCATGACATCATTTTCTGGAATTTTTCAAGCTGTTTAAAGGCAAAGTCAACTTAGTGTATGTACATTTTCTGACCCACTGGAATTGTGATACAGTGAATTATAAGTGAAATAATCTGTCTGTCAACAATTGTTGGAAAAATGACTTGTGTCATGCACAAAGTAGATGTCTTAACCGACTTGCCAAAACTATAGTTTGTTAACCTAAGTGTATGTAAACTTCCGACTTCAAGTGTAAATTAATATGTTGGTTTGCATAAAATAGTCCGAATTAAGACCCGAATGGAAGAAAGAAAGTCAAGATCTCATTGAGAACTACACGTTTGTATTTTGGGAGGGTCACACCCCGTGAAACCCTGTAGAAATACAGTTGTTCATCGGAAATAAAATAACTATTATTTCTCTAGTCCTAAACACTGAAGCTAAGTGAATTAAATCAGAAAATGTGTCACCACACACACATACAGAACCAAACCAATGCACTGACTGTAGTTCAGTAAATAAAAAGTGCATTTCATGGGGAGAAGTTCATGTGTGAAGAACATAACTTGCCATACAAAACCTCCAGTGACTACACAGCAGTAACATAAAAAGTACATCTACAATGTCACAGTAATGTTCCACTTAACATTGAACCCTTAAAACATCAAAAGGCAAAACCAAACCTGAGAAAATAATCTCAACAAAATAATGACCCATGCCCATCTTCATACATTTTTTGATCTTAAAATGTAGCATTTAAAACAATACTTTAACAGGACGTTAAAAATAAACCTTTAACTGACAGTGTAGCATCACTTCAGGTTAAATTTGAAACATGAAATAGCAATGTGGCCCCGCCAGCAGTGTTTCATTAGTCTGGTCCCAGATCTGTTTGTGCTGGCTTGCCAACTACTATGGACGTTGTTGGCGAAACAGTACAAGCAGATCTGGGACCAATCTAGTGTTTCCTATTATGTCATGGAAAAATTATTACAATGGTGAAAGACGATGGAACCATTGGCTGTGTAGGTTTTTGGCGTCATCTTTTGGACGGTCTGTATCTTGTTATTAGACACAGGGCCTACTAGCACACCTTCACGTATTTGCACGTGAGCGCATTTTACAGACACACTTATTTAAAAGGAGAAATGCAGTACACACAGTAACATAAAGGAACTAATTATGACAGTCGCTGATGAAATCCTGACTTTATATAGCTTCGAAAATGAATATCCAGTTTCTGCTAATACACGTGTTTGCTCTTGTAGAGTTTTGTGATTTAGCTTCAGGCCACATCGCTGCTTGATCGCAGCTTGCCCTGACATCATTATACCGGCACAGGGTAAAACAAATATTGAAGCTAGATTGTAATCTATACTGGTAACCGTCATGCAATGTGTATCCATGCAGACTGTTCCAGTATCTCTATCCTCGGACTCTGTCATATTCGGAAAACCAGTGTTGAAGTTGCATATTGATATAGATGATCGAAATGATGACTATGTCAATACAATGACTCAGAGAGGAGTGTAGTGGGATATGTCCAGGTTTAGGTCAGAGGTCATGTCCAGATCCCTAGCTGAATAATCAGAGGCTCTCCACAGAGCCTACAAACACAGTGTCCAATAGAGTATCAGGCCCTTTTGTATCACTTCTGAAGGTTGTGGAGTTCCCCTTAGTGGCAGTCTATGGGCTTGTGACTGAGGCCTTGTCTTGTTGGCCTCTCTCTCTCTCTGGACCCCAAGGCTGTAGTGAATCTCATCACTCTAGCGTTCACATGATGCGTGTAGTGGACATACCTTCCTCATCATGTGGGCAGTCTTTCAGCTTCCTCTTAAAATACAAAAAAACAAAAGACATTATGTCAATGGAGGGGCTATCATGCTGAACTCATCTGAACTGTACTATAATTGCAAGACCAATTCCGTTCATAGAGGGTTGATTCACTGTACACACCTGATTGTGAAAGAGAATCCTCATTCCCCGCAGTGGAGAACTGTAGATCTGACCCCAGAGCAGCTATGGCGCTCCTGGGCCGGATGCAGCGGTCGCCTGAGAGACTCCTCCGCAGTAAGGCCTGGAAAATGGAATAGAGATGATCAAACCATGATACTAGCCACCTCAATGACATGAATAGATGATCTTACCTTATTGCTTTGAGGACTATCATACTTCTACAAAGGAGAGTGTGTTGGTTTGGGGCTAGTACAAAGTTACAGTGGTAAGCTTACCTTGTTGGTTTGTAGGCTTATACACAGGTAGTGATAATAGTGTTTCGGGGTTTGGTAGTACACTATGATGGACGTGATCTTACTTTGCGTGTTAGGGGGCTGCTTGGAGCCGAGGCGCTGCTGTAGAGACTAAGGCTGGAGTTGGACCTGCTGACCGTCAGGGTTTTAGATGAGCCTCCTCTCTGGGAGTTGTCGAATAAATACTTCTCCTTTATCTTTAGGTTCGTCCGACCTTTCACTGTGAAATAAATAACAGACATCAATGGTCATTGTGAATCTGGCTTCATTAACTTCTCTAGGATAGGGGGCATCATTTTCACGTTTGGATGAAAAGCATACCCAAATTCAACTGCCAGCTTCTCATCCCCAGAAGATAAGATAAGCACATTATTAATAGATTTGGATAGAAAACACTCTGAAGTTTCTAAAACTGTTTGAATAATGTCTGTGAGTATAACAGAACTTATTTAGCAGGCGAAACCCCGAGGACAAACCATTCAGAGTTTTCTTTTTTTGAGGTCACTCTTTTCAATGGGTTTTCATTGGGAATCCAGATTTCTGATTGACCTTCTTGCAGTTCCTACCGCTTCCTCTGGATGTCAACAGTCTTTAGAAATTGGTTTAGGTTTTTTCCTTTGTGTAATGAAGAAGTGCGGCCATCTTGAACGAGGGTCACTTGAAGTGTACTGTTTGTTAGAGGCGCGTGACCAGAAAGCTAGCTACAGTTTGTTCTAATTCTGTATTGAACACAGATCATCCCGTCTTCAATTTTATCGATTATTTACTTTAAAAAATACCTAAAGTTGTATTACAAAAGTAGTTTGAAATGTTTTGGCAAAGTTTACAGGTAACTTTTGAGATATTTTGCCGTCACGTTGCGCAAGTTGGAACCGGTGTTTTTCTGGATCAAACGCGCCAAATAAATGGACATTTTGGATATATATCGACGGAATTAATCGAACAAAAGGAACATTTGTGATGTTTATGGGACATATTGGAGTGCCAACAACATAAGCTCGTCAAAGGTAAGGCATGAATTATATTTTTATTTCTGTGTTTTGTGTCGCGCCTGCAGGTTTGAAATATGCTTCTCTCTCTTTGTTTACTCTGTTGCTATCCTCAGATAATAGCATCGTTTGCTTTCGCCGAAAAGCCTATTTGAAATCTGACACGTTGGCTGGATTCACAACAAGTGTGGCTTTAATTTTTAAATTTTCATGTGTGATTTCATGAAAGTTTGATTTTTATAGTAATTTATTTGAATTTGGCGCTCTGCATTTTCTCTGGCTTTTGGCCAAGTGAGACAGTAGCGTCCCGCCTAAACTAAGATTTTTGGATATAAATATGAACTTTACCGAACAAAACATTCATGTATTGTGTAACATGAAGTCCTATGAGTGTCATCTGATGAAGATCATCAAAGGTTAGTGATTAATTTTATCTCTATTTCTGCTTTTTGTTACTCCTCTCTTTGGCTGGAAAAATGGCTGTGTTTTTCTGTGACTCTGACCTAACATAATCGTTTGGTGTGCTTTCGTCGTAAAGCCTATTTGAATCTGACATGTTGGCTGGATTCACAACAAGTGTAGCTTTAATTTCGTATCTTTCATGTGTGACTTCATGAAAGTTTGATTTTTATAGTAATTTATTTGAATTTGGCACTCTGCATTTTTACTGGCTTTTGGCCAAGTGGGACGTTAGCGTCCCACATATCCCAGAGAAGTTAAAGCAAGTGTTTTTGGAGGATGTAGTGGATGCAATGCAAGTGGAAATTTATTGTATTAAAAGCATGCGGAAAGAGCTCTACAGTGCTTCTCAGGTCACCACGGGCGCTGTCACCATGCTTTTGAATGCACTGCTAAAAACTGATACAAGCTGTTCCACTAGCATTGCTATAAAAAAATGCTAGCCAGGAGATTATGGATGTTGCTAAAAAAAAAATATATATATATTTTTTATTTCACCTTTATTTAACCAGGTAGGCTAGTTGAGAACAAGTTCTCATTTGCAACTGCGACCTGGCCAAGATAAAGCATAGCAGTGTGAACAGACAACAACACAGAGTTACACATGGAGTAAACAATAAACAAGTCAATAACATGGTAGAAAAGAGAATCTATATACAATGTGTGCAAAAGGCATGAGGTAGGCAATAAATCGAATAATTACAATTTAGCAGATTAACACTGGAGTGATAAATCATCAGATGATCATGTGCAAGAAGAGATACTGGTGTGCAAAAGAGCAGAAAAGTAAATAAATAAAAGCAGTATGGGGGTGAGGTAGGTAAATTGGGTGGGTAGTTTACAGATGGACTATGTACAGCTGCAGCGATCGGTTAGCTGCTCGGATAGCATATTTTTAAAGTTGTTGAGGGAGATAAAAGTCTCCAACTTCAGAGATTTTTGCAATTCGTTCCAGTCGCAGGCAGCAGAGAACTGGAAGGAAAGGCGTCCAAATGAGGTTTTGGCTTTAGGGATGATCAGTGAGATACACCTGCTGGAGCGCGTGCTACGGGTGGGTGTAGCCATCGTGACCAGTGAACTGAGATAAGGCGGCACTTTACCTAGCATAGCCTTGTAGATGACCTGGAGCCAGTGGGTCTGACGACGAACATGTAGCGAGGGCCAGCCGACTAGGGCATACAGGTCGCAGTGGTGGGTCGTATAAGGTGCTTTAGTAACAAAACGGATGGCACTGTGATAAACTGCATCCAGTTTGCTGAGTAGAGTATTGGAAGCTATTTTGTAGATGACATCGCCGAAGTCGAGGATCGGTAGGATAGTCAGTTTTACTAGGGTAAGTTTGGCGGCGTGAGTGAAGGAGGCTTTGTTGCGGAATAGAAAGCCGACTCTAGATTTGATTTTGGATTGGAGATGTTTGATATGAGTCTGGAAGGAGAGTTTGCAGTCTAGCCAGACACCTAGGTACTTAGATGTCCACATATTCTAGGTCGGAACCGTCCAGGGTGGTGATGCTAGTCGGGCGTGCGGGTGCAGGCAGCGAACGGTTGAAAAGCATGCATTTGGTTTTACTAGCGTTTAAGAGCAGTTGGAGGCCACGGAAGGAGTGTTGTATGGCATTGAAGCTCGTTTGGAGGTTAGATAGCACAGTGTCCAGGGAAGGGCCGGAAGTATACAGAATGGTGTCGTCTGCGTAGAGGTGGATCAGGGAATCGCCCGCAGCAAGAGCAACATCATTGATGTATACAGAGAAAAGAGTCGGCCCGAGAATTGAACCCTGTGGTACCCCCATAGAGACTGCCAGAGGACCGGACAACATGCCCTCCGATTTGACACACTGAACTCTGTCTGCAAAGTAGTTGGTGAACCAGGCAAGGCAGTCATTAGAAAAACCGAGGCTATTGAGTCTGCCGATAAGAATATGGTGATTGACAGAGTCGAAAGCCTTGGCCAGGTCGATGAAGACGGCTGCACAGTAATGTCTTTTATCGATGGCGGTTATGATATCGTTTAGTACCTTGAGCGTGGCTGAGGTGCACCCGTGACCGGCTCGGAAACCGGATTGCACAGCGGAGAAGGTACGGTGGGATTCGAGATGGTCAGTGATCTGTTTGTTGACTTGGCTTTCGAAGACCTTAGCTAGGCAGGGCAGGATGGATATAGGTCTGTAACAGTTTGGGTCCAGGGTGTCTCCCCCTTTGAAGAGGGGGATGACCGCGGCAGCTTTCCAATCCTTGGGGATCTCAGATGATACGAAGGAGAGGTTGAACAGGCTGGTAATAGGGGGTGCGACAATGGCGGCGGACAGTTTCAGAAATAGGGGGTCCAGATTGTCAAGCCCAGCTGATTTGTATGGGTCCAGGTTTTCCAGCTCTTTCAGAACATCTGCTATCTGGATATGGGTAAAGGAGAAGCTGGGGAGGCTTGGGCGAGTAGCAGCGGGGGGGGCGGGGCTGTTGGCCAAGGTTGGAGTCGCCAGGAGGAAGGCATGGCCAGCCATTGAGAAATGTTTGTTGAAGTTTTCGATTATCACGGACTTATCAGTGGTGACCGTGTTACCTAGCCTCAGTGCAGTGGGCAGCTGGGAGGAGGTGCTCTTGTTTTCCATGGACTTTACAGTATCCCAGAACATTTTGGAGTTAGAGCTACAGGATGCAAATTTCTGCTTGAAAAAGCTGGCCTTTGCTTTCCTGACTGACTGCGTGTATTGGTTCCTGACTTCCCTGAACAGTTGCATATCGCGGGGGCTCTTCGATGCTATTGCAGTTCGCCACAGGATGTTTTTGTGCTGGTCGAGGGCAGTCAGGTCTGGAGTGAACCAAGGGCTATATCTGTTCTTGGTTCTGCATTTTTTGAACGGAGCATGCTGTCTAATATGGTGAGGAAGTAACTTTTAAAGAATGACCAGGCATCCTCAACTGACGGGATGAGGTCAATATCCTTCCAGGGTACCCGGGCCAGGTCGATTAGAAAGGCCTGCTCGCAGAAGTGTTTTAGGGAGCGTTTGACAGTGATGAGGGGTGGTCGTTTGACCGCGGACCCGTGGCGGATACAGGCAATGAGGCAGTGATCGCTGAGATCTTTGATTGAAGACAGCAGAGGTGTATTTGGAGGGCAAGTTGGTCAGGATAATGTCTATTAGGGTGCCCATGTTTACGGATTTAGGGTTGTACCTGGTGGGTTCCTTGATGATTTGTGTGAGATTGAGGGCATCAAGCTTAGATTGTAGGACTGCCGGGGTGTTAAGCATATCCCAGTTTAGGTCACCTAACAGGACAAACTCTGAAGCTAGATGGGGAGCGATCAATTCACAGATGGTGTCCAGGGCACAGCTGGGAGCTGAGGGGGGTCGGTAGCAGGCGGCAACAGTGAGAGACTTATTTCTGGAGAGATTAATTTTTAAAATTAGAAGTTCGAACTGTTTGGGCATAGACCTGGAAAGTATGACAGAACTTTGCAGGCTATCTCTGCAGTAGATTGCAACTCCTCCCCCTTTGGCAGTTCTATCTTGACGGAAAGTGTTATAGTTGGGTATGGAAATCTCAGAGTTTTTGGTGGCCTTCCTAAGCCAGGATTCGGACACGGCAAGGACATCAGGGTTGGCAGAGTGTGCTAAAGCGGTGAGTAAGGCAAACTTAGGGAGGAGGCTTCTGATGTTGACATGCATGAGGCCAAGGCTTTTTCGATCACAGAAGTCAACAAATGAGGGTGACTGGGGACATGCAGGGCCTGGGTTTACCTCCACATCACCCGAGGAACAGAGGAGTAGTAGGATGAGGGTGCGGCTAAAGGCTATCAAAACTGGTCGCCTAGAGCGTTGGGGACAAGGAATAAAAGGAGCAGATTTATGGGCGTGGTAGAATAGATTCTGGGCATAATGTGCAGACCAGGGTATGGTGGGGCACGGGTACAGCGGAGGCAAGCCCAGGCACTGGGTGATGATAAGAGAGGTTGTATCTCTGGACATGCTGGTCTCAATGGGTGAGGTCACCGCATGTGTGGGGGGTGGGACAAAGGAGGTATCAGAGGTACGGAGAGTGGAACTACGGGGTCCATTGCAAACCAAAACAATGATAACTAGCCTGAACAACAGTATGCAAGGCATATTGATATTTGAGAGAGACATACAATAAGGCATAAAGTGATTGCAGGTCTTGATTGGGAGAGCTAGCTAAAACAACAGGTGAGATAACAGCAGCTAGTCAGCTAACACAGCAACAGAAGGTAAAAATGGCGACGACTAGGCAGAGAGGGTCGGATTAACTACACACAGATCCTGAGTTAAAGCACAGAGCCGACAGATAAAACACAAATAAACAGAATGGAGTACCGTGAATTAATGGACAGTCAAGCAGGCATCAGCTATGTAGCCAAGTGATCATAGTGTCCAGGGGGCAGCCGTAGATGGAGCAGTGAGGCCTCCACTAAGCTAGCACGCGTTTAAAGTTAGTAGCCCGGGGGGTGGTCTGCTCAGACGGAGGGGGTCTGCTCAGACGGAGGCCGGTTGAGGGCACAGCGGATGGGGTATTCGTCTGCAGACCAGACGTGGTCGTGTCGACAGAGAATCCAAGCCGGATGGCGATGGCGAAAGAGAGGTTGTGAATTGTAGAATTGTGTTTGCTAACTGGTGCTAGCTTCCTGGCTGCGCTAGCTGCAAGATAAGCTAGCAGTTAGCAGACCGGGGCAGGCAAGCTAGCAGTTAGCAGACCGGGGCTAGCAAGTTAGCCTTTGGGGGACGTCGCGATGGGGGGGAAGTCTGTTTTTGCCTCTTCGTGCGGTGACGTCGATAGACCAGTCGTGGAATTAGTAGGGTTCCAGGTAGCTCTAGGTAGCTAGCAGGCCTAGTAGGTTAGCAGAATGGGCCTTCAGCGGGCGTCACGCCTGAGGGGCCTGTTGGAGTCCTCGGGCAGATTATGTCGGTATTCCAGTCGTAGAGGATCGGCGGGGTTCCGTGCTCCGTACCGGCAGTAAAGGGGTCCGGATATTGTAGCCCAGGAGTGGGCTTCAGTGGTAGCACAGGAGCCCTAGCCGGGCTAGCTTCAGGCTAATTGGTGCTTGCTCCGGGATGGAAACGCTAGCCAGGAGTGGTCACCCGGGATTGTGGTTAGCTAGTTGCGAAGATCCAGATGAAAATGTTCAGAGTTTGCGGTAAGAATCCGGGGATATGGAGAGAAATAGGTCCGTTATGCTCTGGTTTTAGTCACGTTGTTCGAACTAGCGAGAGCTTTCCGAGCTAAAGGTTAGCTGATGACCGCTAGCAATGGTTTGCTAACTGATAGCTGGTAGGTAGTTAGCTGGCTATCTTCAGTTGATGGATTCCAGATCAGAAGTAAATAGAAATACTTTAGAAAAAAGCAGATCCACGCCACATTGGGTGAGGCGGGTTGCAGGAGAGTAGAAGTTGAGGTTTAAGAAAATATTTTTAAAAAGATATGCCGAGTTGGTCCTGCCGTACATACCAATACGTACGCTACGGTCACAAGACGCAGGCCTCCTAATTGTCCCTAGAATTTCTAAGCAAACAGCGGGAGGCAGGGCTTTCTCCTATAGATCTCCATTTTTATGGAACAGTCTGCCTACCCATGTGAGAGACGCAGACTCGGTCTCAACCTTTAAGTCTTTACTGAAGACTTATCTCTTCAGTAGGTCATATGATTGAGTGTAGTCTGGCCCAGGAGTGTGAAGGTGAACGGAAAGGCTCTGGAGCAACGAACCGCCCTTGCTGTCTCTGCCTGGCCGGTTCCCCTCTCTCCACTGGGATTCTCTGCCTCTAACCCTGTTACAGGGGCTGAGTCACTGGCTTACTGGTGCTCTTTCATGCCGTCCCTGGGAGGGGTGCGTCACTTGAGTGGGTTGAGTTACTGACGTGATCTTCCTGTCTGGGTTGGCGCCCCCCCTTGGTTTGTGCTGTGGTGGAGATCTTTGTTGGCTATACTCGGCCTTGTCTCAGGATTATAAGTTGGTGGTTGAAGATATCCCTCCAGTGGTGCGGGGGCTGTGCTTTGGCAAAGTGGGTGGGGTTATATCCTTCCTATTTGGCCCTGTCCGGGGGTATCTTCGGATGGGGCCACAGTGTCTCCTGACCGCTCCTGTCTCAGCCTCCAGTATTTATGCTGCAGTAGTTTGTGTCGGGGGGCTAGGGTCAGTTGGTTATACCTGGAGTACTTCTCCTGTCTTATCCAGTGTCCTGTGTGAATTTAAGTATGCTTTCTCTAATTCTCTCGTTCTCTCTTTCTTTCTCTCTCTGAGAACCTGAGCCCTAGGACCATACGTCAGGACTACCGGGCATGACGACTCCCTGCTGCCCCCAGTCCGCCTGGCCTTGCTGCTATTCCAGTTTCAACGGTTCTGCCTGCGGTTACGGAACCCCTACCTGTCCCAGACCTGCTGTTTTCAACTCTTAATGATCGGCTATGAAAAGCCAACAGATTTATTCCTGATTATTATTTGACCATGCTTGTCATTTATGAACATTTTGAAAATCTTGGCTCTCTCTAATTTTCTCCTTCTCTCTTTCTTTCTCTCGGAGGACCTGAGCCCTGGGACCATACGTCGGGACTGCCGGGCGTGGTGGCTCCTTGCTGTCCCCAGTCCGCCTGGCCTTGCTGCTGTTCCGGTTTCAGCTGATCTGCCTGCGGTTATGGAACCGCCACCTGTCCCAGACCTGTTGTTTTTCAACTCTTAATGATCGGCTATGAAAAGCCAACTGAATATTATTCATGATTATTATTTGACCATGCTTGTCACTTATGAACATTTTTGAACATCTTGGCATAGTTCTGTTATAATCTCCACCCGGCACAGCCAGAAGAGGACTGGCCACCCCTCATAGCCTGGTTCCTCTCTAGGTTTCTTCCTAGGTTTTGGCCTTTCTAGGGAGTTTTTCCTAGCCACCGTGCTTCTACACCTGCATTCTAGCTGTTTGGGGTTTTAGGCTGGGTCTCTGTACAGCACTTCGAGATATTAGCTGATGTACGAAGGGCTATATAAAATAAACTTGATTGATTGATATGCGAAGAAAAAGATGTAAAAAGATATATACAAGGGACACGGGACACGACAGGACAAAGACGTCTACACTGCTACGCCATCTTGGAAAAAAAAATGACCAGCTAACAAACTTCAACATGGTTCGGAAGAAATGACAACATCCAAGATAAGACGAAAATAAACTAAAAGTTAAAACCTTATATTTGAGAATTATTTATCAATCAATGCGGTCCTACTTTAAGTCTCCACTAACCTCTACAAGGGTCATTCTTGACCAGGAATTCATCAAGTGCTGTCCAACCTCCTCCCACTCGTACCATCAGGGTACTGCGCAGGATACGCACCATCCGCAACTGTTGGGAATCCCCAAACTACAGCAGAGACCAACGAAAGACATAACTGGTTTCAATAGTCTGGCATTAACAACCCTATAACCAAAGTTTTCACTGGGTTCAGTTCAACACATGTTCCTTGTTACAATGACCGACATACAATCAAAAGGTTTAAGGTCCCTCACCCTGTAGCGGTTGGCACTGATCTGCTCCACCTGGAACCTCTTGGGACAGTTGCACTGAGACACCTGTCGACTCACCTGAGGGAGATACGGGAGTCAGTCAGTCAGATAACTTTCGTCAAACACAGCTGTGTTTAGGTGTACGTGGTACTGTATGCTGTTACACCGTTGAAGATGATGGGCATGAAAACAACTCTGGGAGACATTTCACCTCCTCGTTGATCTGATCTGCATCTAGCGTCCTCCTGTAGGGATCCCGGCTGGGATGGAGGGCACTCACAAACTCATAGTAGTCAATGAAGCCGTCCCCATTGATGTCAAAGATATTGGCCACTGCATTCATCTCCAGGGAGTTGGTGGGGAATTCTAAAAAGGTAACATGTGGATTTGTTCATGTGGATTTGTTTAAGTTTTAGACTTTGAATCAGTGATGGGAGATGACATTTAAATAAGATTTTAATAACAGACTGATCAAAGGTTTCTGCTGATTAAATAAGGCCATCGTTCTCTCCAGGACATTAGTAGCAAGTGGCAGTTTTATACACAAATCAAATCAATAATGAATGGGCGTTGATATTGATTAAATGGATATAGGGTTTGAGTGACAGACACTGAGAGGCTAGGAGTGGGTATGAGGGCAGGGCTTACTGGATGCCAGGACATTGTCGATTAACTCCTTCTTGCTGATTCGTCCATCCTGGTCCCTATCGATGTTTCGGAACACATCTAGGATCCGAGACTTGAGGTGGCTGATCCACTGCATGTAGCGCTTTCGCCAGACGTTGAAGTCAAAGTTTGCAAATTCATCCATCTGTTTGTTGAAAATCAATCATATTAGCGACAAATGACATTAACACTGTACATAGAGTAATTTAGATCCAGATTTGAAGCTATTGAAAGGGAAACCCGGTAACACTTCCAATGAATACCCTCTTCATAATGCATTTTTTTTACTATGTCTTATTAACTAATGCACTTTAATGCACCAATAGCTGCTCACAAACGTTTAGAACTACGTTCATAAAGCATGTACGGGAACGCAGCATACCGCTGTGAAGCAAAGAGTTAACACATAGCTGGCAATATGTTGTGCCAGTCACCTCTTGGAGTCTCTGCTCGTGCTGCTCTAGGCGGCCCTGTCTGGCCAGAGCCAGGAGCCAGAGTTTCTGCCAGCGGCTGACCAGCTGACTCAGCTGAGGGGTCTGAGGGTCCAGGTTCTCCAGGGGGAGAGGGACTACTGTAGGCTGGAGTTTCAGAGTGCTCCTCCTCTCTGGAGCAAACACAGGAAGACGGATACCGCAATTAGCTTAGTATCTACAAACTTCAAGGAGCGTTTTACATTTTTTTTTAAAACACATTTTTTATCTCAATATCAAATAATTTCTGGGGAACAATGAAGTACCTTACTGTGGTCAAAAATATACAAAAACAGCAAAGAGCAATTTCTCAAGCAAGAATTTAGCAAGGACTGTCTGGGAGTGGTCTGATTGGGTGGAGGGGGGGACTGACAATGAGCAGTTATTGGCAGAGAGATGTCACCAGGCAGGCCAAAACTCAATCCCATCAAAATAGGCAGACCATGTAGGTTGTCTTTTCAAACAGCTCTTACACTAAAAGGGCATTATTATAATTTTCACAATTTCACACCATTATTCCAACTTCATAGTGTGGAAATATATACAGTATAAAACACAGGACAATTAATTACATGTTTGACTACGTTGGGCCTTTAATGTACAATGTGTCCATGTTTGACATAATCCCTCAAAAAATGTGCACGTCAACATTTTAATATGGCTCAGATTAGTGCTGTAAGTAAAACAGTCATTCAATAAAATACAAAGTCCCTAAGCCAACAGGTTGCAAACCCTAACCCTTCACTTACTTGTCAGTGCCTTGCGGCACGGCGAAGCCTGCTGTTTGGGGATCAGCTTCTGTTTGCAGGATTTTGTGGCATGTTCTACATCTGGTAGTTTTCGGTTCAGCTCCTCCATGAATACCTGGAGAGAGGAATGGCGAGTTATTATTTGAGTCTTAACTAAAAAGAATTTGAGTCTGTAAAGAAAAAAAATATATAGTATTTTGTGAACTAGTACTTGCACTTGACTTTTTCCCCCCTTAATAGCTCTGACTTTGCTGATAGTTACTTTATTAAGGGACAATGTCCTCACTGTGTGATATGTGGTTGTCTTACCCATCTATCTTAAGATGAATGCACTAACTAACTGTAAGTCATCTCTGGATAAGAGTGTCTGCTAAATGACTAAAATGTCAAATGTAAATGGACTTGGTAATTGTATACTGTGTGAATTGCAACTGTTTATCTGTGTTTGTTAGTCCTGTGCTCTGTATGGTTTGTAACTCGTAGAGACTCTATGGTTTGGGACTGTGAAACTCTGTGTTTATGTACTATACCATGTGTTGGACGATGAGTTCCTGGTTGTGTTCTATGCTCTCAGCCGGTGGCTCCTGGTCTCTGAGGTTGAGGGCCTCCTCGGCGGATGAGATCCAGTCCAGTAGGCGCTGCAGCTTCTCCCGCTCAGCCTCCAGAGCAGACAGGCTGGCCTGGATCCTCTGGCCCTGCTGCTGGGCCCAAGTCTGCACCTGAATCAGAGAGAGAGAGGGAACACCAGCAAAAAGTTACTTCTGGAGTCTGTATTGTCTACAGGGAATCAGCAAGACCACCTAACAGAAAATGACTAACTGCAGACTGACTGACTGCAGATTGACTGACAGGCTGTCTGGCTGGCCAACTCACTCATTCCCTTTGCACTGGCTAGCACATCATAGGCAGCAACAAAAACATAATGGATCTTAAAAATGGATCAAACATTCAGAGTTTTTTTGTGGGGGATGGTCAATGTAAATATAACCTTGCGTAGCAGGTGTAGAAAGACGCCTGAGCAGAGATCCCACTTCAGTTTTTAGGGGAAGCAGAAGTTTGGCTGTAAAATACTGTATCCCTGAGAACCGGATGTTAGTGTTTTCTGGTGACTCCGCAAAGGCGAACTTAAATACCTCAACGAAATAAGGCTACACCGATACAACGCTTAAGTCATTGTCATTATATTTTTGTCCTACGTAAAATCCTAAGTAGGTAAGAGTGGACTCACCTCTTCGTAGCGGGTCTTGGTGACGCTGATCCAGGACTTGAGTGTGATGATGGAGTCTGGGTGACAGGAGGACAGGATTTCCTCACTCAGACACCGGATGCTCTCTAGCTCCATCTCCTGGAAGCTCAGGGAAGTGATTGACTCCTGGACACAGGGCACAAACACAGAGCTCAATACACCCCCTGTCTACTGGGTAATGCCATCAAACTATAAAACTATGAGTAAATACAAAATGATCTGAAGCTTGGTATATTGAAAGTCAGTAAAGCTGAAAAGGGAACCACAAAACTGAAACTACCTCCCTCCAGCCATCTGAGTCCATCACCATCTTTCAGTCTAGTCCTACCTCTTCTCAAGCACCCACTATCTTCCACTTACTCACAGACACACACAACACCTGCTCACTCAGTCATGCACTGACACATCACACCTTTTCCCTTCCTTGAGCCCAGACCCTACTCTTTGTTTCATGTTTTTGTCCTTTTGTTAAGTTTGGCGTTGTTTTGTTTTGATTTCAGTTTCTTGTTTTTCATTTCTACAATTTTAAAGCAACTTTGGGTTCTTGAAAAGCGCTTTATAAATACCATGAACTATTATTATTATTATTATCAAAAGCTAGATAAAGCATCAGGCTTTTATATCTTGCAACCTCTACAAGCCCTGATATTAATTGTTATTATGCTATTTATACACCTTAATAATGGAGGCTACAGTGGTATTAAGCCTAAATGTCTACCTACCTCATGTTGTTTGCGAAAGGCCAGCAGAGCTTCCTCCTCCTCAGGGATGACCCCGTACTTCAGCACCCTCTCTGCCTCCGCCAGATGCTCCAGGAAGGAGTGGACCAGCCTGTCAAACTTCTCAGCCTGACAGAGACACACATATGAAAGGACAATGAGATCAACCGTCCTTAATAGAAAGACATAACAAGACATTAGAAAGCCTCATGCATGTTTATAACAAGTCATAAATCATTATACCTGCAGGCTTTAAGTAAAGTGTTTTGGAAGAGGGGGGAAATTGTCTTGGACAATTTCTGGGGGCTCATCCTAGATGTGAACTTTGATATACCCCGTCCATTCTATACAAGTACATTACATAACACTGAATATAAGTCAAATGTGATCGTAAAATGTGAATAAGACAGTATGGTGAGTTACCTGTTGAAGGGCTGCCTCCAGCCTGGCCTGCTTGGATACGGACAGTTTACACACATCCTCCCAGCGTCCCTCCAATTCGTCCATCTGCTCCTGCAACCAATGGGCATCAGCAGTGCTGCTCCTGGTCAGGTCCCTCACCGAGCGCTTCAGGGTCCTAATGCACCCGGCTCGCTTCCCCAACTCCTTCTGGAACACCTGAGAAACAAGAGAATGTCAGATTGAGAGGAATTCCATACCCTGTATTGTTGACGCCCCAAGAAAGGTATTTTTATGGTGTCCATAGGAAAGACTCAATATCTTATCGAATCACATACACAGAATGTATAAAAAAGTACCTTGTGCTTGTCGATCAGATTGTTGACCATGTCTTTTTCCCCACCGACAGGTACGTCTTCAGCCAGCTGTGGCTCTGCTCTGTATAACCAGTCATTCAAGGCTTGAAGGGCGTCTGTGAATCTGCCTGAAAACAGCAGTGCCTCCTCCAGTTTGTGTTGCCTGAGGAAAATTAAATTGGATCATATACTCTGTCAAAGTTGGCCAACCGTGATGTTTACAGATCCCTTCCATGCTTGCAGATCTGTAAGGTGGAAGCAAAATTGTGGATAGTCCACAACTATTTGGATTGAATCTATCCTATCCCTTCAGGTCTACAGATACCAAAGGCCTAGGGGAAGAGGCAGGGAGCGAATTGGGACCAGTATTTTAAATAATTTTAGCTGTGTGGAAATACCATTTCCCTCAGCAGCGCATTGTGTCCCTCACCTTTCCATGGATTTGCCACTGATGGTATCCCATGAGTCCCGGAGCTCAGAGAGCACGTTCTCCAGGTGCTGTCTGTCCTGGGCGCTCTGTGACCTCTCATGGAGGCCCCGACCACTCTTTAGAGTGGCCTCGTACATAGGTCGCTTCGAGCGCAGAAGCTTCTGGAAGTCCTAGGAGCACACATACAAAAAAAATACAGGAATTAAAGGGAAATATGTAATTTTGCTTAACTATCGCATTGACAAAAACAATAGATTTAAATAATACATTCCAAGCTAGAAAAATATTCAGAAGAGCTACAATAATTCATATAATTTCTTTAGGCCTACCTTCTGTTCGGTGAGCTGCAGTTTAATTTCCTCGTGGTCCACAGCGATCTCTTTATGTGTGTCCAGCGTCTGCTCCACCTCAGTCATCCAGTCCACTAGGAGGCGCCAAGATTCACTGAACTGAAATATTAGAGGATAACACGTGCTCGTTATCATGAGAGCCCTTCTAAATTGGACTATTGAAACTGAGGCATTAAGACTGTTTGGAGGCTTACTATGAGTTAATAGATAGAGGATGTCGGGAAAAAATTATTATGTGGGGCGGAAAATACAGAATAGTTCATAATTACCAAAAAAACTATATTTCAGAGAAGGTTCTGTATCTATACCTGTTTTGCATTCTTCTTGACGTCCTCTAGTGTTCGGCCCCTCTCTGTGGTGCACTGGTGAAGTTTCCTGTAGCGGTCCTGTACGGTCATGATCAGGTTGTGAACCACGTCACAGTCCTCCTTCCTGCTCAGCTCGGTCAGCCTGGAGCCTGCAGTCTCCACCACTGCCTTCTTCTCACCGTAGCAGTTCACCTCACTCACCAGAGTCTGAGGGGGGAAATAGACTATGATTTATCATATACACACACACACACACACACACATCATTCGCACATGCACACACATATGCACAAACACATACTCACACACATAGACACACAAATGCATGTACACATGCATGCTAACACACACACACACACACACACACACACACACACACACACACACACACACACACACACACACACACACACACACACACACACACACACACACACACACACACACCCGGTGGTCTTGAAGCTGGCCACAGACTGTGTCCAGGACGAAGCTGGGGGCAGGCAGGACTCCTATGGCCTCCTCATACTTGGCCATCCTGGTCAGCAGCTCCTGGACATTACTGTGGAACTCCTTCGCCAGGCTCAACCCTTCGGTTAGCTTAGCCTACGAACAGAACAGATACCACACTTTTACTCAGGTCGTTCACAAATATACTGTAGTGTATCATCATGTTCTTAGGCCCCTCATCGGTGTCACTTAGCCTGGTCCCAGATCTGGGTTGGAAGAAAACTGACTGAAAAAGGGAGGGACTACCTGAACTTATCCAGTAAGAAATGCTCCTTTTCATTTTCTGTAGCTAAAACATTGTTGCATGCCCTAATCAACCCAACCCTGTATGTAATGTTGACAATGGTCAGAGGAGTTGGCTAAAGCACATAGATCTGGGAGCGGCCTAAGTCTCACTCTCACCTTGCGGTCCTGTACTTTCCCGTAGACGGTAGCCCACTTCTGCTCCAGGATACAGAGGCTGTGTTCAGTGCTGGAACCCCGGGTCACATTGCTGCTCTCCAACATCCTGCGGATGGCGTTCCTCACGTCTGTGTAGGCATGGAGCTTGGAGTCCATCTCGTTACACAGCTCCTGGGGCGGTACAGAGAGGGAAGAGGGGGCGTTTAAAAGAGTTTGATGTAGACCTAGTGGTTTACGTAGCGGGCTCTGGACGACATCCCCTTGCAATGGGGGATTGAACCCTGCTCAGCATCCACTATGTCCACTTATATACAGTACGTCTCCCACTTTCCTTTCAAACTGATATATATTTTTTTTTAAATGGACAAAATATTATTCTTTATGTATGCAGTCAAATGTCCATCTACTAACTAGTTACTGTCCACCGTAACTGCGTAGAAAAGGAGAGAAATAGCCTATTGACTAATTGTCATCTTTTTGCAAATCGGTTGATATGAGGCTGCAAGGCCGCCGTTGTAATCTATTGATAACAATATTTAATATGCTCTCCGAGCCATCGGCGTCAATACCTTCTGCCTCTCCAGAGTCTGTGCAGCAGGAAGGAGCTCTACAGCACAGTGGCATTGTGACATTGAACAAAGATGATTAGGGCATTTTGGGACTGGCACTGAGCACTAGCACCCGGTCCTCTCTCAGGACCCTCTGGGGAGCGCCAGTGTTGTAGTATTCAAGTCCACTTTGGCAACTTGATTACAGCACCAGGCACAGCACACTGACACTCTGTACTGTCAACACCCTGAGAGTGGTGTGAGACTGGTGGAGTGGTCTTGATGCTCTCCAGAAGGCATCTGTCACTGAGACTAGTCCCAGGGATGATAGTAAGAGAGAACACTATGTCAAACTGCCTAAGCTCATTAGAACCTAGGGGGATTGACAGCCATCCCCAGTCCCAATAAGGCTCCTAGCTGCCTGGGAGGGAGAACATTGGACAGTGTGAGATAAATAATGAATCACTAAGGCTGGGTCCATCGCATTGCCTGCCTGCCACTCCATCTTAAAGAAAGATGGCAGACAATAACATTTAGTAGAAGCTCTTGGAACTGCTTGCTAAAAAGATTAAAGCATACCTTGGGACAGGTTTACCTTGAATGGGATTCACTGTGACTTATTCCACCAGATTTTAAAAGGTAAAATGTTACATACTGTATTACAACAGTGTCATGGGGTGACCATGTCTATAATTTTACACCGTTTTAAGCAATACCTTCATAATTTCCATGTCTTCACCATTAATAACCATTGCTTTTTGCAATGTCTGGGTACTTACTGACATCCAGTGGTAAAGAGGTGTGCTCACATAGGTAAAAGTCCTCACAAAATGGTAGTTTTTGTTGTTTTATGTCACTCTAGAATGAATTCATGGGTAACATTTTATTTTCGTGTCAAATCACCATTTGGCAACTCATCCCTTATGGGATTAATTGGCACATAAACAAACATTACAATAATTCACTGTGGTAATTCAATGATATTTCTTCTTCTGGTGTTCTCTGCATTACGCATCGCATAAAGAGTGAAAAATGTAAGGTAAAAATCAATACATAATAGTAAATAAGGTTATCCAAACATTAAAAAAATATACATACATAAATACTGTATATATACACATACATAATATATACAGATAAATAAATACAGAAAAAAAGAAACAGAAGGCATTTGAACCCAGTCTGGCACAAAGAGAAGATTTGTGGGAGACAAGCCTATGCACACGTACCATTTACCACAGAAGCTAAATATATGTACAATTTAATTATAGGTAGCCCATTTTCTCTATTCCAGGCTTTTAACTAAATATTCCGCAAACGGAAATACACAATGGGCAAAAAAACAGTCGTTTGTACAATATTTTGCCTATGATAATTGTTTACCATATAGCTATAATCATAAACAGTTGACATTATTGTTGGTAGGTACTATACTGTACATACGTCCAAGCCTGAGGTTCTGCACGGAGGCAGAGTGAGTTTAGTGTCTGTTTTGTTTCTTGGTAACTTGTGGGTGAGGTCCATTTCAACCAACGAGGAAAGAATAGCACAGACGATCCCTGTGTGTGAAAAATAATGGCTGCCAGTTTGCTTCTCTTGGAGGAGCACCTCTCATGTCCCGTTTGCTGTGACATCTTCAGGAACCCTGTGGTCCTCAAATGCAGCCACAGCTTCTGTCTGCAGAAATACTGGAAGGATATGGAGAATCCGCTGTGTCCCGTATGCAAAGAAAGAGTGTTCATCTGAGGAGCAGAGTTTAAGCCTCGACTTAAAGAGTCTCTGTGATTCCTTACAGAAGGGGGGTGAAAACATCAGATCTGATAACTGCCAGCTGCATGGGGAGAAACTTAAACTCTTCTGTTTTGACGATAAACAGCCCATCTGTGTTGTCTGCTACACATAAAAAAAAACATAAAGCTCATGACTGTTATCCCATTGAGGAGGCTGTGCCTGATTTGAAGGTGAGACCATTTTGTAAACTTTGTTTACTTTGCTTGCATTTAACATTTAACTGGCAATGTATCTCTCTCAGTGACGAAACCAATTGCTTAAATCAGCTTAATTGTGTGAGTTGAGTGGACTTCAAAAAATAAATGTAACTGAATTTGAAAAAGCTTGTTGCGTAAAATTACAAGTTCATGTTTGCTTGTGGAAGGCAATGACAAAAGACACTGCACAAACGCACTTAATTTTTTGACATTGATGAGGAGCACCAGAGAGGATGAGGAGCACCAGAGAGGATGAGGAGCACCAGAGAGGATGAAAACCACTATCTACTGTCTTTGAGAGCACAATTTCCTTTGGTCTTGTCCTGTGAGGAGTATATCTGTCTGAAATAAAACACTTTTGTGGGGAAAAACTCATTCTGATTAGCTGGGCCTGGCTCCCAAGTGGGTGGGCCTAATGAATACATTAGGCGCCTAATGAATTTATTTCAATTGACTTATTTCCTTACATGAACTGTAACTCAGTAAAATTGTTGATATTGTTGCATGTTGCTTTTATATTTTTGTTCAGTTTAAATGATACACCGGATAGGTGCAGTGAAATGTGTTTTTTTACGGGATCAGCCATAATAGTACGGTGCTCCTAGAGCAAATTAGCGATTAAAGTTCCTCGCTCAAGGGCACATCGACAGATTTCTCACCTCGTCGGCTCGGGTATTCGAACCAGCGACCTTTCAGTTACTGGCAAAGGGGTAACATCCCGGCTCTATGTACATATACTGTACCATGCAGGGTTCAATCCCTGACATCGTCTTTCCAACTATCCCACTCTTATTTAGCACAAAAAAAAGAGATTAGAGGGCTTCAGATTATTCAACACAAAAACCCAAGGCAACCAACCAGCTGCAATACGATTTGTAGTTACATTTGGGCATGTTGAATTGTATTTTCAATCAACCTAAAATTCAAGCAAATTTGTGAATGTTGGTTGAGCTAATACGCCCAAATGTTGCGCAAACAACAAATGCTATTGCATCTGGTTGCCCTGATTTTTGAAGCTGAATCAACAATTTTTTTTTACAGTGTGGGTAACTAGATCAGATGTTTGACAATTATCACTTCAAATCTAGAGTGAAATCCAGGTTGTGGTTTCCACTTTGAAGAACAAACTAGAAAACAAGAACACAGCCAAGATGTGTCATCAAAGCTGGGTGGAGCACATAAAAGGTAGCTATTATAATGCATTTTAAGTAACATCAAAATTTGAGTGAGCGTTTGAGCAATGTTGAAAGTTGAGTTGAATGTTCTATTGTAGGGCCAGGCCCAATTTGCAGAGGAGCAGATCAGCAGGGAGTTTAAGAAACTCCACCAGTTCCTAGATGAGGAAGAGACAGCCAGGATAGCTACCCTGAGAGAGGAAGAACGGCATAAATCTGAAGTGATGGAAGAAAAAGCTGAGGCATTGACCAGAGAGCTCACAACCCTTTCAGAGACGATTGTAGTTATTGATAAGGAAATGGAAGTTGACAATATCACATTCCTGCAGGTAAGGGGTCTGTCAAAATGTTAAAAATCCCATTGCTGTTAAACTGTTTCTCTCACAGTCACCTGATATTAAAAGTGACGTTTGTCCTCGTTCTTTTTTATAGAACTACAAGGCCATACTTAACAGGTAAATCACTTTTTTAAAAAGTGTCTAAATTATAATAATTTTTTCCATTCCACTGACGCCATCCATTTTTTACCATAGAGCCGATTGCAAATTCCCAGATACTGAAGATACTCAGGTAGTATCAGGAGCACTGATTGACATGGTCAAACATGTGGGATCTCTCAAGTTCAAAGTCTGGGAGAAGATGCTCGAGTTTGTTGACTACAGTGAGTGCATTTCCCCCCCAAAATTGGTTTCTCTACTGTATGTCTCCCACCAATATAGTTCAATATTAATATACAACATCTCTGCACACATCCCTATAGCTCCTGTGACCATGGATCCGAACACAATGTCCACTAAGTTCACACTCTCTGATGACCTCACCACTATGACAAGAGGCAGAGTCTCCCAGACAATCCCGAAAGGTTTCATAATGTAGGAGTGTTGGGTTCTGAAGGGTACACTAAAGGCATCCATTACTGGGATGTGGAGGTTGGAGATAATGATAACTGGATCTTAGGAGTAGCCAAAGAGTCCATTCCACGCAAGACGCAAGTCAAAATGGAGCCTCAGAGTGGATTGTGGATCATCAAACACATCAGTGGGAAATACAAAGCAGGTTTAAAAATCGCTTGTCCAGATTAAAGTAGATGAGAGCCCACGAGTGATCCGAGTACGACTGGGCTGTGACAAGGGGGAGGTGACATTCTGCGACCTCACCAAGAACACTACTCTCTACACCTTCAAAGACAAATTCACTGAAAAGGTGTTCCCATACTTTAATAGTGGAAGTAAGATTTGCCCACTGCGCCTTTTTGTAGCGGGAAAGGCGAACACTAGCTAATTACCAGGGTCAAGTGAGGACAAAATGTACAAACATATGCAATTATGTAATGACTTTATGGACTGACATTAGCTGGAAGGTTGTGAAAATTGTTTGACTAAAACTCCATGTAATTAAAACCTCTTAAGGATCGGACCCTTTTCAATTTTTGCCTAAAATTACATACTCAAATTTAACTGCCTGTAGCTCACACATTGAAGCAAGGATATGCATATTTTTGATACCATTTGAAATGAAACCCTTTGAAGTTTGTGGAAATGTGAAATGAATGTAGAAGAATATAACACATTAGATGTGGTAAAATAAAATACAAAGAAAAAACATTTTGTTTGTATTTTTTTGTACCATCATCTTTGAAATGCAAGAGAAAGTCCATAATGTATTATTCCAGCCCAGGCGCAATTTAGATTTTGGCCATTAGATGGTTGCAGTGCATGTGCAAAGTTTTAGACTGATCCAATGAACCATTGCATTTCTGTTCAAAATGTATCAAGACTGCCCAAATGTGTCTAATTTGTTAATAACTTTAAATTCATAACTGTGCACTCTCCTCAAACAATAGCATAGTATTCTTTCACTGTAGTGGCTACTGTAAATTGGACAGTGCCATTAGATTAACAATAATTTAAGCTTTCTGCCAATATCAGATATGTCTATGTCCTGGGAAATGTTCTTGTTACTTACAACCTCATGCTAATCGCATTAGCCTATGTTAGCTCAACCGTCCCGTGGGGGACCCACCGATCCTGAATACGTTTTAACGGTAAGACATTCCTTTGATAATAAGACACTGCCATCTCAGAAGTAATGTTTTAAGCAGTTGATACAGTATATAAAAAATGTAATGTCAGTAATCAAAATAAATGATATGTAAGTTTCAATTGCACCTTCCTAGTCATTCAATTAACACTTGCATTTACACATTCAAATAAAAAGTTTGAATGTACTGTCATTAAAGATATTAACCACTAGATGGGGCTATCCAGCTATATAGACATCCCTATTGCTCAATGCCACACTGTAAAATGTGCATACAGTCAGAGTAGGTTCCTCTGAGCTGACACAAAACCTTGTAAAAATCATACAATTACAATACACATTAGGTTTCAATGGATGGGTAAAGGGGTCTCACCCTATAGTACTATGAATCTCTGAACTTGGATTTCATGTTTTGATCAGGGCACAGGACCGTTTCTGTGGGCAGCTACTAGATAGGTCCAGCGGCGACCCATCATTCGGGGCAGTTTAGTTTTTTTGTTGTTGCCTGTTTGCATGTTATTTTGGCATTAATACAGTATGTGTCATATCAGTTTGCAAACAATGTAAATTAAAAATATGTCATACATTGAGTCAATAAAGCTACATACAAACAGGGTCTCTTTTTTTGCATTCTTGAGTAAGGCAGCTCCAAAATGCAGGTGTTTCAGCCTAGCTCAGTGCTTTCTGTGGTGGTGGGGCAGCCAGCAGAATATACGGAGCGTAGGGGTTGGTAATGTTCTCTAGTAGCGCTGTAATTGGCTCAATGTTCTTTCACTCATGGGGACACTACGTCGCCGCAAAATATACAGGTAGAGCTAGAAAATGCATGCCCCTTGGGTGCTGCCATAGAGTTACATTAGAAGTGCCCATCCAAGAAGGCTCAAGGTCATTGGCCACAGATAAAATTACATCAAATCACATATCTACAGTAGCTTTGATTGGATTGATCATGTCAACATCATACTTTCAAAAGTAGCAAGCTAGCAGTCATCTTCATGAATAATGTCGACAATCTACTGGCAAATCCTTTTCAATCCTTGTCATATGAAGAGAAATAATGAAGAGAAATTATAGATAAAATGCATCGGTGCTCATCGGCCATTGGATTTAAACGTTACACAACAAGTTGGAAAAATCGCAAATTCAACAATGAGTGGTTTGGAAGGAATCAGTGGCTAACTGCAAGCAGTGCAAAGCAATCACTAGCCTGCTATTCTAGTGGAGTGGGTGTGTGGTCCAAGTTTGGGTTTAAGGGTCTCTTTTCCAAGCTTAAAAGGATAAACATTTAACATTGGCCATGCTGTCAATCCAGCATAACTTCTGCTGAGCTCAAAACTGGAAACTCGGAAATCTCTGACTTCAGTGAGTTCAAGACAACTCGGAACTCTGAAAAAGACTAGCTCTGACTCAGTCATGCAACTCAGAATTGCAAGTCGGGAACTCGGTCCTCTTTCTAGAGCTTCAACCTGAAGATCACTGACGTCATCCTGTTTCAACCTTGTTTTTTTCAGAGTTCACAGTTGTCTTGAAAAGCACCATAAATCCAGAGAGTGCCAGACTTTGCTTAAAAAAATTTGCCCACGAAGGACCGCCGCACCACCTTCCTGTACAAGTAAGCACAGCACAACAAGGTGAGTCCAAAATGTATTGTATGCTGCTGCATGAATTATGTAATATGCCAGGGAGATATGTATACTGTAGCTAAGAAAGTAATACTAAGTGTACAGTATGTTGTGTAGTAAACTGTTAGTAGCCCATGTGCCTCACCCTAACAATGTGGTCCATTTTCCCCTCATAATTTTGCCTACTGTTCTGACTTGGTGGTGCACATGTAGCCTATAGCCTGTTTTAGAGAAATGTAATCATTGAATATTGTAAGAGCTGTCATTGTCTGCTTATACGCCCCCTTTATATGTCCTACGGTTCTTGGTGTACATGGAGAATACCGTAAGAACGGCCCATGTTCTGAATTCTGTCACTGTACATTTCAAAAGTGCTGAACAAATAGTTAGTGAATTTGGAAAGAATTCAGACCCCTTGACTTTTTCCACATTTTGTTATGTTACAGCCTTATTGTAAAATGTACTCAATTGTTTGTGTTTTCTTAACAATCTTCACACAATACCCAATAATGACAAAGAAAAAAAATGAAATTTTTGGTAATTTATAAAAATAAAGAAATATCACATTTACATAAGTATTCAGACCCCTTACTCAGTACTTTGTTTAAGCACCTTTGGCAGCGATTACAGCCTTGAGTCTTCTTGGCTATAACGCTACAAGCTTGGCACACCTGTATTTGGGGAGTTTCTCCCATTCTTCTCTGCAGATCCTCTCAAATTATATCAGGTTGGATGGTTGAGCGTCAATGCACAGCTATTTTCAGGTCTCTCCAGAGATGATGGATCAGGTTAAAGTCTGGGCTCTGACTGGGATACTCAAGAACATTTAGAGACTTGCCACTCCTGTGTTGTCTTGGCTGTGTGATTATGTTCGTTGTCCTGTTGGAAGGTGAACCTTCGCCCCAGTCTGAGGTCCTAAGCGCTCTTTTCCCATTCATCTTTCCCTCGATCCTGACTAGTCTCCCAGTCCCTGCTGCTAAAAAACATCCCAACAGCATGATGCTGCCACCGTAGGGATGGTACCAGCTTTCCTCCAGACGTGACACTTGGAATTCAGGCCAAAGGGTTCAATCTTGGTTTCATCAGACCAGAGAATCTCGTTTCTCATGGTCTGAAAGTCCTTTAGGTGCCTTTTGGCAAACTCCAAGCGGGCTGTCATGTGCCTTTTACTGAGGAGTGGCTTCCGTCTGGCAACTCTACCATAAAGACCGTATTGGTGGAGTGCTGCAGAGATGGTTGTCCTTCTGGAAGGTTCTCCCATCTCCACAGAGGAACTCTGGTGTTCTGTCAGTGTGACCATCAGGTTCTTGGTCACCTCCCTGACCAAGGCCCTTCTCCCCTGATTGCTCATTTTGGCCGGGCGGCCAGCTCTAGGAAGAGGCTTGGTGGTTCCAAACTTCCAAAAGGTTACTGTGTCCTTGGGGACATTCAATGCTACAAAAATGTTTTGGTACCCTTCCCCAGATCTGTGCCTCGACACAATCCTTTCTCGGAGCTCTATGGACAATTCCTTTGACCTCATAGCTTGATTTTTGCTCTGACATGCACTGTCAACTGTGGGACCATATATAGAAAGGTGTATGCCTTTCCAAATCATGTCCAATCAATTGAATTTGCCAGAGGTGGACTCCAAGTTGTAGAAACATCTCAAGGACGATCAATGGAAACAGGATGCACCTGAGCTTAATTTCAAGTTTCATAGCAAAGGGTCTGAATACTTAAGGTATTTTATTTTTTTAAATTAAAATAAATGTGCAAAAAATATATATATATGTTTTCACTTTGCCATTATGTGGTATTGTGTATAGGTTGATGAGGAAAATGTTTTATTTAATACATTTTAGAATAAGGCTTTAACGTAACAAAATGTGGGAAAACGGAAGGGGTCTGAATACTTTCCGAATGACTACGTCCTAGCTTGCTCATTAATGCCTTAATCAAAATTACAGATTGCTTCTTATCTGCTCGTCGTCCCTTCATGCCATAGTTCGTACATCTCAATTGTCAGTTGAAACCATATTTGTTTAAGCAAGTCAGCCATATCAGCTATGTTTTTTTAAAAGGCAGTAAACGAGGCTATATGAACTGTTTTGCTGCCAGACAAGGCTCCGCTGATAGCAGTGGTAAGGTGTTGGGACTGCTGTTTAGACTCTGCTGTTGGGACAGCTTTATGTAGGCCCTAACAGTTTGTGGGCACCATTTGTCACCGTTATAGTGCAATTAATGTATTGTTTAGAGTTGTGTTTTGTAGTTGTGTGGCTTTGCTGGCATGAATAAACAATTTTTTGGGGGGGAGGGGTTTTCCCCACCAAGATTTACATGCTAAAATCGCCACTGGCTAGTTCAGTTATTGAGGTGCGGTAGAGTTGGTGTGAGGTGTTGGGTTGGCCTTACCAGATGTGCGTTGAGCCTCTCGCTGGCAAAGTCAGGCATCCCCCACACTGTCTTACTGGAGTACAGCCTCAGGTCTGTGTTCTCCAACCACTGAAGAAGATCCTGGATCTCCATGGTAACATCTTGGACCTAGGGTAGAAAAAAAACATAAATACACCTCTGAAAACCATATTTATTTATCAATTACTAATCTGTTATGATTGCAATATTTTAGATTTGACTAAGTCTGATTCACCCCTAGAGGGCACCACAAAGCAGATAGTCATTCAGTACTAGTGATATCGCAATGTTGGGAGAAACCTAATAAGTAGTTTGGCCTAAGAGTTCTAATAAGTTTGGCATCTCTTTGCATATGTGATAGTGAATAAGACAAAGAGGGATGGAGGGATCATGAAAAATAACCTTTAACTTGCCACTTGGTCTATTCCCAATCTCTCCTCACCTGACTGAGGTTGTTCTCGAGCTCTAGCTGTCTGCGCTCTGTCTCACAGCGGACAAACTCCCAGCGTTCATTCAGCTGCTCCAGCTGTGGGTGCAGACCGTGAGGGCTGTCCCCAGTCCCCACCTCCAACAGGCCCCGCCCCGCCTGGTTCAAAGACTCCACCGTACGCACGTGGGACATGACGTCATTACGCAGCACCTAGAGTGGAGAAGAACATAGCAGCACACTTGATGACAATACTGTAATACACATGATATTTGCATACAAACATCTTATGCTCAGAGAAATGATCCAATAGTATCATCCTTCCTCAAACACACACACACCCATAGGTGTCAGAAGCTTCAAAATGGCATTGATCCCAATACATTGTGTTGATTCATTTAAGTCACACACCTTGTGTTTGGCCAGCTCAATCTCGCATGCCTGCAGGTCGATGCTGATTGGCCGACTGCCCTGGAGGAGGTCGGCTGTGTGGGAGAGCCAGGTGTGCAGCTCATCCAGAGTGTTCTGGAACTGACCCAGACCCAGCAGGGAACACTCCAGCTGATGCTGCAACCACAAGTAGTGAAAACACATTAACGCATTGTCCGACCTCTTCAATACCATAACCCTAGCCATTAAAAAAAGACTGAATAGGTGTCGGTTTCCTGAACACAGGCTAAGCCTTATCCTAGACTAAAAAACATCCTCATTGGAATTTCTTAATCCAGTACTAGGATTAATCTGTGTCTGGGAAACCAGTCCCAGCCAATTGAATTGCACATATTGATGAGTGATTGAGTGGAGTCTAACCTGTCTGCTGACAGTCTCCGCCTCCAGGCTGTCCCAGCGCTGTCTGAAGTCACACAGGGGAGAGACAGATCCGGGACGCTCAGAGCCTGGAGACAGCCTGCACACAAAGCGGTGGTTCATGCTCTCCATCTCGATCTTCTTCTGGTATAGCTCCCTTTTAAACTCCTGAGGAGAAACAGCTCAGGTTTCATATACTTTACAGAGCTGGCAATGTAGAAAGAACTGTCAGATTCAGCAAAAGACTCAAAGGCTTAAAGTGACAATTATGGAATGTCTTGCTTTTGCTCCCATGATAAATTATTGGTTTGAGTTTAGGAAAGAGTGGGAGCTCTTCAGTGGGTTCTGTTTGTGTAGAGTAGACTCACCTTGAGATCACACAGCTGCTCTTTGACTGACTCCAGGTCAGTTCCTACCAAGAACTCCTCTGTGGATCTCAGCTCTGCTGACTTGAGCCACTCAAAAAGCCCCTATGGAAAAACAAGAAATTGATTGTTTTTATATGCTTAAAAACATCATGAATTCATATACACACAAGTTTGTCACAAGAGACTATGAATTGCTACAGTTGAAGTTGGAAGTTTACATACACCTCAGGCAAATACATTTAAACTCAGTTTCACAATTCCTGACATTTAATCCGAGTAAATATGCCATGTTAGGATCACCACTTTATTTTAAGAATGTGAAATGTCAGAATAATAGTAGAGAGAATTATTTATTTCAGCTTTTATTTCTTTCATCACATTCCCAGTGGGTCAAAGTTTACATACACTCAATTAGTATTTGGTAGCTTTGCCTTAACTTGGGTCAAACGTTTCAGGTAACCTTCCACAAGCTTCCCACAATAAGTGGTTAATTTTGGCCCAATCCTCCTGACAGAGCTGGTGTAACCGAGTCAGGTTTGTAGGCTTCCTTGCTCGCACATGCTTTTTCAGTTCTGCCAACACATTTTCTATAGCATTGAGGTCAGGGCATTGTGATGGCCACTCCAATACCTTGACTTTGTTGTCCTTAAGCTATGGAACTATGGAAATATGCTATGGAAATATGCTTGGGGTCATTGTCCATTTGGAAGACCCATTTGCGACCAAGCTTGAACTTCCTGACTGATGTCTTGAGATGTTGCTTCAATATATCCACATCATTTTCCTACCTCATGATGCCATCTATTTTGTGAAGTGCACCAGTCCCTCCTGCAGCAAAGCACCCGCACAACATGATGCTGCCACCCCCGTGCTTCACGGTTGGGATGGTGTTCGTCGGCTTGCAAGCCTCCCCCTTTTTCCTCCAAACATAACGATGGTCATTATGGCCAAAAAGTTATATTTTTGTTTCATCAGACCAGAGGGAATTTCTCCAAAAAGTACGATCTTTGTCCCCATGTGCAGTTGCAAACCATAGTCGGGCTTTTTTTATGCCGGTTTTGGAGCAGTGGCTTCCTTCTTGCTGGGCGGCCTTTCAGGTTATGTCAACATAGGACTCGTTTTACTGTGGAAATAGATTATTTTGTACCTGTTTCCTCCAGCATCTTCACAAGGTCCTTTGCTGTTGTTTTGGGATTGATTTGCACTTTTCGCACCAAAGTACATTCATCTCTAGGAGACAGAATGCATCTCCTTCCTGAGCGGTATGACGGCTGTGTGGTCCCATGGTGTTTATACTTGCGTACTATTGTTTGTACAGATGAACGTGGTACCTTCAGGCGTTTGGAAATTGCTCCCAAGGATGAAGCAGACTTGTGGAGGTCTACAATTTTTTTTCTGAGGTCTTGGCTGATTTATTTAGATTTTCCCATGATGTCAAGTAAATATGCACTGAGTTTGCAGGTAGGCCTTGAAATACATCCACAGGTACACCCCAAATTGATTGATTAGCCTATTAGCCTATCAGAAGCTTCTAAAGCCAAGACATAATTTTCTGGAATTTTCCAAGCTGTTTAAAGGCACAGTCAACTTAGTGTATGTAAACTTCTGACCCACTGGAATTGTGATACAGTGAAATAATAATTGATTATAAGTGAAATAATCAGTCTGTAAACAATTGGAAACAATTGGAAAATTACTTGTGTCATGCACAAAGTAGATGTTCGAACCGAATTGCCAAAACTATAGTTTGTCAACAGGAAATGTGTGGAGTGGTTGAAAAACAAGTTTTAATGACTCCAACCTAAGTGTATGTAAACTTCCGACTTCAACTGTATGTATTTTGAAGTGGTTAAATAACTTCCATATTGAACAATGAAACATACGATCCTGCTGACTGGTACAAGTGGCGACACTGAGGCTGGCTTCCCAGACCTCGGGTATAGACTGTGTCTCTCACAGTTAACACCATTTGTTTCCCATTGGCAGGGAAGTGCACAGTCTGTCAGTCACTCATCACCAACACTACAGGGAGCTAGAGTCTGGTTTCTGCCATTGCAATGGACATAAAAGACTAGTGGAGTTTATTGTTGGCTGATTGCCACTGCACCGGGGGAGTTAAGAGGAGAAGCGGCAGCCAAGCAAAGCTAAGTGACAATACGGATATGTTAGTGACCGGCTCCCACACACAGACACACTCACGAATGCACGCATGCACTACACATGCATGCACGCACACATACTGTACACACGTACCTGCATGGTGTCCTGGTAATGTAGAGCCATCTGTAAAGATTCCTCCAGCTTTTTGTGACACTCACTCCAGAGTTTACTCAGGTTGTTCCATGTGCAGTAGAGCTATGGAGTCAGTGATGTAGTTGTTTAGAAACACATAGAAAAATTATTGTCTTACGGAAAATGAATATTAACATAAATGTTACCTCCTCTCACTCCTCACCTCATCTAAGCTCTTGGTGACATCAGGTTTGTCTGTATCCCCACATGCTGACATCAGGTCCATTCCCAGAATGCCAAGCGTGTCCAGGTCCCCCTGTAGATTGTCGATGTCCTCCCTGAGTGTCTGTAAGGCGATATAGGCAGGGGTGAGAGACCCCACAATGGAATCAGTAAGAAGGGAGATAAATTGAAGCAGACAGCGTAAAGTACATTCGTTGAAATAGATCGTCTTGGATCATCCTAGTACCTGACAGAGGATGGAAAAAAAAACACATTCACTGGAAATTGTACTGAACTATTTCATTCATCTTAAGCAGCTAAGATCAAACCAACAGCTCCACTGTCCACAGTTACCTGCATGGTCTCCAGGCTCTGGCGGATGGTCTCTGAGTCTGTCCTACTGGCGTTCAGGTCCAGGACAGCCTGTTGGGCATCGTTCAGGCCGGCCGTCACGTCACTAACATCGCTCCAGAACTTGAGAGCCAGGTCCAGCAGGTTGAGCAGCCAGCCATCTCTCTCCTGAGCCTGCCTCTGAGCCTCCTCCCACAGCTGGGTCAGGCTGGACACCCGCTCCTGGATTGCTAGGGAGAAGACAGAATACAGTCATTATAATACATTGCATTTTAGTCATTTAGCAGACACTCATACACATGTCAACCACATATCACAATCATTGCAAGTCACAGTGACATCTGTATTTTCTCTCAAATGACTTGACTACACACTCCAAAAAAATGTAACCCATTGTAGGTAACTTAGGCAGCATCTCTGTCAAAGGTGTTTCAAGATAAATTCAAGATTCTCCCTCTCCAGATGTGTGCTGCTAAACAGAAAAGTTCCAAATTGATTTAAACAACTCACATAAAAGAAAGTTACACACCCTTTATACTCCCAACAATTGAATGCAAAGAACCAACATTTCGGCACTTTGTGATGAGTGTACCTATACCGATGGAGGCGTTCCCAGCTGCCTGTGTGTTGGCCAGGAGCTCGTCAGCCTGGGTCCGGATACTCCCTAGGCCCAGCTCCAGCTTGGAGAGCTCAGCCAGAGTGTGCTTGTTGTCCTGTAGCTGCTCCTGGATGCGTGGGGTCTGACCCTGCAGAGAGGCTGGGGACTGCATGTGACCAAGCAGACGGTCCAGACTCTCTCTAACCAGCGTCATCCTCTCATTCAACTACAGAGACAAGACACCATTGTGTTACTGTGTGTATGTGATGGTCAAATAAATATTTACATGTTTCTATGTGTATAGTCTATTCTCACAGTATGCAGAGTCTGGCGAGACTGCTATATGTACTGTATTTACAGTAAGTATACATGTACCGTGTGTGTGTCTTCATGTGTGTGTCTTTATATATGTGTGTGTGGGTGGGTGCGTGCGTGCGTGCGTGCGTGCGTGCGTGCGTGCGTGCGTGCGTGCGTGCGTGCGTGCGTTTCGGGTGTGTGTGTGTTTGTGTTGCATGTGTGTCTTCATGCATGCTTGCGTGCGTTCATGCAGCAGTGTGTGCATACTGTCACCTGTGTGTATCTGGGCAGGGACTCTTCCAGTAGATTGGCAGCCTCTCTGACCCTGTCCCTGATGGCCCTGTGCTGCTCCTCAGCCTTTGTGGCGCTATGACATAACTCCTCCCCCTGGGCGGGACTAAGCTCTGACAGACGTTTCCCCAGCGAGCACAGCCGTGCTATCAGAGGTCTATGCTCTGCTATGGACTCCCTTAGGCCCTAGGTGAGAAACGGTTAGGGGTTATAGAAATAGATCCTTAGACACATAGATCTGGGTTTTATTCATTGGGGCACACAGTAGTAAAATGTTTTGCAACTGAAAACAAAAAGGACAGTTTCTTATTGGACAAGTTCAGGTAGTTCCTCCACGTTTTCTACCGTTTGGTACCTAATGTATACGACCCAGATGATTTTTGAGGCATGGTAAAGGAATTGTAGAGTGCACGTAAATGGCTATCTTTGAAAAACGAGGAGTCTCTTTTCTATCCCTGAGAACTGTTGAAGAGGAAAGGTAACACGGGTCACCTTGTCTCACTTTCCATGAACTACCTAGGAGAATAGAGATGTCTTTTATATACCTGCGGGAATGTTGAATGTTATCCTTTCAAGAAGACTAAAGTACTCTAATGAACGGAGCTGAATAATCTACAAGGGAAGAACAGTGGAGCAGCACAGTTGAGCAGAAAACGGAGGGGGAGCTATGAAGTCTAAAAGGGCATCATTGTTGAACGGAGGGGGAAAAAACTAAAAAAGAAAAAGGCATGTCTCAGCTACCTGTAAGAGGTCCTGTTGTTCTCGGAATGCCTTGTAGCTAATGGTGCTCAGGGAGAGCTGGCCAATGAGCGCTTGGGTTTCCTGTAGCCATGGTGACACCTCAGCAAGGCCCTCAGTGAACTGGACCAAGAGGGACTGGGCATGCTCCAGCTGCAGGACCACATGGGAGTTGGTGGCTGACGTGACGTTGCATTGTTCCTGTAAGGCATCCAACGGGATCTGGGGAGATCGGATGACAACAGCTTTAACGTGACCCGTATGCTATTAGCTTGTCTCATTTGTTTGAACGTTTTATAGTCAAATGTTATCATGGGGAAGATGGTACAGTGTGTACCTGCAGATCCCCTATTTCCCCTTCATCACCGTATGTCTGCAAGATTTCAGCGATCTTCACCATCTTCTCAATGTTGAACTTGTGTTGCAGAATCTCCACTGCAAGGATCTTCATGTACACAACACAAAAGCATGGCATATTTTACCATCTAAAATGAAGGTAATGTAAAATGCTGTGCAAACACACACGCCTTTGCAAACCAAGACATATGTTCAAACATCACACATCATCAGACCTCTATACAAATCTGCATAGGTGGTTGTAGAACAAAACAAAGCATATGTAGAGGTGGATGAACAGGCTTGTATAGGGTGGCCCTAAGGGACAAAGTAGCTTCTAAAATGTAGTTCCAATGGGTCTCTTCACCTTCTGTTCATAGAGTTGGGCAGAGATAAGCTCAGGCTCCAGAGTAATAGCCTTGAGTTGCTCCAGGCCCAGGGCAGTGTCTCTGAACCAGGCCATCTCCTTCACCACAGCCTGCTCCAACTGACAATAACATACACATACAGACAGGTTAAAACTTCTTGCCACTATAGGGGGTGCTGTTTTCGCATTAGCATAATTTCCTCTACAGATTAAACTGCCTCTTATTCAATTATTGCTCTTACTATATGCATATAATTAATACCATTGGATAGAAAACAATCTATAGTTTCTAAAACCGTTTCAATTTTGTCTCTGAGTTAAACAGAAGTCATTTGACAGCACTTTCCCTGACCAAGAAGAAGAATGCAAGATGTGTATGCTCGCTTCAACGCTCTGCCTATATATGGTCACGCCACCTATGACCCGAAACACACTTCATTCGTCTTCCTCTGGGTGTCAAGAGGACGTCAGAGGAGAAATTTTTTGTTTACCTTGTACTGACGTGAAATAAGACCTATTTCTTTGGCGTGACCGACAACTTCCGGTTCTCTGATTCGCGCTATTTGGAGGTGCGATTGTCTACTGTTTTGCTGCCGTTACGGATGAAAACTATCTCCGTCTCGAAGTTTGTTTGATACATGTGACCATATCATCTTAATGTATGTTTTTTCAATATAGTTTAATCAGATTATTTGAATTTTTTCGGGAGTTTTGCCGTGTTCCGTTCTGTGACTTTTTTTACTTTGGCCAGTCGACCAGTACATATGCTAAATGAAGAGGGAAAGTTGCCATTATGAATGGATTGAACGACTCATCAGGACTAAGGACACATTGATCAACATTCTGATGAAAGATCAGCAATAGTAAGACCCAATTTACGATGTTATTTCATATATCTGTCGTGCATGTGAACTGGTCGCGGGCGCCCAGCTGGTTCTGGCTGGCGTGGCTATGCTAATTTAGCGCTACATTTTGTTTTCGCTATAAAACATTTAATAAATCTGAAATATTGTTTGGATTCACCAGATGTTGGGCTTTCAATATCTGTACGCTGTGTATTTTTCTGAAATATTTTAAGATAAGTAATTAGTTATATGACGTTGGTCTCTGTAATTGTTCTGGCTGCGTCAGCACTATTTCAGATTGCAGCTGCAATGTAGAACTGTGATTTATACCTGAAAAATGCACATTTTTCAAAAAAAAACTATGCTATACCATAAATATGTTATCAGACTGTCATCTTATGAAGTTGTTTCTTGGTTAGTGGCTATATATATTTTTATTTAGTCGAATTAGTGATAGCTACTGACGCAGGAAAAAACTGTTGGAGTAAAAAAATTGTGTCTTATGCTAACGTGGTTAGCTAATAGATTTACATATTGTGTCTTCCCTGTAAAACATTTTAAAAATCTGAAATGGTGGCTTTATTCACACGATCTGTATCTTTCATCTGGTGTCTTGGACTTGTGATTTAATGATATTTAGATGCTACAATTTACTTGTGACGCTATGCTAGCTATGCTACTCAGTGGGGGGGGAGTGGGGGGTGATCCCGGATCCGGGTTGGTGACTCGTTAAAGGTTAATAAAAGGTTAATAAAAGTACACATTGCTGTCTAGCCGAAGTGTGTGCCGAGTTCCTACTACTTCATCCTTATCAGAAGACTATCAATATTGCCTAAATGCACGGAACCCAATGAGTAGTCATGACTCGTGAGTAAGCAGTCCATCAACCTCATATCAGTTACGCACACAGGCAACATTGCTAAGCCCCGCCTCTTACCCTCTGTCTCTCTGCAGCACAGAGCACCGCGTCTCCACCCCCAGTCTGCCCTCCAGCAGGCCCCAGCAGTTCTCTCTCGATGCGGCCCAGCCACAAGTGGAGGTCTTCCTGGCTGGATGTGCAGCGGCTGGATGCCTCCAGCGCCTGTTCCAGTCTCTGCAGGACGTCACCACTGGTCAGGCTCAACACTGAGCAGCGTATCCTCAGGCTGTCCACACGCTCTTGCACCTGCTGGGCTTCCTCCTCTGTGGGGACCACACCAACACAAAGACGTGTAGGATTAGCATGTTGCTAATCTTAACATGTGGATAATCTTATCATTTTGGTGCTGTTAGCATGTTGGTGCTGTTAGCATGTTGGTACTCTTAGCATGTTGGTACTCTTAGCATGTTGGTACTATTAGTATGTAGCACAGGAGATTGTGGCAACTTAATTGGGGAAAGGGGCTCGTGGTAATGACTGGAGTGGAATAGGTGGAATGGTATCAAATACATCAACCACATGGTTTCCATGTGTTTGATGCCATTCCATTTGCTACGCTCCGGCCATTATTATGTGTCTTTCTATCCCTCAACAGCCCCCTGTAACATGTCACTACTCATGTTGTTTCTCTATGTAAGTCATCTGTTGGTGGATTTTGTGTATTGGTAAGGGTAAATATTTACAAACACATTGATTTTGCAACATTCATTTATGTTACCTGAAATCATCTCCTTGAGATCATGACCGCTCTGTTGAATTTTCACCAAGTCAGCGTTTTTCGCCTTGATCTCTTCCACCACAGCCTGAGGGGTATTACAAAAATATGATTTCTTCACCCACCAGCCTCCACTGGTACATAAACATGCAGTATATGGCACAGGGTATACAGTGCCTTGCGAAAGTATTCACCCCCCTTGGCATTTTTCCTATTTTGTTGCCTTACAACCTGGAATTAAATAGATTTTGGGGGGGTTTGTGTCATTGGATTTACACAACATGCCTTCCACTTTGAAGATGCAAAATATTTTTTAATTGCGAAACAAACAAGAAAGAAATAAGACAAAAAAACAGAACACTTGAGTGTGCATAACTATTCACTCCCCCAAACTCAATACTTTGTAGAGCCATCTTTGCAGCAATTACAGCTGCAAGTCTTTTGGGATATGTCTCTATAAGCTTTGCACATCTAGCCACTGGGATTTTTGTCCATTCAAGGCAAAACTGCTCCACCTCCTTCAAGTTGGATGGGTTCCTGCTGGTGTACAGAAATATTTAAGTCATACCACAGATTCTCAATTGGATTGAGGTCTGGGCTTTGACTAGGCCATTCCAAGACCTTTAAATGTTTCCCCTTATACCACTCAAGTGTTGCTTTAGCAGTATGCTTAGGGTCATTGTCATGCTGGAAGGTGAACCTCCATCCCAGTCTCAAATCTCTAGAAGACTGAAACAGGTTTGCCTCAAGAATTTCCCTGTATTTAGCGCCATCAACCATTCTTTCAATTCTGACCAGTTTCCCAGTCCCTGCCGATGAAAAACATCCCACCACATGATGCTGCCACCACCATGCTTTACTGTGGGGATGGGGTTCTCGGGGTGATGAGAGGTGTTGGGTTTGTGCCAGACATGGCGTTTTCCTTGATGGGCAAAAAGCTCAATTTTAGTCTCATATGACCAGAGTACATTCTTTCATATGTTTGTGGAGTTTCCCACATGCCTTTTGGCGAACACCAAACGTGTTTGCTTATTTCTTTCTTTAACTTCTACTTCATCACAATCCCGGATCCGGGAGCACCCCCATCAGTAAAAAAGCTGACTAGTATAGCCTAGCGTCACAAGTAAATACTAGCATCTAAATATCATTAAATCACAAGTCCAAGACACCAGATGAAAGATACACATCTTGTGAATCCAGCCATCATTTCTGATTTTTAAAATGTTTTACAGGGAAGACACAATATGTATTTCTATTAGCTAACCACGATAGCAAAAGACACAACTTTTTTTTCCCACCATTTTTTTCCTGCATAGGTAGCTATCACAATTTCGACCAAATAAAGATATAAATAGCCACTAACCAAGAAACAACTTTATCAGATGACAGTCTGATAACATATTTATTGTATAGCATATGTTTTGTTAGAAAAATGTGCATATTTCAGGTATAAATCATAGTTTTACATTGCAGCCACCATCACAACTCTCACCAAAGCAACTAGAATAACTACAGAGACCAACGTGAATTACTTAAATACTCATCATAAAACATTTATGAAAAATACACAGCGTACAGCAAATGAAAGACAAAGATCTTGTGAATCCAGACAATATTTCAGATTTTTTAAGTGTTTTACAGCGAAAACACAATATAGCATTATATTAGCTTCCTACAATAGCCAACCACACAACAGCATTGATTCAAGCCAACAATAGCGATAACGAATAAACCAGCAAAAGATATACATTTTTTCACTAACCTTCTTCAGATGACAGTCCTATAAGATCATATTACACAATACATATAGAGTTTGTTCGAAAATGTGCATATTTAGCGGCACAAATCGTGGTTATACAATGAGAATAGTAGCCAAGCTGCCAACAAAATGTCGGGAGAAATCTTGGGAGAGGCACCTAATCTAATCAGTAACTAATCATAAACTTGACTAAAAAATACAGGTTGGACAGCAAATGAAAGATACATTAGTTCTTAATGCAACCGCTGTGTTAGATTTTTAAAATTAACGTTACTACGACATACAGCGTGCGTTAAAGCGAGACCGCACCGAAATTAATGGCGGAATAGTATTTTTACATTTTTCAACAGGACAACGAATTAACATCATAAATACTTCTTACTTTTTGATGAGCTCCCATCAGAATCTTGGGCAAGTTGTCCTTTGTCCAAAGGAATCGTTGCTCGGTTGTAGATTGTCGCCTTCAACTTTGGAATTAGCAGTAAACATTAGCCATGTGGCGAAGACGTGTCCAACTCACTATAACGCAGCACTAAGAAATATCCGAAAATCGCAATATACTGATATAAACTGATATAACTCGGTTTAAAATAACAACATTATGATGTCTTTAACACCTATAACGAATAAAATCAGAGCCGGATATATCTAAGGCCTATAACGGGAGCTTTCCAGAACGCAATCCTGAGGTCTGTCTTGCGTCATGGCGAATGAAGAAAAGACTGGACCCCACGTTCCCAAACCCTTTATATGGCCTCAGATCTGCCTAGCAACTCCATTCCAATTCTCACTATTTGCTGACATCTAGGGGAAGGCGTATGCAGTGCATCTCGACCAATAGAAGACATGCAAATTAATAAACTGACCTCAGAACAGCCTGCCTGATTTCAGATTTCTCACTTCCTCACAGGAAAATTGCTCCAACTTGAGTTCTGTTTTACTCACAGATATAATTCAAACGGTTTTAGAAACTAGAGAGTGTTTTCTATCCAATAGTAATAATAATATGCATATTGTACGAGCAAGAATTGAGTACGAGGCAGTTTAATTTGGGAACGAAATTTTTACAAAGTGAAAACAGCACCCCTATTGAGAAAAGGTTTTAAGCAATGGCCACTCTTCCGTAAAGCCCAGCTCTGTGGAGTGTACGGCTTAAAGTGGTCCTATGGACAGATACTCCAATTTCCGCTGTGGAGCTTTGCAGCTCCTTCAGGGTTATCTTTGGTCTCTTTTTTGTCTCTCTGATTAATGCCCTCCTTGCCTGGTCCATGAGTTTATAACCCAACCCTGATCTGTACTTCTACACAACTTTATCCTGACCTGTTTGGAGAGCTCCTTGGTCTTCATGGTGCCGCTTGCTTAGTGGTGCCACTTGCTTAGTGGTGTTGCTGACTCTGGGGCCTTTCAGAACAGGTGTATATATACTGAGATCATGTGACAGATCATGTGACACTCAGACTGGACACAGGTGGACTTTATTTATTTAATTATGTGACTTTTGAAAGTAATTGGTTGCACCGGATCTTATTTAGGGGCTTCATAGCAAAGGGGGTGAATACATATGCATGCACCACTTTTCCATTTTTTTATTGTTTTTGTTTTTTGAAATAAGTAATTTTTTACATTTCACTTCACCAATTTGGACTATGTTGTGTATGTCTATTACATGAAAAACAAATAAAAATGAATTTCAATTACAGGTTGTAATGCAACAAAATAGGAAAAACGCCAAGGGGGTGAATACTTTTGCAAGGCATGGTAGGCTTGCATACAGAAGAAACTTATACATAGATGATATCCTACCTTGGCTTTCTCCGTACCCTCGGGGAGGTGTAGCATTTCCCTCTCAGCATTGCGTAGCTCGGCCAGGTCCTGCTCCACAGAGATGAGCCATTGCTGCAGGCTGTCCACCCTCTCCTGGAAGAGCTTGGCCCTGGGCAGGATGAGCTCCAGACTGCCCCGCCTGTCAACCCCAATACACAACACCCATTACATTACAGCTCAGCCCACGCTGCCAACAGCATGATTGCATAGCATAGCATTGCAAAGCAAAGCAAAACACAACACAACATGACATAGCATACCATAGCATAGCATAGCATAACATGAAGGGACAGCACCACAGTTAAATCAGCTGACCTGTTCACTGCATCTACCAGTAAGGCCTCCCATTTGTGTCTGAGCGTGGAGAGCTGGACCCTGGCCTGCTCCCCCTCCTTCCCTGGGAAGGCCTCGGCCATATGAGGGCCCTCCAGCATCATGGTCTCCATACTATGCCTCCGGTCCTCCAGGAGACGCTGCAGGAGCTGTAAGATGATAATGGATACTCAGCCATTGCCTTACTGTTGTTATGTCAAGGAGTTTTACCTGACCACAGTACCTGACCAGGGAAAATGCCAAGTCTTACTCATTGTCTTTCTGAACTCATGGATATTTTCACAATGATAAAAAGTCAAAACCTGCGATAAATTGGGGATGAGCTACTTTGGATCATCCAGTGTAATCTTACAAATGCTTGAAAATAGGCTACAACTATTGAGAAGTGAAGTGTAAAGCCAGAGAATACCTCAAATAGATGTATTAGGAGTTAGGACAACTACAGCTCAGACGACTCCAGTCTTAGCTTCAGAGAGTCATTGCTACTTGCTAGTCCTGAGAATTTACATTTGGGTACATGTGCCTTATTCTTGTCTCTCCTTCCTTTGTGTGAGTGCAGTGAAAGCCCCATCTCAAGTGTTAGGCTTGCATTGTGAGGAGCCAGGCAGGTTTCACCTCACCCACTGTACTCACAATGGGAGCTGGTTCACACTGAAAGGTAAATTGCTGGAGAAAAAAATTCACGCCAGGAATTGTAAGAGTGAGCCTTCCTTATTCAGCCCTGAATTCAAGGGATTTCATATAATAAAGGGAGCATTTTACTATTTCTATGATCTCAGCGCCATTTTACATACATAAAGTATCCTCATGCAATTGATCAAACATTATAGTTACTTAGCCGTGGGTGCTTTGTGTAAGTTTAGACATTTTGTGTACCGTGTTGTAAATTGCTGTACCAGTCAAAAGTTAGTACACATTTACTCATTCAAGGGTTTTTCTTTATTTTTACTATTTTCTACATTGTAGAATAAAAACTATGAAATAACACATATGGAATCATGTAGTAAGCAAAAAGGTGTTAAACAAACCAAAATATATTTTTGATTCTTCATAGTAGCCACCCTTTGCCTTGATGACAGCTTTGCACACTCTTGGTATTCTCTCAACCAGCTTCATGAGGAATGCTTTTCCAACAGTCTTGAAGGAGTTCCCACATATGCTGAGCACTTGTTGGCTGCTTTTCCTTCACTCTGCGGTCCAGCTCATCCCAAACCATCTCAATTGGGTTGAGGTCGGGTGATTGTGGAGGCCAGGTCATCTGATGCAGCACTCCGTCACTCTCCTTGGTCAAATAGCCCTTACACAGCCTGGAGGTGTGTTGGGTCATTGTCCTTTTGAAAAACAAATGATAGTCCCACTAAGCGCAAACCAGATGGGATGGCGTATCGCCGCAGAATGCTGTGGTAGCCATGTTGGTTAAGTGTGCCTTGAATTTCACCCCCACACCATCACACCTCCTCCTCCATGCTTCACGGTGGGAACCACACATGCGGAGATCATCCGTTCACCTACTCTGCATCTCACAAAGACACAGCGGTTAGAAACAAAAATCTCTAATTTGGACTCATCAGACCAAAGGATAGATTTCCAACGGTCTAATGTCCATTGCTCATGTTTCTTGGCCCAAGCAAGTCTCTTCTTATTATTGGTGTCCTTTAGTAGTGGTTTCTTTTCACCAATTTGACCATGAAGGCCTGATTCATGCAGTCAACTCTGAACAGTTGATGTTGACATGTGTCTGTTATTTGAATTCTGTGAAGTATTAGTTTGGGCTGCAATCTGAGTTGCAGTTAACTCTAATGAACTTATCCTCTGCAGCAAAGGTAACTCTGGGTCTTCCTTTCCTGTGACGGTGCTCATGAGAGCCAGTTTCATCATAGCGTTTGATGGTTTTTGCGACTGCCCTTGAAGAAACTTTCAAAGTTCTTGAAATTTTCCGGATTGACGGACCTTCATGTCTTAAAGTAATGACGGACTGTCATCTATCTTTGCTTATTTGAGCTGTTCTTGCCATAATATGGACTTGGTCTTTTACCAAATAGGGCTATCTTCTGTATACCACCCCTACCTTGTCACAACACAACTGATTGGCTCAAACGCATTAAGGAAAGAAATTCCACAAATTAACTTTTAACAAGGCACACGTGTTAATTGAAATGCATTCCAGGTCTACCTCATGAAGCTGGTTGAGAGAATGCCAAGAGTGTGCAAAGCTGTCATCAAGGCAAAGGGTGGCTACTTGGAAAAATATGTTTTGATTTGTTCAACACCTTTTTGGTTACTACTGTACATGATTCCATATGTGTTATTTCATGATGTTGATGTCTTCACTATTATTATACAATGTAGAAAATAGTAAAAATAAAGAAAAGTGTGTCCAAACTTTTGACTGGTACTGTACCTTCTGCTCTTGTAGCTGTGCTTTCACCACTTTGACCTCTGAAGATGGAGGCTTCTGATTGGCTGTCAGCTCCTCTATGTCACAGACCCAGGTCAACAGTGCTTCCAGGGATTGATGGAACGTTTCCGAATCCGCAAAATCATCTCTCAGACTCAAGGCAGATCTCAGTCCCTGGGGGAAAAGAGAGCATGACACAGCATTAACACTGTTTATGGTAACTATACAATATGAAACCACGGACACCATGGAACCATGCTGTAATATCAGTGTTACCTTCATACTGTGCAGAGGCGATTGAGATAATGCTAAATAGTAAATCACATAAAAAACAGAGCAATGCACTGGATATCTTACCCTCCAACGGTCCAAGCTGGAATCTTGGTCTGAACTAGAATGTCCGTCGCTATGCAGCTGGGATAGAAATATAAAAGTCAACACACTGCACAAACTACTTTTCTGAAAAAGAGCACCGGTCAAAAACATAACACGTTCTGTAGCACATGCTGCTGAAGAGATGTAAAGGAAATTGCAGAGCGGTAAAGATGATAAGTTGAATGTCAGACGTTCAATGAAAGAATGGAATGGAAAGGGGGGAAAAAAGGAGTCAAATCCTAGTCTACTGTAGTGAATAATAAGACACTTTAGAGAGGCTGTTGGCTGTTGACGTTATATTGACCTCAGCGAGTTCCTCAGCTGCTCCAGTCAGAACCCTAACAGTCCTGGTGACTATGGGATCTCCGCCCTTCTCTCCAGAAGGGTACTCCGTCACCTCCACAATTTCTGTCACAACTGTCTCCGTCACTTCCGTCACCTCCGTGACCTCGTGGGAGGCCAAGGTCTTCCAGGACCAGGGGCTGCCCTCTCTAGAGTCTCTCCTCTGGAGGCTTCCCTCTCTAGAGTCTCTCCTCTGGAGGCTTCCTTCTCTGGAGTCTCTCCTCTGGAAGCTGGCCCTCCTCTCCGCTGAGCCTGGGACTGAGCCAGGCTGGGCTAGAGGGGATCTCCCATAGGGGATCTCTTGGACCACGGCCTTCCTGGTCAGGGTGCTGTTCCTGGATGTCTTGATAGGGGAGGGGGTGCCGTGCCAGGCATCGTCCAGAGTACTGATGGTGGTGACCGTGGTGGCGGGGGAGGGGTTGGTCCTGAGGGGTTTGTCCGAGGGAGGGGTGGTGCCGTGAGACACCTCATCCTCCACCTCATCCTCCTTTGTCCTGTCTGTTACCCTCTCCTCCTCCTCCTCCCTCTCTCTGACCACCTCCTCCCGCCTGGCCTCCCCATGGTGCGTCAGGGGCGGAGCTTGCCATTCGCGGCGTCGCTGGAAGCACTCCTTCAGGAAGTCCTCGTCGGACCTCACCTGCTTGGACTTCTGGCCCAGGCAGCTGGGTCGGCTGATCAGATTACCCATAATCCTTCAGCCCAGGAGATAGTGAGGTAATAGGCGAGAGTGGGCCCCTCTGCCATGCATGCAGGAGATCCTTCAGATGCCTAGAGTGAGACAAGGGGGCTTGGGGTGAGCATCCAAGTGTAAAATCATTCCTCTTTGACCCCCCCCAAAACAGTTTGATTTATATGAAATGTTTTGTTGATCTCTGATGTTATTGGACCTACTTTGGATAATTCTAAATATCATATTATTTGCAATGTGCATGACTTGTGAAGGTAATCACTAACTGAAATATGGTGGAAACCACTACAACTGCAGAAACATATCCATGAGAGGTTAACTACCTATTCACTCCATCTCTAACCACGCGCCGTCACAGCCCATTTGTTGAGAGAGAGGGAGTAGTACAGTAAAATCAACTGAAGCACAGCAGAGCCAGGGACTCCTGGCTGGCTTACTGTGCAGACAAGGCTGGTTCTTTGTCATCCTTGGACCACATGCACTGATCTGGGCTCTCTTGGTCTTGGATGGCCTGCAACAGGCACCAGCTAAAACGTTCTGGCTATTGAAATGTGTGTGACAGGCCTGTCCACTGAAAGCAGAATGTTGAAGGATACCCACTGTTAGGAAACCCACTGTTGAGCTCTGGCAGGCAGGACCAGTTCTCCCCTGCCAGCTCTAGCCCTCTCCGAGCCCGGCCCGGCCCTGGGGACACTATTTAGTCCATAATCAAATATGACATGCATAAAAACGCCCCCTCTTTTTTTGTGTGCTGAGGAGGGAGTGGAGGAAGTAGGGGTGGCTGGGCTGGGGGAGGAAGGGGGGGGGGGGGGCGTGACGGTTGAGGGCAGTGATGGGTGAGGGCAGTGATGCGTAGTCGGGGAATCACAGATAAAAGATGTCTATGACGACACAGGACACCGTTCCGCTTTCTGATCTGCTTGTGATGACCTGACATAACTGCAGAGACACTTGGCTCAAGAAGTATTGTAAACAGTATTTTGAATGATAATAGGAGCATGATTGCTGCTGTGGCTGATCACTAACAAATCAGATCATCCCAACAATTTGGACTGTAAAGCTAACATTTTCAAGTAATAAACATATTTTCATGGCTTACAATGCATCCTTTTCCAAGAGTTCATTGACTAATTCCAACATAACTGCCATGAGTTTTATCCATGACTAGGGACGGTTTCAGACTGTCTGTTACTTCTCCACAGTATGGTCATTGTAATGACAGAGGGTTCAAAGAAGAGTGTAATTATCCTGGCCTATAGGGGCTGAGGTGGGCCCATCAGGGGCTACCAGGGAGGGGCTCTGCTATACTCTGCTGTTACTGATTCCTCTGAGGTCAGAGTGGATTAGTGCCTGTGGATCGACAACAGGTCATTCCAGGTCATGGCTGGTCGCAACTGGTCTCGGCTGGTCAGGTCAGATAAATTGGGGAAGTTCGCTCCAAAAAACCTGCCAAGAGGGTTTTCTGTTTTCTGGTTCGCTGGACCAGATGACGCCAAATTTTACAGTGCCGTCTTGCTGGCTGTATCCGCTCTTTGTTTTTTGGTTACAATGAATATTCAGTATTGACAGGTTAGGAGCTCGAAACAATTAGCTGAATGACTAGATTCGGCTGTTCTCTTTCCTGGAGATAAAACAGCTTGCTTTGCTTGTAGTACAATACAACCTCATTGTGTCTCTGTCAGCAATTTCATGTCATACTGTAATTCTATTCTATTCATCATTCTATTCAGTTCATTCTGTTTCACAGCCATGATCCACATTAAATACCAGGATGTATCTGTCTTCTATTATACAATAAGGCTGTAGCTGAAATGAACATTTTGATTAGACCTCTCCATGTGCATTTGAGTAATTACAGTCATATTATGCACATGTCTGCAACGCAGATGATGTCGGCCATTGCATGGAACCCAGGGGGAATCAGAGAGGAGAGTGGCTCACAGACAAAGCCCCAGCTCAAGATCAATGATTACCCTGTTAGCCTTAATCACAGCCTCATATTCCCCAGAGGAGAACCAGAGAGTATCTGCGGCCAGGCGGCTGTGTCCATGTTCAGTAGGTTAACAAACCAAGGCAAAGGGTGTGCCATGTCTGACTGGCTATTGCACCTGATGCGCTCCCATGTGGCGCAGCGGTCTAAGGCACTGCATCTCAGTGCAAAAGGTGTTACTACAGACCCTGGTTCGATTCCAAAGCTGTGTCACAACCGGCTGTGATTGGGAGTGATAGGGCGGTGCACAATTGGCCCAGCGTCATCCGGGTAAGGGTTTGGCCGGGGTAGGCCGCCATTGTTTTCTTAACTGACGTACCGCGTTAAATAAAAAATGTGTAGCCTGGAATTCAAACTGATATGTCCTGTTTCCCCACTGTTTCACTTCAAAATAGAAGACAATGGAAACAGAGCATATCAGCTTGGATTCCAGGCTACATGAGTGTGCTATTGTAAACTATTCCTATGAGACATACTGTATGTAGCGTGATGATGCTGTGTGTTATCCTACTGACACATTTACTACATTAACAGTGAAATGCCATCTGAAAACAAACACTGAGGTTGCTAATTACCGCATCAATCTAATAAAATAAAATCTAACTCTACTTGTCACATGCTTAGTTAACAACAGGTGTAGTCTAACAGTTAAATGCTTTCTTTACGGCCCTTCCCAACAACGCAGAGAGAAAAATAGAAAATAATAGCACAAGGAATAAATGCATAATGAGTAACGATTACCTTGCCATATACACAAAGTACTAGTACCGAGTCGATTTGCAGGGGTACGAGGTAATTGAGGTAGACATGTACATATAGGTATGGGTAAAGTGACTAAGCACCAGTATAGATAATAAACAGCAGCAGCAGCATATGTGAAGAGTCAAAATGCAGTGCAAAAAGGGATCAATGCAGATAGTCCAGGTAGCTATTTGTTTAACTATTATAACGACCAAACGATCAGTTATGTATTTCAACTCTACTGTATGAGGTAATTGGGTCATTCTGAGAGCTCATCTTCCAGGTCCATCAAAATGTAAAATAATCTGCAAGGCCATACTGCAATTTAACTAAGAATTCAAACAACCCAAGCAATCATTCTACAACAGGCTAACCAATGGTTCAATGATACTGTTTTGACATATTTTAATAAGACTATGTTGCTATATGATACGAATGTGCACAGTAGCTAGTTCTGCGCTGAAGCTGAAGCCAGACAACCATTTCACTTAACCCATGGACCCGGTCCATTCCACCACTTCACCTCCCCGAGAAATGACCCTTGATTTAGACTCTGCCCTTTGTGTGCTCTCAAGACTGATGTATGATCCATCCCTGCAGACCCATTTCCCGATGAATCAAATTGAGTCACAATAAAGGGCTACTCTGCAACATATGGAACATGCAATGAGACCTGAAAGGGCAGTAAAATGTCTGATGCTATCAACTCAATCATTACAAATTGAAATCTGTGTATCACTGATAAAGACACGAGACAGTTTGAATGTGTGTGAGTTTCTGTTTCGGTGAGTGTCTGTGAGAAGCAGAGTCCCATCCCACACCTACACCAACATACACTCACACACAAAAGAGAGTCTGGTGTTTTGGCACAATTATTTCAGCGTGTATCCAAACCCAAAAAATGCATCCAATGATGGGCAAACCAGACCATTGATTCCATCAACCATAGAATAATAATCATGAATTACAATCTTAGAGCCCCACAAAGATAGGCCAGTCGCAATTCATGGAGGGCCTCTATGTGGTAATCAAGATAGTGGTCTTCTAATTAAAGTTGACAGCTGTGCATTCACCAGTGAGATTTCTTATGACAGATATTTAAAAAAAGGTAATCCGTTCATGACTAAAACGGAACAAAGCGTGCCACAAACGATTGTATCAAACTGTTTTGTTGATTTAAACACCTCACATTGCATCTAGGAAATAATATTACATCTCGAATAAATTAAACCCAAGATGCAAATTGGCTATGGTAAGACATTATGTGATGGTTGCATCCAATGGTGAAATTGTTTGATATTTTGGTGAATTGCATTTAAAACAGCACATGTTGGTTCTAACACCACAATGCTATTTTTATCATTCTGATCCTGACAAAATGTAGCAATGGTGCATACAACTTTCCCAATTTCACATATCAAACTCACTACTTTCTTCCTGAATCAAATCTGTAAATTAGAATATTCTATTTTGCACATTATTACTGCACATTACCATTATCGTGAAGACATTATACTTACAACTGTATGAAACAATCAAAAATACATATTTCCTACGTGGGGAGTAAAAATAAAAAACATACTTCTAGGTTCACATTCACTGTTCAGACTCGGAAATGTCCCTTTTGAGCCAATGTGGACCAGTGAACCAATGGCCATAGCCACTTTGCATCATCACATGCGCTTCCAAGCTGCAATCACAGAAGAGTAAACTCCTACTGAACTTTTCCTATAAGCCAATCCAGGCCTGGTGGCAGTTTTGGCGGTTTGAGATTTAGGTGACGCACACTTACCCTGGAGCAGAGACGAGCACAACGGCTCGAGCAAAGGAATTCAGCTAGTCCTCAGTCACCATTCAAAAAGGAGAGAAAAAAATCCTGCCTTGTTAGAGCATCCTTTAAATGGCCTCCCTCCCCTCCCAAGAAGTCTCCTCACACACATGCATATTCTCTCACACACATACACTCACAACTCACTCAGACATCCACATATCAAAACACACTTTCTAAACAAAAACACACAAGGCCTGATAACCCATGCTTTCCGTTGCCCACAGCCACAGGCAAACAATGTCCTCCTCTCCCCTCTCACAGCACCACCCTTCTCCCCTCCCACCGGCTCCGCTCCTCTCCTTCTCTCCTTTGTTGTTGGAGCTCCGATAGAGGAATTCCTTCCTTGTTCACACCACCAATAGGATGATGGTGCACCCGGATCAAGACAATGTAGTCCCAACGGCTCAACTAGATTCCCTCAGTTCCCAGCCAGGAATAGTTCTCACGTTGAGGTCACACTCTGGTAGCTCGATATGACCGTAGACCAGTGGCACAATCTACACCGCTTGTGCTCCCGTACCAGACAGTTAGACAGCGAAGTGCTTCCCTTTACCTTGCTCCTTTCGCTTTCCCTCCCTCAATTCCCCTCCTTTGATAGCCCCTCCCCTAGAAGGTTTTATTTTGGCTCTGAAACTCCATGCTGCTTCTGGTGAAAAAAGAGAGAGTGAGAAAAAAGCTTTCTAAAGAGCCCCGGGCCGCCCTCCTCGAAACATTCACATGCCTCCAGCTGCCTCCAGCCCCTTCTCTCTGTCTCTAGCTCACACAGCGCCGGCAGGGTCGAGCAACGCAAGGCCACAAAAGGAGGGACCTTCACCCACCCACACCCAACCCCCATCTCCATTCAGAGTGAGTGCAGCAGCCTCCACAGCAGAAACAAAGACAACTAATTACTGTAAAAGATCTCTGATTACTTTTTTCAAATCACTTCTAGACCCTTACAACTCCAATGAAAAATCAAAAAACGTAAATGAAGACGAAACTGAGAAAATTGGATGTGGGCAAAATAGACCTCTCTGACTCCTGGGAAAGCTATAATGGAACCCTGTGGATGTCATTTATCAAACTACATGTGCATCTAACTACATCTCAAATATACAATAGCATCTACATGTGATTTGTGTTTTTACATTAACACTATGTAACCTAATTGCTTTATTTCCTATCCTATCTACTATATGGAGACTAAGACTAGGGAAACCAACACCCCAGTTGAATGAAACCAGCTAATCACACACTCATGTGATCACCTGGAGATGATGTGTGTAGTGATCTCCCCCGGGATCAGCGCTGGGATTATTACTAGCTGTGAGTAAGTGGACAGGTGCAGGGCAGCAGGTGCACTGGAAGCCCTGGAGGACAGGCGCATTTTAGGTCACCCCCTTCAAAGAGGTGTTTATTCCCTGAAGCCCTGAACAACCTAATTTAACATCTATCTCTGTCTGTCTGTCTGTCTGTCTGTCTGTCTGTCTGTCTGTCTGTCTGTCTATCTGTCTGTCTGTCTGTCTGTCTGTCTGTCTCTCTCTCCTTATCTTTCTCTCTCCCTCCTCCAATATTCTCGTTCTCTCTCACTCTCTCACACACTCTCGGTCTCCCTCTTCCATAATCTACACAGTCTTTCAATGGAGTCCATGTCTAGAATGATTAGTCAGAGGAGAAAATGCATGGCAGATGGAATAGGGAGCGAAATATTGACTATTTCTGTGCAAAGACAGAAGGGGACATGAAATCACATGTCCCTCCCGTTTCACTGTGCCAAGACTAGCTGATTACCGATACACCGTCTTTCTGTCGTGTAAACGTAACATGTTTTACACTGATGCCAAGATATTGTCATACTGATATTGCATGTCTTCATGCAAGATTTAACCTTGCTTAGTCTTATTTTCCCAGGAGTGAATTTTGGTTTATGACAGTGTTACTTGCCACTTTGAAAACAGTGAGGGACAAGGAGTAACTGGGAAAGAGGTGATAACATGAATCACAAAGGAGACTGAAAATGCCCTGGCTGCGAAGGAAAAGTGAATTCAATAGCGTCACTCCCATGGGGTCAAGTTATTTAACCCTGTGACTACTCCATCCCTGTCTGTCCTAAATTATACTAGTCTCACATATTAGGACCTCCCATACTTTAGCTTCTCTGTGCCAAAGATCTGAACCTGCAGGCAATGACAGAAATGCACAGACATCTGCAACTGACAGAGAGATTGATACTGTAGGCTGACAATATCAAGCTTTCAAAGTAGTAGCAATACTCCAGATAAGGGTTTGGTTGGTCCCATAAGAGAGCAGCAGTGTCTTCAGCTGTTTAACAAAGAGCAAGTGAGCCGGCCCTCCTTCTTCTCCCTGAGTGGGTCTGGCATGGGTGATACCCCGGTATGCCAGTGCCACTGTTCTAAACCCACAACACCTGATCCTGGTTTTCAGCTAGCTCCAAATCCTCTTAGAAATAATTGAATCGTTTCACCAAACCCGCTGTCCCTTTCCATTTCACACCATGGCCCCAACCACACGTACCCCCTGTTCCAAAAGACTGGCTGGTGTAGTTGAAGAACCACTGGCACACTGGTTATCAATGGGGCTATGAAGCAACATACTATTAACAGGCTGGGCAGCCAGGCAGTTGATCATTTCTCAGTTGCTCTACCATTAACCTCCCATCTAAGACTGAGAAGTAAGACTGGGAAGTGTAGGTTCTGATATGGGGAGGTGGGATATTCGGGTCTAAAAGTACACAATTCCAAATTGTTTGCCAATGGGGCCAAATTTGATCACAGACCCCATGCGCCAGAAGACCTGACAGCACTAAAGTATATGAATCCTAATGGCTGCATAGCATGTCCCCCCTTCTCCTCCACAATCTTCCTTCTCTTCCCTCTCTTCTCTGCCTTCCAATTAAATAAGACCTCAGTGGCTCCTCTATGGCTCTACTAGCCTATGTGGTAATTAGCACTTCTGCAGCCATCCCCACCCCTCACATGGGGAGCCCTCTTCACGAGGAAATGAAAAAGGGGTCCCTTTTATGGGTCAAAACTAAAGCACCATTCAACACCCTTACACACACACATACTCACATGCACGCACGCACACGCACACACACACACAGTTCTTTATCACTAAAGGGATTGCTTCCCAGAAATGTGTGGGTTTAGGTGAAAAGGAGTTAGGGGCTTCCCTGGGGTGCCTGGATACTGGACATTTTAGTCACAGGATGGAGGGTGGAGGGATTCAACAACAAAATCAGCAACCCAACCCCTATATGTGATTGGTCTGTTCACAGGAATTTCATGTTTTCTTATTTAACCTTTATTTAACCAGGCAAGTCAGTTAAGAACAAATTCTTATTTACAATGACAACCTAGGAACAGTGGGTTAGCTGCCCTGTTCAGGGGCAGAACAGCATATTTTTACCTTGTCAGCTCAGGGATTTGATCTAGCAACTTTTCGGTTACTGGCCCAACACTCTAACCACTAGGCTACCTGCCGGAAGATTAGATTGTAAAGAGTCAGAACATAAAATAAGCGGCTACATTGTCAATAACCTTAGTTAAGTTGATCACAACAAATGCTAAAGAATCACAAAAACACAACCAATCCCAGGACCATAAAGAAGTGGACAATCACAATTCAAAATATTATGAACACACGCACGCACACTCACATACATACACACATGCACACACACAATTCCTTCCCTCCCTATCTTTACCACTTGGTGATTCACAGCAATCAACACAAACAAATCTTTCCAAGTCATTATCTGCCTTCATCGGAGAGGGACTACTGTTTGCCCACTGCCATCAAGACAGAGGAGAGGAGAATAGACTGCACTCTCTCATCGCTCTGCCTGGTCTGTTTGCAGGTTATGTGTGCAGGGCTTATTTGAGATGCAGACTTTGCAGCGGACCCAGGGAAATTAGAGACCTTTGGAGACAGAGGCACACAAACACCCTTTATCCAGCAGTTCCTCATTAGTGGGGGGACACGACAAAGAAGAGAGGAACTTTTGGCCTTCATTTGTTTCTCTGAATGGAGAGATTGCTTTTCTGACTTTTGAGTGACGCAATACAGCACTTCTTACACAATGCAAACATTTCAAGTCATTTTCACAACGTAAACCTCTAGGCCTACTTTTTTTTAAATATCAAATTTCTGCTTCACAGCTGTTTATGAATCACCTTAACTTGGTTTATGGAAGCTGTTAGGTTGTATGGAGAAACAAGGTAAGTCACGGAACAGAATAAAATATCCCGAAGCGGAGGGAAACAGTGAAGTACTTTCTGATATTGTCGTTCAAAAGTAAAACGTTTGTTTTCCGTTGCGAAACATTTTGCTACAGTATGTTCTAAAGAACGTGTCCCACTGTCAGAGCATGACCTGTGTTAAGGAGCAGGTGTGTCTCTCTCCTGTGTATTGTTGGCATGTTGGGGGAAGTTGTGTTGTGTCTCATTCATGCAGTTAGCCTAGCTAACTAACGAGTCCCCACAGACCATACTGAAAGCAGCAGTGGAGCAGACTAGCAGGATTAACATGACAAAGGCTTATGGAGGGGTGCACTGTGATAAAGGCACAGTACTGATAAAAGACTACCTGCATTTAACCCATGCTCACTGGGAGAGGCACAGGAGCCCCCAGACCCTCAGTTCACCACTGAACATAGCGGTCAACCTTATAGCTCATAAAAAGTTGAGTTGAGTCATACATGTGTCATACACACATTGTTGAGTCACACACTTAACAAAGCGTGATTATGGCATCATAATGCCAAAAGAAATTGCAATTCAATATTAGAGAAAAACAATTGGCTTTGGCTTGATGGATAAGTTCACCCGAAGGTCATGAGCCCTGATTATAAGATTCAATAATTAACCCTTGTGTTGTCTGAAGGGTAAAAAATGACCTGCCACTATATTTAACAGCAGAGGAAACCCCCTAAATTATATTTTTCAACTTGAAATTTGATGACTTTCCTAGAGTGACCCTAACATTAGAAAAAGTGAAACATCGCCTTTGTTCATATTTCCATGAAAGCTGTACACCACCAGGGTGTCTTAGGGTCCTTTTTGACCCGGCAGTTATAAAATCATTTACACACCACAAAGACACACACACAATGAGAAATTGAGATTATGTGTGCTACTGATTGAACTCAGCCAGCAGCTCCTGAAGAGAAAGATCCCCATGGTTGGCACAGTTTGAAAGAACAAGCCTGAGCTCCCCCCTGCACTCCTTGCAACAAGGGGGAGAGCGGCCTTCTCATCAAAGTTTGCCTTCACCCTCACCACCAATCTAGTTTCTTACCTCCCAAAGAGGAACAAGAATGTGGTCCTCCTGAGCACACTGCACAAAACGGCTTAGATCAGTGATTGTGAGGACAGGAAGCCAGCCATCATCCTGGACTACAACAAAGGAGACGTCGACAACCTGGACAAGGGGATTGTAACTTACAGCTGCAGGAGGATGACTGCCCGCTGGCCCCTGGTCATCTTTCATAACATCATTGATGTGTCCTCATACAATGTCTTCGTGATATGGAACAAGATCAACCCTACCTGGATGCCTGATAAGCGGAACAAGAGGAGGGTGTTCCTGGAGCAGCTGGGAAAGGCACTTGTAACCCCACACTTTCAAAGAAGGGAGCGCCTCCCCTGTACAGCAGCCTCTGCAGCACTTGTGAAAGCTGTTCAGGGGGCTGAATCTAGTCCTGATACACCTGAGGCTGCAGCTGGGACAGGCAAGAGGAGGAGATGCCAATTCTGCCACACAAAGAAGGACTGTAAAACAAATACTATGTGCTGCACATGTGAGAAATACATCTGCAAAGTCCATGCACACATAGTTGCATACTGTCCTACATGTGCTAATTAGAGTTGATTGATTTATGTTCTTCACGTTTTTGTTTTGTATCTATTATCTTATTCTTACTTATTGTTGCTGTTTATACAATGGTTAAACAAATGAAAAAAGACTAGTATTTTGTAGTTGACAGTATATAAGAATATATCACTATGTTGCCAGAAAATGGTCCAGAGGAGGTAGTCTTATCTCAATAAAATACATTCAAAACTACTTTCTGCATTTCTGCTACTCTTTTAGGCTATACAAGTGCTATCTCTTTGTAACGAAACTCTAGCTCTTCCTCCTCCTCGGACGAGGAGAGGAGAGAGGGATCGGAAGACCAATGTGCAGCGAGGTATGATGACATAATGAAAAAACGAACTACACTTGATAATTAACAAAATAACAAAACGACGTAGACAGACCTGGACATGAGAACTTACATACAACGAAGAACGCACGAACAGGTACAGACTACAAAACGAACGAACGATACAGTCCCATGTGGTACCAACATACAAACACAGGAGACAACCACCCACAACAAACAATGTGAAACAACCTACCTTAATATGGCTCTCAATCAGAGGAAACGTAAACCACCTGCCTCTAATTGAGAACCATATCAGGTAACCCATTAACCAACATAGATACACATAACATAGAATGCCCACCCCAACTCACGCCCTGACCGACTACACACATACAAAACAACAGAAAACAGGTCAGGAACGTGACACTCTTGCTAAAAAATTGATGTTTACACCTATGCAATACCTTTAGCAATGATAATAATAATAATAATAAACCTCTACTTTAGTAAAGAAAACAATTATGACAGGTGTGTTGTAATAAAAACGAGTGGTGTCCACTGATTTAAATGCAGTCTTTCTACACTGTGAAGAGGGAAAACCCAGATATTCACAAAGTTTGTGATGAATAACAGGTTGTTTCTTCATGCAAAATAGATTTGGGGTTTAAAATTCAAATAAGCTGCTTTATTTTAGGGGTTTAGTGAAGGCAGGTCATTTTTTACCCTTAGGACAAGGGGAGTATACAGAATGTTAAGACTACACAAAGGTTAAGTTGATACACCGTTTAGCGTTATAATCAATGAATCAATCAAACAAACAATTAGGACAATGGAGCTTTTAGTAACACTAAATCAACCAAAACCTATCAATCACAATAAGGTCCTCCTTCACTCTGAGGTAACGCAGTACTCACAACCACAAAAAAACAAACACAAAGATGACAAAAGGGCTAAATAATGCAGAGAGTAACAACATGATGCTGAAAAACACAATATGGCGATTGATTCAATCAGTGTTCGTGCTGTAAAGAGTCTTGGTGTGCTCTTCAGTCTGGTCAAATCAATGTTTCATGCTAGTCCGCTTTAAATCTGTGGATTAGGCTAATTATCGTACTTGAGGCCCTTGTTCATTATCCTCAGTCTAAAAGAACCCTGTTAATGTTTGTGATATAAAATATCACCCTTCAAGGCACACTAATTATTGTGCAACGCTTAAATCTCATTATGCGCTACTAACAGATAAAAAAGACGAATGTCTGGGGTATACACAACAAATGCCTTTATGGCCAGACCACAGTATTCTGTCTGTAAGATCCTGTTTTTCTTTTCTTTTTTTCTCTCTGTCCTCATCCTCCCATCTGAGTCTAATGTCCTTTCAGGGTGTTCGCTCATGTGTGCAGTGGGCCTCCACTGCTGAGCGGCTCTCCAGCCTCCCTGTCCTAGCAGAGCACAAAAGAGCTTGCCGGCCTGCCCCTCTCCCCAAAGGAAACTCGCTGCAGGACACGGAGGAGCTAAGACCACCACCTCGATCTCCGCTTGAGTCCATCTGGCTCTAGATTCTTCTCTCTCACTGATTCCCTTGCTCTTTTTCCCTTCTGTCTGAAGTCATACGCCTGTATGTGTAATGTGTATCTCCCTTCTGACTCTTGCTCTGTTGTTTGTACAGTTTTTCTCTCGCTCTATGTTTAGGAGTATCATGCCAGCTCCCTGGGTGAGAAAGCATTTCTTTCTCTGGGGCTTAGGGCATATTATTCGATAGTGATGCTCAGCCCAGCGCCATGGGGACAGTAGATTACACAATAGGGGCCAGCCTAAAATCACTGTTTTTGTTTGAAATCTTCTTTGGATTTCTCCCAGCCCACACAATTACTGTTAGACCAACAAGTTGCATCATGGGGAATGGGTATTGTTCAGTCCTCTAGCATCCTGTGAATGGATAATATATCAACATCGTTCACTCATTCTTCTCCTTGACTTAATATCCAGCCCCCTCTCCACCAGTGTCTTTTACTCTCTGTTATTGGATGCACAGCAACAGAGGATGGAGGACGATGTCCGTCTTTAATGGTTCCGTGGATATCCATTGATGATGATGGCAATAGGTTGATAGCCTCTTGCAGCAGAATCCACTACAAGGATGTTGCTTTACTAAATATGTCAAGGCCCTGTTCATTCTACTGCTAAGTGCGTAATGTGCACTAAGCCTCTGAGAATAATTTTACAGCGGGGAAAGACTGATGTTAGCAATGTTGACATAAAATCTCTTAGAAATATATAGAAAACAAATGACATTCAAGCTGTGAGTTAAATAAGTGAAAGAGAGAAAGGTAAGGAACCTAACAACTCAACAACCCAACTGACCATATGGTCCAGAGGAGGTAGCCTCATCTCCATGCTCTTCAGCCAGTGTCGCAGGGCTCGGATTTGACCTCTGAACTCCCCCTGCCATTGGCTCCACTCCTCTGACTCCTTCCTGGAAGCATACAAGCCCACACAGCTTGTGTCTATGTCACTATTAATCTCATATATATATATCAATACCTGCCTAATCAGATACCTACAGTAACTTCAAATACCTAGAGTATTGTAAACTGCTTTTCCAGCTACACTGAAAGGGGAGTTTGTATTTAAGCAATAAGGCACGAGGGGGTGTAGTACAGTATATGGCCAATATAACACGGCTAAGTGCTGTTCATAGGCACGACGCATCGCGGAGCCCTATACACAGCCCTTAGCCGTGGTATATTGGCCATACACCACAAACCCCCGAGGTGCATTATTGCTGTTATAAATTGGTTACCAACATAATTAGAGCAGTAAAAATAAATGTTTTGTCATATTCGTGATATACCACGGCTGTCAGCCAATCAGCATTCAGGGCTCAAACCACCCAGTTTATAATAGAATTGATCATCTTTTTTTTTCTTTTCAGCAAATTACTATTTATCATGAATAATAACCTGGATAAATACTGTAATTTAAAGTGTCATTATACATAATTATTGGGACAGTGAAGCATTTCTTCTATTTTGGGCTCTATACTTCAAAAGCTTGGATTTGAAATTAAACAAAGACTATGAGGTTAAAGTGCAGATGGTCAGCTTCAATTTGAGGGTATTTACATGCATATCGGGTGCGCCGTTTAAAAAGATCAGAACTTTTTATATACTGAACAACAATAAATGCAACATGCAACAATTTCAGAGATTTTACAGTTACAGTTCAAAGAAGTAAATCAGTCAATTGAAATAAATTCATTAGGCTCTAATTTATGGATTTCACATGACTGGGCAGGGGCACAGCCATGGGTGGGCATAGGCCCACTCTCTTGAGAGCCAGGCCCACCCACTGGCAAGCCAGGCCCAGCCAATCAGAATGAGATTTTCCCCATTAAAGGGCTTCATTAGAGTGGCATTTTATTGTCCCCAGTGCAAGGTACACCTGTGTAATTATCATGCTGTTATGTCACACCTGTCAGGTGGATGGATTATCTTGGCAAATGAGAAATGCTCACTAACAGGGATGTAAACAAATGTCTGTAAACGACATTGCGCGGTTCTGATAAAAATCAGTTTCTACATATTTTCAAGTGGAGTCGCCGCACCTGTGTGGGAGAGCACGAGGAGACACCTTTCATTTCACCATTGAGAGTTTTTTCTTTCTTTCAGTAAAATCATTGTTTACTGAAACAACTAGTAACCATACCAATTACCCAATGTTTGTAACTGGACATTTTGCACTGTGTGCTTTACAGTTCCTTTTTATTATTGTCTTTGTTCTGTTTGACACTGGTCCACTAAACTGTGACAATCGACCAACTGTCATCATCACCAGCCATTTGTTCAGTTTGACCTGACTGATGGTGGGTGATGGGCATGGAGCCCAGTGCAACATGTCTAACACATTGAATTTGTATTTAATTACAAATGTTATGATCTTGAAATGCATACAAAAAGGAAAATTCACCAATTATGTGAATTGTTGAAATGTGGAAGTTGTGATGGTTATGTGTTGAATTGAGCCATGGCTACTTTGTTCTTGAATTTACCCATACCCAGAGCTCTGTTCCTTGGCTGTGAGTGTTGCCAATCCATACACACTCCCCCTTTCTTCCTGAAACAGACAACAAAAATAAGAATACATCAGAGATGATTCATTTGTGTTTGCTTTCACTCAATATACAGTATAATACCATGAAGTAGTGCAGCTGAATTGGTAGTGTTCAGGACACTGAGTTTGTCCTCATCGATACATTAGATTAGTACTATCAAAGTTCAAATTTAGGTATTTAATTTTACTACTGCTAGGTCTGTTACAGCATTGTCTTCCCAAAGCATTGCCTCAACCCCATTCTCTGATGTCTTACCTCCTCGTCACTCCTCTCTGGGAGGGGTGGGAAGGACAGGGTCAGTGAAGGGTAGTCAAGGCAGTCATTAGAGGTATTCTGGCAGGTAGACGGCCCATCTCTCATATTGGCTGGATCTTCCATCAATATCAAAGACTAACATTGGCATAGAAAGACACACACAGACATACAGATAGGCCGATAGAGCACTACTTCCACACCTGCCCATTCATAACACACAGACACACATACACTGTATATCTAAGTCTCTAATAATGACGTTCTCCAAGTCGCTGACAGAAAATCTACCTATGAAGTTGGTAGCTGAATCGTGAATGAGGGGATGAGGGTTCATTGTTTGCTTGTATTCCAAGACCTCTGATTCCAAGAGGACATGAGTTGAAATTACTTGTAAGCCAAACTAGTAGTGCCCTCATTATGGTGAAATAAAATAATGCAGACAGTAGTGCTTGCAGACAGCAAGAATAGGACATTAAAGACACTACTTAATTCACATATAATGATATTACCACGGTATACAGTGCCAGTTGTGTAAATTACTTAAGTAAAAATACTCTGAAGTACTACTTAAATCGTTTTTTGGGGTATCTGTACTTTATATTTATATTTTGGACAACTTTTACTTCACTACAATCCTACAGAAAACAATATACTTTTTACTCCATACATTTTCTCCATACATTCACCCCATTCCCTGTCTTACCTCCTCGTCACCCCTCTCTGGGAGGGGTGGGAGGGACAGGGTCAGTGAAGGGTAGTCAAGGCAGTCGTTAGAGGTATTCTGGCAGGTAGACGGCCCATCTCTCATATTGGCTGGATCTTCCATCAATATCAAAGGCTAACATTGGCATAGAAAGACACACACAGACATATAGATAGGCCGATAGAGCATTACTTCCACACCTGCCCATTCATAACACACAGACGCTGTATATCTAAGTCTCTAATAACATTCTCCAAGTCGCTGACAGAAAATGTATCCATTAAATGAAGTTGGTAGCTGAATCGTGAATGAGGGTTCATTGTTTGCTCGTATGATTCCAAGAGGACATGAGTAGAAATTACTTGTAAGTCAAACTAGTAGTGCCCTCATTATGGTGAAATAAAATAATGCAGACAGTAGTGCTTGCAGACAGCAAGTAGAGGGCATTAAAGACTACTTAATTCACCTATAATGATACTAACATGGTATACAGTACCAGCGGTGTAAAGTAATTAAGTAAAAATACTTTAAAGTACTACTTAAGGCATTTTTTGGGGTATCTGTACTTTACTATTTATATTTTTGACTACTTTTACTTCACTACATTCCTACAGAAAAGAATGTACTTTTTACTCCGTGCATTTTCTCTGACACCCAAAAGTACTAGTTATATTTTGAACGTCTAGCAGGACAGGAAAATGGTCCAATTCACACACTTATCAAGAGAACATCCCTGGTCATGTCTACTGCCACTGATCTGGCAGACTCACTAAACACAAATGCTTAATTTGTAAATAATGTCTGTGTGTTGGAGTGTGCCCCTGGCTGTCCATAAATTAAAAAGAAAATGGTGCTGTTTGGATTGCTTAATATAAGGAATTTGAAATGATTTATACTTTTACTTTGATACTTAAGTATACTTTAGGAATTACATTTACTTTTGATTCCTTAAGTACAGTATATTTAAAATCAAATACTTTTAGACTTTCACTCAAGTAGTATTTTACTGGGTAACTTTCACTTTTACTTGAGTCATTTTCTATTAAGGTATTTTTACTTTTACTCAAGTATGACAATTGTGTACTTTTTCCACCACTGTACAGAACAATGGTTTTAAGTATACGTATATGCATACCACAATAAAATGACTAAACTAAAGTATAAGGCCTACCACAAAATACAATGGCTTAAACTGAAGTAATTTGCATCAATTGAAAAAACATACAGTATATCAGATGCTGCTACCAATAAATTGATTCATAGCCTTTGGAGTGTAAATATATAATGCGCATACAGGTACACACAATGTAATCTTATGTGTTATGCTTAATATACTGATATGTTCTAAATACTGTATGGTCACTGTGTAGATAAGTCCATTGTCAGAATGTGTGATTTACCTGGATATTGAAATGTAGTTGACAAGATTACCTTTTTTAATAGCACATTTATTTACATTAAAGTGTTATCACCAAAACATACACCAGGTTCCATTCACCATGCCACTCAACACAAAAATCTGTTAATGAGCAAAACCAACCAGTTAGTTTTGATTAAATATCTTGTTACCACTTAAATCCGCATTTAACGAAACACGTTTTGCGGAGCAGATACATGTCCTATTCTCTTCTTCTTACAATTTATTTTTTCAAAAAATATGTATTACCAAGTTAGTGAAACATGCAAAGCAAAAATGTATTATATAATATAAGAAAAATATGATGAAAAATGAACATTTACAGAAGTAAAACACTTCCTAGAAGCAGAACAGAAAAAAAAACATTCTTGGTATGGAAAACAAGAGCTACAATACTGGTTTAAAAGCAACATATGACAAAGCTTCAAAATTATTTTTGCTAAGGAAATATGTAAAATGTAGGAAAATGTCTTGAAATGTATTCATCCTAGAAAATATGTACATTCATTCAATGTATTGTAAAATCAGATCATATATTGCAATGTCATCTCAGCAACTATTTACTTTGGTTTTGACTGATGTTACATTGATGTTGCTTACAGAAATGAAGATTACATTGCATTTCATCTTCATGGCGCTGACCATGTGAAAGCCCATAAACATAGTGATGTGTACATGTGAGTGGTGTAATCCAAAATAGGGGGATTATGATCAATATTCAAGTAAGAATGTTGGACAAAAGTTCATGGAGTTTGTTCCTAGTATGGTATCCCAGGGAGACTTCAGGGGTCACAAGCCTCAACTGTCTTCAAAAATGAGGGAGGTGCAATGGAAGCAAGGTACTCAATGGCAGATCTAAAAACAAAACAAAAATAATAATTTTGAGACAACAAAACCAACAACAGTAAAAAAAAAAAAAAAGAAGAAAAAAAAGCTAAAATAATTGTAATGCAAACAAATAAATAAATTGCAAATGTATTTGATAATTTAATGCTTTATTTGGTGGATGATGAATTTACCTGAATTTCTGGATGCTGAAGCTGTTGAATTGGGATACCGTCCCCGTTAAGAGACTCATCAGCCAAGCCAATCTGAGTACCTGCAAATCCCCATCGAATACTGATGGAATGAGACATCTGTCAAAAAAGAGAATCAATCAGCTTAAAATACTGAGGTGAAAAAGGCATGATCATAATCATCCAACCAATAAAAACGTTTGATAGCGCTTTCTTCCAAACTAGAATTGAAATACTAGCGATAAAGGGGGAAGAGAAAAAAACAGAATCAGAGGAGAGTAGAGAAGGTGTATGGCTGTGACGAAAGGGATAAAAGGAAAGTACTTAACAAAACTACATTACCAAATTACAAATCAGAAAACTGATTTCAACTTACAAGAACCAAAGCAACATCCAGGATGCAGATCTTTGTCTCTAATGTCAGAGGAAGCATGGTGAAGCCTGAAATCTTCTTAGGACAGTCTACCAGGAACACTTGATAAGAGGTAAATGGTGGGTATAGTAGTCCATAATGATGGGTATAATAGTTCAGAACTTTGGAGTGGGTGATGAAAGAATAAGGTGATGACTTGGTGCATGGGCCTGTCCACTGAACAGAAAGGGCAATGTTGTCTGGGATGTAGGCAGGGAAGCAGTTCATTAAACTTTGAATGTTGCAGTCTTCCTCCACTGTTTATGTAGTGTTTCTTTATTCTGCTCTGCGACTATTTGTTTTACTTTGCCAGATAAGATATTTCACTTTAAAAAAAACTCTGGGTCAAACTCTATACAGACATTCAGAAATATGAAGACATCTAAAAGCGTCACTATAATATCTATGTTGGCATATTTCATAGAATATTGTCAAACAGATAAAAGAAAGTGGATAAAAATATTCTTAAGTTTAAAAAGAAAAAGAAAACTGGAAAAATATATCTGTTCGAAGTACATATGTTCGTTAAGGAAAGCTTAAGTATACAAGTTGTGTTAAAGCGAACTATAAAATCAATTGTGGTCACTTTATATGAAGTAAAAACTAAATCCAAAACTTTGCTCTTTAAATATAAATTGACTTCCAAATCAATAAAAATTGCATTAAACGGAACAAAACATTTAATTTATCTAATAATTCTAAGAAATTAAGGCTGGAGAGATAAGGCATTGTTTTGGACATCTTTATGAGGAACTGCATTTAATTACTTCCAGCCATTTCCTAATGTGACCACACGAGGAGCAGAATAAATTAATTATTTGTTTTTCAAATGTCAAACGATTTTTCCTATAAATTATGCAACCGTGATATGCATTGGTATCATCATTGGGAAGGCTCGTTGTTCTTCTGAGCTGCATGGCCTGAGCATTGCTAGAGCTGTAAGGGCTTGGGCTAGCTCATCCATGTTGAGCCCATTATGAGGTCCTGCATCATATCGGCGGCCACCGTAACTGCTGGAGCTGGTGTAGGAGGAGGATGAGAAGTTCATGGTGAAACCGGAACCTGTGGCATCAAAGCTGCCTCTTCTGGATCCTGTTCTGGATCCAGTCCTGGACCCGGACCTGGAGCCAGCGGCAGACCCGGAATTGCTGGCATTGTATGGGCTGTACAGCCCTTTGCTTGACTGTGAGGAGGCCTCCAGCAGTCGCAGGCCAGATCCTTCCTCAACCATGCTTCTGTCCATGGCATCTTTGTAGGATATTTTTAGTTTGGTTTTGGGACATGTCAGGTATTTGGAGTAAGCACTCACATCTCTCAGCTTCTGAGCAGTGCGAGCATCAATTGTGCCCTTTCTGATGGATTCGTCCAGAGAGACTCTGCCCTCAACATCCGGTTCAATCAGCCCCCCCGTAAGGTACTGGACTTCCAGAAAACGTTGCCCAGCTTCATAATACAGCCAGCCTTTCTTTAGAGCTTGGGAGGCAGACATCTTCACTTTGGTTCTTGGGTCCTCAAATCCATTGAAAGCTTTGTGAGCCAGGTTGATACGGTCCACCATCACCTTGTCCACAAGCCCTTTCTCGGTTGCCTCAGTAACAGCGAATCGTTCCCCAGTAGTTGGGTCGATTATGCCCCCTGTGCAGGCTTGTGCCTCAAGTAATCTTTGGCCTGTGATATTGTCCACAAGGTTCCGGTGCATGGCCTCTGTGACTGACACCTTCTCCAAAGTGTCTGTATCCAGGATTCCGGCTACAGGGCCAGTATCCTCCGTGGGGTCATTCCACATGACTGCAGGGGGTCTAATGGAGGGTATGGGGCTCATGGGATTGTATGATGATGAGGTGGAACCAGAGGTGGAACCAAAAGAGGATGACCGGGAGCGGAAGCCACCCATGTTTCCAGACAGCATGTCAGCAAACTCAGTGATTGACAGGTTTCCGGAGCGGTATGTACTAAGTGAAGTCTGGTCGATGAGGCCTCGTGCGAGGGCGTCATCAATGTCATACTGTCTTCCTGACCGTCTGTCGATGATCATTGACTTGACAACGCCATCGGAGGATGTCTGCGTGATCTCTTCCCACTCACACTCCTGCTCAGAAAGCTCTAGGTAGGTCTGATGGTCAATGAGCTGCTTTCTAAATGCCTCATAGACAGTCATCTCTTTGCCTGAATCTGGGTCCACGATGACTACTCGGCGTTTGCGGACAGAGGATTTGGAGGAGCTCTTGCTCTCACGCTTCTTCTCCTTCAGGAGCAGGAGGACAAGGCCAGTAGCTGGGTCAGTGATGCATCTCTCCATTAGCCCGAGGTAGGTCAGGTTCTCCTCAGTGTTGGGATCGAAGAAACCCTTGGTGTCATCTGATGGATCTGTGAGAATCTCATTCATTTCCTCGTCGAAGAGGCCACGGTTGTAGGCCACCTCCACTGGCAAGCGATGACTCTCCTCTGGGTCAATGATTCCGCCAGTGGCAATCTGAGCCTCAAGGAGACGTATTCCATGGTCTTTTAAGATGAGCCCCTTCTTCATGGCCTGGAACAGAGAGATTGTCTTGCCGGAATAGGGGTCTTTGTAACCTGTCACGGCACGCTCAGCAGAGAGAAGCTTGTCTTTGAATTCTGGCCCCACTATTCCCATCTTGACAGATTCATTGACAGTCAGTTTGAGATTTTTGATTGGGTCAATTACATAGCCTGTGGCAGCCTGAGCTTCAAGCAGTTCAAAGGCAGTTCCTGGCCTGATCATGTTCTTTTTCATGGCTTGGTAGATTGATAGACGGTCATTGGTTCCCTCTACATAAACACCAGCGATACAGCTTGTGCCCTCTAGGTATTTTTGGAGTCTACGGCTAACCTCTTCCACTGAAATCAGACCTTCATTCAGCTCATTGACCGTCTGTTGGTCGATGATCTGAGAGCGTAACATCTCCTCTATGGTGATCTGTTTTCTAAGACCTTTGAACATCAGTCTCTTGTCTCCCAGTGACAGCAAGCGCATCCCATTGGTAGGGTCAATCTTGCATCTCTTGAGTAATTGGGCATAAGAAAGTTTCTCCTCAGTGACAGGGTCAACAAATCCCTTTACGTCATCAGCAAGCCTTTTATTTGTTTCCTTGTTGATGTATCCTCTCTGTGTGGCAATGTCTGCTGGGAGGTGGAAGTAGAATTCAGGATCCATAATGCCTCCTGTGGCAGTCTGAGCCTCCAACATTTTCAGAGCATACTCCTCCATAACAAGGTCCTTTTTCATTGCTTGGAAGAGAGATATGATTTTGCCACTGTAAGGATCCTTGTAGCCTGTGACCGCTCTCTCAGCTGACAGAAGTCTGTCGTGGATCTCAGGGCCGACCACACCTTTGCGGACAGCCTCATCAACAGTGAGTGTCTCGTTTTTCACAGGATCAATTATGAATCCTGTTGCTGCTTGTGCTTCCAAGAGACTAAGGGCAATTTCAGGCTTCAAGAACCCTCTCTTCATCGCTGAATAAATGCTCATCCTGGAAGTGGAGTCAGACATGACACCAGCAACGCAGCCCGTGCCAAACAGATACTGCTTCACACTCTGCATCTCCATAATGTCACGGATGTTTCTTTTGTCTTGCTTCAGCAGGTTGAATGTCTCCAGGTCAATGATACGGGAATTGTAGAGCTCCTCGATAGTGACCCTACGTCTGATTGTGTTGCAGGACTTAACAGTTTCACCTCTGATGATCTCTCTCTGCTCCATAATCTCAATAATGATGATGATCATGCGCTCTTTAGTGATACTGCCTGAGCGATACTCCTCCATCAGCTTCTTCCTCTCTTGCGCAGGAAGTAGATTTGAGTTCATGATGTCCCAGAGACTTTTTGAGCCTCCAGCAAGGGACTCAAGTGAACTGGGGAGGTCAATTTTGGTTGTGGTCAGGTCATTCTGCGTCTGTTCCTCCGTGTAGAGGTATGTCTTCTCCACCACAGTAGGGGCCTGTGGCTTGGAAAGTGGTAGAAGGTTCATGCCTGAATCAGGATCTCTAGTGCACTTCTCTTTCAGCTGTTTGTATGTTACCTTTTCATCTGAATTGGGGTCTGAGAAAGCTTTGTTATTGTCAGATGGTTCCGAGAAGGTGTGTGTCATTTCTTTGCTGAAAAGGCTCTTCTGATAGGCAACGTCAATAGGAACGCGGTGGCTGTTCACAGGATCAATGATTCCTCCGGAACTCAGTTGGGCCTCCATGAGTGGCATGACATGCTCCTTAATGATTAGATCTTTTTCCATTGCTTGGAAGAGAGAGATTGTTTTGCCCGTGAAGGGATCTTTGTAACCAGTGACTGCTTTTTCAGCAGCAAGCAGTTTCTCATGTAGTTCAGGGCCGACAATGCCTGCTTTAACTGCATCATCCACTGACAGGTACTGGTTCTTCACTGGATCTATAATGAACCCTGTGGCAGCTTGGGCCTCTAGAAGTGACAGACCTGTGTTGTGTCTCAGAAGATTTCTCTTCATAGCTTGATAGATGCTGATCTTCTCCTTTGTTGGTTCAAGGTAGACACCAGCAATACTGTCAGAGCCCTGCAGGTACTTGCTTACATTGACATTTTCGCTGACCTGTGTAGGTGTCTTTTTGCCTTGTTGGAGCATGTCAAACGTAGCTTTGTCAATGATTTTGGAATCAAACAGTGACTTGGCAGAGACCGGTGCTCTAAGCCCTTTGAAGTTGTCTTGTTCTTGTTTCTTAGCCTCTTTCTCATTTACAATGGTGATCACAATCTTGGTGATCTTTTCTATTGTAATCGTTCCAGACCTATACTGCCTCATCAGATCAATTCTCTGTTCCTCTGTAATATATTCAGAGTGGATAATTTCCCAGATAGTGAGTTTCTTCCCTTTGAGTGGACCAGACTGCAGCTCCATTGTTGCTTGGCTCATGGCCTGTTTGGTTTGGACCTCTGTGTATGCATGTTCTTCCTTCGCATTGATTGCTTGCTCAGACAGAGGTAGAAGCTGAAGGCCAGATTTCTTGTCAGTGACACATCTCTTGTATAGCTGTGAGTATGTGACATTTTCCTGTGTGTTGGGGTCAAAGTAGCCTTTAACATCATCAGTTGGATTTTTCAGAATCTGGTTCATTTCATCATCAAAGAAGCCTCGTTTACAGGCAACATCATGTGGGATGCGGTGGCTTTTCACTGGATCAATGATGCCTCCTGTTGCAAGCTGCGCGTCTAGGAGTCTGATGCCCTGATCTTTTGGAATTAGTTCTTTCTTCATTGCTTCGAACAAAGACACAGTCTTTCCCGTGTAAGGATCTTTGTAGCCTGTAACACCTCTTTCGGCTGACAGTAGTTTTTCATGCAGCTCAGGACCAATGACAGTTGCTTTCACAGCTTCATCAACAGTGAACTTCTGATTCTTTATAGGATCAACAACAAATCCTGTTCCTGCTTGTGCTTCCAGGAGAGTTAAAGCAGGCCCTACCCTCATCATATCCTTTTTCATGGCTTGATAGAACGACATAGTCTCCTTAGTTGAGTCAATAACTACACCTGCAATGCAGTTTGTACCCTTCAAGGATTTTTGAACAGGCTCCATTTCAGACACCTCTTTGATTGTTTTATTGCCGGTGTGCAGCTTGTTGTAGAGGTCTTTGTCGATTATCTTTGACTCCAGTAGTTCAGTAGCAAGGACTTTTCCCCTCAGACCCTCAAAAGCGATTTCATTCTTTTTTTCCTTTTCCTCTGCCATAGTGATAACAATCTTGATGATTTTTTCCACTGTGATCTTTCCTGTCTTGTACTGACGAATAAGGTCCTTTCTCTGGTCCTCGGTAAAGTACTCAGAAGTGATGATTTCCCAGATAGTTACAGTCTTCCCTTGGAATTTTCCAAATGGCACAGAGACAGTCGTTTTGCTGAATACATCCTTGGTCTCCTGCTCTGTGTAGGTTGACGTGCTCAGAGCAGCCTTGTCAGTGATGGGAAGGAGCAGCAGTCCTGTCTCCGGATCTGTGCTGCATCTCTGCATTAGCTGAATGTATGTTAACTTCTCCTGGGTGTTAGGATCAAAGAATCCCTTGGTGTCATCCGAAGGGTCCTCAAGTATCTTGTTCATCTCAGTGTCAAACTGCCCCTGTTTGTATGCTGTCTCGATGGGCACACGGTGGCTGTTTATGGGGTCAATGAGTCCACCAGTAGCTATCTGAGCCTCAAGCTGCCTAATGGCATGGTCTCTGTCAATCAAGCCCTTCTTCATAGCTTCAAAGAGTGAGATCTTGTTACCGGTGTAAGGGTCTTTGTAACCAGTGACAGCTTTCTCAGCAGACAGCATTTTGTTGTGCAGTTCAGGTCCGATCAGGCCTTCCTTCACAGCCTCACTGACAGAGAGTTTCTTGTTTTTAACTGGGTCTACTACATAGCCAGATGCTGCCTGTGCCTCCAGGAGGATCAAAGCCCAGCCAGGAGTAATTTTCTTTTCTTTCATAGCTTGATATATTGCCATTTTCTGATTAGACTGTGTCAAGACACCCCCTATACAGTTATTGCCCTGCAGAATTGTTCTTAACTTGTCAGTTTGGCTGAGGTCTTGCACAGTGGCTTTGCCTTTCTTCAGCTTATCAAACTGCTTTTTCGTCAAAAGGCCAACTTCATAAAGTCTGCTTGCAGGTACTTTCTCGCGGATGCCATCAAAAGAAAATGTATCCTTCTTCCTGTCAACCTCATCCCCAACACTTTGGCCATTGATAACCTGCTTTGATGTCTCCACCATGGTCATATGGATCAGTTCATCCTCAGGTACATCGTCAGTCTGGATATCGATTTCTCTGGTGTGGGAGACTGGTTCTTTATGGGCGACCTCGAGTTGCTGCAGTTTCTCACGAAGTTTCTTGTTCTCCTCGCCAAGCAGCTTTTCCTGTTCAAGTCGTTTCCTTTCAAGCTCCTGCATCTCTTTTTGCTTGTTGAGCATTTCTTTCTCAGCCTCTTTTTGTTTGTTGAGGGCAGCATCCATGGTAGCCTGAAGTTTATTTCTCTCCTGCTCCATTTGTTTCCTCTGGCGTTCCTGTTCTTCTTTGAGGGCCTTGGCCTTCTTGACCTCCTCCTCAAACTGGTTCTCCAGCTTCTTCTTCTCATCTTCAATTTGTTTCTCCTTCTTCAACAGCTCCGCCTTCTCTGTGACGAATGTCTGCTGGAGTACTGTCTTCTCGTGTTGGATTTGTTTCTGCTGAGCATTGACCATCTAATTGAGAAAAATGGAAAACAAGAACATAATTAGAACAATTTTAGTTTCATTTGTATTTAAAATATTACGAAAAACTCCATCAATCGACATATTGTGCATTATAGTAAAGAAATTACAACATTTTAGTACAATGCCCTCCACTTATAAGAATCAGATACAAATAGTTAAAAAAATATATAATATATTAAATTTTTCCTATGTTACATAATAGTATATATACTCTTCTCAGTAAGGGAAGAACATTATGGGGAACACCACCAATAATTAATCTATACTTTTGTCCAACTGGACAAAATGAAAACATCTGGAAGGGATATGATCTTTTAAAGCTTAGTGTACTGTAAAACAAATATAACTCAACATGATAAAACTGTGTAAGTGGTTAATTTTAAGAAGGAATAGATAAAGAAATGTAATAAAATAATTTAAGATGGTTTGTTTTCAGAGAGATGGTTAACAATGACATAAGCTGCACTACTATGCCATCTCTAACACAATACCTCTTTAGAGTTATTCTGTAGGTCTTCAGCCTCCTTTTTCAGTTTGGCCTTCTCCTTTTCTAGATCAGCGATGGCTTTGCGTAGCTCATCAGCCTCGTTGTTGCTGCTCAGTTTCTGTTTCTCCACAACAGTCAATTTCTCTTTAGTCGCTAGCTCTGTCTGATGAAGAAGGGCACTGATCTCATCTGCTTGCTTCTTGAATTTCTTGGCCTCATTCTCTGCTTTGGACTGAGCATCACTAAGTTGGGACACCTTGACTTTGAGGTTTTCAGCTTCGGCTGTGATCTCCAGCTGTCTCCTGCGCTCAGCTTCCAATGATTTCTGGAAGCCCTCAGTCTCTTCCTCGAGACGCTGCTGCATCAGTTGTTTATCCTCAAGCAGCTTCTGGGCCTGCTCTTGAGCCAGGTCCTTCTGTCTTTGGAGCATCTCAGCCTCTGCTTTCAGTTTACATGCTTCCTGAATGGCGAGCATCTTCTCCTTTAGCATCTTCTCTGCAAGTGCCCTCTGTTGGGAGAGGTCAGATTCAGCGATTTGTCTCATGTGTGCAGCTTCTTGGGCTTCCACATTGAGTCTGGCAGCTTCTTCTGCAAGCTCCTTCATGTTCTCAGCTTCCTCGGCCAGGAATTTCTGAGTGTTATCCTTGTCCTTTTTGATAAGACGCTGGTTCTCCTGCTCAATTCTGAGTTTCAGTTTGACCAGCTCCTCCATCTGAATCTTGACTTTGAATAACTCCTCTTCCACCTGGGCCTTCTGCTTGACCGCATCACCGACTTCGTCCTTTAAGCGCTGCAGCTCCTCGTCTAAGACAGATTTTTGCTTGTCAGTTTCATCCAGCTGAAGCCTGACATTTGTAAGCTCTTTCTCAACCTGAGACTTTTGACTCATTGTTTGCTCTGCAAGCTTTTTGTGCTTTGCCATCTCAGCATCTGCTTGTTGTTTCTGTTTGATTGCATCAGCCTCAGCCTGTGCTCGCTTGGCAGCTTCGAACTCTGCCTCCTTTCTCAATTTTACGGCTTCCTCTTGAGCTTTGGCTTGGTTGGCAGCTTGGAGTTCAGCGGCCTGTTTTTGGCGTTCTGCATCCTCTGCTTGTTGCCGGAGAAGAGCAGCCTCCTTCTCTGCCTTTTCCTTGGCAAGCTCTGCCTGTTTTGCAAGCATCTTGGCTTTCTCATACTCTTCCTTGAGCTGTTTCTGCATGAGGTTGTCCTCCTTCTGTTGGACAAGGACACTCTGAACTTGCTGTTCTGCTGCATTGCATTTTTGTGCTGCTTGTTTGGATACGATAATCTGTCTTTCTGCTTCCTTATCAGCATCCTCTTTCTGCTTTTTGGCTTCATCTGCTTTCTTTTTGAGGCGCTCCACTTCCTCCTGTGCATTTTTGCACTGTCTGCCTGCTTCTTCCTCTGCAGCAGTGATCTTTTTGACCTTTTCCTCTGCTTCGCGCCTGCGTTTCTCCTCCTCCAGGGCAAGTTTCCTGTGTTTCTCAGCCTCTTTTTCAGCTTGGAGTTTACTCTGCTGTGTTTCCTCTGCAATGTTTTTCAGTTTATTCAACTCCAGCTCCAAATCAAGCTTGCCAGATGAGGCTTTCTCAAAGTTTAGCTTGAGAATGCGAATTTCCTCCTCAACCACTCGTCTCTGCTTGAGAGTTTCATCTACAAGTGTCTTTTGTCTTCCCAACTCATTCTCAGATGACTTTTTGAGTTGATTGATCTTTTCTTCAATATCTTGCTTGTGCTGGCTGGCTTGGTCCTCCAGAGCTTTCCTCTGGTAAGCTTCATCCTCAGCTTGTCGTCTGAGTCGCTCATTCTCAGCCTCTTTTTCTTTGAGGGCAATTTCTGCCTCAGTCTTCATGCGAGTTGCCTCATTAATGGCAGCAAGCTTCTCCTTGAGGATCCTTTCAGCTTCTGCTCTTTGACGAGCTGCCTCTTGCTCAGCAACTTGTCTTTGTCGCTTGGCTTCCTCAGCGATGGATCTAAGTTTGCCTGCCTCTTCAGCAAGGTCCCTCATTTTTGCAGCTTCAGATTCGAGGAGCTGTTTGCTCTTCTCAGTGTTGGACATGCTATCCTTTTCTGCCTTGGACTTTAGCTGCAGGAGTACATTCATTTCACTCCTCACTTTGGCCAGTTCATCTTCGAGCTGTTTCCTTTGCTGCTCAGCTGCACTGACTTCATTCTTCAGGCGGTACAGCTCGTCATCAAGCAGGGATCTCTGTTGCTCAGCATGGTCGAAGTCTGACCTTAGCCGGATTAACTCCTGTTCTGCTGAGAGTTTCTGCTGAGCAGTTCCCTCAGCTAGCCTCCTCTGCCTCTCCAGCTCTTGCTCTGCCATATCTTTCTGTTTCAGTGCGGACTCCTCAGCTTTAGCCCTCTTCCTGGCCTCACGCTCAGCATCCTCCTTCTGTTTCTCGGCATCCTCCTGGGCACGGCTCTTTTTGTGAGCTTCTTCCTCAGCCTGGAGCCTTAAGCGGAGTGCCTCATTGGCCTTCTGCCTCCATTTCTCTAACTCCTTCTCCGCCTCCTCCCTGGCCATATCAGCCTCTTCCTGTTGCTTCTTAAGACGAGCTGCCTCCTCCTGCAGCTGGATGACAGTGACATGCTCTAGTTTGAGTGATTCCTCCAGCTTTGATGTCTTTTCAACATAGGACATGCGTTTGCTCTGGAGTTCGGTGGCAGCACTTTTCTGTGCCACCTCCTGGGCAACCTTGATCTGCCTCTCCTTCTCCACTTCAGCTTGCTTCATGCGTCTCTCCGCCTCCTCCGCCTGCATCTTCAGCTTCTCAAGGTCTTCCAGAGCCTTCTGCTTCTGCTTGGCAGCCTCCTTCTCAGCCTCAGACTTTAACTTGAGCTCTTCCTCTGCCTTGCGTTTTTTTTGGGTCTCCTCGTTGACCTGTTTGCGGAGCTTCTCAGCCTCCTCCTGTGCAAGCTTCCTCAGCCTCTCGGCTTCAGACGCTTTTTCCCGGAGTTGCTTGAGCTCATCCTCAGCTGTAGACTTCTGTTTGACAGTGGTCTCCAGCTGGATCCTGATGATACGGATTTCCTCCTCAATCTTGACTCTGCTCTGATTGGCTTCTTCTACCTGTTGGCTCTTGGACTTGATCTGCTGCTCTGAGAGATTTTTGAGCTCATGTAGTTCCAGCTGGATATTGTGCTTTTGCTTTTCTGCATCTACAGAAACAACTTGTCTCCTGCTGACTTCCTCCTGCATCATGAGCTTCAGCTCTTGAGCTTCCAGCTCTGCCTTGGCAATGGCCTTTGCATGAGATTCAGCTAGCTGCTTCTGTTTGTTTAACTCAGCCTGCATCTCTGCCATTTTTTTCCTGTCTTCCGCTTTCATTTTCTCAGCAGCTTTCTGTATTAGTGGAAGCAAATGGTAAAGAAAATATAAAAATTAAGCATGACAGGTTAAATGTTAATGTTAATAGTTAGCTTAAAGATATATATGTTTAGATGTAAATTCATTCAGGAGGATGCTGTTAAAGCAAGTTATCTTCGACAAAGACAATTCAAGGTAGAAACAAGTAAGATGGAAAATGGATATGTAACAATTAATGTATGGAGACAAGACATCACAACACAACAAAGTGAGGAACTCATGTGGCATGCAACTGTATATTTTTAAATATTGGTGTCCATAAAGGAATTATTTTGTGATAAACCATTTTGCATAAGTGAAATATGAAAGTGAATCATTTATTTTTTAAATCGTCTATCTTTTCAGCTTGAAATGATTCAAACAACGTTATTATTCAAAAATGGCATCACAATCAACCAGTAACTAGTTCATCTATTCACACTGTTAGACAACCTGTCACTATTATCAAGGAACTGAGCCGAATATGCGCAAAGGGGAAAGCAGGGATAGTGCAAGGATAGTCTGAAAATGTAATAAGAAAATAGCACCTAAAGCCCATGCTAACACAGAATAAGCAAGACATGGAAGTAAGTGAATGTAAGGTAAATATGGAAATGTTTGGCAGTTTAGGTGATGAATTGAAGCCTGTTGAGGGCAGGGAAGGTAATGCACATAATGAGAGAATAGTAACTGGAGCGTAGTGGATTATTTACCTCTTTCAACGCCCAAACAAGATAAGCATTCATCATGACAAAGCACTGGCAAGCAGTTAAAGAGAAGCAAAGGAACGCACAAAACATTACGGTTAGAAAAGAACGGGAGTCGGAACATTTGTGTTAATCTGAAAAAAGGAATGTCGAAGAACATGGCAGTCCGCCTGAAGCATATAGCGGGAGAGTTTAGATTGAGATCTAAGAGTTGCCAATGGGAAAAAAGACATAGCGAAATAAATAACGCCCTTTGAAAAAAATATTATGGCACGCCTCAATAAATGACATGAAAATGAATAGGCCAAAATATAAAATGTGCAAATCCTATGAGATAATTCTTCAAACCCACTGGATTTTTCTCTCAACGGTCTCTTAATCTTTTGAAGATGCTCTCTTTCTTTTGCTTCAGACTGAACATAAACGGTTCATCAATTCATAGAATTTTGTGACAAGGTCACTACTGCTTATCAAAATAGTATGCAATTGTCATTGCTGTTCACATAATAGATAAGTATCTACTTGGTCCTGGATATTTTAAGGCACCATAAACATTTCATATGACACTCTAGCCATATTCTAATGTATATTGATAGTCCCTGGTTCCCATCTGAAAACCATGACACTTAGCACCAGGATTATTTTTGGTAGAGCGTTCATATTTGCCCGAATAGCTCAGAGTGGCCATCATTCTAAGCGATAGGATTTCCTGTCTGTTTAGGTGCCCTAACATCCTGCAGCTGCAGTACAGCATGCAAACGCCAATGTTCCAAACCATACTTCACCTCAAAATGTAGGAATGTCAAGTCAACCATACATTAATGTGTGTGTATGCATTTGTGAGTGCAAGAGAGTGGTCATGCATTTGTTCTTCATTGGTTGTCAATGGGTTAGGGTTAGGATATCCCAGTGTGTTGTCACGCACCTCCTCGTCCTCCAGCCGGCGCTGTGTGTCGGTGATAAACTTGATGTACTGACTGGTCAGAGTCATCAGCTCGCTGTAGCGGGTTCTTAGCGTCACATACTGATGGAGGAGAAATAAAACAGGAAACTTTTGATTTCGTGTGTGTTGGCTTAAACTAGTGATCTACACTTTTCTCCTAACATTGCAAACGGTTGTCAGAGAATGACAATCTGCGTTCAGATAACACAAGCGGCACAGACCTCTTGAATGATGTTATCTGAGGCAGAATCCATTTTGGTTTTCTTCAGGGGTGAGAGAGGGTCCACATGTGCTTTGTAGGCCACCAACTGGAGTTCATAATCCTAATAAAAAGAAACAGGCTATTTTAACACTAAACCCTACGAAATGAAGACATTTAAATAAAGCTGTATATGAATGCAATAATGCTTTCCACGTTTGTACACTAATGTTGTGCATGCTTGCCTTGATAGTGTCGATATACGCCTTGGCATATTTCTGACACTCGTCAACTTTCTCTTTGTTTTGCTCGATCTCTTCCAGAAGTTTCTATGTTGGGGGAAACAATCAGAATTAGTCTGGATGTGATTTCAAGGTGTGCCTGTATATGTTCAATGATGAGAACTACACAAAACACACCTTTATAACATTCGTAGTCAAGTAGTATACAAAATAAGAAGTATAAAAACAGTGTCAATGATTTATTTTCACAAAGTTCCAGAATGTTCAGTTGATCAGCTAAGCACCTAGGGCAATGCAGTGATGTAATGGACCCCTAATATGCCCCCATCAGTACAGTAGCTTACCTTCTCCTGGGCCAGTTGCTCCTTCAGAGTCTTGCTGTCGCTGATGGGCACGGCCTGGATCTTCTCCTGCCTCTGCTTGGCGTCACCGATCCAATGGATGAGCCAGTCGTAGCTCTCTCTGTAGTACCCCAGCTGGCGGCCTAGCTGCTCCAGCTCCCGCTGACGCAGGTCCATCTGGGAGAACACAGCCTGCCAGCGGTCCTGGAGACCGGACAGGAGATGGCGGTAGTGGTCGAGCTCAGCGTCACGCTCACTGTGCACACGAGACATCTTCTCGCTCACGGCTGCTGCCTTTCCGAGCTCGCCCTCCAGGGAATCGAATGCAGGCTTTTCACCCTCCGCTTCGGCACGCATTTTCTACCGGGAAAGAGACGGGAGGGAAGAGCAACAGTTAGCATGTTAAATAAGCTGTCAATAAGTGGAGCTGACGTCAAGACAAATATTTGACAAAGTTACATTTCATCATGGAAGCAAGTTATGTATGTCTTTTGTGTTTCATCACGTAAACAGTTTCCCCCTCTTTTTAAACCTGCCTTGTTTCCATGTTCAAAATCCAATGATATATAAAACGTAAAAAATGTATGAGCGTTGGCAGTCGAGAAACCCATACCGAATCCCACACAGTTCATTAATGTCCCAGAGCGCATGTGTTTCTAATGTAATAAACATCACAATCTAGCTACTGAGTAGCGTTTATGCAAGAGCCTCTCCCAGCTCCCTGGCTTGTGAAAAAGCGGACCAACTGTGTCATACAATAGGAGGTAAGTGTTGAGAGAACTGAGAACAGAAGCCTGGTTGTCCAGTGGAAACGTAACACGAGAATAAAGGCTGAAGCTGTGCCCAGTGCTGTCCAGTCAGTTCACCTTGAGCTGGGTGCGGTACGTCTCCACCTCCTTGACGTCATCGGGAACAGTTTGGACCTCGCGCAGTTGCTGCTCATACTTCTTCAGCACTCCCTCGGCCCCCTGCGTGTTGCGGATGACCACGTCCACCGTCTTCAGCCTTCAGGCAAGGAGAAGGAAATGTCAGTGGAGGAGGGATGGGGAGGGAAGTGGCTTGTTTTGTTGCTTTTGTCAGGGCAATAAGAACCCCAGAAACGGCAACTGGCTACAGAAAGAAAACCGACGAGTCAACTCACTTCTCTAGATAGACAGAGGAGAGGATGTAGGCATGGTCCATCTTCTTCAGGGTGAACTCCAGTTCAGAGCGCAGGACAGGCGCAGTGCTGGACTGCTTAGGAGTGGTGCTCAGGACCTCCTCGGTCTTCACGGCCACCTGGTCCAGGTTCCTCTTGATACCCTCAAGCTCTACTTGGACTTTCTGAAAGAGGAGAAAAACAAGCACATGACGATTAAGGTAAAGAAAGGACAAACAGCAAAACAAAGGGAGAAAACCTCCTTCTGATTACAAACTTCCACCGAGTATCATAATGCTGAACGAGTCCCCTCGATCAGGTCCAAGGAAGCAGTGTGTTCCTGAGCCTGACCTGTGTGTGGACTCTCTGGGTGAAGAGCTGCCAGGGGTCTTGGTGGAGAAGCAGAGAAAGGATCCCCACTAGGCCCAGAGCCAGCAGGGTCCAGAGGAGCTGGATGTGGGCCTTCCAGCCAGTCTCCCTCAGTCTCCATAGAGAAACACAGCCCAGGGACTTACTGGACACTCCGAGCTTAGATACGACTCAATGTTCTCTTTCTCTCCCTCTTGCGCTCTCTGTCTTACTCTCATGAATCGCCTTCTCCCTCTCTCCCTATTCCCCCCTCAGAGGCTGCGTAGAAGGCGGCGACCATGCCATTCCATTCCCTCCCTCTCGATCTACCTCCGCCCCGCCTATCCACACTTCTACTGAGTCATCGTTCCTCTCTTTCCTGCTGTACTTGGCTCCCGTACAGTATGTGTATATCTCCTTTCTCAAGCCCCCTTCTTTCTCACATTTCTCTCTCTCACTGCAGAAAGCCTTATCCATAGCTGCAATCTGCTGTAATTAAGCCTCGCTGTCTCCTCTCTCTGTATTTCATTCCCTCGCTTTCTCCCTCATTCTCTTTCTTCCTCATTCTCTCTCTCTCCTTTTCTGTGTAGTGCTTTGTCCTGTTTCTGGTGCCAGTCTGTAGCTTGGGGAGTAACGTATTACATGTAACAGATTACAACAACATAAAATGAGAAAAAAATGTGTTACGTTACAAGCTAAAATATTGTAATCAGATTACAGACACCTTTGAAAAACTAGATGATTACTTATAGGATTACTTTTACATTCAAAAAGGACGTTTGTGAATTTTTTTCTCTCAATGACATTCAAATCAGCATTGCAAAAAGCCATTGCAAAAAGTTCAAGTTTGTTCCACCTGAGTGAATCTGACCACAAGTCAGAGACAACTATGATGACACAGCAAATGCATTAGGGTCGCAAGAAAAGAGTAGGAATAGGCTTTCGTAGGCTACAGTCCAAGCTGTGTCTTTCAATGGTACGACTGCTGTCGGCATCCAAAGACGATCCAACTTGAATAAACGCTCGGAGGTAAGGACGACAGTAGATATCACTTATTATTGATATCTACATAGCGCATTGATTTGAATCACACTGGTGCTCTCTCATTTAGCTATTTGCGCCTTACGGATTGTGGTGGTTGCGGACGGCTGTTCACAAATGGATATGCGTATTTTAACACAATAATGGTGCAATTAAATACGTTTAAGCCGCCTATCGATCATTGTTTTTGTGACCAGTATACAGCCAGTGAAAATGTTGATCTTGCAACAGCTGCAGAGTGCAGAGCCCAGCCTATGGGAAAAAAAAGTTTCAGGGAGTTCCATCCTTCTAAACTCCTCCGTGGTATTGTGCTCCATACCGTCAACAACACGTTTCATTTAAGAAGGCCACAAATGGGGCTTTTATTGCTGGATCTAATTTGTGCTGATTCAGAAAAAATGCCCATAGGCCTAACGGACACGTGCTCAAACTCGCAGACTTTTGATAGACTTAAAATGCTGCAAATTATAGAAGTATCAAAGTGTCACCAAAGAAAAACGGAAACAATAAGCCTATAGCATACACAGAATTCCTATTCCTATTCCTATTCAGTAGTGCTCGTAGAATGCCATTCCATGAGATCAGCATTTATTTTTTAAACTCAAAGCAATGAGCCTGCATGACAACAAAATCATAAACAACAGAGTTGGCTAATAAGTCCTTCGTTTTTGGGGTTACGCTCAGGTAATACAATTTGGCTAATCTAGATTTCCATATTTACAAGTCCTATTCTTGAAGATCAAGGGGTATTCAATTAATTGGACTGACTGGTTTATTTGACAGACTTTGGTTTTTAATGTAAATATATAATTTAATCATATTATTATATGCAGTAGAAAGCAATGGGCTTGAAGAAGCCTACATAACCAACCCATAAAGTAAAACGTAACATCCATTTATGGCCAGCTATGTAAACGCTAACATTGATTTATCCTGTAATAGATATCGGTAAATTGGTAATATAAAGGTTTGCCTTCTTCTAATGCCTCTTATGGGGAAAGTAATCCATAAAAATTTTGGACATGTAACTAATGGATTACATTTACAAAGTAACCTACCAAACCCTGCTTGGTATCACATTTTTGGTGCTTCCCCCTCCATAACAGTTTGACAGTAGCTCCTTGTTCAAAACACATTCGGGGCTCTTTGTGATGCTATTCCCAGTGTTCAAATAAAACCCCATTGTTTTTCGGTGATTAACTTCGGTATCTGTTGTGTCATGGACACTAGCACTGATGTGCCCCTCCCCCACCGTTCCCTTTACCTTTATATAGGTTATACTTCATTATCCTTTATTCATACAGGTTGATTCACTGAGCGTCTTTTACGGAGGAGACCTGTCCAATAAACAGGTTAGACCTAAGTCAGAACTTATTATTTAGTTATTACAGTGTAGGTACAGTACCTTCTGGTCGGTGGTCTTCTGGGCACAGTCTTTGAGGGGGTCTTTGTCCACGGGCTTGCGGATGCGGGCCACGGTACGAGCCTCGCAGTCCTCTATCCGTAGACGCAGGTCCTTGATCTGGGAGATGTAGGTCACACACATCGACTCGTCCTGCTCACCTGTGTGCAGCGTGGACATTGTGGAGATTGGTTAGGATGGTAAGAGTGTACAGTAAGACGCCTTTCACCCCTGACTACACACATCCACTGTTATAAAAGACTGTTTGCTGGTGGGACTCAGAGAAGGAGAGTAGATGCCACCCTTACTGAGATCAAAACTTTATTTTACAGCCTGCTGTTTATTAGGTAATTACTCATTCATTATTTGTCAAACCAGGTAGTCACCAAACCAGAAAGTACCCACTAATACCCCATTCGTTTCTTAGTTAATATCATGTAAACACCAGGTAAGTACCAGGCTGTAAAATAAAGGGTTACAGAGGTTTGTTGTGTTTGTTCATGAGTATGTAGGTGGAACTGACCTTTCTCCACAGAGCGCAGAAGGTTGTCGTAGTACTGTGTGGTCTTTGAGTAGTCGCCCTCGATCTGCATACGGTCGTGTGGACCAAACAGCTGGGAATCCTGACTGTCACGCATGAAGTCCTGATAGTGAAGCTCCAGGTTCCTCATAATCAGCCTGTACTCCTCCACCTTCATGGTCTTAAACTATAGAGGGAAGAGAGGGGCGGGGGAAAGAGGGAGAAAGAGAAAGAAGAGAGAGAGAGATAGGGAGAAGAGAGGAAGAAATAGGGTGAAAAGGAGAGAAGGAGAGGGAAGACAGAGAGAGAAGAAGAGGTAGGAGAGCAAGGGAAAAAGAGGGAGAGGTAGAATAAGGAGAGAGGTAAGTAAATAGTCAATCTAAGGCATGCTCATCTTTCAAAACCTCCTTGAGAGAGGAATCTATCAGAATTGCCTGTCAATTTGTCACTGTCATTCTGTCCATGTACCCTGCTTGTATCACACGCTGTTTTAGGTGGTTACATTCTATAAAATCAAATCTACAATACAATCAAGGCTTTTAGTTTGTTTGTCACCTAATGCAAACGCTTCGGTAGGCACTGCTCCTTACTGTCGTAACAGTATAAGAACTTTCCCCGACGATAATTCCATTTGGAAACCCATGAGGTTTTCCAACTCAATAAAACACTTGACCATGTTTACATGGTCTGCTCTATAAATAACAGAGCTCGAGACTCAACCTCACCGTAAAGCAACAATGGTATGGGAAATCTCCCCATTCAATTCAGTACACTTACAGTAACACAAACAGGGTGACCACTTGACTCCCTATCACAGGGGTCACTTGATTGACTGTCTGTGAGGATCAATTTTAACTTAAAAGAGTACAAGTCTAAACTTCAAACAGTTAACTAATGTCAAACTATTCTAATTACTATATATCTTTCTACATTTTTGTTTTAAGATAAACAAAAACACAGATGACTAGTGTTTACCATGGTGATGTTCCAGGTACGTATCTGTGTGATGTCTCTCGTCAGGTACTGCCAGGAAAGCATGCTCTTCATGTCCACATGCATTCTCTGCCACAGGATCAGCATCGACTGGTGTCCAGAGTCCAGACTGAGGAAGGAGACAGAAGGAAGTGTTACTGTACTGTAAACAAATATAACTAGGGCCCAGAGTTTGTTCATGGCTAGGTTACGAAAAACCAGCCTGGTCCCAGATCTGTTTGTATCATCTTGCCAACTCCTATGGTCATTGTCAGGGAAGACAGCGCAAACAGATATGGGACGTGGCAAAAAAAATAAAATAATAATAATTTAAAAAATGGGCTCTGCGTGATCCATTGATGGAGAGCACCGTGTATTGATGTAAGAGTCTCACCTGGACACACTGTCCATAGCCTCCTTGTTGACAGGTGGAACCAGGAAGCAGACTGAAGGCACCACCGCCTCAATGCCTGAGCGGTTCAGGACCTTCCACTTGTTGGGCTGTGGGGAGTTGTTGATGAGAGCACACTCCTCACCCTTATGGACGGTGATCTGCACAGAGAGACAGAGTCCATGAGACGTTACAGTCCATGGATGGTGGATGGCTAGACCAGCATGAATGAATGAACCAGGAAGAATGAATGAATGGGGGGGGGGGAAACGAGTGATGAACGAAACAAACAAATGAAAAGTAAGTCTCTACTTCCTCTACCTATAGGTAGAGCGTTATTCCTACACCCGATACCTTCAAAATGTGATGATAAAGACGATATGCTTACCTCCATCTGTTTGAAGTCACACACGGCCTGGATGGGCAGTTTACCCTTGATGGACTTGGTGGGGTTACGGGGCTTCAACTGGATTATGGTCTTGGCCCTCTTGTTCAGGCCGGCCACGTGAGTCTTAAACTCATTTAGCTGCTCCTTCTCCTCCTGGTGAAGAAGGGAAATAATTCAAAATCTCCCGAAAAAGATGGAACAAAAAGATAAGAGGTTTCCTGGTTTGCTTTCTCTGCATTTGAGCGACTAAAATTCTGCCTATGACGAGGGCCCATATTCATGAAGTATCTCAGAGTACGAGTACTGATCTAGGATCATGTAACCCCTTTCCATTCATTATATATAAAAAACAGACCTTATTCTAGATCAGCAGTCCTACTCTTACGATTTATGAATATGGGTCCCAGAGCTAGGTGACCTCACGTTTTATGTGAGCACAGGCATCCATACACAGTCCAGCTGTGTAGTAGGCTACGCACCATAGCATCCTGCAGCAAGTCCTCTAGTCGCGTGGCCGTAGTGGAGCGATCACAGCTGTACTTCTTCTTCATCATCTCCTGCATCTTCTTCATCCTCTCCTCAGCCTCTTTCACGTCCGAGAAGAACTGCGAAGAATCACAAGAGGATAAGGGCATGTGTGTTTGAACAATCAATGAGAACATCAACAATTGTGTTTGGAACTATTACTTATGGAACCATGCAGGTTTACGAGCCATTCTTAATTGGAAAATTATTCTGAACATCCAAACCTGGTAGTACGCTGTGTTCTCTTTGAGGTGAGCCTCGATGCAACAACACAGCTGGAGGATCCAGCTCCACTGAGTCTGCAGGGCTGCTGTGAAGGCCTGGAAATTAAAGGGGGACATCAAGAGTTGGGCAAAACAGGGTCGTGTTCATTAGGCACCAAGCGGGGTAAAACAGACTGAAACACGGAGGGACTACCTGAACTTGTCCAATAAGACATGCTTGTTTTCAGTTGCAAAACAATCTACTATGGTATGCAGTTCTGTGTACTAATGCATACATCCAGGTTTACCCTGTTATTGCACATGGAGACCACTAGGGGGTAGTGCTGTGCTCACCTCCACTGTCTTCTTGCCGGGGTGGCCCTCCTTCAGCATCTTGTCTCCTGTGGCCTGGATGTCGTTGACCTTTTTCTCTCTCAGCTCCAGCTCACGCATCAGACCCTTCCGAATGAAGATGAGCTATCAATGAGCTATCAACAGCCTTACATTCAGATGAACACTACTCCAGAGTTTAGAAATACTGTATGATCTATTCAATCTTTTTCTATGCTTCTGTGCATTTGAGCAACCAAGCTGTCTTAACAGCATTTCTGATATATTTGTCAAGTTATGTATATGGTTTTCTGAGTGGGCGGTTAGACCTACCGAGTAGTTGTCTTTCTTGGCAGTCATGTTGGTGTTGCGGTCGCTCCAGTCGTAGTTGACCTCCTCCTCCTCTTTGTCGTTGAGCCACATCAGCTCCTTGGTTGCCGCGCTGACGAACACATAGAGCGAGTCCAGGTTACGCAGACGAGACTTGGAGGAGTTCTAGGAGAGAGAGCGATGAAAGAGGGAAGATATAGATTAAATTACATACTGTGTGTGCATTTATGAGAATACAAATTATTACTAATCCTGGTGGTAGTTGGCCATAACAGCTTCTTTACCCAAAAATATTACATTTAACCCAAAAGAATGCTTCTGAATAAAGATCTTACTAGCAGCTTGGCATACTGAAGGTCCAGTTTGCCCAGGTATTGACTGTATGTCCCCTTACTGACTGGGGATAGCTGGCTCTGAGGGACACAAGAGACACACAGGCCACATCGATGTAATGTCACAGTCAGATAGAGAGGATCTAGCACTTGAGGTTGGTAATGAACGTATGTACTGTCTCCATTCCCTCGGATCGAATACAAAAGAACATGATGTCAACTCATTCAAAGTGATATGGAAATATACGGAGATATGGAGAGTCTATGAAACAAAGTTATTATAACACCCCACTAAAACATATTTCACCTTTGCCCCTTTAAGGTCTAGTACCTCGTCAGCCTTGGCCCGTTCGATCTTGGAGCGGAAGTCCTCCACGGTCTGGTGCAGGCCCCGGTGGCTGCCCAGCTGAGACTCCACGGTGGGCAGGTCCGAGCCCCACTCGGCCTCGTCAATCCGCCTCTGACTCTCCTCCACCCAGGTCAGCAGGTCCTGGGCGTAGCGCAGGGTCACCTCGTCCATCTCAGGACGCACCCTGGAGGACGACTGCTGGATGGTCTGGGTCTGGAGCATCTGGGTGGACGTCACCTGCGACTTGAGACGCAGGTTGTAATCGGTGCGCAGGTTCACAAGACGCTCGTGAAGGCGGTATACCCTGTGGGGATGACACGCATTTGACAGGTAAGTGTTCTGTCCTGTAACACATTTTCTTCAGTTACATGACTATGGTTACGCAACAAGCTTAGGTTTCAATCAGCGTTCATGACTAGAGGGGGAGAGGATATCATTTATAATTTTGAGAAAATTGTTTCTATCCTAACAAAGCAAATTGTTGTAATCGATCGATGTATATAATATAATAGAATCAAATAGAACATAGATACTTTATTATCCATTTTGTGAGAAACTGACACGGCCAACACACCTGCGGTACATCTGCTCGGCCTGCAGGTGGCGTCCATCTTTGAGCAGCTGCACGTCGTTGAAGAGCAGGCGGATCATGCCGTCTGCCTTGTCCAGGTCCCGCTCCATCTCGGCAGTGTGCTGAGCCGGCTTCCCTGCACTCAGGAGACGGATGTCCTAGAGGGAGGAGGGCATCCCAATATTAATGTCATTAACCTATGAGCTTTCGTGAGACAGAGAAGGTAAAGGGTTTCTATGATTGACAGACAAGTAATGCTTCCTCCACTTGAAGGATTTCATGGCTTGCCAAAGTTGTTGGAAGTAGTTCAGATCTTCATTTTGTTCTGTGAGACTGTACTTATCCAGCCCACCTCACGCTGTTGTATGACAGGAGAGGGAATACCGTTCTGATTGGAGAATTTTCACTGGTGATGACTGGACACATTGGTTTTGAATGAGGTAGTAAACATACAGCTAATGATTTTCTAACTGGAGCATATGACTCCAGTTAGAACATCACTGGCCTATAGCAACTTTACATAATTGAGGACAATGGCTGTCCTTAGTTTGTCCCAGCCTCAGTCCCAGCCTCAGTCCCAGCCTCAGTCCCAGCCTCAGGCCTCCTCGCTGTACAGTCAGAGTGTCAGTGGTCCAAGACTCACCGTCTGCAGCAGTGTCTCCAGCTGGTTGAGCTGCTCCTCACACACACCTGACTCCATCTGTACTTTACTGACAATCCTCTGGAGTCTCTCTAGCCTGAGGGAAGAGAAGAGGAGCATTAACACCGATCTGGACAAAACACTGACCTGGTATAGAATTTCACTTCTGTACCATGCTAAAAGTGAACGAATGAACAGAAAAACGAAAATATTTTATGTCACGTTTAAGAATATCAAGTATCAAATGTAACATATTCCTTGCTTGGCCACAACTACAAACGTCATAACATAGTAACACAATTACCCACAACAGCGCAATCACTGAAAGTCCAGAACAAGACACTTACAGCCTCTTTGAATGCAGCAGGTACTCTACTCTATAAGGGTCCGTCACAAATGCCATACTCTTGTCCTTATGCTCTCCCTTTTAAAGTCCCAGGTAGAGAGGTGGCTCTTCTTAACACAGCCCCATCGTGTCATGGGAATTCTCTCCCATCTTGGCAGGGACAACAACTGCCTGCTGCGTTGTGTAAGGCACATTTCTGCTGTGCTTGTTCAGCCTTTTCTCATCCCAGTTCATGAATAAGGCTGCCCAGATAGAGCACTGTCCAGTCTGATGAACTGATGAGCAAACGAGAACTGCCCATTATACTGAACATGGACCCAGCAAACACGGCTGTCTTATGACAGTGGACCAGCCCATTTCAAGACAACTTGCAACACAACACCACTCCAGCCATCTAGCCTTATGATATTGATAATATTGGTATTTGATGTCTTCTGACAGATAATCATATCTGCTTAAGTTGCAAGAATGCATTTTGTACAAATAAAATCGCTCTGTACAAGACTTGGCCCTTGTGAACAGAGGATGTCTTTCTTTGCAATCCTTTCATTGCAGAGGGAAAACATGATTCAATCATAACATCTGGATATGGAGTCTCCGAATTCGGGGTAATATAATTACTGTGCGTTACTTCGCCTCAGATGTTGTTCTTGCAGCGTTTTAAACGGCACATGTAACTACAAGGAAATGGTCCGATAGAATGTGTTTGATAAGAATCCATCCGTCACTTTCTGTGGTTTTCATATGAATCACGATTCATTCGCTGTAAGTAAATTGCACTCGTCAGCGGTCTGATATTCTAACCAACTAGTGGAAACGTCCATCTAAAGTCAAGACGCATGAAGTCATCCCTGAAGAGCTTAGAGAAATCAGGCAGGACAGTGTCCGAACCCCTACGGCATCATAGATAGCAAACCTCGGGCGTGCCAATGGCATTACTGTTCAAGAGGAGCTGGCTGTAGACAAACCAGCCTAAACAAGGCCCCAGAGCAGTGCAACCAAGGAAAACTGGGTTTAATCGACTAATGGAGTTAGTTATCCAGGATTCTCTCACACAGACCAATGAATCAATGACCTGTCTTGTGTCGAACAATAACATATTCTTCCCATTTTGTAACATGAAGACCGATTATTTTCTAACAAAACAGGCAGAAACTAACAAGGTTACTTGAAGAGAGTAGATATACACTAAACAAAAATATAAACGCAGCAAGCAACAGTTTAACTGATTTACTGAGTTACAGTTCATATGAGGAAATCAGTCAATTGAAATAATAAATCCATTAGGGCCTAATCTATGGATTTCACATGACAGAGTACAGATACGCATCTGTTGGTAACAGATACCTTTAAAAAAATTGACCTTAAAATGGGCCTTAGGATCTCGTCATGAGATGTTTGTGCATTCAAACTGCCATCGATAAAATGCAATTGTGTTCGTTGTCCGTAGCTTATGCCTGCCCACACCATAACCCCACCACCCCCATGGGGCACTCTGTTCACAACGTTGATATCAGAAAACCGCTCGCCCACACGGCGCCATACACGTGGTCTGCGGTTGTGTGGCCGGTAGGACCCACTGCCAAATACTTTAAATTACGTTGGAGGCGGCTTATGATAAAGAAATGAACATTCACAGCTCTGGTGGACATTCATGAAGTCAGCATACCAATTGCACACTCCCTCAAAACTTTAGACATCTGTGGTATTGAGATTTGTGACAAAACTACACCTTTTAGAGTGCCCTTTTATTGTCCCCAGCACAAGGTGCACCTGTGTAATGATCATGGTGTTTAATCAGATTCCACCTGTCAGGTGGATGGGTTATCTTGGCATCCCCACTAACAGGGATATAAATGAATTTGTGCACAAGATTTGAGAGAAATACACTTTGTGTATATGGAATATTTCTGGGATCTTTTATTTCAGTTCATGAAACATGGCACCAAGACTTTACATGTTGCGTTTATATTTTTGTTCAGTGTAGACCCAGATGAGGATTGATGGAATCGTGTAATCAGGAATAATATGGCCAGACATTGATATCCACCACACAGCTTCACTCACTCACCTCTCAAACTCTATCCTGAGCAGTCGTTCTCTCTCTAGGATGGACACGTGCAGACGGCCCCATTCCTTCTCCACATCAATGGGATGGTAGCCTGGAGGGACCTTGACCTGTCCAGCATGCACTGCACTCTGTAGAGGGGGTGGTGTAAAATAATAAGTGTTAGACCTCTAGCCACAAATCAGACAACCATCTTTATCTATCTATATCAATCTGTCAAAAAACTGACTACAGTATAATGGAATGGGATCCGATAGAGTAGAGTACAATTGAATACAATAGAATAGAATTAATCGAATAGACTAGAATGCAAACAGAATAGAAAATAATAGAATAGAAGCTCTGTGCATGGCTAACCTCAAAGGACTGGTAGATGAGTTTGGAACGGTGCTTGTCGGCCTCCTTTGCAGGCAGTTCTGTCTCTTTGAACTTCAAGAACTGACGCCACAGGATCTGAAAGAGAGAGACAGAATGAAGGAGAACATTTTCCTAACGTTCTCGAACGAACGGTCACAAGGGGGACATTTGCGTATATATATTAAAAAAAATAAAGAATGTGTAGTGAAATCTGTTGTTTTACAGGGTCAGCTATAGTAGTACGGCATCCCTGGAGCTAATTAGTGTTAAGTGCCTTGCTCAAGGACACGTCAGCAGATTTTTCACATTGTCGGCTCAGGTATTCGAACCAGCGACCTTTCGGTTCCTGGCCCAACGCTCTAACCGCAAGGCAACCTACCTTACTAGCTAGTGAATCAATCCATCCTGCTTCCTTTTTAAACGCTACATAACACTAAACAGGGTGGAGGACAATTCTATTTCAAGACATTCAATTCAGAAAGTAAACTGAAATTCCATTTGAAATGGAATTGACCCCAACCACAACAGCAGTTCTTAACCAAACTGCTCGAGTCTAGGTGATGATTCTGATTTGCTAAAGCAGTGAAGTGTAAAACTACAGCTCTTGATGAGTTAGTTGACATGTTTACATTCTCACAGTGGGAGTTACTTGAGAAAGGATTGTAACCTTGTAGCTTTATAACATGTTCCAATGTCCGTAATTCACATACAAACACAGAGAGCGTGACCTTTTCAATTGGCCATTAAAAATGGGATTATCTAAATCCAATATGGTACTGGATCACTAAAGTGGTTAACCCGCTTATTTTGACGCCTTCCCAAACAAAGACTCACGCTAACAAAGATAAGGGCTGTTGAAAAGAATACATAGAAAAGTCAGATGCCTTATTAGAAGACACAGATGGCATATCAACACAAATAGAAACAAATAGGAGACTTCTCGAGATACTGCTTATGCCTATATTTTGGGAACCATTTTCTAGGAAAAGAGATCTTGGAACTAGACTACCTTGAAGCACAATATACCCAGCCTTGTACTGCTCATTCCGATCATGCCATTACATCGGATGAAAAGGAGGTGTGAGCACGTTAAACCCATTATGATAGGTGTTCGAGTTGATAAAGGAAGTTGGACACAGAAGTGCGTCCTCCTCTGTTTTACCGTACAATTCCTGTGTATGTGCTGTACAAGATTTGGAAACGGATTACAGACACTGATAGGTTCGTGAATGTTGTATACATTATCCAATAGGAGCACTTAGCTGACCTAGCTTTTATCTGACAGTCCCTTTTGTCTCCACAGAGAAAGTTGCAGTCACGCAACATTTGACGATTCAGAGCTAGCCAGGGAACGGGGAGGGGCAGTACGGAAGATTCCACTGAGGTTTAGGTAGAATAATGTTTGCCTTCAGGTCAGCTTTTCTCAGTTCCTCCGCCATCCACCCAGATGTCACACGATGCCCGCAATCTCTAGACTGGACACACACTGTAATTGCTCGGTTTGATGTGGTATCAAATGGCAGAGCAACCCGCTTGGTCTCAATGGCTTAACTATTTAACGACCACGCGTCTCAGGAGTGCGCGGCTTCTGTTGATGCATGTGTGCATACATATCAGTAAGAGCTCAGAGAAACTAATCTCCAGAACGATTTGATCATGTAAGGCATCTCTGAATAGGCTTATGGTAACCGGAAATAAATGAAGGTGTGTGTGTGGAGAAATGTAATAAACATAATTCACAGCAATAAGAAAAATGCCTTAGCTACAGACCCTGATATATAGACACAGAAACACATACAGTATATTCAGTATCCAAGCTCCAGTATACACGCTCCTATGTTTAGCAATACTGCTTTATATGACCAGCCACAAGTAGCATTCCAATCCCAGTCACAACAGCGCTACTAGTAACTGTCCAGGTAGGAGACTCACCTCTATCTCCTCATAGCTGCCTGGGAACCTCCTCTCCCCGAAGATAACGACATGGTGGCTTATCCACTGCCGAATGATAGTGACCAGCTCATAGTACTCTGTCCAGCGCAGCTCCAGCTCCTGTAACACAGACACAGCAGGAAACAGCAGACAATAACAGGGTTTAACAACAGACAGCAAGAGCCTTCTCCTGGAGAGCCATGATAACTCGCCTGCTCACACACCACCCTCACTCAATTAGGTGTCAACAGAGAGAGAGAAAGTAGTGTGTGTGTGTGCGCACGTGCATATGTACACACATGTGCAATAAACAAAAGTTCCCTCCTTTACTCACGTTCATTATATGTTTAGTTATCATTGGAGTACAAATGGCACACTAAAATCTGTTTTGGCAATACAATACAGTACACCATTTTGCTTTTCCAACATGGCTCTTCTGTGTGCTGGGATCATGCTGTGGTGTGAGAGGGTGTTTATTGGGTAGAAAGTTCTTTGAGGTCAACACAGCTCATTTCCTGCAGCTCCATTAAGGATCACAGGACTTCCACCGCGGTTCCAAACTGAAGCGACTCTGGACGTCAGTGTCACAAACAAAACAAATGACATGTTCAGACTGTCACAAGCCTGTGTAATCCAGGGGGGTCCTCGGGAATTCACTCTCATTGAAAGTAGAGTTGAATGCAATAACAGTGGCTTAGCGTGCCCCTTTTTGAATGTATCAATCTGAGTCTCGGACATAAGGTATGTCCAGTTTGTGAGTATATCAGGTTTAGGGACAATCTTGTAAAAAGAATGAAGTGATCAGAGATCAGCGGTGGTCAGAAATACACTCACGTTAGCCTGGATTCCATCCTGGACATCCCGGGGCATGGCATCATACAGTGATGACACGTAGGTGATGATGGACTTCTCATCAGGGTGCGGTACGTCAACATCTGGGGAAATAATTGTGTGTTTATAGATTTTTTTTCCCAGCAAAAGAGGAATGGAGACGCTGCAAATACCAAAAACGGAATTAAGTACTTTGAGGTTCATTGTATAACAAAAAGTTAAGTGTACCCAGTCATTATTTGGTATGTGAAGATGATTGTAAACATCAGTTATACACTTAGATCATGTTCATGGTGGATTTGGAGAAGGGGGGGTATGGTTTATATTTCCAAGTTCTTCAAGTTCCATCTGGAGTCTCTCACCCCTGACTCTTCCTCCATTAAATATCAAAAGTACAAAGTTAGGTGGGACGTGGGCGGAAAACTTGGGGTGCATTCGCTAGGAACAAAACAGAAGCAAACAACGAAATGGGGAGGGAATTTGCCGAATAGAACCTACTGTTTTCGTCGGGAAAAAACGTTTTCCGTTGCGAAACATTTTGATGCAGTGTGCACCTGTGATTCCACCCCTGGTGTTGAGGTCAGCCGTCATCACATGTACATGTACTGGAGGATCTCTGTGCAGTCTTACCCTCTGGATCCAACAGGCGTGTCACGCCCAGGTCTGTCTCTGCCACGTTGAAGGCGTACTCCAGGTTCTGCACGTTGGTCTGGCGGTACACCTTACTCATGTCAATGAGTCTAGGCCTGAGGAGACAGAACCAAGGGACATCCGTCATGATTGGTGTAAAGGCAGTGTAGACAGGTGAGGAGGGTATAACGACTGGCCGGGCAGATACTGATAATTCATACCTACATATCACTTGCCCTAAAAATAAAAATGGCACGTCTGTATGTCATAAATCTGCAGTAAACACCTGCCTCCCCTGAGGTGCTTGGCATCTATATATGAACGGAATGTTACATGCGGCTGCAGCAGACAACCAGGGCAGCCATATTTCAAATTAGATAAGCACCTACACTCGCTCCCCGTTACACTCGTCTGCACCACGGAGAGGATAGCAAGTGAACAGAAAATAGCCATAGGGAAACATTCAAATCATACTGTTTTGTTACTCAAATTCAATTCTTGACCAATGTCAACATTATAATTTTTTTTATCGGTAACAAAAGTTCCCTCTAATTCATTTTTCATTGCATCCATTAAGTAAAAACGTCACTGTTTAGAGCTATTTTATGGCACAGTATAATCATTCTCTCTTTACAATACGTTCACATTATTCTGATGTACTCCGAAAGTAAAGCCCAAGACAAATAAGAGAGAAGCTTAGAGCAGATCCGTACAGCGATTTGACGTGATAGGTGGAGCGGACAGCGTAGTAGTCCCCAGGGCTTGGGGCTGATTCCAGGCACTGCACCTCCCTAAGAGAGAGCTGCTGCCGTGGCCTGGGGGGCCTCCCTTCTACCCTACTGGGGCTGACCAGCCTCCCCTCCCCTCCCCGGAGGCTGTGAGGGCTCCAGTCATGTCCCAGCCCTGTCCCCTGGCCCAGCTCATGGTCCCCTGAGTGGGAGTCGCAGCTGGAGTGGGCCACTGAGCTGTGGGAGCCCTGGCCCGAGTCGCAGGAGGAGCCTTCTGAGAGGATATCGTCACACTGCATGACCACACGGTCTTCCAATGAGCTGACCAGGCCTGTGAGCTTGCTGGACGACCTGCCAGTCCTCTTCCTGGACTTCAAGGACAGCTTCCTCTTCAGACTCGACATCATGGTGCCTTCTGGGAGTTGTAGTCTCCCCAAAACGGAGAGCTAGCTGGCTAGGTGTTTCGTACTCTTCCAGTGGCAAGTGAAAACGTTGCACTTAACAGTGAGCTTCCAATTCCAAAAGGCTTGCTGCTCCAATCATTTTAACAAGCTTCCTTGTGATGGTTTGGCGTTTGTTCAGGAAACAGCCGGGTCCAAGTCTGCAGAATGTGCAGGTAAATCCCACCCGAGCGTTGACGTCTTCAATAAGACGTCTTCACGATCTTCATGTTGAGGTTACAAGGAGTGCTCAACCCTCTCCGTGAGAGAAGAAACATCTCGGTACCACTAGGAGACTAACTGCTGTCATCCCCTCCTGACCTGACCTCCCAACCTCAGCCCTGTCTATCCAAAACAGCTCCCCCGATATCAACTGTAACTTTCACCAGTCCAACGTAAGGTCCTTAGTTCCCAGGGTGACAACAACATTCAATCCTCCAAATAAGTGGTTTTAAAAAAGTGCCGCAAATTGGTGGATAGTGCCGACTGTAGGCTGTGCAAAAAGTAACTCTGCGGTGCTCGTCGTTTGATTAGGAGTGTTACAGTGACGCACCTCTCTCCGTATGAAAATCAGCTAGTAAATAGACTGCCTTAGGTGACACTCACAACTTAAAAAGTGTTCTCTCTATCTCTCTCTCTCGCTCTCTGTGAGAGAGAGCAGGGTGTAGCTCAACTTTGCAGGTACACGCACAGCTTTGATTGAACCTGCCCTGTGGGCCTCTCTTTCTTCCTTCCTTTAGTGCCACACCTTGCTGGGTATTTACCCAGATTTCCCTCATCACATGTCCCTCTTTCAGTCGCTCTCATGATTCATTCAGACTCCCTGGGGATGTGCAGGGTGCTGCTTTCATTACATGTTATGTGCTGGAAAACACTATTATTTACAGATAATGTGGCTGTCTCTGACTTTTCAGGACTCCGCCTCAACTTTGAGAGACCACAGACATGTCTCCACTCATCCACTCTCATATTCATGTCTATATGTAACTGTATGCTTCAACAGTGACTAAAGCAGCTCTAAGGCCATTGTAATACTAACAGGAATGATTCACTGAGAACTCATCTAGTCAGTCCTCTAGTCCAGGGCTCCCTAGAAAAATAGTTTCTTATGAAAGGATAAGTAAACAAACCCATCTTTCCCAATTCTACACCACCCAGGTGCCTCAGACAACACCCTCTCCACCTGAACGCATATTAGTGAGTCTAATAACATAATAATAACAGCATACACAGTAAGTGCTCAAATCAGTGCCAGTACCTGTATCCATCTGAGACAACACATACCTGTGGTATTCCAAGCCCAGAGCACTGACAAGTTCAAAGAAATGTCTTATTAGAGCTGCCTGAAACCTGTACGATCAAGTACGGCCAGGAGAGGAGATTGAACAACTACAGAGTTAGAATAAAAATGTAATTTACCTCAGGACTAGTCAGAACTGAGAAATAAACACTAAGTGGACACACAAACTTATTTTATAAGACATGGACAACTTCTCTCTCTTTTGTTGAAACTAGTGTCTGATTGATTATGTACCTGAGTTTACATTTGTACTAGATATACACTACATTACCAAAATTATGTGGACATCTGCTCGTCAGACAGCTCATTCCAAAATCATGGAAATTAATATGGAGTTGGTCCCCCCTTTGCTGCTATAACAGCCCCCACTCTTCTGGGAAGGCTTTCCACTAGATTATGGAACATTGCTGTGGGGACTTGCTTCCATTCAACCACAAGACCATTAGTGAGGTCAGGCACTGATTTTGGGCCATTAGGCCTGGCTCGCAGTATGTGTTCCAATTCATCCCAGAGGTGTTCGATGGGGTTGAGGTCAGGGCCCTGTGCAGGGCAGTCAAGTTCTTCCACACCAATCTCGACAAACCATTTCTGTATGGACCTCGCTTTGTGCACGGGGGTATTGTCATACTGAAACAGGAAAGGGACTTCCCCAAAATGTTGCCACAAATATGGAAGCACAAAATCGTCTAGAATGTCATTGTATGCTGTAGCGTTAACATTTAACCTTCACTGGAACTAAAGGGCCTAGCCCGAACCATGAAAAACAGCCCCAGACCATTATGCCTCCTCCACCAAACTTTACAGTTGGCACTATGCATTGGGGCAGGTAGCTTTCTCCTGGCATCCGCCAAACCCACATTCGTCCGCCGGACTGCCAGATGGTGAAGCATGATTCATCACTCCAAAGAACGCGTTTCCACTACTCCAGAGTCTAATGGCGGCGAGCTTTACACCACTCCAGCGGTGTAAAGCTTTATATCTCTCTAGTCGATGCTTGGCATTGTGCATGGTGATCTTAGGCTTGTGTGCGGCTGCTCGGCCATGGAAACCCATTTTATGAAGGTCCCGATGAACAGTTCTTGGGCATATGTTGCTTCCAGAGGCAGTTTGGAACTTGGTAGTAAGTGTTGAAACCGAAGACAGGCGATTTTTACATGCTACACGCTTTAGCACCCCGCGATACCGTTCTGTGAGCTTGTGTGGCCTACCACTTCACAGCTGAGCCGTTGTTGCTCCTAGACGTTTCCATTTCACAATAAAAACACTTACAATTGACCGGGGCAGCTCTAGCAGGGCAGAAATTTGACGAACTGACTTGTTGGAAAGGTGGCATCCTGTGACAGTACCAGGTTGAAAGTCACTGAGCTCTTCAGTAAGGCTATTCTACTGCCAATGTTTGTCTATGGAGATTGCATGGCGGTGTGCTCGATTTTATACACCTATCAGCAACGGGTGTGGCTGAAATATCCGAATCCACTAATTTGACGAGGTGTCCACATACTTTTGTAGATGTACAGTTGAAGTCGGAAGGTTACATACCTTAGTCAAATACATTTAAACTTAGTTTTTCACAATTCCTGACATTTAATCCTAGTAAAAATTCCCTGTCTTAGGTCAGTTAGGATAACCACTTTATTTTAAGAATTTGAAATGTCAGAATAATAGCAGAGAGAATGATTTATTTCATTTAGTTTTTTTCATCACATTCCCAGTGGGTCAGAAGTTTATATACACTCAATTAGTATTTGGTAGCATTGCCATTAAATTATTTAAATTGGGTCAAACGTTTCGGGTAGCCTTCCACAAGCTTCCCACAATAAGTTGGATGAATTTTGGCCCATTCCTCCTGACAGAGCTGGTGTACCTGAGTCAGGTTTGTAGGCCTCCTTGCTCGCACACGCTTTTTCAGTTCTGCCCACAATTTTTCTATGGGATTGAGGTCAGGGCTTTAAGCCATTTTGCCACAACTTCGGAAGTATGCTTGTGGTCATTGTCCATTTGGAAGACCCATTTGCAACCAAGCATTAACTTTCTGACCGATGTCTTGAGATGTTGCTTCAATATATCCACATAATTTTCCATCCTCATGATGCCATCTATTTTGTGAAGTGCACCAGTCCCTCCTGCAGCAAAGCACCCCCACAACATGATGCTGCCACCCCCGTGCTTCACGGTTGGGATGGTGTTCTTCGGCTTGCAAGCCTCCCTCTTTTTCCTCCACACATAACGATGGTCATTATGGCCAAACAGTTCTATTTTTATTTCAAAAGGTACGATTTTTGTCCCCATGTGCAGTTGCAAACCGTAGTCTGGCTTTTTTATGGTGGTTTTGGAGCAGTGGCTTCTTCCTTGCTGAGTGGCCTTTCAGGTTATGTCGATATTGGACCTGTTTCCTCCAGCATCTTCACAAGGTCCTTTGCTGTTGTTCTGGGATTGATTTGCACTTTTCGCACCAAAGTACGTTCATCTCTAGGAGACAGAACGCGTCTCCTTCCTGAGCGGTATGACGGCTGCGTGATCCCATGGTGTTAATACTTGCGTACTATTGTTTGTACATATGAACGTGGTACCTTCAGGTGTTTGGAAATTGCTCCCAAGGATGAACCAGACTTGTGGAGGTCCACAATTTTTTTCTTCAGGTCTTGGTTGATTTCTTTTGATTTTCCCATGATGTCAAGGAAAGAGGCACAGAGTTTGAAGGTAGGCCTTGAAATACATCCACAGGTACACCTCTAATTGACTCAAATGATGTCAATTAGCCTGTCAAAAGCTTCTAAAGCCATGACATAGTTTTCTGGAATTTTCCAAGCTGTTTAAAGGCACAGTCAACTTAGTGTATGCAAACTTCTGACCCACTGGAATTGTGATACAATGAATTATAAGTTAAATAATCAGTCTGTAAACAATTGTTTTAACAATTACTTGTGTCATGCACAAAGTAGATGTCCTAACCGACTTGCCAAAACTATAGTTTGTTAACAAAACATGTGTGGAGTGGTTGAAAAACGAATATTAATGACTCCAACCTAAGTGTATGTAAACTTCCGATTTCAACTGTAGTGTATATTTAAATATGATGTGAACATCAATACGAGGATACAAATAGATTAAAAGAATATTTAAAAAATATTGCCCAGGGTGATTGGGGAGGGATTTGGACACATGTAAAAGAGAAAAATACCACTATGAATTACTGGTCATTTAGATACTAATGGTCAAGAAGCTAGCTATTTATATTGTACATTTGAAGCAGCTCTTCTACCAAGCATACCTACCAATGATTGTACCTATATATTACCTTATGTATGACCTTGTGATAAAATAATAATAATTTGAAGGACTAGTCAGAACTAGCATGGCACACACTACAATTTGACATTTTACAATATGTCCCATTCCTGCCCTATCTGCTTCACATCAAATAAAACGTAAGTGCGATGTGTCATGACAACCCCGTTGCATATAGCTTAGCACTACCGGAGACGCTAGGACAAGACATATTAACACCTAATAGTGCCACTTACTGTGGGTAATAACATGAGTGGGTACAGTCTACTGAGGGGTACATTTGGGGTACTATTTTTGGGGTTAATCTCACCTTTAAGAATAAACCTGAAATGGCTACATTTGGGGGCGACAGCGGGGCTTACGTGTAACATTCTGATGTTCCAATCCAAAGATGTTCGCCAGTATCTGAACATCAGGTGCAGTATAGTCTCTTTTGACATACTTTATCCAAAATTTGGTTCTGGGTACAGCGATTAAATACTGTCAATTTTACACTACGTATTGTGGCTTGAGGTGTCGACCGCCAAATAATAACAATATATGCCATTTAGCAGACCCTTTCGCCAATCACGCGTGCATACATTTTACGTACAGGTGGTCCCGGGAATCGAACCCAGTATCCTGGCATTACAAGCAGCATATTCTACCAACTGACCTACAGAGGACCACTTACTGGTGTTTGTGGATGACGGCGCTGAAGAGCTTGCCGTCCCTCCAGCTGGTGGTGAAGTTGTCACAACGGATGCCCTGGTAGCCCTCCACCATGCGCTGGGACCACATCAGCAGCTTCTCCTTGGCCGTCATGTTGTCTGACTGGCCATTCACCTGGATGTCCGAGATCTAACAGGGGAGGATAGATAGATTTGGAATAGAAAATTGAATTTCAGCTTACTTCCTGGATTGAATGAATTGATATGGAATTGACCCCAACCCTGCTTGTCATGGTGGCAGAGGGAGATAGTTTGAAACAATAAAGATAGTATCTATTTGAGAAAATTGATTATGCATTGTAATGGATGGTGTTTGATTCAATCACATGATATTCTGGTTCAATATGAATCAGGTTTGTCTACCTCAATGATCTGTGGTGGAAAACAAGAAAAAAACACTGTTTTTCAGACAGGGGTGGCAACTCTGTCATCAATAGTACATATGTGACATCAAAGGGAACAGCCAAACTAGATCTCAATTCCTAGGTCATTGGGTAGGTGGGAGGGATGGCTGGCGGAGACTGCTCCTGCTTTGGGTCTCAAGACACAACTTAAGCACTATCTGGTCCAGTGCGGGAACACACACCATTGGCTAATGTGGCAGGACTTTATTTGGGCTGGATTGGAAATTAAATGAGTCACAGTCACCAGAGGCTCAGAGGGTAATCTCTGTTCTTGCCAAAAGACCGCTCATTTACCAAATGCTCTGCCTACTGGTCTCTTTCTGTAGTCGGTGTGTGTGTGTGTGTGTATACTGTAAGTGTGTGTGTGTGTGTGTGTTCTCCTCGGGATCCAATCCACCCTCGATGGCCCCACCCTAAACCTCACCGCTCTGAAGAAGAGGAGAATGCCTATGATGACTCACCAGGCTCCGGCCCTGCTGTTTTTTTCTCCTTCTGAGAAATGGGAGATACCCCTCTCTATCCAACGCAGTACATGGAGTACAGTAAACCAATGTAAATGTAAAACAAAACTAGAAGTTGAACTGATGTCTGTGCCCAGTGGGTATACCCTACACCAGTCTTACTTCACAACCAACATCTCTTCTTGTGCCCTGCTCAACCAAGGCTGCCACGTGGGCGTATAGCTCCATTTTAACTGGCAGTGCCAGCCATTCTTTAATCAAATAATGTAGTGTTATAGAAAGTCCATGTGTTATTTCACAAAGGTTTTACAGCACAACAATAGCAAGTAAGGGAGGTATCAGACCTGTTTTCAAATACTATTTGAAATCATTTATAATAATTTAGCTAGGCTTGATTGAGACTACCTGGTTTAATGGAACCAATAGTCAATGCTACCTTGGAGAATAGTTTGCAGGACACAATGTTCTTTTATTTCCTCTGCCTTCATCGGAAAATAGGTCCCACACAGACCTGGGTTCAAATACTATTTGACATCTTTCAAATACTTTTCATGTTTACTTAAGCCTTCCTGGAGTGCCAGTTGGGCAGGGTTTGACTATTGTATTGGTTCCATTATGCCAGGCAAACTCAATCAAGCCTAGCTAAAGTATTTGAAATTATTATTGAAATTGTGCAGTAAGACTGGTGTAGAGTATACCCACTGGGCACAGACGTCAGTTCAACTTCTAGTGTTTGATTTACAATTGTTTGAGTTGTCAACTAAGGTGAATTCAATGTGAAATCAACAAAAAATGTCACCATGTCATTTGATTTTGGTTAAAAGTTGTGAAAAAAAGCAGTGGTGTGAAGTACATAAGAAAAAATACTTGAATGTACTACTTAAGTCGTTTTTGGGGGTATCTGTACTTTACTTTATTATTTTTATTTTTGACAACTTTTACTTCACTACATTCCTAAAGAAAATATTGTACTTTTTACTTCCTACATTTTCCCTGACAACTAAAAGCACTAGTTACATTTTGAATGCTTAGCAGGCCAGGAAAATTGTCAAATTCAAGCACATATCAAGAGAACACGTGGTCATCCCTACTGCCTCTGGCATGGTGGACTCACTATACACAAATGCATCTTTTGTAAATAATGTCTGAGTGTGGGAGTGTGCCCCTGGCTTTCCATACATTTTAAAAGAACGAAAATTGTGCAGTCTGCTTTGCTTAATATAAGGAATTTTAAATGACTTACTTTTACTTTTGATACTTAAGTATATTTTAGCAATTACATTTACTTTTGATACTTACATTTAAAACCAAAATACTTTTAGACTTTTATTCAAGTAGTATTTTACCGGCCGACTTTCACTTTTACTTGAGTAACTTTCTATTAAGGTATCTATACTTTTCATCAAGTATGACAATTGGGTACTTTTTCCACCTCTGTTAAAATAATTATAATTATTAAACTGTAATAATGCTATGATTGAAATATATTTGATAATAATTTGATAACAGATTTGACAGCAATGTGATTTTATGAAAGCGATGTGGTAACATTTAGAGTGATTGAGATCAAATATGATTGGATTGAGTTCAATTTGTGATTGTTGCTGATTGGCTTGGATCAGAGCCAAGGGGATAGGAGGATGAGGAGCTATATGATATGGGAACACAACACTGACAGAGTAGGACACCTGGAAGTGAAGGATGATGGTCCATATCAGCCCAAGGGTCAGCTTGGGGTTGCCATCCGCAATGTCATCGTTTCTGATGTTCACCAGCTTGACCTGTGATTGGACGACAGAGAAGAGCGAGACTTAACAAGTATAGTTGTTCACATCATAGTAAATACATTATTACCCTGTTCCAATGCATTTAGATATTTGTCTCAGTCATGTCACTTACAGTAAGTCATCTTAATACAGTACAAGAGAAGTAAACTCAGAGGGTAACTCATTTGTTACATTATCTCCATTATTATATTTCAATTGTTGTTTCTCTTACCTGTCGGTGTTTGAGGAAGTCCAGTGCAATCTGTACATTCTGCAGCTTGTGGAATCTCATGCGTCCTTTCTCTCTGGGCTGGAGAGAGAGGGGGCAAGAGAGAGAACGGCAGAGAGAGAGACAAAGAAGGGGGAGACCGAGAGAGAGAGAGAGAGAGAGAGAGAGAGAGAGAGAAAGAGAGAGAGAGAGAGAGAGAAAGAGAGAGACAGACCGGGTCGGGGGTTAGAAACAGACTGGACAGGAGTTCATGCTACCTTAGAAGAGGCATGGAGAAATGCGAGTGAGACATTACGTCGGAAGAGAAAAATGTGATGCAGCTACGACAATATCCAACAAACAGGAAAAGGGAAATAAATTGTAGACTCAATGACAAGAGTACACACGATTTTCCTCCAAAGGAAAAGATGAACGACAAAGAATACGATGAATAACTGATGTGTCTCACAGATCCCCAAGTACAACTTCCCTCATTATAAAACCACATTAATGACATCATACCTGCTCTTCACCTTCGACAGACAAACACAGAGGTAAATAGGAGATATATGTGGAGTGAAGGGGGGGAGCATCAGTCATGCATTGGCTGAGCCAATAACATGATTAGTTATTAGGTACAGGAATCTTTGGTTGGTTGGTTGGTTTTAAATTGTGTCACCACTTCATACATGTGTTCTGATTGGAGAACAATGAACTGAAGACTTCCACTTCCAAAGAATACTGTATTTGTGCTATGTAATAAGCATTAGTAATTGAGCTAAACAGAAACAAAGTTATTTTCAAACTGATCATTTCCAGTGCTTCAAGTATTGTTATAGCATCAATGACTAGTCAATGAAGTAGTTAGTCAATTATGTCCTTCCTTCATTCAGCCATGGCACCTATTAATAACAGAGGGTATTTTGTTCACAGCCAGCAGCGAAATGGTTAATGCACCTCTGAGACTTTGCAAGCTTGTCAATGATAAATAGGTGATGCCCAAAGGGAGAATTTTTTTTTTAATCATAAGCACAGCAAGTGACATCATGCACAGCCGAGCCACTGGGTAATGGATGACTCAAGCCACATGAAGTAGAAGAAGAAAATGGCGGCCGAGTTATAGAAAACCCCACTCACCAACCGCAAGTTCCTGACCACGTCTCTCTCCCTTGCCTAGCCCCAGCAAAGAGCAGTGCAAAGAGAGGAGGCATAGACCAAAGGGCAAAGGTCAGCATACAGGAAAGGGGGGGGGGAAGTGTAGGGGGGTAAAGAGGGGGACATGAGAGGGGAGGAGCAGAGAAGGAGAACCAGAGAACGGTCAGACAGGAGCACACAGTTCAAAAAGAGAAGCCAAAGTGGGGTTAATGTGTTAGGACCATGGAGGCGTCTGGTAGATGAGCAGAGACCAGCAGAGCCAGCGCAGCGATGAGCTACTGTAGCAGAGACAGAGTGCAAGGCATCCAGAGAGATCTGCAGTAACCTATAATGCATCATCATAATGTGCAAGCATCCAGTGTTGACTTACTGACTTATTTTTTTTTAAACGAAACAACTACAAATGGTTAACATTTCCGGGGACTGGAATGAAAGGTAGGTAAGCAGGGGTTGTCTTTGACAGTTAATGGGTCTTTGTTTATTTTCCAGTTACTGTCTTGTTAGGTTGTGCTACGACTTGAAAGTCTAGCTAATGTTTTGCTTTGCTTCAGGGATGGTATACCGGTTTGGATTAGGTAGGTAAAAATAAGGGTTAGACTTGGATCGAGGTTGGTCGCAGATGGCGAGGTCAGTCCATTAGCCAATCAGAAGTCGGGATCAGTGGTCGAGGTCAGTCCATTTGCCAATCAGAAGTCGGGATCAGTGGTCGAGGTCAGTCCATTCACCAATCAGAAGTCAGCAGTACTCACCAGCGTCTCCCCAGAGAGGACCTCCAGGAGGGAGATCAGGTTGTGTCCATCTCTCAGGTCTTCATACAGGTCTGTGACCTGACGCTGTGACTGTGGAACAGAAAGAGAAGGGAGAGATGTAAGGCAAGGGTTATCATCACAATGCATTGTTTGTGTGCGCGACACCTAGACACAATACCTAGAAGTATTGATGTAATAACGTTTTGATATTCTGGATCTGGTTAGGATTCTGATTTGATAGACATGGGGATCGTCCTCTCACAGTAAACCTTGGAAAGAGCAACCAATCTTTACAGTATAAAACGAGACAAAATGTTCAAGCTCCTCTCAGATCAGTCTACGCGGCTCATGCTATAAAGCAGCAGCTCTCTCTCTCTCTCTCTCCCTCGCTCCACCAGTACATCTGTACAAAGGACAGGAACGCATGGCTGCGGGCAACCAATCAGCCTGCGTTCGACACTCAGACACCTGCTAATTGGCAGCTGCCACATCTACTGAGAGATGATGGATGGACGGAGGACAAGGAGTCTTCATTAAAAAAACAAATCGCATCGGTCAAAAACAACTAAATCGTTCGCACATACACATAAACAGTGCAAACACAGGCAGATACCTGCACATGAAAACAGATACTCCAGTGAGTCTTGGGACTGCATGCATGCTATAATCAATTCCAGTCAGAAAGATAAACTGTGATCGTGAGCTGAAGAGGGTGTAAGCTTAGAAAGAGAGAAACTGAGGGATTTGTGGCCCACAGTCCACAAGGCATAGTCCTATTTCTGTGTGACACCATCAGTTTAATTCCTCATACTTTCACAGCGATGGCATAGGTGTGGGGAGTGGATAGTGTTCAGGTGGAAGGGGAGAAAGTGAGCTGCATGCTCATCAGAATGTGTCCCACATACAGTGCCCTCCTGCTGAGGCTTGCAGGCAGCTGGTACCTACCTCTGCTTTCCAATGCTGGACGGAGGAGAACGAGTGGATGGGGGATGAGACGGAGAGAACAAGGGAACAGAGAGGGAGAATGACCGAAAGAGGAAGAGAATATGAGTCTGAGATTATAATGACTCATTATTCAAACGGCGCTTTAGTGAAAGAAAATTAAAAAGGTTAGATGAATAGAATAAAAGAGAATGGTCAAAACGGTTACTAATATTAGTGCTTTATGACATGGTTAATGTTGGGAGATTGCATGTAATGCCTTGCTACTGCGTCAGTGTGTTGCTCTGTCCTCGCACAGGTATGTACAGGTATGGTATGTATGCAAGTATGTATGCAAGTCTCGCCCCTGCAAGTTTTAACACCCACTACCTTGATTTATTACTGGCATCAATGGTAAGTACTTATATAACACTGTGTGTTATAAGTAGTAATACAATCCTGTGTGTGAACACAGTAACTCACTCATGCCCACCTGTGGTGTTCACACTCCATCGGTGGTGGTTTGAAATGCAGCGTGGGTTGATGATGGCCACTAGGGATCCCTGTTTACACATTAATCGCGGAAGATTGTCCAACTTCAACTAAGAGTCTCCAACTTCAACAATATTATACAAGTTGTATGTCTGGAACTGATGGGACAAGATCGCATAACATTCAAGTGTTTTTCGTCAGTTCAACTGCGTGGGGCTACAATACGACAATGCGGCCAAATTACCTCAAATCAGTCAATATCCAACTTCAATTCGAAGGCATTCTACAAGTATAATTGTAGTGTGAAATGCTTCTCTTTCATTGGTTCCTCTATGGTAGCTACACCAGTCTCTCTCTGCTATCCTGTAGCATATGCTTAAACCCTGTCTGTCATCAAAACACAATAGCCCACGTTGAAGAAGCTCAGATTGAGTCAACGTGATCATGTGGTGTCATGTGCACTCCAGTCAACTCGAGTCAAGTGATCCATTTGATTGTGTCCTCATTGTGAGTACATCAAGGTTAAAACCCTTAGGCCAGTCAACTCAGAACCTGAAAACCCCTCATCCATCACAAACCACACGCTAGACTCCACTTTCCCATTACAAAACACACTGTAGGTGATGCGTCCTTCAGTTAACCTAGGGTTACACGTATTATTATAAGGTTGAACGCCTATAAAAAAACACACACGTCATTGTATAAGAAAATAGGGATACTTTATGTCTCTCTGGTCTGTACACTTCACTAAAAGTGAACGGGGCATTAAATCTACAGAATGATGTAAACTACAGTGGATTTCCTTTTACATAACACCGTAAATGAATGGTTGAGAAACCCTCCATTCGGTCTTCCCACCCTTGTTGACACACAACAAGATTTATGCTCGAGTGAAAGTTATTCCATATCCTTTTACAACCCCTCACGGTCCACCCCGGTACGTGCCCACTGGAAACGCATTAGTTCAACATTAGTTCAACATCAGAAGAGCAGGCTTTCACATGGACAGAATATTAACACTTTCGTTTTACCGCAAAATGCTATATTAAAAATTCTCCTGCATGATGTTTCCAATTATGGTTTTTCAAACTTTGCTTGGGTTGCTATTTCATTTTAACGACTAGGCTAGTTCTGTAACAAAGCATTGCATACCACATATTGTGTATGGTATAAAACCATTTCTAAGAAGACAGTTCTGTCTTAGAAAGCTCTTAATTAGGCACTTGTTTACTTCATGTCAATACATAGCCTACTTAATCTAAACTTTCTAACGGTAAAATGTACCGTCATCGCAGTTTGTCAAACATTAAATGAGATCCAAATCTTGTCACATAGGCCTACCATTTTGTCATAATGGTAGTGGGAAGACAAGAGACACAGATTGATTCCTCAGATAATGTCTGTAAGGAGCACTTAAGGACCTTGACTAGCAAAGAGCTAAGGGCGGGCAGGCAGTCAGCCACCCAGACTCAACAGTCAGTCTGTGTAGCGCATGTGCTACTGTTGGCCCAGCCAGCAGCCACCGGGCCTTGGGCCCAGAACAGAATGTGGTGCTTCAGAGGCAAAGAGCAAAACGAATCCAGATGTCTGTGACTCACATAAAACACTTAACGAAAAGACTGTGTGCTTGTGTGTTATATCAGGAACAGAGTATGTTCGCACCGCACGGCGCACATACACTGTGCATGGAAAGGAAAATAGTATTTTGTGTAGCTATTTTTGTTCCTTTTTTTTTTCGAGGGGAAATTAATGGGTTTGTTTCTTTTGAGGGAGAATGGAGAATTATGACGAGTCCCTTAATGGCTTGGGCTGTAAACGTTGGGTTACCGGTGGGATTTTGTCAAATTAATTATGACACGGGGCAAGCGGGGGTATTTATACATGTACTAGTGGGAGGGGCTGTCGTGGTGGGGGTAATTTTTTGATTTTTAATGAGAAACTCCAGAGTGAGTTGTTTGGTTTGTTAACCCACCCCCTCCTCTGTAGAGGACCCCTCGTGAATTGAATGGCTTTCAGCCCTAAGGGAAGGGGCAGGGGTGAGGTAGGTGGGAAGAGAAGGGTGACAACAGCACCATTTACAAACTCACTCAGTTGAAGAGAGACTGGTCTTCTGGTAAACCTTCCATCAAAACACCATGCTAGAAACCAAACACTCATGACTTCCAGTAACCTTTCTGTTTGTGTGTGTGTGTGTGTGTGTGTGTGTGTGTGTGTGTGTGTGTGTGTGTGTGTGTGTGTGTGTGTGTGTGCGTGTGTGTGCGTGTGTGTGCGTGTGTGTGTGTGCGTGTGTGTGCGTGTGTGTGTTGCACATCTGTGTTGCACGTCTGTGTATGACCAATGCATGTCACTTTCAATGAAGCCCTTCCAAAGGGGTTGGCCTGTCTGACTGTACTGATGTAGTAGGATGAGATGGTATTAGAAAAACAAACACTTGATGGTTTGATATCTGTGGATATCTGTCTGATGGGGGATCAAAACTCGCTGTCATAATATTGTGTTGTCCATGGATACATGGGATCATGACTTCAATGGCACCTGCATGCTCAGCATGGCTAGACCAAAATGGACCCCAGCTCCACTCATAGTAATGCAGTAATGGTTAATTCAGATGGTCACATCTCATCTACTAACATACCAACACAGATATCCCCTATTCCAAAATAATTATTATAAACATAAAAAGGTGAGAACATAGTCTTCCTCTGATACAGAAACTATTTGGGCTTTTGTTCATAAAGTGTCCCAGAGTAGAAGTACTGATCTGGGATCAGGTCACCCCATGTCCATTCATTATAATGTAAAATAAAAACTGATCCTAGACCAGCGCTCCTACTCTGAGATGCTTTATGAATACAAGCCCTGGTGTTTGTTAAGCTTCGTCCCCGTTTTAAATTTGAGAAACAGAACTACACATCCAAAACACATCAATAAAGTATCTGGCCGGTGTCGTTACGATTCCCGCCAAAGATTCTAGCCTACTCATGTCATTAGTGGCAAAATTACTTCTGAAGCTAAAAATCCATTTTTGCCGAGAGACTAAATTGCAACCGTCAGAAAACACACAGCTCAGCCCCCATGTGGTTGGTTGGCCAATTACGAGGTATGATTCACGAAGGAAATATCTGCCATTTGCCATTCGTACACATCACTTCTGGACCAGTAGTGATCCAACTCAACATAAATCCTACTTTGAGAACTTCTGCGGTTGTTCTGTAACCACTTCAGCCATTTTCATTCGTTTTATGGTATTCGACTGATATTTACGGATAATAACACAGGAATACCAATTTTGAGAACACTGTATGAGTCACTGTGAGAAGTCCAGTAAAGTGCAGAAACAAAATTGACACAAATCTATTGAAATAAAACTGATGTTGGTTAAAAATGAGTCGGTGTGTGTGTGTGCGTGTGATTGTCTTTGTGTCTAAACTATTGATACCAGTAATCTGTGCATTAAAGTAAGCAAGACAGGGAGAGTGAGTTAGGTATTGAGTTATTGAGCATATAAATGTACTCTGGTAGTGTGTGACCATACCTTTATCAAGTGTTTGTTCACCCATTTTGTGAAGGTTTTTTTCTGTACTCGATCCCGTTCATCTGCAAGACACAAAGAGCAAACGTCAGACATGATTATTAAAAAAAAAACGTAAAAAATAAAAAGATTTGATAAACCCTCTGAGTACATTAAAATAAGAAATATTGAGGTATTCTTTACAGGGGTTGAGAAAACTGTCTAAATTAAAACAGATTGCAGGGTATTAGGGATAAGGAAAAGATCAAAGGATTTAAAATACATTTAACATGAACAACACGAGCTGAAATCAAACAAATATTCCAGATGCCGCCATCGTTTTGTACTTCCCTGAGACAAAGAGAAGTAATTGGAATGGGATTTGTCTAGCCTAGTGAGACATGATACCAGAGCGTCTGGACTAAACATGTCTGACTCACGAGAAATCATCATAGCAGTCAGTGTCTAGATATACACCCTCATTGTCGAGTTGTGTCTGCAAATGCTATTCACTAAGATATGACTACAGGCAGGGCCTGAGGCTTAGTGGAAGCATCAGAATCTCTATAGGCCATGGTACTGTATGTACACATATGCTGCTACGTACTGTAACGGACACTGCTGCGCTTGTGGAACATGACGAGATATGGTAGCTCTCAGAGAGTAAGACAACGGTGCCTTAACGGGCAGATACTCACATCTAGCAGATAGATACGGTTTCAGCCTCACCATACTGAGTGGAATTGACACACCCTCAGTCAAATACCTGGACAAACCCCACTACCCTGGGGTACTGGAAAACATACTGCAGAGCGCAGACACGGGCGTACCAACTGTAGACACTGACCCTCCCCAACCAAGAGGCACGTCACCAACAGTTAGTCATCATGCCACACCACTTCACTGGAAGATTGTTGATTTTTTTTTGCATCCGTTATTTAACCAAAGAAGTCACATTGAGAAATACATCTCTTCTTCAAGTGAGCCCATCAGTTATATCAAGTGAGATAGTACTGATGGCCAATCCAATAGCAATTCCAATAGGGTTTGTTTTGAAAGGCATACGTCGCATTGAAGAAAATACTGATATCTGATACACTGATACACTGATATCTCGTTATCCAGATAAAAGACATGGATGTCCATATTAATAATATTTCATTAACAAACTGCATTTAAGGTTCTTCATCAAAGCCTACCATACCACTAAAGGGAAAATACCACCCCAAAAATCAACATTATGTGAAAATGGCGCGTTTCTATGTTTTGTAGTAAAAAAAGATAGAGGAAGATAAAATGTTTCCAATGACATCATCATCATCACCAATTAGTAGACAATTTGTAGACAAATGCCTAATAATAATAATTGGTTAAAATCACACGATGCACACCAATGATGTCATGGGAAACACTTATCTACCTCTATCTTTTCTACAAAAACATAAATAAAAATGCGCCATTTTCACATATGTTGAGGTGGTGCTGGAGATGATGAATACGAAGTTTCATTTCTCTTTTGAATTTTCCCTTAAGGTGGCAATATGTTACTTTTTGGCCGACCCGGCCAAAGTCATGTAGAATTGTGAGTTATAGATCTATCATTCTACTTGAAAGCAAGTCTAAGAAGCGGTATTTCTATGCTTCCCATTCTTAAGTTTTGCTTTTGCATCTTTTTACTTTCGGTTTTGTACACCAGCTTCAGACAGCTGAAACAACAATATTCATGGTTATGGAAAATATATTTCACAGCGGGTTAGATGTTAAAATGATTCTCTACACTAAACTAGCTTATTTTGTGACATAAAGTGACATTTGGCGAACTATTCGAGTTTTAACAACCAGGAAATGGCAGAGCGATTTCTGCACAGTGCGACTTTAAGGAAGCCTCGGGTCTTCAGCTACTCCTATGACAGCTCAGGTCATGTTACTGGATGAACTGTTAAACGTGCTATATAAGTTAAACGTTATCAGTCTTACGAGGTAGTGAAAAGCATATTAAGTACCACTCACAGGCTAGGCACTGCAGAACCAGAGTACAACTGCGTGTGCTGATTCACTGTGTCTGCAAACTGAACCCGCAGGCTACACTTTCGTATTCTCAGGTGGGCGCGTCCGCCATGTTGCTATTGTGTTATGGAAACGCGTTGCCATGGCAACCATAAGGGGGTGTGTGTGTGCCTGGAGACTAGTGGAACGTTGACCTCTGTCATTTTCTGTCTGTTCATCAATAAAGCTACAATACGAGGGCAAACCTGATTTATACGGGACACTCCTGTTCACAGTTTATGTGAGGTGAATGCTCAAGTATCATTGTCAGGGGGACTAACACAAATACTTGTGCTAGTCCAGCAGTAGTGTCCAGCTTGCAATCAGCATACACAGTGCACCAGTCATGACTCGGGCTAAGACAAACTATTTAAACTGCATTGTGTGATGCCAAAGATAAACACAGTGATCACAAATTCACAATGGGTAAAAGGGGCGAAAGTTCTACCTCCTTTACCCAAAGCCATCTCCTTGATTCACTGCAGGACAAAGGAGTGTTTCAACCCATCTTAAAAGTGGTAATCTAATAGGTCCTCCTCCTGAGTGAGTCACTCTCAGCACCTGATTTATAATTGATTATTAACCAATAGACACATGACTATTACTCCACTGTACTATAAAATAACCAGAAGTGAATGAGCAAGTAAGAAAATATCTTTAAATGTCATTCAATAAGAAAAAAGGTATACCCAAACGCACTTCAGCCCAGCTTAAATGAAAAAGGGAGTCAGGTACTCGACTGAGGGACTTGAAATTACAAAAAAACAAACCTTACCCCAGGACATTTCAATGGGTGACTATGCAGGAAGAGAAAGAAAACAACAAAAAATAAATTTAAAGGGCACAAACAGCTTCCTGTTTCGGCGTGAAACGCCTTCATTAGAGTCTTGAAGGCATTTTACGCCGAAACGGGAGCCTGTTTGTGTACCGTATATAAATATTTCAGATCTACGCGGAAACCTAGTGGTCCTTTTTCTTTGTTCTCCTGGATAGTCAACCGTTGAAGTGTCCTGGGGTAAGGAATGTTTTTGGGTCCTTCTATAGGAGTTTTATCAACAAGGTATAGGCCTACTGAGATTTCATCCCCACATTTTGTGAATGGGTTCGCTGACCACTAGAGTGGGAGGGAACGGCTGATGTGTTAGATTAGTGGGCGTGTCCACTCTTGGTCACAAATGTAGCCCACTGGAGAGACATTACAGCAAAAAAAACAACAACATCACTTTAAATCTAAATGTATTCCCATAGATGATGATTAGAGAAAGCTCAAACTGTAATTGAGAGTGCAGTAAAGGCTCACAGTGGAAGCCACAAGCCCTCTTTCAATTTAAATTGACACTGACAGTTGGTATGTATCTCAGCATCATGAAGGGGCTCATTATTTCACAGACTAGCCAATCGGGCCCTGACTTGAACCTCTGAAGAGACTTGTCTGTGCAGGGATATGAAAATGGTCCAAACCTGTAACTACAGCAGTAAAACTTTTCCTTTCACAGGAAAAAAAAAACACCCAGAATTGTAACTCTCTCCCTTATGCAATCACGGACCATAGTATCAGGGGCAAACTTTCCATATGAACCTATTTGACACACTGTCTAGGTGAACACTGTCATACATATAACCAAACTCATCAAAGTCAAACTTTTCATGTACCGTAAACACATAGCTTCCGAGTTAATGCTGTCATACTGGTACCTTTCCTGCCGTCCGTAGACTTGAGCATCCCCTGGTAGTAGCCTTCGTCTGAGGGCACCCTGTCCCTTCCATCCCTGCCACCACTGCTATCTGTCGAGAAGTTCCTGTATCTCTGTTGCTGACCGCTCATGGTGCCACTCAACTCCGAATGAATGAATCGAAAGTCCCCTCTAACGCGCTCTATGTGACCGCTTTGTCACCACAAGGTTTCTGTCGGGGGCTATAACGTTTCTCTCTTTCCTGCTCTTTTTCCACTGACAAATTCCTCAGTGCTCCTTTCGCTCAGAGGGAGCATGCAGTCGTGTGGCTAAGTTCCAGTCGGCACTTTCGATCTAGCCTATGATGTATTCCTCTCTCGCTCTACCTCCGTATGAGCTCTTCTCTTCTTTTCTTCCCGTTGATTTTTTCTCTCCCTCTCCTCCTTTAGCAATAGGTTATGCCTGTGGGGTACAGTGTCTGGGCCTGTCCTTGTGCTGATCTGTACAGTATGATAACTGCCTGTGTGTTTGGAGGACATTGTGGTGGGTAAGGCTCGACCACACCCCTTCCTCTGCCCTGTCATATTGGTGTGGCTGGTGAGAGCAGGAAGAGGGCGGGGACTGAGGAGAGTGAGTGATCAGACAAGGTGTGGTGGCCAGCAGGCCGTTGTGCCATAAAAGACACCATCTGCATACACTTTTACTTGTCATCTTACCTTCGTTTACAGAAGAGTACACAGTACACACCCTGAATCCTTATACTTCGTTACGATGGCTGTATAAGCAATAACGAAGAATGGCACCGGAATAAATAACGCAATATTGTTTTACGGTTTGATATCATTTCATTATTGTTTTTGAACACAGTTCAATGTCTAATTACTTTTTATCACACACACACGCACGCACACACGCACGCACGTACCAGTGTGATAAATCATTGCCTACTCACGGCATTCCTGAGAGAGCTGTGGGTGTTACTCAGTGTGATGAGGAAAAGGGGGAGGCTGAGGGAAGGGCTACTTTGGCATCCACACACACTGAGAGATCAGCCATGACCCAACCCTCAACAAGACTATACAGTACTAGCTAAACCCTCATCAACGACATGTAGATTCTCAAAATAGACAATTAGTGAAGGAGTACATACTCCTTCTGCTCTGCTGAAGGCCTGACAGTGTGTGTGTTTTTTGTTTTCCCTTTAACTACACCAGCATGAACTAAAGTACACTCATGCACGCTCACAGACCTGATTTCCTCAAACTCAACACTCACATGTAAAGACATTACAGAGACATTCTAGCACACCTCCACTACAACCAGCTAGTATTGTTGAACCCGTGATTATGATTATCAGTCCTTGATCAGCCTCTCACCCAGAGATGACCATTCAGATAACTGATAAGACACTATATCAGTGAGGGGTCATCGGTGAGGACTTATTATGAGGGAATGAGACACCAAAACACGGGAAAACCCAAAATACACTTAAGACAGACCCAGGTAAGAACAGGGAGATATACTACAAAGTAGGATCAAGGAGCTAGCCAGCTGACTTTGGTAAACACCAAAGTAAACACACTAAATTACTTGATTTTCTAGTTCATTAAAAAAAGTTCAACTTAAATATGTGTTTTTGATTATTGAATCAATTAGACCATACCCATTTCAAGATCTTTCAGAAACATGCATTTTACTTCAAGTCAATATTTAGGCTAGTTAGTTGGCTAACTCCTTGAATCTGCTTTGTAGTATACCCCTCCGGGTTCCTAGGCCTGTGTATTTTCGGGCTTCACTAAGGTCCCTTCACTGTGGTCTGACCCCCTATAAGAACCGTAGGGTGCTGACACCCAAACCTATGCCACAGGGTGTGACCAACAGGCCCGCTAAACATTAAGAAGGAATGCGTCTCATTTCCACACCCTGTCTGACATGACATTAGGAAGAATGTAAAAAAAACACTTTTCTTTCCAATGTGAGGTGATTAGTTGCATCTTGTTTGAACATGAAGCAGTTGATGTGTCAAGATGTGTGTGTGTGTGTTTGTTTTATTTGACACTAAGTTCACAACATTTGAAAATTGTGGAGAGGCACACCTTAAATAATAGCTTTGTGTACTTCCACACGTCTAGGCAAGAACAGGAATTACGGAGGGCAAGCAAATACCATAATACTGTACAGTCCAAGACATACAAGGGAAGAGAATAGTAATAACAACACACACATAATCCCACCTCGACAGTGCTGGAGGCTAAACATAAAAACATTGAGGATTCATATGGTCACCTCTCGCAGGAGAGTTTGGATAGTGTAGCCTGGGAAAGAAAGGATTAACATATGATGTCATTGATTTCTATGTGCTTAGCAGACCACAACACGTTAACTGCTACTGGTACCTTAAAACAGGTTGGGAGTTTTATGAAACAGAGGGAGTTTATGGAATCAAATATCAAGGTGCATGGGGTTGAAAGAAAGCTAGAAAAAAGGTGAAAGGAAAGGGCTTTGATCATATGGACTACTGCTTATACAGCTAGGAGGATGCTGACAGAGCACGGCGATGTGATGAGCTGTTGGAATGTGTCTGCGATCTCCTCTCGGCTGGCCGGTGCACTGGGCCAAAGTCCCAACCTAAATATCCTAACCCACCGCCCCAAACAAACACACACCCTTACCCCCCCACACAGCGAGGATTGGTAGGCCTACAAGAGGCTGATACAGTATGTGACAAATCTGGCCATACAGATCACAATCACGTCATCTGCCGTATCACATAAAAAAATGTGTTGTAATAAGCATGAAATATAAAGGTACATCTTGGGTGTAGCTTATTGTATAGAACTTGATAGCTTGTCACTGGATCGTTAATAGCTTGACATACTGGACCGTACAGTATTGTAGGTCAACACTGCTATGCAGTGGCAAAGGGCTTTCCCCTCACAGGTGTGAACACCAATGTTAGGCACTTCTCTTCAGCAGTGTGACATAATGATACGAACAGCTCCGGTGTGATGTTTACCCTAGGTACAGATCTAGGATCAGCTTCCCCTGCCCCATTCTGAACCCTAACCATTCATGGGGGAAATGCAAAACTGACCCAAGACCACCCTTTTTTCCACATTTTGTAACGTTACAGCCTTATTCTAAAATGTATTAAACCGTTTTTCCCACCTCATCGATCTACACACAATACCCCATATTGACAAAGAATAACTGTTTTTTATAAATGTTTGCCAATGCATAAAAAATAAAAATAAAAAAGATCACATTTACAAAAGTATTCAGACCCTTTACTCAGTACTTTGTTGACGCACCTTTGGCAGCGATTACAGCCTCAAGTCTTCATGGGTTCAAGTTTGGCATACCTGTATTTGGGGAGTTTCTCCAATTAATCTCTGCAGATCCTCTCAAGTTTTGTCAGGTTGGATTGGGAGTGTTGCTGCACAGCTATTTTCAGGTCTTTCCAGAGATGTTAGATTGGGTTCAAGTCCAGTTTCTGGCTGGGCCACTCAAGGACATTCAGACACTTGTCCTGAAGCCACTCCTGCGTTGTCTTGGCTGTATGGTTAGGGTCGTTCTCCTGTTTTAAGGTGAACCTTCGCCCCCAGTCTGAGGTCCTGAGCGCTCTGGAGCAGGTTTTCATCAAGGATCTCTCTATACTTTGCTCCGTTCATCTTTGCCTCCGGCCTGACTAGTCTCCCAGCTGAAAAACATCCCCACAGCATGATGCTGCCACCACCATGCTTCACCGTAGGGATGGTGCCAGTTTACCTCCAGACATGACGCTTGGCATTCAGGCCAAAGAGTTCAATCTTGGTTTCATCAGACCAGAGAATCTTGTTTCTCATGGTCTGAGAGTATTTAGGTGCCTTTTGGCAAACTCGAAGCAGGCATGTGCCTTTTACAGAGGAGTGGCTTTCATCTGGCCACTCTACCATAAAGACCTGATTGGTGGAGTGCTGCAGAGATGGTTGTCCTTCTGGAAAGTTCTCCCATCTCCACAGAGGTACTCTAGAGCTCTATCAGAGTGACCATTGGGTTCATGGTCACCTCCCTGACCAAGGCCCTTCTCCCCCGACAGCCAAGACAGCTCTAGGAAGAGTCTTGGTGGTTCCAAACTTCTTCCATTTAAGAATGATGGAGACCACTGTGTTCTTGGGGACCTTCAATGCTGAAGAAATGTTTTGGTACCCTTCCGCAGATCTGTGCCCCGACACAATCCTATCTTGGAGCTCTATGGACAATTCCTTCGACCTCACGGCTTGGTTTTTGCTCTGACATGCACTGTCAACTGTGGGACCTTATATAGACAGGTGTTTGCCTTTCCAAATCATGTCCAATCAATTGAATTTACCACAGGTGGACTCCAATCAAGTTGTAGAAACATCTCAAGGATGATCAATGGAAACATCTAAGCTCAATTTTGAGTCTCATATCAAAGGGTCTGCATATAAGGTATTTCTGGTTTTTATCTTTAATAAATTGCAAAGATTTCTAAAAACCTGTTTTCGCTTTATCATTATGGGTTACTGTGTGTAGATTGCTGACACATTTTTTATTTAATCCATTTTAGAATAAGGCTAACGTAGCAAAAAGTGGAAAAGGTCAAGCGGTCTGAATATTTTCCCAAGGCACTGTACCAACACCAGGGTGTTAGGTACTTCACACATAACAATACCAAGCCCAGGGGGGCATAACAACGGGAAATGTGGAATGTCACAGGAAGGCCCAAACTCAAAAGAGCAGCCAACGTCAGAGATACCGTGGAAAATCTTACCCATGAAACTGTTTTCGCCAAAGACGCTGCAAAGAAAGGATGTATCATTAAGGTCTACACATGCTTATAACATTTGCCCTCATCTAAACCAGATGCAACGTTTGGCCTTTTAAAAACAGAAAGACTGGAAAACATGAAGAGATTTTTTTCTCTCTCTCCAAATGGCATGCTTGAGGTTCTCTCATTGCTACATAGAACGGGACAGATTAAAGTATGAGAGTGTCTTGGGGTTCTCCTCGTGTGTTCCCACACTGACTGTGCGTCATATGTGGACACCCTTAGCGGATTTGCCAACAACCAGATGCATCCGGTTTTCAGGGATACAGCTATTCAACCAAGCCAGAAGTGGGAACTCAGCTCACGCGTTTCTTTGTGGATGATGTAAATGGATCATTCTGGTGGAGGGAAAAGGGGGAAAACCCCTGGATCCACCCCTCTAATTTGTATGCCCAATGTTTAATTTCAAGGCTCATGCATATTCAAAGAACTTAGAGACTCTACAAAGCCGAACTTTGTCAGATGTTTGTCAGATGTCAGAATGAGTCAGCATCCCACACTATCAGTTGTGTATTCATCTCCAAACTAAATAGAAAATAATATGCCACAAGCCTATATATCTGTAGAAAGTCCCAGATGAAAACACCAAACAGGTCTATATGTCACTGCGAATCCTCTGAACAGTTCCCAAAATACTACGTCCTTGTCTCTGAAAGATCTGTCAAATTGGGTTGACGGAAATTGTGATTTTTCTCCAAAATCAACAGTGGTAGTTGTTTTCCATTTCAAATAGAAAACAACTAGGTTCCATTTCAAATTGCTTCTCATTGTACTCAACCCTACTCACTCAACTCACTCCACTATCTCAACTCAGCAGAGATTAGCATCACAGCCATAATAAACCAAGGTTGTGTTCATGAGCCACACAACAGACTGAAACATGGAGTGACCTCCTAAACTTGTTCAATAAGAAAGGTTTGTTCCCGTTTTCCATTGCAAAACCTCCGGAGAGGTAGGCCTACTCCTGCAGAGATAGAAAAGTGTCCCCCGCAGACATTCTAACCCAGAGTTCAAGGGTAGAGAAATGGAGAACCATCCGAAGTAAACAGAAGATAACATAACATAATCACAACACTATTCACGCCCTTTCTGTTTAAACTCTTTCGCAACTGTAAACGGTCACATAAATGCAATGCTATTGCCTGACCCTTCAAAGTTGAAATGTCAAAACCAAAAATCATCCGGTCAAGCATCTTTGACTCAGACAATCGGTCTTGTAGTCACAGGGAACATGATTCCTTTCGGAAAACAGAGATTAAAGCAGAACAGAAATCCGCCATCATGGTTTAGATAGTCTTGAGATCATGGAGAGAGAAAAGGTGAGGAGAGGAGGGTAGGGTTAATGCCATTCATTCCAGAGAAGGGAGCAGCCTCATTCCTCCCTTACAGGTGTCAGGTTTTGGCCAAGACTGTTCGGGTTTTGGTCACTAGATGTCCCCATTGCACCTTTGTTGTACCTTTTGTTTTTCTTGCTCTAATTATTGTTTGCACCTGTAGGTCATTCCCTTGTTAGTATTTAAACCCTGTGTGTTCCTCAGTTCCTTGCTCAGTGTTTGTAAGTTAGCACCCAGCCCCAGCCCAAGCCTTGTTTTATATAGATATTTCTCTTGTTGGATTTTCCAGAGGTTCTCTGGTTTAGTTCTTGTGTATTATTTGAGTAGTCTTTTGAGGTTTGTTTTTCCCTGCTGTTTTTTACCACTTTGTGGAGTTTCTTTTGTATTTTGGAGGATTTCCACTTTGTGCCTCTTGGCTTTATTTTTGGACATTGTGGATTTAGTTTCTTTGCCTGAAGATTTTGTTCTTTAATTAAACCACCATCTCTAGTACTGCTGTGTCTGCCTCATCTTCTGGGTTCTGACGATTATTAGTGACTGTTTCTCGCACCGGGTCCTGACAGGATCATTGTTTCAGAGTCTGTTGATTCAGTTGGTGTAGTATGCAATATAAATGGTTACTTACCTTGAGTTCAAACTGCAGAGCATGTTTTCAAAAGAAACGCTTAGAATATGTAAACATTTTTCTTTTGTTTTAAAAGGGGGATGTAATATTCATATGTGTAAACATACTGAGTTATAATTGGATGCATTTAAAAAAAAAAAAAAAAAAAAAAACAGCAGGGAAAAACAAACCTCAAAAGACTACTCAAATAATACACAAGAACTAAACCAGAGAACCTCTGGAAAATCCAACAAGAGAAATATCTATATAAAACAAGGCTTGGGCAGGGGCTGGGTGCTAACTTACAAACACTGAGCAAGGAACTGAGGAACACACAGGGTTTAAATACTAACAAGGGAATGACCTACAGGTGCAAACAATAATTAGAGCAAGAAAAACAAAAGGTACAACAAAGGTGCAATGGGGACATCTAGTGACCAAAACCCGAACAGTCTTGGCCAAAACCTGACAAGAGGGACATCCACCTCACTGACTCTCTCCCTCCCATTCTGCTGTCACTCCAGCCCAATGCAAGTGGGAGCGTGTGCTCGGAATGTTAATAAAATAAAACCAAGAGGAATAACCGGGATACACCTTGACTGTGTGTGTGTGTGTGTGTGTGTGTGTGCGCGCACCCAGTTTGGGTCAGCTGTGGTCATCAGCACAGTGTACCTTTGAGATATTCACGAAGTTCAAGAGCCATATTGTCCAGTCTTCAATTCACTTTTTCTGTCTGTATAACAGGACATGAGGGGGTTTCTGCCATAGCTATGGAATTACTCACTCACTGTCCGACTTTATCTTCCCAGATCTAAATCCCTGTAGCAGGATGAAACGTCATAGTCAGAATTAGATCAAAAGATGAAGCTGTAAGCCCAATTTAACTCTGACTCAACAAGGAATGGATTACCCCTGACAGCTGAGGTTGAAAATGGCTAATTAGTCTACCGCTCCTGGAGCCATGGTGGAAAGCCCCACATCTGTAAATTAACGCCCACTCTCATGGACTTTCCTTCAGTAAACTTACACAGAGATTATAGTGTGTCTGTTTAATCAAGGTGTAGGTACAGTACCTTTGCAATACAACACCCAGTCTCCCTCTTTTGGAGATGGTATCATACTACACCAGCCTATGTACTCATTACGTACAATAGTTTTCGACTGAGGGCAACAGACGCTTTATTTAAAGTATGTAAAAATGGAAATGACATATTGCTATTGAGAATAACTGTCAAAACGTCACTCTCACTTCATTCGCTATCCCTTCAAAAATCATTATTACTGGTTTCCATACATTTGAATATGGAAAAAGAGGAACATGAGAGGGGTTGCTGTGGCAACATCTCCAAACACACGGTAGCTTTTTGCGCCTGTGGCTGGGTTATTTGAGTTATATTACTCATGGCTGTATTTTTAGACTGGGGGCTGTGTCTTCCATGATTGACTAACTTCATAGGGAAAGGAAAACAGTGGTTCTCCTCGGGAGGGAGAAAATAATAGAACGTTCACAGAGTGAACACTAGATGGTAACAAAGCACAATGAGGACAGGGTGACTTTAACTGGCCTTGTTATTATGTTGCTATACTTTTTTTTGCTGTGGCCATGACCTAACCAGGATAAACTCTGGGCTCCATATAGGTCGGTTATAGTCAAGATACATGGTAGGAAGAAAAACTCCCGGATCTAGTTATCATCAAAAATGAACAAGTAATAAAAAAACAGAGTAATGAAAACTTGCCAATCCTGCATACATTAGACATTTCAAATCACACAAAAAGTAACGTATGAAAAAGCAAATATAATGATGGTGCTATTCAGACCCTCTCAGAGTGCATTTATGGAAGGGGATACACAACTAGACTTCATACCCACTGAATACTCTAAAACTGGGTTATAGATAGTTATAAGCAACTGGAAGTGTTACTGGAGACACTACTCGTCATCAGTGTCTCTAAAATTGTAATAGTTATAATAGTTGAATGACACACTTGAGCCTAACTGTCGGGACATTGCTTAATCCAGTCAGGGTGAGTCATCCACAGAGCACCCTCCCTACCCAATAAAACCCCTCCCCTCCCAGTCACTCTGCATATTACCCAGCTGCCATGTCACACCCAGATGTGCAATAAAAACCTGTGAACTGTGTCACAGAGGAATAACAAGTGCATTATTATTTAACACTTACCATATACTGGAGTAGTTATTAATTACTATAGACTAATACTAAACTGTTAACAGTTAGACCTGTAGGCAGTTCCCACGCATAGAGAACAAATAGCCGGTAGCCTAATTCATGTGTATATTCATGTGGGAGTGTGAGTCAAGAAGACCCAACCCCATTGGAGAGGCTTGCCAAAGCCCGTGATGCTAGTCATTTGTGATTTGTGTGAGAGCTGGGGAGTGAGAGCTCCTTCAGTGTTCTACTTTAAACACATATGGAAGTGAGTTGGACATGAGTCAGCTGGAGGCAATCAGCAAAACATCCGACATTATACAAATGGAATCCAGGACTAGTTTAACTGTAACACTAAAAAGAGACAGATAATCAAGTCTCTTACGCTTTCTCCCCCCCCCCATTCACAAATCTCACATGCTACTAATATGTATAATGTATTTATTTGAGAATTATACCATACATTCTGAAAACATTCAGTTGCCTCAGATTTAAATGGTAATTCATTGAAAGAACATTTTCATTTTCACTTGGAAATGGAAAATAATACTATATTAATTATCATGTTGTAGGGCCCTGTGTTTTGCTCAATCATGTTACATGCCTGAAAAGGGTGGTCCAGCACCATCCTCAGACAAACGTTTACATTTTTGGTGCAATTCTCATTTCTGGATTAGGTTTAAAATATAGGAACAAATCTTGCTGTGTCAAATGATTGCGCAAAACACAGGGCCCTATACCATATATTAAACTTATTAAACCAATTATTACATTATAAACTTCAATTATTAACAGTAACTAGAATTGTATTACATGTGATCATATTTACTACTGTAGGATTAAAACCAGTGTTGGGAACGCCTACTTTGCTCAACCCTTCCCCATTCCCCAGTACTTGTATTTCTGCCACTCACCTACACAACACATTTTGCTGTACAAATATTTGCTTCTTTTTGCATAGCTCATCTCGTGCAGGTGACATTCCCGTTCATAATCTATTCCCAGATGAAAAAACGACATCGCTCCAGTTGGAACTTTGGGGCTCCCCTGCGTCGCCAGGTGAAAAGCGACACGATTTCTCAAGATCCACTCACCGACAATCCGGAGAGCAAGAATGTAAACGCACCCGCTTTCAGAGCGAACTGGCCATGGTGCAACAGTCAAAGGAGAGAGAAAATGGGTGAATGTTTCACTTTCACGACAGCCCTGCCCATCTCATTTGGGTCCTTTTATTTCCCAAAGGTATATGGACTTGTACCCTGTTCCATATCAATAGATATATACAGTATATAGGCCTATCCATTCAATGTAGTGAAATGTAAAAAAATAAATAAACAAATAAAAAAAAGATGAATTGTTCAACTTTGTTCAAATTTATTTTAATATTCTTGGGATAAGGTTCAATTACAATTGCAATATTTATGTATGACAATGAAAGCAAATATTTGATCAGTTAATTTTATATTCGGTGGGAAATATAAAGTGTGAAATACATAGTTTAATTATTTCACTTTGTGCCTTTCAGAACCTGTTGTGGTTTATGGAGTGTGTTATCTGGGCTCTTTGGCAGTTTTAACAGTGGCCTGGGGTGATACAGATCTTATAATAGGAATTTATTATTATAAAACTGTCATCAGGTTACCTTTGAGGCTCCCTTAGTACTGTATTCCACCTTGGAACTCACAGTACTTCAAGTCTCCAACCCTTCTACCACTGTTAGGGCAGAATTATCATTAAGCCTATCATGAAAGTAAAAGGAAGGGGAAAAAGCAGACTGATGGCCTGAATATGAGACTTCTCTTACAGATGACTGACCTATGCTCCACAAACATACAACTGCACTTGTCTTCAGGCACTAAGGACTGGTTTCCCGCACCCATTGTAAAAAGCCTCCTTTGGACTAAAAAGCATATGGACAATGGACAATCTTCATTGAAAGTGATTTTTAGCCCATGGATAGGCTTCATCTGGGTCTGGGAAAATGGACCTACGATTCTCACTTCTAACCTTTAAGCAATATTATGTGACCCATGTCAGGAAGTTTGGCGTATGTTGCTACTTCCCAGGAGAGGAATTTGCACAAAAACACATTTTTTTAATCAAAATAAATTTTTGATTTATTTAAGTGCCTTCTGGAACTTTCATGTGCCTTAACAACAAACGTGTATGCCATCTGTAAATAGGAATACTATTGTTAAAATGACGAGCCGAGTTGGTTTAGCCATGGAAAAAGCCCGGAACCTTCCCGCAAGCCATGATTGGCTGAGATGATAGATGGGCTGGACATACCGAGAGATGAGTTCGGATTGGTCTGCCATGTAGCATGCTTTTGTCTAGAACATAAGCTGCTCAGTATGTGTAGATAAACCTTGCTACCGTGGCTTTTTTGACCTATAATGTTAGCCATGGAGAACTGCAAAAGTGTTGCTACTGCTCAACAACATTGCTGCCAAAATCTTGCAGGCACTGTTGACAAAGATCAGTGGGAAACAGTTGTGATGGACTACTTTCTGATCATGGTCATTGTGAACCGGAGTGTCTTGACACAAAGCGGGTCAAAAAATCTGTACAAAGAAAACAGCGTGAAAAGGGGTTCCAGTCCGCCGTGTAGCCTTCATCTGGGCATACGGGTAAGAGTCTAGCTACATTTTCTGATATTATACGTTTCTAAATTTGTCAGAAAGTCGTTTTCATTGCAAGTTAAAGCGTACTGTTATCTATCTAGTGAACAACAGCTTGCTGGATCGCTAGCTAACGTTACGTGTATGATCTGTGTAGTAATATTATTAGTATCTCAGAAAGCATTGCTATCTGAGATAGCATTGCTAGTTACCGGTACCCCCTGTATATAGCCTCGCTACCGTTATTTTATTGTTGCTCTCTAATTAGTTATTTTTCTATTGTATTTTTTTTAATTTACATTATTTATATATTTTTACTTCAGTTTATTTTAGTAAATACTTTCTTAACACTTATTTTCCTAAAACTGCATTGTTGGTTAAGGGCTTTTAAGTATTTCACTGTTGTTGTATTCAGCACATCAATCAATCAAATGTATTTATAAAGCCCTTCTTACATCAGCAGATGTCACAAAGTGCTGTACAGAAACCCAGCCTAAAACCCCAAACAGCAAGCAATGCAGGTGTAGAAGCACGGTGGCTAAGAAAAACTCCCTAGAAAGGCCGGAACCTAGGAAGAAACCTAGAGAGGAACCAGGCTATGAGGGGTGGCCAGTCCTATTCTGGCTGTGCTGGGTGGAGATTATAAAAGAACATGGCCAAGATGTTTAAATGTTCATAGATGACCAGCAGAGTCAAATAATAATAATCAGAGTGGTTGTAGAGGGTGCAACAGGTCAGCACCTCAAGAGTAAATGTCAGTTGGCTTTTCGTAACCGATCATTCAGAGCATCTCTACCGCTCCTGCTGTCGCTAGAGAGTTGAAAACAGCAGGTCTGGGACAAGGTAGCACATCTGGTGAACAGGTCAGGGTTCCATAGCCGCAGGCAGAACAGTTGAAACTGGAGCAGCAGCACGACCAGGTGGACTGGGGACAGCAAGGAGTCAGCATGTGAGCCATGACCAGCCTTTCAAAGCACTTCATGGCTACAGACGTGAGTGCTACGGGTCGGTAGTCATTTAGGCAGGTTAACTTAGTGTTCTTGGGCACCTGGACTATGGTGGTCTGCTTAAAACATGTTGGTATTACAGACTTGGACAGGGAGAGGTTGAAAATGTCAATGAAGACACTTGCCAGTTGGTCAGCGCATGCTCGGAGTACACGTCCTGGTATGCCTTGTGAATGCTGACCTGTTTAAAGGTCTTACTCACATCGGCTGTGGAGAGTGTGATCACACAGTCGTCCGGAACAGCTGGTGCTCTCAAGCATGTTTCAGTGTTATTTGCCTCGAAGCGAGCATAGAAGTAGTTTAGCTCGTTTGGTAGGCTCGTGTCACTGGGCAGCACTCGGCTGTGCTTCCCTTTGTAGTCTGTAATGGTTTGCAAGCCCTGCCACATCTGACGAGCGTCGGAGCCGGTGTAGTACGATTCGATCTTAGTTCTGTATTGACGCTTCTTTGCCTGCTTGATGGTTCATCGGAGGGCATAGCGGGATTTCTTATTAGCTCCCGGGTTGGAGTCCCGCTCCTTGAAAGCGGCAGCACTCGCCTTTAGCTCAGTGCGAATGTTGCCTGTAATCCTTGGCTTCTGGTTGGGGTATGTGCGTACGGTCACTGTGGGGACAGCCCGACCTCCGTCCTCTTTTTTCTGTCGTCTCTTCACACAAATGACGGGGATTTGGGCCTGTTCCCGGGAAAGCAGTATGTCGTTCACATCGGGCTCGTTAAAGGAAAAAAAAGCTTCTGATAGTTCGTGGTGAGTAATCGCTGTTCTGATGTCCAGAAGTTATTTTCCGTCATAAGAGACGGTAGCAGCAACATTATGTACAACAGAAGTTAAAAAAATAACGCAAAAAAACGAACATAAAAACACAATCGGTTAGGAGCACATAAAACGTCAGCAATCTTCACTGGCGCCAGAGACGGATTGTGATTATGGTTCATTGTTTAGCTAGCTAGCTACATGTCTAAACAAAATACTTCACTTCGCCAGATAATTACATGACTCAAATTAGCCAGGTGTGTCTGGGAGTGATTAAGGCCATCTATTGTATGACATGAACATGTGTACATGTCTAGACAATAGTGACCCATCCACAGCTAGATGTGGCTGGGAGGTAGTTAAAGCATTTTCTTTCACATGACCCATCAATTTATACAAGTGTGTCCGGGTAAGCATCATCTAATAATTAGAAAATATTAATTAAATATTTTTATCCGGACACTTTATTTTTTATATTGCTGCTATGCAAATATGCAAGTAACCATTTCAATGTACCATTTACACCTTCTATATCCTGTGCATGTGACAAATAAACTTAGATTTTATTTGATATAGTGTGTGTTTACCAGAGACTAACAACATGACCTGCACCAAAGTCAGATTAGGATATAGGCCAAGGACTAGATAAAGTGTATATTTACCTGGAGTTTTTCCTTATTGTAAGCTACTCTACTTTCACCACTTTTAGTCTTGGAATCTTTGGTGGTTTAACCTTACTCACTCTGTTTAGCACATGCCCTCACGTGAATCCTTAAAGAGATGGGTGGGGCTAAGGCTTAAGAGGGTGTGAACTATGCTGAATAGGTAGTAGTAGTAGTATCAAAACATTCAAGGGACATTTTCTTAAAAGTGGTGTTACAAGTTTATCAACTTTCAAAGTAGAATTACTTCCCCATTGTTCCCCAACTGCAGTACATTATATACCATTTTGTAGCTCTGAGTCTCTACTTTAAAAAAAACACATTTTCAAATGTTGCATCATAAGACCGAATCGAGGTGGTCGGTCACATATCCAAATCGAATGTTTTTTTGTTTGTCACGTCATTCTTGCGTGAAAAGGCCAGGATGGGGGGCCGTTTCTGAGACACTGGATCTGGCACGCATGGCACTGACCATCACACTCAAAGTCACTTAAGTCACTTGTTTTTTCCACATTCTAACGTGTTCCACATTCTAACATTCTAACGTGTATTCTAACGTAATCACTACCGTTTACTGTTGATGAGTATTGAGTGAAACTAAGAGATTTGGGAAGGTTTAGGAATGTGCCCTGAGGAGAGATAAAAGTATGGTTTTCCAATGCCTCGCAAAGAAGGGCACCTATTGGTAGATGGGTATTATTTTTTTATATGCAGACATTGAATATCCCTTTGAGCATGGTGAAGTTATTAATAACACTTTGGATGGTGGATCAATACACTCAGTCACTACAAAGATACAGACGTCCTTCTTAACTCAGTTTCCGGAGAGGAAGAAAACCGCTCAGGGATTTCCCCATGCCAAAATAGTTACAGAGTTTAATGGCTGTGATAGGATAAAACTGAGGATGGATCAACCACATTGACAGAGTGAAAAGAAGGAATTCTGTACAGAAACATGAATCCTGTTTGCAACAAGGCACTAAAGTAATAATGCAAAAAATGTGGCAAAGCAATTTACTTTTGTCCTGAATACAACGTTTTATAATTGGGGCAAATCCAATACAACACATTACTGAGTACACTCTCTGTATTTTATGGATATGTTATGGATATGCTTGTCATCATTAAGGTCTAGGGAGTTTTTCAGGATAAAAAAGAAACGGGATGGTGCTAAGCACAGGCAAAAACCTTGAGGACAACATGGATCAGTCTGCTTTCCACCAGCAACTGGGAGATGAATTCACCTTTCAGCAGGACAATAACCTAAAACACAAAGCCAAATCTACACTGGAGCTGCTTAACATGAAGACAGTGAATGTTTCTGAGTGGCCGAGTTACAGTTTTGACTTAAATCTGCTTGAAAATCTATGGCAAGACTTGAAAATGATTGTCTAGCAATGACCAACATCCAATTTGACAGAGCTTGAAGAATTTCTTGAGTGTGGTGTGATCGTTTTTTGAAAAGAATAATTGGCAAATATTAAACAATCCAGGTGTGCAAATCTCTTAGAGACTTACCCAGAATTACTCACAGCTGTAATCGCTGCCAAAGACGATTCTAACATATATTGACTCAGGGGTGTGAACACTTATGTAAATGGGATATGTCTGTATTTCATTTTCAATACATTTGTAAATGTATTGTCATTATGGGGTATTGTGTGTAGATGGGTGAGAAAAAAAAATATATTAATCCTTTTTGAATTCAGGCTGTAGCACAACAAAATGTGGAATAAGTCAAGGGGTATGAATACTTTCTGAAGGCACTGTATGTTGTAAATGGAAACTTGTCACTCAGACAAGCTTCCATTTCTGTATCATTAAATGAGGCATAGCTTTTTCCAGTATATGCTTTTATGTTGTTTGAGTACAACAAACCTGTACTCTTCAATGGCCATGAACATTCAATGTAACCAGTACTCTTCAAGTATACATTTTTATTATTATATAATTTTCCTTGTTTCAGGTCATCATTCACAAATTGTACATATATTTTAATTCCAAAATAACATAACCAACAAACACCAAAACAAAAGCATACAAAAGCAATAACAATTATACATTACCTTTCAGTTCTCTGCACTTAATTTTCCATTACTTTAATATTTCAATAACATTGTTATTTTGTATTTTCCTTACATACCTTAAATCATTTGACTGTCGCAAAATGTGTGGCTTTAGTGTGTAAAATACCCCTCAAAGAGTATAGAGGCCTATACAACAATATATTTATTGTACTGTATACAAGAAAGAGACCAGGTCCAGTTGACCAATAAATTCATAAAATGTGTATATTGACACTTCTTAGGGTATCTGCAAGATTAGGAGGAAGGGATAGTAAAAAGGGATCCCATATTGCATAGAACTCGCCTTCCTTGTTCCTAAATATAGCACAATGTTCTCCTTTGGTAACACAAGATCTCACAGTACCATTGATTTATTGTTGGTGGCTGGTCTTTCATCTGGTTAAGGAAAACGCATTTGCAGGCCACAAAGAGTAATTTCTTAAGATTGAGCTGTGCTAAGGTAAGTGAGGGCCTGTTCACGACGACAACTAGTGGAAATAGCCATGGGTCCATCCACTATTATAAGACATGAACATGCCCTCCAACTACATTTTGACATTTTCCCAGAAAGTTGTAATTAAAGTCCAAAACAGATGGCCACGAGTGCCTTTTCCTTCTTATACTGACTGCAAGTGTCAGAGAACTCTTCATTCATTTATTACATATAATGGGAGTCCAATGAACCGACTTGCATAATCGTATATTGGATCTCTTGCACCTTGTTGCAGGTGAACAGTTGTCTTGTGTGTTAAGGTCATTCCGCTTTCATCAGGAGATTGTCCACTGGGGATAACCAGTACTCTTTAGTGGGCAGTCACATAGCTTTGTTAAGGGTTTTAGGGCTTCACAGATAATGGGAGATACTTCTCCTAGATTAAATATCACTTAGAAAGAACTTCTCGGGATATACAGCATGATGCGTATGTATACTAACGAGGGTGTGCTGTTGAGAAATCCCCCGGTGAGGGCTGAGAGGTATAAATAAACTCTTAGTCTAGGACCGGATGTGTTTCCATGGTCCCAGAGCAACTCAAAAATACAGCCTCAATGACTGGCACACATGAGGTCCACATGAGGTCTGTACGTTGTTCCTCTGTGTTTTGGCAGGGGCCAATTGCTCTGCCCTCTCCCCCTCTCCCCTTCTCCCAGAGGACACTGAACAGCATCCAAAGTCAACAATCTGAACCAAACTACATGTCTCATTTATAACTCTCTGCTCCCCATGTGCACATGTTGCATATGTCCACTGTTTATCTTGAAATTCTGGAACTTTCTGTTATGAATACTGTCCCACACCAACACAGCTTTACAGACAGAGTGTTGGTGTTGAATCAAATTGAATCACTCCCTGCCTTCCTCCCGGAATGTCGGTCGCAGCCTCCAGAGTAGAAGGTGTGGGAGTTGTGATTGTTTGCAGGAAACACAGTGGAGCTTTCCTCTACACCAGAGACTCAGTGCCAAGCCACTCACCCCAGTCCTTCTATAGCATCAGCCTACTACAGCATTATGATTGGTTGTGTCATCTCTTGGACAACAGATAATGATTTGTGTGTGTTAAATGTAAGCAAAGATCAATTCTAATAAAAATGTTGCAACTCTTGAGTTACTGGAAAAGTAGGGTGACAACCCCCGGCACAATCTCTATGTTGCATTTACAATCTCTATATCTATCTACATGAGAAAGGATCGCTATAAGCCTTGATTAAACTGTGAACCACCTGTAAAACATGTTATGCCTGAGAACTAGACTGATGAAGTATGTACCAATTACGCAAAACACTTCAAACGTTCCATCAACCATCTGAGAAACACCCTCTCAATTCTAACCAGCCTCTGAATACCACACACCTACTAGATACACACTATACATAATAGGTGTAGAAAAAAAATCCTTCAAAAAGGTAGACCCCTCAACAGTTGAAATACTGTATTTGGCATGACCCCTAAAGGAAGAATTTGCTAGGTATGGTTGCCTGGGGCTATGGTAAACAAACACAAATGGAAAGTTTAAAGTTCAGAGAGGGAATGAAAGGTGATGCACCTGGTACGTGAGAGAGAGTTTTAATGGTTTTACTTAGCCACGCCCACTTACAATGACACTGACCCAGTATATAGCTTCCTCTCTTAATTCTTATGTTTTCTTTATTATACAGTATATATATATATATATATATTTGTTCAGATTTGTTATTATTGGTTATGTCATGACTCTCGCTCCCGGGTGGGGATCAAATATAGTGCCCCTCTCTCCCACCAGAGAGCAAGGGGGGAAGTTGGGTTTATTTTTTATTTACATTCTTTAGCTAACCAGGTAGACCAGTTGAGAACAAGTTCTCATTTACAACTGCGACCTGGCCAAGATAATGCAAAAGCAGTGCGACAAAAACAACACATAAACAAATGTACAGTCAATAACACAGTAGAGAAATCTGTATACAGTGGTGCAAATTAAGTAAGGAGGTAAGGCAATAAATAGGCCAATAGTGGCAAAGTAATTACAATTTAGCAATTAACACTGGAGTGATATACAGTGGGGCAAAAAAGTATTTAGTCAGCCACCAATTGTGCAAGTTCTCCCACTTAAAAAAATGAGAGAGGCCTGTAATTTTCATCATAGGTACACTTCAACTATGACAGACAAAATGAGGGAAAAAAATCCAGAAAATCACATTGTAGGATTTTTAATGAATTTATTTGCAAATTATGGTGGAAAATAAGTATTTGGTCAATAACAGTTTGGGTCTAGAGTGTCTCCCCCTTTGAAGAGGGGGATGACCGCGGCCCCTTTCCAATCTTTAGGAATCTCAGACGATACGAAAGAGAGGTTAAACAGACTAGTAAAAGGGGTTGCGACAATGGCGGCGGATAATTTTAGGAAGAGAGGGGCCAGATTGTCAAGCCCAGCTGATTTGTAGGGATCCAGATATTGCAGCTCTTCCAGGACATCAGCTGTCTGGATTTGGGTGAAGGAGAAGCAGGGGGGGGCTTGGGCCAGTTGCTGCGGGGGGTGCAGAGCTGTTGGCTGGGGTTGGGGTAGCCAGGTGGAAAGCCTGGCCAGTTGTAGACAAATGCTTATTGAAATTCTCAATAACCATGGATTTATCGGTGGTGACAGTGTTTCCTAGCCTCAGTGCAGTGGGCAGCTGAGAGGCGGTGCTCTTATTGGACTTTACAGTGTCCCAAAACTTTTTGGAATTAGTGCTGCAAGATGCACATTTCTGTTTGAAAAGCTAGCCTTTGCTTTCCTAACTGACTGTGTATATTGGTTCCTGACATCCCTGAAAAGTTGCATATCGCGGGAACTATTCGAAGCTAGTGCAGTGCGCCACAGGATGTTTTTGTGCTGGTCAAGGGCAGTCAAGTCTGGAGTGAACCAAGGGCTATATCTGTTCTTTGTTCTGAATTTCTTGAAAGGGGCATGCTTATTTAAGATGGTTAGGAAGGCACTTTTGAAGAACAACCAGGCATCCTCTACTGATGGGATGAGGTCAATATCCTTCCAGCATACCCGGGCCAGGTCGATTAGAAAGGCCTGCTCGCAGAAGTGTTTTAAGGAGCGTTTGACAGTGATGAGGGGTGGTTGTTTGACCGCGGACCCATAACGGACGGAGGCAATGAGGCAGTGATAGCTGAGATCCTGGTTGAAAACAGCAGAGGTGTATTTAGAGGGCAAGTTGGTCAGGATGATATCTATGAGGGTGCCCGTGTTTACGGATTTGGGGTTGTACCTGGTAGGCTCTTTGTTAATTTGTGTGAGATTGAGGGCATCTAGCTTAGATTGTAGGAGGCCGGGGTGTTAAGCATATCCCAGTTTAGGTCACCAAACAGTACGAACTCTGACGATAGATGGGGGGCAATCAATTCACATATGGTGTCCAGGGCACAGCTGGGAGCTGAGGGGGGTCTATAACAAGCGGTAAAAGTGAGAGACTTATTTCCGGGGAGATGGATTTTTAAAAGTAGTAGCTCTAACTGTTTGGGCATAGACCTGGATAGTAGGACAGAACTATGCAGGCTATCTCTACAGTAGATTGCAACTCCGCCCCCTTTCTTGACAGAAAATGTTGTAATTGGGGATAGAATTTCAGAATTTTTTGTGGCCTTCCTAAACCAGGATTCAGACACGGCTAGGAAATCAGTGTTGGCAGACTGTGCTAAAGCAGTGAATAAAGCAAACTTAGGGAGGAGGCTTCTGATGTTAACATGCATGAACCCAAGGCTTTTCCAGTTACAGAAGTCAACAAATGAGAGCACCTGGGGACACACAGGGCCTGGGTTAACCTCTACATCACCAGGGGAACAGAGGATGAGTAGGATAAGGGTACGGCTAAAGGCTATAAGAACTGGTCGTCTAATGCGTTCGGAACGGAGAGTAAAAAGAGCAGACTTCTGGGCGTGGTAGGATAGATTCAGGGCATAATGCACAGACAAGGGCCTTACATAAATCGAAAGAGGAGATTCTTATGATTAGCATGGTGTCCGAATTGAAAACATCAAAATATACACATTGCGAGATATTTGGCAAAATAGACAGACATACCTATATTTCCCTATAGTAAACAATGGGATGACCTCAGAGTTACATGAGGAATTTTTTGATGTTTACATTTGAACTATAAACAATGTGAGCAGGTCTCCATTGCGAAGCTGCCATTGTGACATAGTACAACAAAATGGGATTAGAACGTTCGGAAGGCGAGTTGGTGCCACAGTGCTCAATAGAACTAATAGGAGCTGGCAGGGAAAAATGCCCTAAAATAAGGCCTGTTTTTTCGTGATTACTTCAAATCTACGGCAGGCAGCTGGGATATATGGTAATATTATGAAACTGGGCTCCACCGCTAATGCAATTAACTACTTTTTATTAGAAAAAAGCATTGTTAAAAAGGTCATGTGTCCAGTCTACCTAGGCATTGGGTGACAATGAGAGAGGCTGCATCTCTGGAAGTACCAGTTAAGCTAGGTGCGGTCTCCGCATATGTGGGAGGTGGGGCAGGGGAGCTAACCGAGGCATGTAGAGCGGGACTAGGGGCTCCGCAGTAAAACAAAACAATGAGAGCTACCCTAAACAACAGTATACAAGGCATATTGACATTAGAGGGAGGCATAAAGCAATCACAGGTGTTGATTGGGAGGGCTAAGAAAACAACGGGTAAACCAGCTAAGACAACAACAACGGGTAAATGGCGATGAATGGGCAGAGAGGGTCAGTTAGCTACACACAGGGCCTGAGTTCAAGGTAGGGGCCGACAGATAAACAAAATGAAGTACCGTGTTAATGAACAGTCCAGTAGGCATCAGCTGTGTAGCCGAGTGATCATAGGGTCTAATAAGCAGCAATGGACAAAAAAGGGAGCCGCTTGGCAGTCGTCACTACGCTAGGCGAGCGGGAGACACGGCACTCAGAGAGCTAGCAGGCCGGGGCTAGTAGCTGGGTCCTCACCGACATCAACGACGCAGAGGTCGAGAGCACATCAACCGAAATACGTCAACAGACCAGTCACGATGGATCGGCGGGGCTCCGTGTCGACAAAGGGTCCAGGCTAATTGGCAAGAGAGGTGTTGTAGTTGGTTTTCTTCGTTTGCTAGCCGGGGGAATGGGCCTAGCTCGAGGCTAACTGGTGTTTGCTTCTGGACAAGGGCATTAGCCACGATAGCCACTCGCTAGCAGCTAGCTAGCTGCGATGATCCGGTGTAATGGTCCAGAGCTTGCGACAGGAATCCGGTGATGTAGTGGGGGAAAAAAACATTCCGATATGCTCCGGGATGTTATCGCGCTGTGCAGACTGGCGGATATTATCCGGGCTATCCGGGCTAAAGCGGCTGGTGTCTGTGCTAAAGGTAAATACTGCTAGCAGTGGCTAACAATGACTAAATAGCTAGTAGCTAATTAGCTGGCTGGCTTCTGAAGGCTAGCCCCTGATGCGGGTTCCGGTTATAATTTCAAAAAGAAATAGCAGATCCGTACCACGTTGGGTGAGGTGGGTTGCAGGAAGGTACATTTAATTTGAAAATGGAAAAAGAGATTTAAATGTATACAGAAACAAAGAAAAAGCTGAATATTTACATGGGACAATAATGGGACAAAAACAAACACGTCTTGCTGCTACGCCATCTTGGATAGACTTGAGTTAATGTCGGTCGTAAACTTTCTCTCTCTTGCCTTTGCAGTATTGAGAGTGGAATGACTTTAACATCAAAACATAGGACATTGAAACAATATTTCTCACAAAGAATGTGGGAAATGGTTGGTGGGGATCTAAGCAATAAATAAACAATAAGTGTTGTAAATACTGTAGCTACTATTTATTCATAGAGGCTTGACAGATTTGCAATTCATATATTTGTGATATAAGTAATGACTTCCTTTCAAACCTTGGAAACTGATTCAGATCCAAAGAATAACAACTAGCGTGATGTGAACAGATCAGCCACACTCCCTCATGCCTCTCATACCACATACCATGACTGCTAACATGACTAGGATAGTAGCCAGCATTTAGAGGGTTAACCTCCAACACAAGAGGGCTGAAAAGAGTAAAGCAATAATGAGAGAGAGACCGAGACTGTAGGAAGAGAGAGGGCTGGTGAGAGAGAACTAGAGGGAAAAGGAGACACCCTCTTACTGAATGGTACAGCTGGCTATTCTATGACCTTGACTCTCCTTAATTTAAGGTTAGTGTGTCTTCTTGGTGGGAGAATAACATTGAAAAGCCCTTTCCGCTCTCCTGAAGTTCTCTTACCTTGCCTCCTCAGTCTTGTCAAGCGCCAGACTGTGATCAGGGTCACTATGTGCCCAAAAACCACCAGGGCGGGGAACATGGGTCCTGGGGGGCTTGCCACAGCTGGCATTTGGACAGAGATAAAACTCAGGAAAACTTTGGCAGCGCTGATCGACAGGTGGGATGGCATGGAGTGAGAGGAGTGGGGCTGTGTGGGTGTGCCAGAGGAGAAGAGAAGGTGGGAGGGTGGTTTAAAAAATAAAGACGGGCAGTTTCAACCTTTCCCGGCCAAAACAGTGAACCCCTAGCTTTCTCTCACTTGGTGCTACTCTTCTTTCAACACGTCTTCTGTCCCTCATCTAGTCCTCTGTGTTTACAACTCAGTCGTTCTCTTCCTTTCTCTTTTCTTCCTCTCTCTACATTCTAAATGTATATTTCTATAATGTGTGTGTCTGTTCTTTAATAACCAGCCCACTCCGTGTTTACAGTATCTGCTTTCACTGCAAAGGGCTGTCTAAACTAAAGTGTATCTAGTCACACTGGGCACTTTACTAGACTCTGTTCATCTGTTCATTAAACATACAGAGACACACACGGAGTCACAAAGGCAAGTTAGACTTCAAATGAAGGAACAGTTTAAAAAAAACGACTGTACCACTGTAAAATGATGTCAAAATCCTATTCTCCCTCTTGAAATAGTAGCACTAAAACAATCTGATAATATGCTTATAATTTAAGCAAACATTGACAGTAGGTGGAAGTTTACATTGAAAGTACTGTGTTCTTACCACATTAAATTGAACCCCCTCTCTGACTCATTCCATCCGAGATGTTCTTTTTGTTCCCCATTCTCTCTCTCATTGCAGCCTAATCACTATTATGTTCCCCAATGAATGATCCCCCTCTTTTTCAACCTCTACACATACAGTACATCGTAGTTCAACTGAACAAGGATTTAGTTCTACAGTATTTCAACAAGGAAGTAGGTGATACAAATGTCTTTGTTAGGTCAATTAAAGCAGGACTGGTTGGTCTGGAAGTGTTATCTAAATGGTCCTGTCACGGAGTGATTTCAAAAGAAGAAAGCCCAGCCCGAAGGAAGAATGGTAATCATAGTAAGGCCCATCATCCGAGGGTAAAGGTCTTTACGCAACCGTTGTGGCATTCACATGCATTATTCACTATCTGTCTCAGGGATAGAGAGGGGAGCGGCATATTTACCATACTAGCCCATCGATTACACTTTCACACAATGTACAGTGTCACCTCTATCTTGCAAATCATTTCCTTCAAGAATAAGAATGAACTAAGCAAAGACAATTTGAAGTGTCATCCAAATAATCCTGCCTTCTAAATCTCTATAAAAGAAACAGAAAGACTACCGGTTAACTTGCTTACACACAACAACAATCCCAAATGGCCTGGCGACACTTGTGGCTTGAGCAAGGCTTGTGCAAGACAGGAAAACATGTGTAGGCTTTATTTGTCTTTTTGTATTTTTTTAAAATCTATTCAGTATTCACAAATAGCCCGGACAGACACAGAGAGCCATCAAACACACACAGAGTTTCAAAAGGAGCAACACCATCCTTTTAGCCAGTCACAACTCTCTTGTATATATATATATATATACATGATTCGCAATTCAAGTCTGCCATAGTGCCAACAGGTTTAAATATGGAATAGAATCCCTACATCGGTAGCTGAAGGTTGCGGTTAAGCGGCAGTGGTGTTTATGTGCGTGTGTGTGTGTGTGTGTGTGTGTGTGTGTGTGTGTGTGGGGAATGTGCGTCTGTGTGTAGTACGGATGTGCGTCGTCCCCCCCCCCCCCCTCTCAGCAACACAACAACATTTCACACACTGCGTTTGCCAATAAAACACACAGACGGACAGCCAACAGAGAGACACTGACCACAACAACAGTCACCCTAGTCGGTTGACCTACCAGGTATGATCTTCATCTATGTTGTCGGGAAAAGAGAGATGAAGAGGAAGTAGGAGGAACAGAGAGAGCCGAATCAGCGGGAATGAGGGGAAAGAGGAGGACTCCTGTTTGTTTGCTCTCCGCTGCCCCGTTTCTCCACCTTCTTAATTTTGACAGCCCCGTGCCTGCTGCTAGGATTTGTCAGCCTGCTCTCTAGTGGCCTCACAATTAGAAGGGGGGGCAAGGGGACCCGACAGGGCCGGGGTGGCAGGGACGTGGAGGGGGAAGGAGGAGAGGGGGAGGCAAGGGGCGGTATTGAAGCTTACAGTGGGGCTATAAATACCAGACAGGGACAGATGATCACACCATCACAGTTTAGAAGCTGATGGAACCACTCTGGCGGCCATTATTTGCTGCCGTAGCCCACTACGCCAGGCTACTTTTCTCCTCAGATGAGGAGATCTTTATTCAGTGCGATTATGTCACAGGTTTCAGCCGGGCCAGGAAAGAGACCTGACCCATTTAAGAGGAATCTGATGATGTATACAGTTTGCCTGAGCACATACTGTGCCTACATACCTGAAGTATGTCCATCAGCTAATACGGTCAGCAAATAGCCTACTATATAGCCATTATCTAATACCATTACGATCAGTTGAGCCAAAAGCCTATCATCCATGTGACATGAAGACACACGTGAAAAATCAACAGGTGAAGCAGGACAAATGGTTCTCAATGAAGCACTGTGTCAATTACAATGTACTCTGACATAAACCTGATGGAAAAGTGAAAACAGAAAAACACAAAACAAAATGACACAAAACGCCCAAAAAAAGGACAATTTCTCATATCCAGAACTGAAACTATTCCGGCTCAGGCTGGCTTGGTGGTCTTCTTTGGCACTGGGTTTAGGAATGTCAAACTTAACTGTCATAAATGCCAGTGAACACACTCCAGTTTAGTGAGAGATAGATTGGCATGACCTAATCCAAGCCTCTCTAACTAATTATCCCCTGTTGCTTTGGGGACCCCTGCAATGTATAACATTGGCTAAATATAGCATTTATTTTTATTTTTATTGGAGGCTATGTATCTAAGTGTGCATGTGGCATTGTGAATTGCAGTATTGACAATGTATGTTCCATTCACAACTTTACTGTCTTAGACACATTTTCGTTGGTCCCCTATGTTTGAGGATGAAATAGGCCTTTCTAAAATCACTATTATGTGTTCTATGTTAACTAGGCCTGGTCATTCGGAGCACTGTAAAACTGAAAATACAGCTACAGATATTGAAGATTTCAATATTTTCTCTGCTAGGAACTGATGTTCTTATCGGATTATCTATGGCCCAAACACAGTTCCTAGTGATATTGACATGGAATAGTTCCACCAAATTAACCAATAAAGAGACGCAGTCATTTCTGAAATAGAGCTATATTACAACACCCCTTGGGGGCTCATAGAGTAGTCCAAAGACATGAGCTCCTATTGGCATTTCTATATGTGAACAGATAGATAGAGCGTTGGGCCTGTAACCGAAAGGTTGCTGGGTCAAATCCCAGAGTGGACGAGGTAAAAATCTGTTGTTCTGCCCCTGAGCAAGGCAGTTAACCCACTGTTCCCCGGGCGCCAAAGTTGTGGATGTCGATTATGGCAGCCCCCAGTACCTCTCTGATTCAGGGGGGTTGGGTTAAATGCGGAAGACACATTTCAGTTGAATGCATTCAGTACAACTGACTAGGTATCCCCTTTCCCCTATTGTTCACCGTTGTGGTATCCATACACACATCACTCACATTTCTGGAGTGATGAGGAGTTAGTGCCTAAAAAGGCTTTGAATATTGAAGACCTGAGAAATACAGCTATCTTTGCTATCTCCCTTAAACCTTTTGTAAATACATTTTTTCTAAAGGATTTTTTTCAACAGAAAGACTGGAAGTAACAAATACAAGAACAGTGTCTAAGAAAGGCACACAATTGGAACATACAGAATTGCTCATTTAACTGACCATAAAACCACATCCATTTTCGACCAAACCACAAAAGGGCCCCATGTATATGTCTAATGAAGAAAGCTCAGATATTCTGTCTAAACCATGGAGTCCCTCTCTGCTCTTGTCACGTTCCTGACCTATTGTTCCTTTTTCTTTTATTTATTTAGTTGGTCAGGGCGTGAGTTGGAGTGGGTTGTCTTTGTGTGTTTTTTGTATTGTCTAGGGTGTTGTATGGTTTAGGGGGTTAAGTAGAGTAGATGGTTTAGTGTTCAGTGTAGGTGTCTAGGAAAGTCTATGGTTGCCTGAATTGGTTCTCAATTAGAGACAGCTGGTTATTGTTGTCTCTGATTGGGAGCCATATTTAAGGCAGCCATAGGCTTTAGCTGTTGTGGGTAATTGTCTGTGTAGTGTTTGTGTCAGCACTATCTGTCTTTATAGCTTCACGGTCGTCAGTTTTGTTATTTTGTTAGTTCGTGATTAGTTGTTCGTTTCTTGTTTGTTTTTTCTCTCTTCTTAAAAATAAAGAAGATGTATTTTGCACACGCTGCGCCTTGGTCCAATCTCTCACAGCAAGACGATCGTGACAGAATGGAGAGCGGGAGTACGGGCGAACACCGTGTTACGCAGTAGAGCGCACGGTGTCTCCTGTACGTGTTCATAGCCCGGTGCGGGTTATTCCACCTCCCCGCACTGGTAGGGCTAGATTGGGCATTGAGCCAGGTGCCATGAAGCCGGCTCAACGCGTCTGGTCTCCAGTGCGTCTCCTCGGGCCGGCATACATGGCACCAGCCTTACGCATGGTGTCCCCGGTTCGCCTACATAGCCCGGTGCGGGTTATTCCACCTCCCCGCACTGGTCGGGCGACGGGGAGCATTCAACCAGGTAAGGTTGGGCAGGCTCGGTGCTCAAGGGAGCCAGTACGCCTGCACGGTCCGGTATTTCCGGCGCCACCTCCCCGCCCCAGTCCAGTTCCACCAGTGCCTACACCACGCAACAGGCTTCCAGTGTGTCTCCAGAGCCCTGTTCCTCCTCCACGCACTCGCCCTATGGTGCGTGTCTCCGGCCCGGTACCACCAATTCCGGCACCACGCACCAAGCCTCCTGTGCGTCTCCAGAGGGGAGGATAGTCATACCTGGGCCACATACAGTGCCTTCAGAAAGTATTCATACCCCTTCACTTACAGTATTCAACATTTTGTTGTGTTACAGCCTGAATTCAAAATTGATTTCTCAACCATCTACACACAATACCCCATAATGACAAAGTGAAAATATGTTTTTATATATATTTTTAAAATATATTGAAAATGAAATATAGAAATATCTCATTTACATAAGTATTCACACCCCTGAGTCAATACATGTTAGACTCGCCCAGTCTTTCTGGGTAAGTCTCTAAGAGTCTCTAAGTTAGACTTGCCCATTATTATTAAAACAATTCTTCAAGCTCTGTCAAGTTGGTTGTTGATCATTGCTTGACAGACATTTTCAACTCTTGCCATAGATTTTCAAGACGATTTAAGTCAAAACTGTAACTACGCCACTGAGGAACATTCAATGTTGTCTTGGTAAGCAACTCCAGTGTATATTTGGCCTTGTGTTTTAGGTTATTGTCCTGCTGAAAGGTGAATTTATCTCCCAGTGTCTGTTGGAAAGCAGACTGAACCAAGTTTTCCTCTAGGATTTTGCCTGTGCTTCGGCTCTATTCCATTTATTTTTATCCTAAAAACTCCCTATTCCTTGCAGATGACAAGCATAACCATAACATGATGCAGCCACCACCCATGCTTGACAATATGAAGAGTGGTATTCAGTCATGTGTTGTGTTGGATTTGCCCCAAACATAACGCTTTGTATTCGGGACAAAAAGTTAATTTCGTTGCAAAATGTTTTGCAGTTTTACTTTAGCGCCTTATTGCAAACAGTATGCATGTTTTGGAATATTTTGTAATTTTGTAAAGGCTTCCTTCTGTAATTTAGGTTACTATTGTGGATTAACTGCAATGTTGTTGATCCATTCTCAGTTCTCCTATCACAGCCATTAAACTCTAACTGTTTTAAAGTGACCATTGTCATCATGGTAAAATCCCTGAGCGGTTTCCTTCCTCTCCGACAACTGAGTTAAGAAGGACACCTGTATCTTTGTAGTGACTGGGTGTACTGATACACCATCCAAAGTGTTATAACTTCACCATGCTCAAAGGGATATTCAATGTCTGCATTTTTTTTTTACCCATCTACCAATAGGTGCCCTTCTTTGCGAATCATTAGAAAACCTCTCTGGTCTTTGTGGATGAATCTGTGTTTTGACCTTAGAGATATGTGTGGGGTACAAAGACAAGCTAGTCCTTCAAAAGTACAACTTACAATGTGACTTGTTAAGCACATTTTTACTCATAAACGTATTTAGGCATGCCATAACAAAAGGGACTGAATACTCAGTGACTCAAGACATTCTAGCTTTTCATTAATTTGTAAAAATGTCTACTTTGATATTATGGGGTATTATGTGTAGGCCAGTGACACACAATCTTATTTTAAATTCAGGCTGTAACACAACAAAGTGTGGGAAAAGTCAAGGGGTGTGAATACTTTCTGAAGGTACTGTAGCTTCTAAGATATGTTGTTGACCAAGGACCAAAATCCAATATGTACCGTGGGAAACACCTAACATCAGCTCATCTTGGACTAGTACTCATTACAGGAACATATGCTATTGATTTGTGTGTTTGTTCCATAGTTTAGACTACAGTGAGTTAACTGTTATATGGAGGCAGTAGATCTCCCAGTCACTCTGACGTGAGCCAGCCAGGCTGCACTCATTACATTGTATTACAGACTATAATTACCGCTGGTTGTTCCAGCCGCCTTTTTCCTCCATGTGAGCCAGCTCTGCTCCAACTGGCAACCACTCTGCCTGCCTACGCTGGAAGACATTACCCAGCAGGCTCCTGTGAGAGGACTTTGTACATGTTACACAACATGTATACACTTCAGCGAAACATTATACTAGTATCTACATTGTTTTAATGTTTGATAAACGTTCCTACAATTGGATCAGTGACGTCAAGCATGTGATGCAATTCACAATTCTGCGCGAGCAGACGAAGAACGACCTCTCATTTCATCTCGTTATTTTGGAAATGCGGAGCAGCACGTGTTTTCCTCATCAGGCGGCCTGTAAGCGCACAGGTGCCATCCCAACCCAGGAGACATGCCAGGTGGTGTCAGCGGAAAGACAGAGGAGCAGCTGAGCTACCCAACTTTGTTTTGAGCACAACAGCAAAGCCCAGATTTACAGTCTTACACTGTACTCAACATGCGATATCACAACACGGGCTACTGATAGCGTGACGGCTAACAGTGCTCGACCCCCATGTTTTTTTTTCACTCGCGAAAGGTCAGGCTCACACACTCACATACACCACACCACAATCGTGAGCCATTAGTATGAAACGGGACAAAGGAGAATCCTCAGTTGCTGGTAGTTTCACATATTTCACAAATATGTGGGAATGTCGTGCACCGTGGAGGGAGAAGCCTAGGAAAACAACACGAAATGTCTTAAATATGAGTTAGGGTAATGGCCTGTGCCCCACTAATCATAAACAATGTAACTTTTGTTTGAACATGCAGTCGTATTCATTCATCACACATGATTGCAAATGTCACAGACACAGCTTATGTATTTTCCTGGGATTTCCCAGATCAAGAGTCACCGTTGGCTCGGCCTGATGTATAAAGAGCTTTAAAGCGACAAGGTGCGAAACCTGTCAATGCCCGATCTAAAGTTCCCTGTTTTGATTTCTACCGAAGCCATATTGACAGACGTCTGAGAAAGGGTTGATTGAGTTCTGAGAGTCTCGGACAGTGCTACGGTAGCAGTGTAAAAGTAGGCGTGGTGCAGAACACTCCGAGGGTATTACTGAATCGTACAGCTACATAATTCGATTTCATACCATCAATACTATCAATACTAATACGCTCTAGGATCATCAGACATGAAGAGACACCCACATACCAATGTGGTGTCTGCTAAACATCTCCATTTGACGTCATTTTCAACCACTGCCAGATATATTCCTTCAAATAGACACTGTGCCTAATGTATCTTACGGTATGATTGACAAACTCCATGATTGGTCACATGACATGCATTCCCAAAATGAATAAAAATAGCCCAGAGAAAGGCACTACGCTTCGACAGTGGTATTTCTGGGGTAATTTGCGTATACACATGGCTATTATGGATCATCCACTGTAGGTGGCAGCAGTGAGTTAGCAAGCATTGCTATTATCGGTGGTTAGGATGGCAGTCTGAGGCATGATGGGCTTTCCTGCCTGATCAGTTACACAGCCTTTTTTATCCCATGATATTCACATAAAGAGGAAGCGTATTTTCTTTACATTTTGCACTGATGCCAAAACAAAAGGAATGTAAGGCCCTAACATACAGTGTAACAATATGCCACTGGATATTTTGAAGAAGATTTTGCTTCCAGACGTGTTATTTGATCCAGATCTCAAACGCTCACAAATGCTGTTGACCGGTTGATCTGTAAACACACACTAACTTCACATTTCTGAAAGTGGACTCATTCTCCTGATGACTAACACAGCTTGACCGCTGCCTGTCATATGAGCAATGCTGCTAATTTACTCCAGACCTGCAGAAGCAGTGTCACGTGTGGAACCGGGGAACACACACCCAGAATAGTACAGCTATGGTATGAGCAGACTATTCCAATTTCCTGTCTGTTCTCTCTCTCACACAACAGTACAGACAACGCCCATGTGTGCTGCAGTCTCTTGCCACTCTGTGCAAGGGTTATATGCTACAGTATACACTCATAAACACCCACATGACACGTCTCAAAAACCAAAGTGTCTACCAACATGCATCTTGCTTTAATAACAGCAAACAACAGCAGAGAAACAACGATGTATACTTTCAGTTTAGTCAAAGCCAACAACATGGGATAGCATTGCCAATATTTTTATGCACATTCCAGCACTTTTCATGAGCCAATCTGGGGTGGGGGGGGCAGGGAGCTGTCAGCAGGCGTGACAACATATTGTTCAGAAAGCCCACCTAACAAAGCCTGTTGTTAGATAACACATACAAAGGCATACTATTATCTGACCCGAGAGGGAAAACCAGGAACTGGAGACCAGCGTTCCAAAAAAATCACAGTGCCAAGAACACAGCCTTCCTAACTAAAAAAACACACAGAGAGAGAGAGAGAGAGAGAGATAGAGAGAGTCCAAAAGCACCACACCCCCTTCTCTCATTCATTCTCTTCTTCCCTTTATCACGCAGGTCATCTCCACGGAGAAAAGACAGGAGGGGAGTAAGCTAGGCGTAGCACATAGCCACACCACAGGAATTACTGCACGTCTGAATCATTTCTGACAGGGAGACAGCGCGTGTGCATTGCCCAAGTCTAAAATCAAAGTCATGTGGCACTGAGGTCTGTACAATAGAATGCGTGTTTCAACATGCTTCGTATGCTACAATATGCTGTTATGCATGGACATCTATCACATTTGCCACTTTGTAGTGTGAGTTATCTCCCCTGCCAGTGAAACTATAGTTGCATGCTCTCTCACAGATGCCTAAATCACAGATTCATTGTAATTGGTTTGTACTCATTCATCATCTCACTGAAACTATCTCTAATGAGCAACCGACTCTATAATAGAATAGATCAAACACTGAAACTAAGGTTTGGGACTATAATACAGATTTTTGCTGACCAACGTAATACCATATGTTCAACTTCAAATGATATACTGTGAAGAGAAGTATAATAACCTAAAACACTGTTTATACCATATGCAAATAGAACATAATAGCACATGGTAAAAGACATGGTAGTGCCATCACCACAACGCCCACCTAAGACTTCCCACAGTACATACAAGGGAGGAAACCTTGGCAACTGCAGTGACATCACACATCAAACACACAGGACAGGAAGTAACCAGGGGGGAAACAAGAAATTCTCTCAAACCTTCTATGAAGTTGGGGAAGGTCTTCTCCTCGGGTACGTCCAGAGAGTGGTCCCAGTCATCGTCGGAGACGGTGCTCTGGGCGGACTCGATCACCGCTCCTCCGGCCAGGAGAGCCCGTTCAACGGCCAGTGCGTGCAGGACATCAAAGTCCAGCTCTTGCCCTGTTATCTCAGGTACAACAGCAGGAGGAACCTCTCCTCCAGCCACTGCCTGCGGGCTAGTGATGTGCTGCACCTCAATCACCTCCTCCACCACGACTATCTTCTTCCTCATGTTGGCCTCGTCTACAGGCTGGTCACAGGTGTACTCCAGGTGAGGCTGTGCTGGCAGAGGGGTGGTGGCTGCAGTGGTAGCAGGGGTCTGTGGGGTTTCCTTGTCCTTCTCCTGCTCCGAGGCCTTGGGAGGAACAGATAGACTTTTCTTCTTCTCCTCTGTGCTCTGTGCTGCTGTTAGAGCGTGTTGTGCAACAACTCTGGGAAGCTCCCCCTGCTCAGTGTGTAGGCTGGCCCGTGCCTCGGCTCCGGCTGACGCTGTCTCTCCGGCTGCAACGGGTGCTTCCCTTGCAGAGGAGGTTTTTGTTTTCGAGTCCTCCCGTTTTTTTTCAGCAGAGAGCTGGGCAGGCTCCGCCTCTCCTTTGTCTAAAGCAGGGGCCCCAGCCTGCACAGCTGCTGCCATGCTGGTTTCCTCAGACCACATTCCTTCCTGAGGCATCTTTGGAGAGCAGTCCATTACTTTTGCCCCAGGGGTGTTTAGGAGGTCAACCTTAACGGCGGCCATGGTCATCGACACCTTCTCTGTTGGTGATAATGTTTTAGCTGCGGGTGGAGATAATGATTTTGTGGTTGTGGTCTCACGGTCTGGGGAAGAAATCTGCTTTTTCTTTTTAGCTTTTTTTGCCTTTGATGAATCAACCACAGCTGTTTCTATAGGGGCTTTAGCCTCCGACACTATGGCAGGTTGTGGTGGTTGCGGTGGCAGTGTAAAGGTAACCTCCACAGGTTTGAGGGCTTCCTGTGTCATCTCCATCTTTATGGTCTTCTGCACTTTCACCATTTCCACTTTAGTGACACTCATCTCTGACACGTGGGGGAATTTTCCAGATGAGCCTGAGGTCACTTTATTGCTCGTCTCAGCTTTCTCCTGCACCTGAGGGGCTGCAATGGGATGGGTTGCAGCTTGTGATACTATAGACTTAGTGTTGCTCTGTTCCACTGCTGGTTTGGGGGTCTGATGATCAGCCTCATTTGATTTTTGAACCTCAGCCTTAGGTTCTTTAGTGGATTCTGGTCCCTTGGGCTTTATTGATGATGTAAAAGCTGGTGGGGGTTTGGGGGGCTCCTGTGTCTCTTCCTCGGGGGTCTTCAGTCCTTTTTCTGGGAATACCTTTGTGACAGGTGATTCAGCCATCACAACCTTCGTTATTTCTCTGGGAGATTTTTTCTTCTTCTTTGATTTGGAGCATTCTTCAATCATCCCTTTTTTAGTTTCAATAACCTTTTCAATAACCTTTTCAGTGACAACACTGTCTCTGCCACTGACCCCTGATAAGGGATCAGTGATATCAACTTTGAATGATTCGGTGGGTTCGGCTGAGAGTTTGGGGGTCTCTCGGGGGACAGTCATTTCTGATGCTTTCTTGGGTTCTGGAATCACCTTCACTTCTGTTTTTTTATCCTCCTTAATCTCTTTAGTAGAGGGCAGGGGTGCTGGGATGGCTTGCTTACTGGGTACAGGATCAGCAGAGACTTTGGGGGCCTCCTCAACTGCTGCAGCTTTCTTGGGCTTCTCTATACCTGCTTTATTGAAAGAGGATTCAGCTGAGACCTTCACTAATGCAGCCCCAGCTCCTGCAGCACTAGCTACTGCAGTAACAGCTAATGGGAGGGCTGTTTTGGAGGAGACTGACTTGATGCTGACCTGTGATTCATGTGTTGAAGTAGAATTTTTCTGAACCGGAACCACCTGGGACCTTTCTGCACGAACCTTAGTGATGATCTTCTCCTGGGAGGACGCCACTGCTTTACTGCTACTAGCCTCAGTGGTCTGAGAGAAGGTAACCGTGGAGGCCCTCTTCCCCTGGCTTTCCTCCATCATTGAAGCCTCAGTGCGGAAGCCCCGCCCCTTCCACAGGGGAGGCTGGGCCTGGGACTCAGATTCCCATGATGCTCTTGGTCTGACCGGCTCGGTGGCCATCGGGCGACCTCTGAACCTTGGCGTCCTGTCAGAGGGGCCTTCCTCCTCGGCTGCGTCCAGCCTCCTGTGTCGGTAGACCTGGCGCTCAGCCATCGCCTCCTGACTCTCTTCCCTGCCAGGTTTGGGGACATAAGATGTGGGGCCATCCACTGACTGGACCCCACGCGCTGCCTTTTGGGCAATGGCCAAGGTTGCTGTTGGACGGTGAACCCTTTGCAGGGAAGAGGGGACGATCTCAGCAGGCAGACGGAGGTAGTCGCGCAGGTAAACAATGCCCTCGTTGGTCAGGTACCAATAGAAGTGCCTCCAGGCAAAAGTCTCCCTCAAGTAGCCCCTGGACTTGAGGGAGGCCATGGCGCGGATCACCTGCAGGTTTCCCACGCTGGGGATCTCTGGGTGCTTGGTCTGGGGCCGCTTGTCTTTCTTGGCCACCATGACACCATCGCGAAACAGGAGCTCGTAGATGGCCCTCAAGTCCACCAAGGGCATCACCATTCCGGCCACCATTGTTGCTCTGTGTGTGTGTGTGTGTGTGTTTGTCTCTTCAAAGTATGACTAACAGCAAAGCTGGAGCCACTCCGCCAAGGGAGGATGTATTACAGGATGACCTCACTTCTCAGTCTCTGAAAGGGTCCAGTGGCTAAAACCGTCTGCACGTGCTTTTCAATCCAATCACAAAAAGTATGAATAAGTCCTCTTATTGCTTCTTCGTCACTCTCTTCTTGTTGCCTTTGAGCGCGTGAGGAAACAGAGAACGTTTTTCTGAGGAAAATGTTGTGAAGAATCCAGAAACTAAGTCAAAAGAGTACTGTTCCCCCCTTTAGTCAGACTTGCTTGGAAGTGAACAGACTCCGGTCTGATGCATGCAGCGGCAGTGACAGAAGGAGAGAGAGAGAGTCTGTGTGTGTGTGTGTGTGTGTGTGTGTGAGAGAGGGAGAGAACGAGAGAGAGGCACACTACTCCAAACGGCTCCTCCTACCTTCTCTCTACAGTTGAGGAAAAGTTGGTATGGAAAAAAAACCTTCTGAGTAAACAAACTTAAACAATGACAGAAGGCCGAAAATGACCGATGAGGGGGTAAATAAATGTGTGCAATCGAGATTAGATTAGGATAAGCGAGTGAAAGAAAAGTCAAATGAATGGAAGCTACTAACACACCTCTGTAGTACTTGAGCATATGCAGGGCTGTTACTAAAAGAAGACGCCCACCCACATTCGTGTGCTCGCACAGTCACTCACTGATGTCGTGGATTGGAACAGGAAAGATTAGCTAGCGACAGTAAAGGGAGACACCCTTTAGGCATACCATCCTACACTGCAGAGACACACTAGACATTTACTTACTGGAAGCTTGGCACCCTCAACTACCCTGGTTTACACATTTAAGATCCAGTATCACTGACTGCATGACTTTTGCCCTACAAACAGAGGATCTGACTGAGAACTGCATGTCTCCAGACCCCATGCCTAAGAAAAGCAGAAATACTTTCTTCTTGAATGAGGTATGACATATATAGATAGTGTGAGAGATAAAAGAGAGATAGGCTATAGCCACAGCTATATTACTGTAACTTGATAGTTAGACAAGTCACGGTTGAAAACACAAATAGCCCTATGGACTGAAATGATTTCACTAATCATTCACTAATGTTTACAAGCCAAAGAGGTATAGCCAGATCCCACTCATATAACTAGTCAAACAATTGATTTAATTCAACTCCATTCGCGTCAGTGTTTTGTTAATAGATTACACAGTCAGCACCAGGTGGAGAGGAAATAAAAGAGTCCCACCAACTTCTCCCAATGTAACCCATTAAAGTGATGCAACGGGCTGTAAGAACCACTTATTCCCCCTGTCCAAACGGCTCATACGGAGGGTTCATGCCCTGATATAGCCAGTGAACTTGTATTACCTGACTCGACTATATAAAGAGCCTGTGCATTATAGCTACCCTTTCACAGCACCCAGTAACATGATATCACATCCATCGATGTGTCAGAGAGAGCCTCTAGTGCAGTCGTGTGTAAGAGAGAAGAACTGGAAACCGTTCCCTTAGGGGAGGAGAGATCGAGGCAGAACATTTCATTTGTCTAAATTATATTCTGTTCACACATATATCAGGTACACGAAGAACTTGGGACAGAAAGTCACCGAGTAGTGCCTGTATGTGAGTAACGCCTGCGGCGACAACGGAAAAAAAGCCATGAGGAAACTCATAGGCTACTATTTCCAACCACAGTGGGTTGCAGTCAGATCCAGATCCATACACTGAATTATTTATATTTCTGTTCCATTGCCAGTGTTCCAGTTTAGAGTAAGTCAAATAGAGCTCACCGGCTTGTAGTCCTAAAACCCGGAAATGAGTTACCTCTGGTTCGTTCAGCCATTCCTATTAGGGAAATGAATGGGGAAAGAATAAGGTTTTGGGATAAACGCCCAAAATAAGGTCTGAGGTCAACACAGGCTTAGGAAATACGTTTTGTTCTACGAGATAATATCAGTCAGTTAACATGACCTTTATGAATGATGATTTTTACGATTACATAAATTCACAAGTGACGTTAGCTGATGAAGATTATCTCATAGAACAAAACGTATAAGATCTTGTAACGGCTTTCCTCCTCCTCTTCATCCGAAGAGGAGGAGCAGGGATTGAACCAAACTGCAGCGTTGTATTTAGACATAATGAATTTATTTAAGTGTAGACGAAAAACACGAACTTCACTTGAATACTTACAAAATAACAAAACGAATGTAGACAAACCTGAACATACGAACTTACATATAACACGAAGAACGCACGAACAGGAAAAATGACTACATAAAACGATGAACGAACGAAACAGTCCCGTATGGTGCAAACAAACACAGACACGGAAGACAACCACCCACAAACAAACAATGTGACACCACCTACCTTAATATGATTCTCAATCAGAGGAGATGAAAACCACCTGCCTCTAATTGAGAACCATATTAGGTACCCATTAACCAACATAGAAACAGAAAACATAGACTGCCCACCCAAACTCACGTCCTGACCAACTAACACATACAAAAACTAACAGAAAACAGGTCAGGAACGTGACATAACCCCCCCCTTAAGGTGCGAACTCCGGGCGCACCAGCACAAAGTCTAGGGGAGGGTCAGGGTGGGCATCTGACCACGGTGGTGGCTCAGGCTCTGGGCGAGGTCCCCACCCCACCATAGTCAATCCCAGCTTACTTCTCCCCCTCAGAATGACCACCCTCCTATTCCACCCACCTAATATAAGAGGCAACACAAAAATAAGGGACAGCTCCGGGACAAGGTAGCTCAGGACAGAGAGGTAGGTCAGGATAGAGAGGTAGCTCAAGATAGAGAGGTAGCTCAGGATAGAGAGGTAGCTCAGGATAGAGGGGCAACTCCGGACTGAAGGGCAGCTCCGGACAGAGAGACAGCTCTGGACTGAGTGGCAGTTCTGGATACATGGCAGCTCTGGACGCTCATGACTAGCTGACGGCTCTGGACGCTCATGGCTGGCTGACGGCTCTGGACGCTCATGGCTGGCTGACGGCTCTGGACGCTCATGGCTGGCTGACGGCTCTGGACGCTCATGGCTGGCTGACGGCTCTGGACGCTCATGGCTGGCTGACGGCTCTGGACGCTCATGGCTCGCTGACGGCTCTGGCAGATCCTGTCTGGTTGGCGGCTCTGGCAGATCCTGTCTGGTTGGCGGCTCTGGCAGATCCTGACTGACGAATGGCTCTAGCGGCTCCTGACTGACTAACGGCTCTGACGGCTCGGGACAGACGGGCGGCTCTAATGGCTCGGGACAGACGGATGGCTCAGACGGCACTGGGCAGACGGATGGCTCAGACGGCACTGGGCAGACGGATGGCTCAGATAGCGCTGGGGAGACGGATGGCTCAGATGGCGCTGGGGAGACGGATGGCTCAGATGACGCTAGGGAGACGGATGGCTCTGGCCGGATGAGGCGCACTGTAGGCCTGGTGCGTGGTGCCGGAACTGGAGGCACCGGGCTAAGGACACGCACCTTCATGCTAGTGCGGGGAGCAGGGACAGGGCACACTGGACTCTCAAAGCGTACTATTTGCCTGGTGCGTGGTACCGGCACTGGTGGCACCGGGCTGAGGGCACGCACATCAGGACGAGTACGGGGAGAAGGAACAGGGTGTACAGGGCTCTGGAGACGCACAGGTGGCTTAGTGCGTGGTGCCGGAACTGGAGGCACTGGGCTGGAGACACGTACCATAGGGAGAGTGCGTGGAGGAGGAACAGGGCTCTGAAAACGCACTGGAAGCCTGGTGCGTGGTGTAGGCACTGGTGGTACTGGGCTGGGGCGGGGAGGTAGCGCCGGAAATACCGGACCGTGCAGGCGTACTGGCTCCCTTGAGCATTGAGCCTGCCCAACCTTACCTGGTTGAATGCTCCCCGTCGCCCGACCAGTGCGGGGAGGTGGAATAACCCGCACCGGGCTATGTAGGCGAACCGGGGAAACCATGCGTAAGGCTGGTGCCATGTAAGCCGGCCCGAGGAGACGCACTGGAGACCAGACGCGTTGAGCCGGCATCATGGCACCTGGCTCAATGCCCAATCTAGCCCTACCAGTGCGGGGAGGTGGAATAACCCGCACCGGGCTATGCACACGTACAGGAGACACCGTGCGCTCTACTGCGTAACACGGTGTCTGCCCGTACTCCCGCTCTCCACGGTTAGCCTGGGAAGTGGGCGCAGGTCTCCTACCTGCCCTTGGCCCACTACCTCTTAGCCCCCCCCCCCAAGAAATTTTTGGGGTTTCTTCTCGGGCTTCCTTGCTAGCCGCGTACCTTCATATCTCCGGTCTTGAGCTTGATTCTCCGGCTTCCAGCCTTGCTTCCTTGCTGCCTCCTCATATCGCCGCCTCTCTGCTTTCGCTGCCTCCAGCTCAGCTTTGGGACGGCGATATTCTCCCGGCTGTGCCCAAGGTCCTTTTCCATCCAGCTCGTCCTCCCAAGTCCAGTAGTCCTGTGTATTCCACTGCTCGAACATACGCTGCTTGGTTCTGATTCGGTGGGTGGTTCTGTAACGGCTTTCCTCCTCCTCTTCATCCGAAGAGGAGGAGCAGGGATTGAACCAAACTGCAGCGTTGTATTTAGACATAATGAATTTATTTAAGTGTAGACGAAAAACACGAACTTCACTTGAATACTTACAAAATAACAAAACGAATGTAGACAAACCTGAACATACGAACTTACATATAACACGAAGAACGCACGAACAGGAAAAATGACTACATAAAACGATGAACGAACGAAACAGTCCCGTATGGTGCAAACAAACACAGACACGGAAGACAACCACCCACAAACAAACAATGTGACACCACCTACCTTAATATGATTCTCAATCAGAGGAGATGAAAACCACCTGCCTCTAATTGAGAACCATATTAGGTACCCATTAACCAACATAGAAACAGAAAACATAGACTGCCCACCCAAACTCACGTCCTGACCAACTAACACATACAAAAACTAACAGAAAACAGGTCAGGAACGTGACAGATCTCCTAAGCCTGTGTTTACCACAAACCTTATTTTTGGCGTTGTAGGCACTAACTCATGGTGAGTTAGTGCCTACAAAAAGACACCGTTACTATTTCTCTATATCCTCTTTCAGGGCTGCAGTGGGGCATAAATATGTTGTTCAGGGCAGCTTGACTCTACTGTCACTTCACAGACAGCTGTCTGCAACAGTTAGCATTGCGCTCTCTGTCAAACTCCACAACCATGAGGCGCATGTCGGCCTTCCATCACCAATCAAGTCATCCGAAATAATCACCTGATGTAATTGCGCTCTTTAGGTCTGTATTTTAGGAATACAGACAACTCGTTAAGACTAACTGCATGCAATTAAAATCCAAGGCGTTCATTTAAAAAAGTGCATACCGCCACAATAATAGCCGACTTCATGAACACCGAAGACTTGTAGGGACACATTGAAATGTTTCTAAAAAAAAGGAACTATAAAAAGCATATGCATGAGCTGGGTAGCAATTGAAAGAAAAGACTGGAAATTGTCAGACCAAAAGTGAGGACACAACTGTTTACCTGACTGACACAAGACTGAATCCAAACATTACAATGTAGATTTTTTGGTGCATTTGACATTTACCTGGACTTTTCACAGCATTTGTCAATCAATAACAACATCTGAAAATACTCTGGATATATTCAACATAATAAGAATATTCACTGTAATTTTGGAGAAGGGGAAACATAAGAAGAAAAAAATTATTACAAGGGTTTGAGTGAGAGGTCTAACTGGTGTCTCCAAGTGGCCACACACCTGTCCAAACTGGGTAATTTTTATGACTCAAGAAAATAGTTTTCAACTGTAAGGGGCTTTTTTTTTTGTTCTCCAAGCTTTGCCACTGAGGAACTGAAGAAAGCACATTTGTTGTTTTGTTTGGAACACAGCTTTGTGTCCCCACCATCACACAATTACTGTTGTTGTTGACATAATCCAAAAACGTTCCATTATAAATCGCAATCTGGGTCAGGTGGATATCATTTGAAAGCTTATTCTATTACATAGATAGCTAAATTATAAAACACCATAACCTTTTAACCTAACATGTCTTTACCGACGCTCAAGCCTAGCAACTCTTTCACAAGAAGTGGCGGTGGCCACAGTTAACAGCGTAAAAGCACAACGAATGCTGAAGGTAACTACTGCAAACACATCCCTTGCGATTTACAAAAGAAATGGAATGGATGACCATTGACATGCTACAGTCTGCCTAACCACAGACAGGAAGGTGGTGCAGGTGTGCATTTGTACTCCTATTAAAAAGGTGCAATATGCAGAAATCTCTTCGCCATTTCCTGGTTGCTAAAATGCGAATAGTTCACCTAATTTCAGTTTATGTGACAAAACAACTGTGGAGAATCATTGTACCATCTAAACCGCTGTGAAATATATTTTCAATTACCAAAAATATTGTGTTTGAAGCTGGTGTACAAAACCGAAAGTAAAAGAAGCAAAAACGAAACTTAAGCAAGGGAAGCATAGAAATAGCTCACATAGAACAGATCTATCGCTTCTTAGACTTGCTTTCAATGATAACGACAGATCTATAAGTCACTATTTAATTTTTCCTTTAAAAAACGAAAATGTGTCCAATTAATCATCCATTTCAAAAGGAATAACTGCATTCCTGCACTGCATCATGATCTATCAGGTTATAATGAACAGAGATTACACGATTACTTTCTTAAGAAAATGTGCTCCTGGTTAAAAACTATAAACTGGCAATAGCCCCAATTTCACTGTGCCATGCCATGTCCCCTAGCTGTGCCCCTCTACCCATGCCAGCACTCCTCATTAGGGATCATTTGCATCCACATGCCGTACACCCTCCTCTTAGAACTGCCCATCAGTGGGATTTCATCCACTGTTTGTGCACACAGTGCTCACTGAACCACCCGATGTCTCACATTGACCTCTGAACTGGCTAAATGCCCAGACCCATGTATAACCCCTTCCTCAAAAATATGACACTCTATAACACAGCTGACCATCAATTCAGTCTTTCAACATGTCATAATGGTTGCAATTGCTTTATGATTGCCGATACTGTATGTTTGCATTATCAGACAAATTAATGGTCAGAAATAGATGTCTAACGGAGGGGGAAGAGTTTCCACTGTACTGAATAAGCTGTTCATTATCTCTGGACTGCTGAAGTTGGCAATGGGACAGCGTCGGGCCAGGCAGTGGAAGTAGACATTGATAATAGATCGAGAGATGAACGAGATAATCAGAAACAAAAGAGAGGCGTGATTGTAGGAAAGTCCACTCCAACCAGAACCTGTTCCTGGTAAGTCTGCTTGGATGTGTCAGAGAACCCACTCTGCCCAGAATAGACATGTCAGCAGCCACACCAGCGACGCTAACTGGGCTCCATGCCCACTGTAAACGGTCTGTGCTCTGGGGCTCAATGGCCCATCCAAGACACGTGCCTACTGCCTGCCCACTCTGATATCAGACCCCAAGCGATTCCAGCCACTCCCAGGGGGAAACAAAGGTCATCAGGATATTTCTTAGAGACCAGTTGTGTATATCTGTTGCATTGAGAGTAATACGTCCAGGAATCAAATGGAGCTGAAATTCATGTGGCTGGTAGATGTAATTACAGCTGCTAATAAATGACTGAGACTCCTACCCTCTGTCTCTGGGAGGAAGAATGTAAAAGTTGGCTGGAGTTGACCTGATCTCAACTTGAGAGAAATAAAGAGAGCGAGTCAACAGGATTTTTTATATTTTTTTTATATCCCGAAACATACAATATACTTGCAGTGAAGCTGCTCAACAACTACACCACACCAGTCATCCAACAGACTCCCATTCAGAGAGACACACGGAAGCATCCAGGGTCAATGCCCTGCTCAAGGACATGCTGACAGATCTCCCAGTAGGCCAAAAAAGTGAACCTGAACCCTCCAAGAACCCCCCCCCCAAATGCACCAACAACCAAGAAAATGAACTAAAGATTTAAAAAAGAAAACAGCAAACAAGGACATCAAGGACAACTAAAACCATAACAGCAATGCCAACTGTATATGTTTGTGTGCATGTCTGGCACTACTACATGTACGTATGTGTGTGTTCTTGTATACGTTTATTTGAATGAGAGTGCGTTTATATGCATGTGTACAAACACCTGCACGGCATCAGCCTCAGGCAAACCAGCATTAGCTGTAAAAACACACTTTTTATTATGTTTTATTTTGACTTTATTTTTGACTTTTATCTTTGACCATCAATCTATCTCCCACACAGCAACTCCACTCCCACTTGTCTCCAATTCCACATCCCAACCCTCACCTTCCCTCAGCTCATCCCATCTATCTCTGCTGGCCACCCTCTTCGGATTTATACACATATCTTTCAACTATGCTGTGATGTTTAACGTACAATTTCAATCTATCTAATCTAATAGAATCCACAGATTGAGAGTTGAAGATAAATACTTTTACTAAGAGTATTAGTATATTAGTAATTGACTGACCCGGTCTCTCCAGATCTCCTAACAGTACTATTTCTAGGGTCAATTTTAGATCAATGCTATGCATTTTCAGCCATTCTGTCACGTTCCTGACCGGTTTTCTGTTATTTTGTATGTGTTTGACGGTCAGGGCGTGAGTTTGGGTGGGTAGTCTATGTTGTGTGTTTCTATGTTTGTTAAGGGTGACCTGATATGGCTCTCAATTAGAGGCAGGTGGTTTTCATTTCCTCTGATTGAGAGCCATATTAAGGTAGGTGTTTTCACACTGTTTGTTTGTGGGTGGTTGTCTCCTGTGTCTGTGTACGTTGCGCCACACGGGACTGTTTTCGGTTTGTTTGTTCGTTTGTTCGGTTTATGTAGTCTGTTCCTGTTTCATGCGTTCTTCGTTATATGTAAGTTCTTATGTTCAGGTGCGTCTACGTCATTTGTTGTTTTGTAGTTTGTTAAAGTGTTTTCGTGTTTTTTCGTCTTGTATTTAATAAATCATGTCATCTCAAGAAGCTGCATTTTGGTTCAATCCTTGCTCCTCCTCTTCGGATGAAGAGGAGGAGGAAAGCCGTTACAGAACCACCCACCACACCAGAACCAAGCAGCATGAATTCGAGCAGTGGCCTGCTACACAGGAATCCTGGACATGGGATGAAGTATTGGAGGGAAAAGGACACTGGGCTCATATTGGGGAATATCGCCGCGCTCGTGAGGAGATGGAAGCAGCGAGAGCCCAGGAGCGGTGGTATGAGGAGGCAGCAAGGAGACGTGGCTGGAAGCCGGAGAATCAAGCTCAAGACCGGAGATATGAAGGTACGCGGCTAGCACGGAAGCCCGTGAAGAAACCCCAAAAATTTATTGGGGGGGGGGCTAAGAGGTAGTGGGCCAAGGGCAGGTAGGAGACCTGCGCCCACTTCCCAGGCTAACCGTGGAGAGCGGGAGTACGGGCAGACACCGTGTTACGCAGTAGAGCGCACGGTGTCTCCTGTACGTGTTCATAGCCCGGTGCGGGTTATTCCACCTCCCCGCACTGGCAGGGCTAGATTGAGTATTGAGCCGGATGTCATGAAGCCGGCCTTACATATCTGGCCACCAGTACGTCTCCTCGGGCCGGCTTACATGGCACCAGCCTTACGCATGGTGTCCCCGGTTCGCCTACATAGCCCGGTGCGGGTTATTCCACCTCCCCGCACTGGTCGGGCGACGGGGAGTATTCAACCAGGTAAGGTTGGGCAGGCTCAATGCTCAAGGGAGCCAGTACGCCTGCACGGTCCGGTATTTCCGGCGCCACCTCCCCGCCCCAGCCCAGTACCACCAGTGCCTACTCCACGCACCAGGCTTCCAGTGCGTTTCCAGAGCCCTGTTCCTCCTCCACGCACTCTCCCTATGGTGCGTGTCTCCAGCCCAGTGCCTCCAGTGCCGGTACCACGCACCAGGCCTATAGTGCGCTTCGAGAGGTCAGTGTGCCCTGTCCCTGCTCCCCGCACTAGCCTGAAGGTGCGTGTCCTTAGCCCGGTGCCTCCAGTTCCGGCACCACGCACCAGGCCTACAGTGCGCCTCATCCGGCCAGAGCCATCCGTCTCCCCAGCGCCATCTGAGCCATCCGTCTCCCCAGCGCCATCTGAGCCATCCGTCTCCCCAGCGCCATCTGAGCCATCCGTCTCCCCAGCGCTATCTGAGCCATCCGTCTGCCCAGTGCTGTCTGAGCCATCCGTCTGTCCCGAGCCATTAGAGCCGCCCGTCTGTCCCGAGCCGTCAGAGCCGTTAGTCAGTCAGGAGCCGCTAGAGCCATTCGTCAGTCAGGATCTGCCAGAGCCGCCAACCAGACAGGATCTGCCAGATCCGCCAACCAGACAGGATTTAATAAATCATGTCATCTCAAGAAGCTGCATTTTGGTTCAATCCTTGCTCCTCCTCTTCGGATGAAGAGGAGGAGGAAAGCCGTTACACATTCCTGAACCTGAGACCAGAAACAGGCTACCTGAGGGCAATACCAAAATAAATGCTCTATTGATTCTGTATCCTCACAACAAAATCTGCAGAGCTTTGAGGATTTTATGCCCCAAATATTCAACATTTTGTTGGTGGCAAGAATTCTATATAATAATTTTAGATGAAAAGCACGAAGTCTTGAATCTTGCATTGTTTTATACAGTGGGGCAAAAAAGTATTTAGTCAGCCACCAATTGTGCAAGTTCTCCCACTTAAAAAGATGAGAGAGGCCTGTAATTTTCATCATAGGTACACTTCAACTATGACAGACAAAATGAGGAAAGAAAATCACATTGTAGGATTTTTAATGAATTTATTTGCAAATTATGGTGGAAAATAAGTATTTGGTCAATAACAAAAGTTTATCTCAATACTTTGTTATATACCCTTTGTTGGCAATGACAGAGGTCAAATGTTTTCTGTAAGTCTTCACAAGGTTTTCACACACTGTTGCTGGTATTTTGGCCCATTCCTCCATGCAGATCTCCTCTAGAGTAGTGATGTTTTGGGGCTGTTGCTGGGCAACACAGACTTTCAACTCCCTCCAAAGATTTTCTATGGGGTTGAGATCTGGAGACTGGCTAGGCCACTCCAGGACCTTGAAATGCTTCTTACGAAGCCACTCCTTCGTTGCCCGGGCGGTGTGTTTGGGATCATTGTCATGCTGAAAGACCCAGCAACGTTTCATCTTCAATGCCCTTGCTGATGGAAGGAGGTTTTCACTCAAAATCTCACGATACATGGCCCCATTCATTCTTTCCTTTACACGGATCAGTCGTCCTGGTCCCTTTGCAGAAAAACACCCCCAAAGCATGATGTTTCCACCCCCATGCTTCACAGTAGGTATGGTGTTCTTTGGATGCAACTCAGCATTCTTTGTCCTCCAAACACGACGAGTTGAGTTTTTACCAAAAAGTTCTATTTTGGTTTCATCTGACCATATGACATTCTCCCAATCTTCTTCTGGATCATCCAAATGCTCTCTAGCAAACTTCAGACGGGCCTGGACATGTACTGGCTTAAGCAGGGGGACACGTCTGGCACTGCAGGATTTGAGTCCCTGGCGGCGTAGTGTGTTACTGATGGTATGCTTTGTTACTTTGGTCCCAGCTCTCTGCAGGTCATTCACTAGGTCCCCCTGTGTGGTTCTGGGATTTTTGCTCACCGTTCTTGTGATCATTTTGACCCCACGGGGTGAGATCTTGCGTGGAGCCCCAGATCGAGGGAGATTATCAGTGGTCTTGTATGTCTTCCATTTCCTAATAATTGCTCCCACAGTTGATTTCTTCAAACCAAGTTGCTTACCCATTGCAGATTCAGTCTTCCCAGCCTGGTGCAGGTCTACAATTTTGTTTCTGGTGTCCTTTGACAGCTCTTTGGTCTTGGCCATAGTGGAGTTTGGAGTGTGACTGTTTGAGGTTGTGGACAGGTGTCTTTTATACTGATAACAAGTTCAAACAGGTGCCATTAATACAGGTAACGAGTGGAGGACAGAGGAGCCTCTTAAAGAAGAAGTTACAGGTCTGTGAGAGCCAGAAATCTTGCTTGTTTGTAGGTGACCAAATACTTATTTTCCACCATAATTTGCAAATAAATTCATTAAAAATCCTACAATGTGATTTTCTGGAATTTTTGTTGAAGTGTACCTATGATGAAAATTACAGGCCTCTCTCATCTTTTTAAGTGGGAGAACTTGCACAATTGGTGGCTGACTAAATACTTTTTTGCCCCACTGTATATCATCTCATACACCCTGTACCATGGAATCGTTACATCAAAAATCTCTGCCCAACTATTTTGCAATCTGAATGGCACAGTTGTCAACATCCTGGTCCTCAAATGAAACTGGTATACTTTCCTATTTATGCTATTTTTATTCCTCCGCCAGTTTTGATCCTTTATATTGGGCTGCCACCTGCCTACTCCATTTTTTGAGGTAATGCTGTAATCAATTGGTTGTACTCTTGGATTGAGCAGACCTTCCCGTACAATTCTGATAACTCCATGAAGGACATAACTCCACCATTCCAATTTACAATGTCACTTAAGAACAAAATACAATACATAAATACAGGTATTTTATCAACCAGCACATTCGAGTTCAGCCTTAATATTTGTTATAATATTTCTTCTAAACTTTCAGGCGGATGAAATTGAAATTGTAGCCAGCTGTGCAATGCTTGTTTGAAAAAGAGAGATACTTTGAAAAAAGTACAATTTTCAAATAATCGAAAATGATAGATGGCAATCTGCACAAAGGCAAAAAGGCCATTTTTAAACAATGGGTGAGCTTTTCTTAGTGATCTACTTGAGAACCATTTTGGGTTCAAGTAAAACTTTTGAATAAGTGAAGCTTTCAGAGAGAGGTTTAGTGCTTTTATATTTAATAATCTCAACCACCCAATTCATATTCATTATACAGATAGGCACGCTTTATTTTGTCTGGTTTAGCATCCCAGATAAAGCAAAATATTTTTTGCTCATATGATTTGAAAAACAAATCATCAGGAGTAGGCAGCGCCATAAGTAAGTGAGTAAACTGAGATATGACTAAGAAGTTAATCAGGGCAATTTTCCATAAATAGACAGGTATTTACCTCTCCGTGATTGCAGGAGCTTGTCTATTTTTACAAGTTTTCTATTTAAATTCATTGTGGAGAGCTTATTTATATATTTTGTGATATGAATACCAAGAATGCCTACTTCACCATCAGCCCATTTTATCGGTAAACTGCAGGGTAATGTAAAAGTTTTATTTTTTAAAGATCCAATACGTAATATTTCACAGTTATCATAATTCGGTTTTAGTCCAGAGAGTACAGAAAAGTTATCTAGATCTTCAATGAGACATTACAGGGATCTAGCTTGCAGACTTAATATAAAGCTTGAGTCATGGGCATACATGGACACCTTTGTTTTTAAGCCTTGGATTTATAATCCTCTAATGTTGTTATTGGATCTGATTTTAATAGCTAGCATTTCGATGGCCATAAAGAATAGATATGGTGACAGCGGACACCCTCGTTTAACTCCTCTTTGTCAATTCAAAACTCTCTGAGATGTAGCCATTATTTACTATTTTACACCTAGGGTTGCTATACATTATTTTTACCCATTTTATAAGAGAATCCCCAAAATATAAATAAAATCCAGGCTTAATTTATCAAATTCCTTTTCAAAATCCGCTATAAATACCAGGCCTGGCTTCTTAGATGTTTCGTGATGTTTTATTATTTCTAGTAGATGTCGTATATTATCTCCAATGTATCGCCCATGTAAAAAACCTGTCTGATCAGGATGAACAATACCTGGTAAAACCCTTTTAATTCTGAGTGCTATGCATTTCGCTAGTATTTTTGCATCACAACATTGAAGTGTAAGGGGCCTCCAGTTTTTTAGATAGACTGGATCTTTATATTTGCCATCTGGGTCTTGTTTTAATAATAGTGAAATCAGACCTTCTTGCTGAGTACCTGACAGACTACCATTTCTATAGGAGTAGTTAAAACAATCTAACAATAGAGCTTTTAGTATATCAAAAAAGGCTTGAAATACCTCGACCGGTATGCCATCAAGCCCTGGGGTTTTTCCAGAATGTAAGGATTTAATAGCCTCAAAAAGTTATTCCTCTGTAATTTGGCCTTCGCACTGATATTTCTGTAAATTTGTTAATTTTACATTTTTTATATTATTTGGAAACAATTCCTTACCTTAATCTTCCTTCAGTGGGAGAGGATGAGACGGAAAAGAGAACATCTGCCTAAATATTCGGAGAATCATAGATGACTCCGTCTTCAGTAACGAGTTTCTGCAAATTCTTTTTGTTAGCGTTCCTGTATTGGAGATTCAGGAAGAATATGGTGCATTTTTCTACATATTCCATCCAGTTCGCTTTGTTTTTGTAACAGATTACATTAGATCATTCTTGAATAAGTTCCTCAAGTTCTTTTTGTTTTTCCTCTAACTTATTTTGCATCTCTGTAGTATCGTTGTGATTGCTATCTACCTGTACTATTAGATCATGTATTTCCCTTGTTAGTCTTGTCTCTTTAGCCAGAAACTTAGCCAGCTTCATTATTATTAATGAATATTGAATTGAATGACCTGTGAAGGTACATTTAAAGGTATCCCAAACAATAAGGGGATTTGATGAACCTATATTATACTAGAAAAATCCAGTTATAAATGATTTTGTGTTAGTTAAAAATAAGTTGTCCTCCAGTAAACCTTGATAAAATTTCTAATATCCCCACCCACGTAGAAATTCTATAAGAGTTATGTGAAGGCCAATTAGATGAGGATCCGATCGCATTCTGTCTCCTATTAAAAAATGTTTAACCTTTGATGCAAGAGAGAAATAGATAAGAAAGTAGTCAAGACGACTAGCTTATTAAGTCAAGACGACTAGTCAAGATGACTTGATTAAGTCTTCTCCATGTACAGTTGAAGTCGAAAGTTTACATACACTTAGGTTGGAGTCATTAAAACTCATTTTTCAACCACTACAAATTTCTTGTTAACAAACTATAGTTTTGGCAAGTTGGTTAGGACATCTACTTTGTGCATGACACAAGTAATTTTTACAAAAATTGTTTACAGACAGATTATTTCACTTATAATTCACTGTATCACAATTCCAGTGGGTCAGAAGTTTACATACACTAAGTTGACTGTGCCTTTAAACAGCTTGGAAAATTCCAGAAAATGATGTCATGGCTTTAGAAGCTTCTGATAGGATAATTGACATAATTTGAGTCAATTGGAGGTGTATCTGTGGATGTATTTTAATGCCTACCTTCAAACGCAGTGCCTCTTTGCTTGATATCGTGGGAAAATCAAAAAAAATCAGCCAAGACCTAAGAAAAAAAATTGTAGACCTCCACAAGTCTGGTGCATCCTTGGGACTAATTTCCAAATGCTTGAAGGTAACACGTTCTTCTGCAGAAACAATAGTACGCAAGTATAAACACCATGGGACCATGCAGCTGTCATACCGCTCAGGAAGGAGACGCGTTCTGTCTCCTAGAGATGAACGTACTTTGGTGCGAAAAGTGCAAATCAACCACAGAACAACAGCAAAGGACCTTGTGAAGATGCTGGAGGAAACAGGTACACAAGTATCTATATCCACAGTAAAACAAGTCCTATATCGACATAACCTAAAAGGTCGCTCAGCAAGGAAGAAGCCACTGCTCCAAAACCACCATAAAAAAGCCAGACTACAGTTTGCAACTGCACTTGGAGAAATGTCCTCTGGTCTGATGAAACAAAAATAGAACTGTTTGGTCATAATGACCATCGTTATGTTTGGAGGAAAAAGGGGGAGGCTTGCAAGCCGAAGAACACCATCCCAATTGGGGTAACAGGGTTTGGGAGCCTCAGCAACTTGACAGATGCTACTTAGATTTAGAAAGCACCTTTTAACCTCTTCTCTGTACGGTAATGGTTAAAAGTGTCATCCAGGTGACTGACAGCTTTAAAAAATAACAAAGGTCAACAGGTTTTAAACCCATAATTCTATATCTCTTGAGTGATCACTTGTTATAACATGGTTTATGACCAGAGCGGCATCAAGTGACCTTAAGGGCCAGAGAGCTCATTCACTGTGGTAACCTTGATCTATGGTGTGTCTTGTTCATTGCAGCTTCACGGGCCATGCCAATTAGCAACTTGGCCAGTCTTGAGTGGCACCTTTGAAATGCAAGAGGGCCAGAGCAGCATAGATTAACCCCTGGCACGAAGCGGGCGAATAAATTGTGATGATCTAGTAAGATCCTAAATGGAGTGCTTCAGGGGCACTGGTGTGACTTGGCATGAAGTTCTAAACCAGAGGAACAGAGAAGAGAGGTGTGGTGGGTGAGTTGGCATCGCAAGGACAGCCTCTGTCGGTAAACCATCAAAGACCACCACAAGGAAAGACTGGAAAACCACAGAGGCCTGTTGCAGACAAAGGAGCAGTGTTTTGTTCATGAGCTGGCTAAAAGAGAGAGGGAGTAGGAGAGAAAAAGAGGTGCCATTGGCATTCCCACACATTGTGAGTAAAATAAACAACTTGACTGTTCTCGGATAATTGAAATTAAACATCTACTTCGACTGCGAGGGGAGAAAGTTATGGCACGTTGACACAGAGGATGTTGAGGCCATGAGAGGTGCACAGAGAGAGAGAAACACACATATTGTGCAGAGATCAATGTCAGACTCCAAGAGCTGTTCTGCAAACTCAGCCAAGCTAGAACTGTCTCCAGACGCTGCCTAATAAATGAAATAGTTTTGGAATCAAGTAAATAAAGTCGGAATGGATAAGTGGTAAAAACTACACGTTTACATAAGATGTTAGTGTGCCAAGCACTTTTCTCTTGGACAGTCATTGGCAGAGTCATTGGCAGTCATTGGCACCTATATAAAAATTATGCTGATGTCACATCTGAAGAATAGCATATTGTGTGTTTTACAAGAGGAAGTTTCAAGTTTCAAGTGTTATTTGTCACATGCAAAAGTACAGTGAAATGCTTATCGTGCAAGCCCTTCCAAACAGTGCAGTATTCAATATCGAACTAGTATAACAATAAAAGTTAAATAAAAAGGAGAATGTAAGCTATATCCAGGGTCAGTATCAATACCAAATGTACAATATGCAGGGATACTGGAGTAGTTGAGGTAGATATGTGCAGTTGAAGTCGGAAGTTTACATACACCTGAGCCAAATAGATTTAAACTCAGTTTTTCACAATTCCTGACATTTAATCCTAGTAAAGATTCCATGTCTTAGGTCAGTTGGATCACCACTTTATTTTAAGAATGTGAAATGAGAGAGTGATTTATTTCAGCTTTTATTTCTTTCATCACATTCCCAGTGGGTCAGAAGTTTACATACACTCAATTAGTATTTGGTAGCATTGCCTTTAAATTACTTAACTTGGGTCAAACGTTTCTGGTAGCCTTCCACAAGCTTCCCACAAAAAGTTGGGTGAATTTTGGCTCATTCCTCCTAACAGAGCTGGTGTAACTGAGTCAGGTTTGTAGGCCTCCTTGCTCGCACACACTTTTTTCAGTTCTGCCCAAAAATGTTCTATAGGATTGAGGTTAGGGCTTTGTGATGGCCACTCCAATACCTTGACTTTGTTGTCCTTAAGCCATTTTGCCACAACTTTGGAAGTATGCTTGGGGTCATTGTCCATTTGGAAGACCCATTTGCGACCAAGCTTGAACTTTGTGACTGATGTCTTGAGATGTTGCTTCAATATATCCACATCATTTTCCATCCTCATGATGCCATCTATTTTGTGAAGTGCACCAGTCCCTCCTGCAGCAAAGCATCCCCACAACATGATGCTGCCACCCCCGTGCTTCACGGTTGGGATGGTGTTCTTCGGCTTGCAAGCCTCCCCCTTTTTCCTCCAAACATAACGATGGTCATTATGGCCAAACATGTGGAAGTGGAAGTGGACCAAAGTGGACCAAAGCGCAGCGTCGTGAGCATACATTATCCTTTTATTATAGAAAATGATGCCAACAAAACAACAAATGAAGAAAACAACCGTGAAGCTCACGAGGGCTAAGTGCCACAAACACAAGTCAACCTCCCACACAGAAAGGAGAGAAAAGGGCTACCTAAGTATGGTTCCCAATCAGAGACAACGATAGACAGCTGTCCCTGATTGAGAACCATACCCAGCCAAAACAAAGAAATACAAAAACATAGAAAATAGAACATAGAATGCCCACCCAAATCACACCCTGACCAAACCCAAAATACAGACAAAACAGTTATATTTTTCTTTCATCAGACCAGAGGACATTTCTCCAAAAAGTACGATCTTTGTTGCAAACCGTAGTCTGGCTTTTTATGCCGGTTTTGGAGCAGTGGCTTCTTCCTTGCTGAGCGGCCTTTTAGGTTATGTCGATATAGGACTTGTTTTACTGTGGATATAGATAGTTTTGTACCTGTTTCCTCCAGCATCTTCACAAGGTCCTTTACTGTTGTTCTGTGATTGATTTGCACTTTTCGCACCAAAGTACGTTCATCTCTAGGAGACAGAACGCGTCTCCTTCCTGAGCGGTATGGCTGTGTGGTTCCATGGTGTTTATACTTGCGTACTATTGTTTGTACAGATGAACGTGGTACCTTCAGGCATTTGGAAATTGCTCCCAATGATGAACCAGACTTGTGGAGGTCTACAATTTATTTTTCTTATGTCTTGGCTGATTTCTTTTGATTTTCCTATGATGTCAAGCAAAGAGGCACTGAGTTTGAATGTAGGCATTGAAATACATCCACAGGTACACCTCCAATTGACTCAAATTATGTCAGTTAGCCTATCAAAAGCTTCTTAAGCCATGACATCATTTTCTGGAATTTTCCAAGCTTTTAAAGGCACAGTCAACTTAGTGTATGTAAACTTCTGACCCACTGGAATTGTGATAAAGTGTAGTATAAGTGAAATCATCTGGAAAAATTACTTGTGTCATGCACAAAGTAGATGTCCTAACCGACTTGCCAAAACTATAGTTTGTTAACAAGAAATTTGTGGAGTGGTTGGAAAAATAGTTTTAATGACTCCAACCTAAGTGTATGTAAACTTCCGACTTCAACTGTACATGTAGGCAGGGATTAGGAGAAAGTGCCTGGTAGCAGGAGAAAATAATAATAATATTAATAATAGTAAACAATATGGCAGCAGCATAAGTGGTGGCTGGGTGTGTGCGTGATGGTGAATGTGTGTACAGGTGTTAGTGTGAGAGTGTGCAAGAGTATCACCGTAGGCATGATAGGTGGATATACGTGTAAACAGGGCTGAAAAGTGACTGATAACAAGAATATAGCTAACAAATACTTATGGTAATATACTAATGGTCATATATATGTTAACAGCAGTAAGTGACCAGTAGCAGGATAAATAGATAGATACTAATAATGGCGATCAATAATCAATGAACAGTAGCCTAGTGGTATTAATAATCATTTTAGCAGCAGCGTAGGTGTAAGGGAGAGCAGCTTGGCTGTTGTCGAGTTCTCAGAGGCACAAAACACACATGGAAAACCTATAAATTGGGTGCAGAGCTTGAGGTAAAAAACAACTTCTCCTTTTCCAGAGTGGAAAGTGGATATGAAGTCAGAGATTATCCCTCACCCAACGAATATAAGCACCTCTCCCTCTCCCAGTGTTGCTACTTGTCTAATTTAATGAGCTGACATTTGGTGGGGGACAGTGGTGTGCGCGCTGACCAACCTAACTGTAACTGCGCCCCCTGTAGTCCCTGGCAGAGGAGGTTCCCAATGGAACTCACTATGGGCAAGGGCTGAAACCATGGGCATGCAGATTTACAGTATATTACATTATGGTACCATATTTATCAACTATATCATTACTATTGTAAAAACCTGTCAGACTATTGAGCAAAGCTTCATTTCACATCAATGTTTCAATTCTGAAGAGAAAAAGTAAGATGTGTATGCCAAAACTCTCATATTTTCATGTAACATTTCATAATGAAAATCAGGTTTGAGAGTTTGGTGGTACATTTTGTACACCAAGGCTTTGTGTGCAGTGAACAAGTTCCCGCAGACATAGGGATCTGATCGGAGGTCAGGAGGGAATGTGAAACAGATTCCCTGTGAGAGCCATAGATTTCCACACAGCACAGCTCTGCAGCAGCCAAAAAACATCAGGATGATTATTTCATTTTTTCTCCAGTCAGGATTAACCATTGATGGGCAGACTGTGGGGTCCAATAATCTCTCATATCAATCTCTCCGCTATAGCCCCTCTGGATGGCAGACTACGTAGAATGGAAAGCAGGACATGTCATATTTCAGCCACGCTTAGAACGTAAAAGAAAGTAGCCACAAACTCTATCGTATTTATAATTAGACCAAAATAAATCATCTCAGTCACACACTTGGCTGATGGCAGTACCTGCACAACATATCCGTCTAAAACGTATAGAAATGTGGGAAACTGAAAACCAACTGGGAAAAAATAATGTGGGAGAGGGAGGAATGCTCTGAACAACACTTTAAGGCATGCACCTCAACCATCCACCAAAGGAAATACCTTTCTTAGGAATGTCGTAGCAGTCTGGTTTGTCTCCTACCTTTCTTAGGAATGTCGTATCAGTCTGGTTTGTCTCCTACCTTTCTTAGGAATGTCGTATCAGTCTGGTTTGTCTCCTACCTTTCTTAGGGCTGCGCCAGAAGCGGTCTCCCAGAGGGTCGCCCATTGACCTCTCAGCCATGTCCACGGCGCTTTGACCTCTCAGTGTCACCTCAGATTATCCTGGGTCCATGCACTCCAACCTCTCCAACCCTCCAGACCCAATAGACTATACTAAACCTTCCACCACCTCCTTAGGCCAGGATCAAACCACTCCTCTCCCCCATGTGAAACCTATTGCCCGTCTTGCAGATCCACACTGCATGCAAGATGTGACAAGAAAGAGAAGGGGGGAGGGGGGGGGTGCTGGGGGGGCTGGAACAAGGGCTTCTTTTCATCTTATGTCCAATGTGCCCATAAAGACAAAGCAACATCTGAGGAGGCCTACACCATAAATCTGAGTCCTTGCCAGGAACCAATGTGTCCTTCTCCGGGCTCCGGGCTCCTGCCCGCCCCTCTCTCTCGCTACCCCGTACCCCCTACATCTAAGAGCACCCACACATTGTTCCAGAAACACTCGGTCAGGCGAGACACACACACACACACACACACACACACACACACACACACACACACACACACACACACACACACACACACACACACACACACACACACACACACACACACACACACACACACACACACACAGGGCGCCTTGTCCCTGGAGGCCTCACGAATTTCAGCCTTGCTGATTAAGACGAAGGGTGGACATTGCCATGGAGCGATAGAGAGGCAGAGAGAAAACTAGAGAAGGGACAAAAGCAAGGCGTGATTCTGGCCTGCTTCGCTTATACTCCGTCTTATTCAGTAAAAGCAGCAATACAGTATTGCAATGTTACCCAAGTTCACCCCACAGTCAATCTTCGCCTCTCTTCTACTCTCTCCTACTCATCCCTGAGTTCATGGAGGAGAGTGACTAGGCCTTGTCCAGGTTGTTAAAAGAAACATTCCGTTCTTCTGCAGACAGTTGGAGGGTGAAATGAGGGAGACATCGAAAAGAGATCCAGATATCCTCCCTTACACAAGCCTCCATAACAGTTAAAGCTTGTATTAATAATCAATACTCTCTTTGTTTTGAGTGGCTGAGGAAGGATTACACAAATTGTACATTTTTGGGGAGAGGACATGGTCTGGAACATAACATTCGCAACACATTTGGGACACACGGATATGAGTCAGTGCACATTAGTTCTCTTGTCTGGATGCCTTCTTAGTCGATTTAACAACGCACTTTGAAGGACAAGATCAAGGCAGAAAAGATAACACATTTCAACAACAAAATAATCCTGCAGGCGTCAGACCTGTCTCCGCTTGCTTTCCTAGACAGCACTGGTGATAACTCTCTTATGAGGTTTTTCATTTTGGGGTCTCATTTGAACATGTAGAAACGCCTGTGGCATTATTGCAGTTTTTAATCACAAGAGCAGTGTGGAATTAAGATAACACTACAAGGACACTGTTTCAATAAGAGTTGCATCAACATTGTTTGTATAAGTGTCACGCCCTGACCGTAGAGAGCTTTTAATGTCTCTATTTTGGTTTGGTCAGGATGTGATTTGGGTGGGCATTCTATGCTCCTTTTTCTATGATTTGTATTTCTGTGTGTTTGGCCGGGTGTGGTTCTCAATCAGAGGCAGCTGTCTTTCGTTGTCTCTGATTGAGAACCATACTTAGGTTGCCTTTTCCCACCTGTATTTGTGGGTAGTTGTCTATGTGTAGTTACGTGTCTGCACTCGGTTTAAATAGCTTCACGGGTCGTTTTGCTGTTTTGTTAGTTTGTTTAGTGTTTATTCGTTTATTAAAGAAGTATGTATTCAAATCACGCTGCGCCTTGGTCTCATCGTTATGACGAACGTGACAATAAGACACACTACAACCAATACCCTATCATTAAGTTCTTCTTACACTATTAACCAGGCCGTTTCTGGAGTGATAAGTGCTATAGATTTTCTCCTGTACTTCCTGTCGGAGTTTGAAATGGAACTAAGATGGAGGAGCAGGGAGAAAATGTCCGTCGGGCCAGGAGTGCCAGCCAACACTGGGCTCGGCCCATTTGCGCCACCCAGAGCCGGCGGCTGCTTCCAGATCAGAGGGAAGCATTCATTCCACAGTGTTGATATGATTAAGGAAGTTAAACTACACAGCATGGGGAAGGCACAGCAGAGGAAGGATCTGGGTGACAAAGGAAAAAAAAGTCTCACACTCAAAAGTGTCCCACAGTAAAACAAAGGGCAGCAGTTAAGTCACAGTGTTGAGAGAGCAAAAGCACAATAAAAACCTTGGGAATGTTTGTGCTATGACTCAGCGACAGTCAGCGACTACAAAACCACACATGGGAGTGGTCATGCTGATCCACGTGTTTCCATAGAAACGCCGCCTGTAAATGGCACACAGGCTACGTAAATAACTGTCCGTGGCTGAGGTCGAAAGAACGCGACTGTTGTCCCAGCAACCGTCGCCGAAACAAAACTGACACAGGATACCCTTCCTTACTGGCAGTGACTGGGGTAGAATTTGCATTGCAACCTGAAGAGGCTTGGCTGTATTATATTTTTAGGCAGGCATCCTGACAATCAACTTCGTCAATATTTAAACCAACAAACACACACACATATTATGCACACAGGGCACAGCGGGCACAGCACAAATGAAACACACACACACACACACAATAAGGTGATTTACTATCTACATTTTGCCAATAAAAACCCCTCCATTTGGAGAGAATGAATCAGTCTCATTCTTTCCTCTGAGCGGAACAGGAGGGAAAAAAATAACTGGAAGAACTGCCAGAACTGTAAAAGCAGCTTGCAGTAATTTATTTAGTTTGTTTGTGGCTGAGAACAAAAGGGTCCTTCCTCTAACAACTCTGGACATCAATGTCAGCAGTAACTTTCCAACATTGTCGTTCCTCTCTAGCTATCATCAAATGGACTGTCTATGAGCTGATCTCTCCACAAAGGGAGCTCTTTGGGATCCCAGGGACAGGGACACAGTAGTCAGAGACAGCAACATAGCAGGGCGTGTTCATTCTGCAGGCTTTAGCTGGAGAACCATAAAGGGAACTATCCCTAAGCTCTCTATCTGAATCCTTATACCAACTATCATGTGTGTACTACCCATCTTAATGATCACTCAGCAGATAACTATTCTGCAGAATGGCTGTGCAGGCCTACTATAACCTACAGTACATCTCTCTCAGCAGTCAATGTAAGTTGTTATGTTTGAGCAGATGTGTGAATAGCAGCCTAATAGAGAAGAGATAAACATTTAATAAAATGTGTATGGCGTTAGGTTAAAGAGATTAAACATTTTGAAAAGTGAGGTGAGCGGGCAAATAAAGTAGACCCTCTGGTTAAAATACTATAGCAACCTTGGTTCGACATCTACTGAACTAATCAATAGATTTTAGCCACTTTAGGGAGGCTAAAAGAGGCATAGATCAGCCATAATCCGACTGGAAGTTGTGTGTCTCTTAACTGGAAACTTGAGGACATCATTTTTGCTCTAAGAGTGCAATGTTTCAGTACAACTTTTACATTTATCACATTTTATTTTAGAGGAAAGTAAAGAGGAGCATTCCTTAAACATTGAATACATAGTTTATTCTATGTGTATGCTCCGAGGGAGGGAAAATAAACAGTTCCTGAAATCCTCTCATACCATTGTTATGGAGGTGAAGAGAGACAGGCGACGCCCCAACGGCAGTGACTGACAGGTAGAAAGGCAACCATGAAGTGAAGTCAAACCATCTATACAGAGGTGCTGGAGGGAGAAATTAATGGTAAAGGTGTACATTTCTGAATGTGAAGGCTGAACGCAAGGGCACTACAGGAAGTTACAATGCCAAGAAAAATCACCAGCAACTGAAGTGAAGCAATATATACACTATATATACAAAAGTATGTGGACACCCCTTCAAATGAGTGGAGTCGGCTATTTCAGCAACACCAGTTGATGGCAGGTGTATACAATCGAGCACACAGCCATGCAATCTCCATAAACAAACATTGCCAGTAGAATGGCCTTACTGAAGAGCTCAGTGACTTTCAACATGGCACCGTCATAGGATACCACCTTTCCAACAAGTCAGTTTGTCAAATTTCTGCACTGCTAGAGCTGCCCCATTCAACTGTAGGAGCTGTTATTGTGAAGTGGAAACGTCTAGGAGCAACAACCGCTCAGTCACGAAGTGGTAGGCCACACAAGCTCACAGAACGGGGCCGCCAAGTGCTGAAGCACGTAGCGCGTAAAAATCATCTGTCCTCGGTTGCAACACTCACTACAGAGTTCCAAACTTCCTCTGGAAGCAACGTCAGCACAATAAATGTTCGTCTGGAATATTCATGAAATTTGTTTCCACGGCCGAGCAGCCTAAGATCACCATGCGCAATGCCAAGCGTCGGCTGGAGTGGTGTGAAGCTTGCCACCATTGGACTCTGGAGCAGTGGAAACACGTTCTCTGGAGTGATGAATCACCATCTAGCAGTCCGACGGACGAATCTGGGTTTGGCGGATGCCAAGAGAACGCTACTTGCCTCAATGGAAACTGCTAACTGTAAAGTTTGGTGGAAGATGAATAATGGTCTGGGGCGGTTTTTCATGGTTCAGGCTAGGCAGTTAGCTCAAGTGAAGGGAAATCTTAACGCTACAGCAGTTTGGGGAAGGCCCTTTCCTGTTTCAGCATGACAATGCCCCCATGCACAAAGTGAGGTCCATACAGAAATGGTTTGTCGAGATCGGTGTGAAAGAACTTGACAAGCCTGCACAGAGCCCTGACCTCAACCCCATCGATCACCTTTGGGATGAATTGGAACACCAACTGCGAGCCAGGCCTAATTGCCCAACATCAGTGCCGACCTCACTAATGCTCTTGTGGCTGTACATCTAGTGGAAAGCCTTCCCTGAAGAGTGGGGGACCAACCTATTGCCCATGATTTTGGAATGAGATGTTTGACGAGCAGGTGTCCACATACATTTGGTCATGTTGTGTATTTGCAGAGATGAAGAAACTTCCGAGACCTTTCCCATGACCTAACTGTGCTTTTATATAAGTTGAGCCCATAGAAACATAATTACTAGAATTATATTTCTAAAGTTCAGATCCTTCTCAGCTTGTTTATTACTCTTATGGGTAGAACAGGTGGGACCTCCACTAGCAGTCTATAAATGTTGGAGTCCTAAATGTAGGAGTCCTACATTTAGGACACATTTCCTACTAAATTTAGGACTAATTTCCTACTACATTTAGGACTAATTTCCTACTACGTTTAGGCTTGTAGGAGTTCTACATGTATAGTTCAGTCTATAAAATGTAGCAGTCCTAACTTCTGAGTCATTACACAACATAAACCCAAGACAACATGCCAAATAGCTAGAGGTGACTGTTAGAACTCTTATTACACTTATAAAGTCAACATCACTGTAGTTTGGTGTCATTGGCTGTTGTAGGTCAAGGATCTGTCACAAAGACAAACATGCCACACCCAGGGAAATGATTGGGAGGATATTGCTTAAATGTTACGCAATAATCCAGCAAAACAATCTCATAGCGTATGTTTTCTTTTCTTTTTTTCACGCGGTGTCTTTGAAACACCTCTGGCCCGGCTCCATGTGTTCAGCAGGGCCACAGGGGCAGAACAACAAATCCACTGCACCCCAAAGTCACAGCGCAGCGGAGCAATTCAAATATCACACAGCGGTTACGGTTGAGAATGATCGCAGAGAGGCGCGGTTCAGTGGTGGTTGAGATGCTAAGCCTTTAGCCCACATCAACTCAATAGCATTAGGATTCACTGCTCTTGAAAAAGGTCATTCTCTGAGTCCTCCAGCGTCAGGCTATTTCTGGAGCCAAACATATCGTGACCAAAAATGATCTAGCCTCAACTCAAGCGTCAATTCTTCTTAATACAGCCCCTGACATTTTCTGGGCTCTTAATATCTAGCATTTGCTAATGTCACCAGTCACCATCGCTGCCTTCACTTATTTAACAAGGCTGGACCGGGTCTCGCCCTATCCTGTTTTACACTATGAGTACCTAGCAAAGCAAACACACTCCTTCCTACAGAGAAAGAGCCATTGCAAACAACAGGCAGAGTACACTCGCTCTTCAGTCCTTCATTTCAGCGCTGGTCGTTAACTTAAACAACGCCGAGGACAGATTCCTCTGGATATAAAAAAGCCAACAGTATGTGGGCCTCTCAGACCCCACCCAGAAGGGGCTAAGGGCAACAGTGTGAGTTACGGTGTGAGTTACAGCGTGTTCAAAGTTTGTCCTTCAGAGAGTGTGGACTTGTGGGAGGGGAGAGAGAGAGAGAGGGAGAGAAAAAGAGTGCAAGGGAGAGAGAGCAAGAGAGGGAAAGAGAGCGAGAGAGAGAGAAAAAAAAAATCAGCACAGTATAGTATATAGTATATCTATGGCCAGCAGCCTATCATGTTTCTCCCCTGACAACTCTGAGATGTACGCTTTGCAGCTCCCCAGAGAGTAGTAGTACAGTGACCTATTATGGCCACTAGAGACAATACATGAAAGTCAACGAACATACGTTGATCTTATGGAGGATTTCGTTTGTGATTAAAAACAGACTAAAATCAGTAAGATAATCCTACGGCTCTACATTCACATGGACACTTATAATATATGGGCTAATTGTATCCTGTGGTGGAAGGTGGAGGTAGTCTCTCACAGAGAGATTCATAGCTAGCTTAAGATTTGATAATGGCTCGCAAGAATAAAGACGAGTGGACATACTGTATTAACACTGGTGGATGGAAAGTAATACCAGCCTCCCTAGAGAGGAATTTAATGCCAACCAGATGGATTTACCGTCAAAATAACCTCCCTTGGATTGTCTAACAGAAAGAGGACACATGCAAGGCATGCCCAGGTTTTTTGCAAGCCCTCAGGTGCTGAAATGACAGGTGCTGTCTAGAACTTAAAAGGGTGCTTCAACTGTTCCCACAGCAGAACCATTTGAAGAACCCTTTTGGGTTCCAGGTAGAATCCTTTTGGGTTCCACGTAGAACCCTTTCCACAGAGGGTTCTACATAAAAGCAAAAAGGGTTCTCCTATGGTGACTGTACATGTAAATGCATGTACAGTCATGACTCTGTTGACTCTAGCTACTTGAAAGTAAATTGCTAAACTGAAAATTCCTTTCTAGCTGTGTCAGACCCCCCCCCACACACACATTCTTCACATACTGATTTCACAAAATGCAAAGTCCAAAGTTAGAGCACATGTGTGCTCCTCTACCAAAACTGCAGCATGGTGGTGACCTCTCCCAGTCTCCAGTTTTGGGCAAGCCCTCTCACTCAGGTGTTTCTCATTGAGGTGTTACAGCGCCTTCACAGGTCAGAAGGGGCATGTAGCATTCCAGAGAGTTTAAGACGTGAGTTAGGTGGTCTGGAATAGGGCTAGTCACAGCCCAGCCCAGCCCAGTCACAGCCCAGCACTTCACTAGAGAGGCTCTCCTGTTACAGTGATGATTCAGTATGATTAACACATGTTGTGTGTGTGTGTGTGTGTGTGTGTGTGTGTGTGTGTGTGTGTGTGTGTGTGTGTGTGTGTGTGTGTGTGTGTGTGTGTGTGTGTGTGTGTGTGTGTGTGTGTGTGTGTGTGTGTGTGTGTGCGCATGTAAGGAATTTCATATCTACATGCCAATGAATAATTTCCCAAATGCGCCACCTTGGAGACAATTGTTACTACCTCACTGTCCATTGCTGTTCACCTTGAAACACTCAAATATCCCCTATAACTATTTGATACAAGGCAGCTCCCTGCACAACTACACTGCCCTGAAACTCGATGCATCATTGTGATGGATTTGGCAAAGAAACCGAAAGGCGGCACTCCTACATCTGTACACATTGTCCTGTCATCTCTTATACAAATCCCAGCCTTGCATACAGATACCGTATCTGGGCAAATGCAAAACAGCACCACCACTAAACTCATGGCAAACATTGTTTCCATCCATTACAATAACATTATCTGTCCAACATTTTCTCATACATTTACCTTCATGTGGATTCCTTCTATCCCTTATAATGTTATGCTCGTGTTATTAGAGTGTTGTACCTATACTGAGACAGATGGCAGAAGTCCCTGGTGTCCTAACCCTTCCTTCTGATGAGTCAAACAATGGAAGAAGAACTCACCTGAAAAAGACAGAGAAACAAGACATTAGTTCATTGCATATTATTTGAACGTAAAACATATATATATTTTTTTACTAAATAGGTATAGACAACGTACATCTTCCATATGTTCGCAATTAGCAAAGCATACCAAGACAAACATATCAATTTAACAACCCATGACTCTTTCAAAGTCGTCAGTTAAACAGCTGCGTGTCTCAGAACCCATCCGTGTGAGGCTATTAAACTTTCCGTGGTAAGCAGGAGTAAATCTCTAGGGTAAATCTCTAGGGTTAATCTTCTCTAGGGTAAATCTCTAGGGTTAATCTTCTCTAGGGTAAATCTCTAGGGTAAATCTTCTCTAGGGTAAATCTCTAGGGTTAATCTTCTCTAGGGTAAATCTCTAGGGTTAATCTTCTTCCCACTTCGTCTGTGGCACAGGGTTGAAACATTGCCTTCGGTTAAAAGAGAACAATGGGATCTGCCTACAACTGAATTCTTTCAATGTTCCTCTCACATCTGAGTTTTGCAAACAAACAAAAACAATTGAATAGCAGAGTAAGCAACAAGCATTGAGCTTTCAGAGGGGATTCGTGACACTGAGGAGTCTAGGCTATAGCTTAGTAGTAGATGTTTCAGTGATAGATTGATGGTCGTTGTAGAAGTGTGCACTGTATATAATCCTCCTCACACATCAACCTAGTTTGCACTGAGAGACCTAACCCCATGACAAGGCCTGGTTGACTTGCCAACAGTGCCACCTGCTGGGATAAAAGAGTAGAGCCACATGTTCAAAATGTGTCATATTAATAAGCTTTGGCCATAAGTCAACAACCTTACTTTGGGACACTTGTGAGTTTTGACCATTCATCCCCCCCAAATGGAAGTATAATTATACTAGTATAATCTAATACTAACTGTATATCAACGTAGAAATGATCTACTAATACAAGTTCAATGTAACTTTCCTACTAGAGACATAGGCCAGAAGGACTACTTCAAATATCAAGTCAAATACTGACACCTAGCCATTAACTGACACGACACTGTCTAATTTACCTGGGCATCTACCTTTTAAAATGTAGCAAGTACCCATATAGCCTATTGTTGCCTACTTTAGCCTTTAAACCTAAAAGAGTAACGCCCTCGTTGTCACGTTCTGACCATAGTTCTTTTGTGTTTTCTTTGTTTTAGTGTTGGTCAGGACGTGAGCTGAGTGGGCATTCTATGTTGTGTGTCTAGTTTTCCGTTTCTGTGTTTGGCCTGATATGGTTCTCAATCAGAGGCAGGTGTTAGTCATTGTCTCTGATTGGGAACCATATTTAGGTAGCCTGTTTTGTGTTGGGTTTTGTGGGTGGTTGTTTTCTGTCTTTGTGTCTATGCACCAGATAGGACTGTTTCGGTTTTTCACATTTGTTGTTTTTGTAGTGTTCACGTTTATTGTCGTTATTAAAGATGATGAACACTAATCACGCTGCGCTTTGGTACTCTCCTTCGTCCACAGAAGAAAGGCGTTACAGAACTACCCACCAAAAAAGGACCAAGCAGCGTGGTAACGGGCAGCAGCGGCAGCAGAAGCAGCAGCAGCGATGTCAGGATGCCTGGACATGGGAAGACGTTTTGGACGGCAAGGGTTGCTACACATGGGAGGCGATCCTGGCTGGAAGGGATCGCCTTCCATGGGAACAGGTGGAGGCAGCTAGGAGAGCGGAGGCAGCTGCGAAAGGGAACCGGTGTTACGAGGGAACATGGCTGGCAAGGAAGCCCGAGAGGCAGCCCCAAAAATTTCTTGGGGGGGAGACCTGCGTAGGAGACCTGCGCCAACTTCCCGTGCTTACCGTGGAGAGCGAGAGTACGGGCAGACAACGTGTTATGCGGAAGAGAGCACGGTGTCTCCTGTACGTGTGCATAGCCTGGTGCGGTACATCCCAGCTCCTCGTATCGGCCGGGCTATGGTTGGGCATTGAGCCAGGTGCCATGAAGCCGGCTCAACGCATCTGGTCTCCAGTGCGTCTCCTCGGGCCGGTGTACATGGCACCAGCCTTACGCATGGTGTCCCCAGTTAGCCAGCACAGCCCAGTGCGGGCTATTCCACCTCGCCGCACTGGCCTGGCTACGGGGAGCATTCAACCAGGTAAGGTTGGGCAGGCTCGGTGCTCAAGAGCTCCTGTGCGCCTTCACGGTCCGGTCTATCCGGTGCCACCTCCTCGCAACCAGCCCAGTACCACCAGTGCCAATACCACACACCAGGCTTATTGTGCGCCTCAAGAGTCCAGTGTGCCCTGTTCCTCCTCCCCGTACTCGCCCAGTGGTCCGTGTCCCCAGTCCGGTACCACCAGTTCCGGCACCATGCACCAGTCCTACTGTGCGCCTCAGCAGGCTAGAGTCTGCCGTCTGCCCAGCGCCGCCTGAGCTGCCCGTCTGCCCAGCGCCGCCTGAGCTGCCCGTCTGCCCAGCGCCGCCTGCGCTGCCCGTCTGCCCAGCGCCGTCTGAGCTGCCCGTCTGCCCAGCGCCGTCTGAGCTGCCCGTCTGCCCAGCGCCATCTGAGCTGCCCGTCTGCCCAGCGCCATCTGAGCCGCCCGTCTGCCCAGCGCCATCTGAGCCGCCCGTCTGCCCAGCGCCGTCTGAGCCGCCCGTCTGTCCAGCGCCGCCTGAGCCGCCCGTCTGTCCAGCGCCGCCTGAGCCGCCCGTCTGTCCTGAGCCGCCGGAGCCGTCCGCCAGTCAGGAGCCGCCGGAGCCGTCCGCCAGTCAGGAGCCGCCGGAGCCGTCCGCCAGTCAGGAGCTGCCGGAGCCGCCCGCCAGTCAGGAGCTGCCGGAGCCGCCCGCCAGTCAGGACCTGCCGGAGCCGCCCGCCAGTCAGGAGCTGCCGGAGCCGCCCGCCAGTCAGGACCTGCCGGAGCCGCCCGCCAGTCAGGAGCTGCCCTGCAGTCATGAGCTACCCCTCAGTCATGAGCTGCCCCTCAGTCCTGAGCTGCCCCTCAGTCCTGACCTGCCCCTCAGTCCTGACCTGCCCCTCAGTCCGGAGGAGTTTCTTCAGTCCAGAGGCGTCCTTCAGTCCAGAAGTGTCCCTCAGTCCTGTAGGCCCATGTATTAGGGTTCCCAGGCCAGGGTCGGCGGTGAGGGTCGCCGCTCAAAGGAGGACACTAAAGCGGACAAAGACTATGGTGGAGTGGGGTCCACATCCTGCGCCAGAGCCGCCACCGCGGACAGATGCCCACCCAGACCCTCCCCTATAGGTTCAGGTTTTGCGGCCGGAGTCCGCACCTTGGGGGGGGGGGGGGGTACTGTCACGTTCTGACCATAGTTCTTTTGTGTTTTCTTTGTTTTAGTGATGGTCAGGACGTGAGCTGAGTGGGCATTCTATGTTGTGTGTCTAGTTTTCCGTTTCTGTGTTTGGCCTGATATGGTTTTCAATCAGAGGCAGGTGTTAGTCATTGTCTCTGATTGGGAACCATATTTAGGTAGCCTTTTTTGTGGGTGGTTGTTTTCTGTCTTTGTGTCTATGCACCAGATAGGACTGTTTCGGTTTTTCACATTTGTTGTTTTTGTATTTTGTAGTGTTCACGTTTATTGTCGTTATTAAACATGATGAACACTAACCACGCTGCGCTTTGGTCCTCTCCTTCGTCCACAGAAGAAAGGCGTTACACTTGTAGCTTGTCATTGTGTAATGCGTTTATTTCAGAGTGTACCTCAACGTGAGATAGTGACGTTTTTTTTTTTTTGTATAAACTTCAACTTAAACTAGGCCACTATGGAATTTCATCCACTACAGCTGGCCTGAAACTGAAGTCACTCCAACCTGCCCTGTGCATTTACCACCCACGAAGCCCTGCTGCCATTTCCAGTGCATAACCAACACTACGTTAAATCACCACCTTGGTGACGCCTCTGAACCAGAGGACCTCTATAGGGTAGCCTTAAAATAGGCCCTGTCTAAAAGAGGCAATGGTTTACAACAGCCGGCATTTTAAATAATTGGTGATTTATGGACTCATCTACTCATCAATTGTCTACTATGAGGGTGGTATCCTCAGAGGAACTAACACCCAAGATTCCATGATTCAAGATGTTTAACAGTGATGTAGCCTTGTTCCAGATCTGTTTGTGCCGTCTTGCCAGCTCCTATAGGAGTTGACAAGACGGCACAGACAGATCTGGGACCAGGCAAGTGAGTGATGATTGGGGGGGGGGGGGGGGGGGGTGTTCTGTGTGACGTACGGGTTGTTCTATGAACTTTGGAAATGGACAACAATCAAAGAGCACAATGAGAATCTGGGAGGGAAACAATCTGAACTCATAACTACTCCTACTCTCTGAACTCTTAACTACTCCTACTCTGGAACATTCCAGGATAGTCACATTTCCTGGAAGGACGCAAACCAGCTGCACAAAAGGCCAGAAAGACTCAAACCTGTCAAGCCTCAAGGGAGCGCGTCAAAAAGTAGAAAAATGCATTGTAACTCTATCATTGTAATCGGCTATATTCTTAAACATACACTACTTTATTGAGAAATATTCTTCTCTGAGGACACACACGCATATACATTCACATGCCCACATACACATGCACCCACCCACCCACCCACACATCCACCAACCCACACCCACGACAATCAGAAACTCTGCATAATATGCTCCCATTGGCAGTCTGTTCCTCAGAGCTGGTGTTTACTGTAACGCCCATCAATACTGGGGGGACTTGGTGGAGAAAAATACACCCTTGGCCATTGTCATCCAACACTGCCCAAACACAACACAACACAACACACACACACACACACACACACACACACACACACACACACACACACACACACACACACACACACACACACACACACACACACACACACACACACACACACACACACACACACCTCTCCCTTTCTCACTCTCTGAATACAGGCCAATGCATTCTGCCTCGACCAGTCAAACTGCAATCTCAGTCAGACTGCAGTTTTAGGCTTTTCCTAAACTCAACTGGCATTCACAGCCACAAAAAACACAGCCAGACACGCTCCTCATTTCATTTCATGGGAGGTCGATGGAGACAGAGGGACCTTTCACACGTAGACAGACGCAGACGCACCTGGACACGCACACAAACACACTCTCCATTAAAAGACTCTTAATGAGAAGGAGCCTTGCCAGTGGCCACTAGACTATAAATTAGCTTCAGCCTCACATTCAGTTGGACAGACAGACAGACGGGCTGATCTGGAGAGGTCACTGTGCTGCTTAGTGTTTAGAAGAGGAGCCAGAAATGGAGGCCTAATGAGCTCACTTAACCTCTACAGTACATAACTGATGCCAGCTGCTCCCATAAAGCACTGGTCTGGTCTGGATTCGTTTTAGGTGAATCTCAAGTCTTTAGTCAATTCATTGCGTCCCCCCCAGGACATACAATGAGTTGAGAGGGGGGCAGGAAGAGGGCTATCAACGAAAGAGTTTAAATGATGGGGGTGTTATTGAGAAAGGGTGAGAGGGAGAAGAGTATAGAGAAAACAGCAGTGTGTGTGTGTGTGTGTGTGTGTGTGTGTGTGTGTGTGTGTGTGTGTGTGTGTGTGTGTGTGTGTGTGTGTGTGTGTGTGTGTGTGTGTGTGTGTGTGTGTTACTGTGCTTTAGGCTATGTTCAGACAAACTTTATATCCGTCAAAAACAGATTGAAACAACAGGTGGCTATCTGGAATTTATTGTACCTTTGACAGACAAGCAGATGTGTGTGTGTGCACAGTGTAGTGCATCCATCTGTCTGTATAGGCCTTGCTGCATTCTGTGTGTGCAAGTGTGTATATATATACTGTATATATATGTATATATATGTATATATATGTGTGTGTGTGTGTGTGTGTGTGTGTGTGTGTGTGTGTGTGTGTGTGTGTGTGTGTGTGTGTGTGTGTGTGTGTGTGTGTGTGTGTGTGTGTGTGTGTGTGTGTGTGTGTGTGTGTGTGTGTGTGTTTGAGGTAGACAGATTAGTATGTAGTAGAGGTAAAACAGAGGGCAGGTGGGTACAGTTGCTTGATCCTGCAAAACAGCAAACAGATTCACCCACATCAACGATTAGGCTTGGGATTCGTATGACATTAAAATAACCCTTTTTGCTTGTTGGGGCAGTCTAGAAATGAACATCAAGGCAGAGGTATAAGGACAACAAAACCAAGACCCCAAATTACTAAGGTATACACAACCATTACCAGCACTCAAGCTTGCGGTCTTGTCTACCCTGCAAGCACAGACAGAAGGAGCACACAGTAAACTAGCTGAACTGTAGCGTAAACAGCCCATTGGCAGTCAGCCAGGCTGAACCTTAAGAACCAGGCTCAACACATTATGTTTGTTTATGTCATCAAGTTTTATGCACTAATCTCTGTGGATATGCATGTGTGGTCTCTGCACCTCCCCATATCTCATTCCCATACACGTGCGCGCACACACACGCACACACACACACACACAATGCCTTTCTAACCGTGAAGTAAATATGGTGCAGAAGGATCTGAATCGCCCTGGCCTACAATATGCAGCCCCTGGATACAGACAGACAGACACCTGTTGTGTGTTGGCTCAAGTGTGCTATGGTGTCTATACTCCCCGGCTAGTCTAGAGGGTCTGTCACGCATACTCTGCACCTGCATTTGTTTCCTCCACCATTCTTTGGATTTCTTCACTTTCGGCGTCCACATTTGTACCGCTAACACAATCCGCTGTCTTACCTTTGGTCGAGGAGTAGGAAGAAGACATGCCTTAGCAGCTACTGAGACCTTTGGAACCGCAGGAGGTAGGTCTCTTGAGTTCTTGCTGAACCTTTTCTTTTTCTTTCTCCCCGTCTCTTGATCTCAGTCTGCGCAGCCTGGTCTCTGTCCTTCTCTGTCTATCGTTCCTCTCCCTTTCTAACACGTCACGCCTCATAGTTCCACAGAATAGGAGTCCCCCTCCCCCTCTTCACAGGTTAGAGCCGCCCTCACTCATAAGGCCCATGTAAGCACCGCTTGTGTGAGAGTGTGTGTGTGAGAGTGTGAGTGTGTGTGTGAGAGCGTGTGTGTGTGTGTGTGTGTGTGTGTGTGTGTGTGTGTGTGTGTGTGTGTGTGTGTGTGTGTGTGTGTGTGTGTGTGTGTGTGTGTGTGTGTGTGTGTGTGTGTGTGTGTGTGTGTGTGTGTGTGTGTGAGTGTGTCAATGCAGCGCTCAAGTGCTTTGAGAGAGGCGAGGTATTCAGATCAGCAACAAAGGCCAGCGGGAAAAAAACTTAAAATGAACAGAAGAAGAATGCAGAAAATTGTTCTGCATTCGATTCAATGACAAATACAAACCAGCCAACCACTTACACTGTGCACTTGAGACGTGAGACGCAGGCTCGTGATTCAATATAGGGGAGACAAGTGCAATACTTTGATAACATCCCCAGCTGCCATCCTCTATTGCGCGGTTCATAGCTTAGCTAGCGGTGTTAAAACAGTTTGCACCTCCTGAGAGATCCTGTGGTTGAGTGAAGTATATAGCCTGACTGACAGCCAGACGGACAGATAGCTAGACATGCAGACAGAGATACAGATGGACGGACAGACGAACAGACTTGATGAAAGCAGCAGTGGGGGGGGGGGGGGGGGGGGGGGGCGACGACTATCACCACAGGGTTCCACGGAGGCGGGGGGAGTTGAGTATTCTGGCACAGTGACAGAGTGGTTTAGTGGCATGGCTCTCTGCCAACCCTACTGAGGGAGGGGGGGGGGGGGCTGGTACAGTCTGTTTGGGCATGCAGTAGAATCCATAATGTGCCCTATGTAGAAACAATCCACTAGCCCCTTCCCTTAAACACTGCATGTAGATGTGAAAGAATTAGACAGGTGTAAGAAATATGGTAATAGCTCCACCTTGCCCTCTAGTCGACTAAATGTATACTTTACACCGTATTGCTTGCTCCCACCCAATTATTAAAGATCTATACAAGTCTATGTAAGTCTAAGGGGCAGGGCTAGAGGTTGTTTCTTGACCTTTATGCAACGTTTATACCGAGTAAGTACAAAGCAAATAGGTGTAGTGTACAGCATTAGCATTGATAAGTCACTGGAACACTAAAGAATGTGTAGCATGTGTGGTGTATGTGTGCCATGCGTTACTACACGTGTAGCTTCACGGTAGTGTAGTTCAAAAAGGTGCAGTGTTGAGCAGCTGGAGACTGATGATTGTATGTGCATGCAGTTAATAATTTACAGTTATCATGGTCTAATGGCATACTGTATGTAAGCACAACACAAGCTAAGTATGACTGCAGGAGTACGCAAACACGGACCTCAAAAGAGGCCCCACTGTGACCACTGAGCTGAGTGAAACTGTATCTCCACACCAAGACAATGGACACAATCTTTTTTCAAATCTTAGTAACACTAGATGGGGTGGGGGGTTAACGGAGGCGAGGGATGTGATTGTTACGGAGGTGAGGGACGCGACTGTTTGTTTTGTCGGCGGTTTAAAAAGAAAAGCGTGGAGAATGTTTGTCGTTTTTGTCCAATGCCATTTATTGTAACCTCCCATAAAACATTTTTTTGCAAAATACCCCAAAAATCTCTTTCTTTTCCATTGCAAAACATTTTTCTACGGTGTGCACTAGTGAATAAAACCCAGCTGCACCCTGTTTCTGCTTCTGTCCTGACCACATATTAACCACCAGCAGAGGGACACTTCACCCAGCGAAAGCCCTAACCTGCAGCTGTGGAGGAAAATGCCTTATGTTTATCTACTATACTGTCTACTGGTCCCCTGGGCCTCACAATCACTGTGAATAACTGGACAACAGAGGCGGAAAACAGTCCTGTGATGCATTTCCTACCAGTGATGACCATGGCAAAGGAATGTCCTGCTTTCAGGAAGCGTGTAGTGCTGGTGTGGCAGAGTGGTTGTGGGAAATTGTGAACTGACGTGAAACCACCGGAATGCAGGTCTGAATCCCATGTGGTGACATTTCGGAAATGTTGATGTGCTGCCAAGCTTGTTGAAGTTGAACTAATAAAGCTGCATGAATGTATGATTCTGCATTGTTTGTTCAACAATAAATGGGACACTGCTGACAATGGCTATATTCACTAAACGGTTGTTGTTACTAACTAGTTCAAGGGTTCTCAACCGTTTCTGTTCCTACCAACTGAAATGCTTTTAAAATCCCCCTATACATAAGAGATCATTCAATAGAAGCTAGCCTTGAGTGGTTATCCAGGGACAGTGTTTTGATACCTAAGGCAGTATTTCCATATCCCACCAACATACACACATGCTTGCAAGTACGCACACAACCACCCACACACACACACACAATCCATCAACATCTCCCTCGGGATCAAGGCCAGAGTGTTTGATGGGATTCCCAGATGAAGTCATTGGGATAAACTGGGAAGGACAACCGTCGGACGGGAGATCCCATTCCCTGCCCCACCAAAACAAGCAGACGTAAACAATACCAGACGACAATGGGACCAGCAGCCACCCAGCCATTGTTCTACACACTAAAACACTGTAGCCACCTCCGCTAGTATACAGCAGCCAGCTGACTAGAGTATGATAGCGATCATCAGTGATAAATCCCAAGTGTGCTGTTGTTGTTTCAGGACTCTCAGACTAGACAGACGAATGGGTCAGATAAAACTGAACAGGGCGTTCTGATTCTTTCTGATGGAGCAGGCAGTGACGCATCCCCAACCACCATACCACCAGTGACCCATGGGAAAGCCAAACCCTCCTTTTAAGACTTGGGCAAATAACTTCAAAGAGTAATGAGATGTCGATCAGGGCCACTGCCCTGCAAAGGGTGTTGCCTTCGGGTAGAACATTACATTAGATCAAGGTCCTGTTTTTTATTTATTTCACCTTTATTGAACCAGGTAGGCCAGTTGAGAACAAGTTCTCATTTACAACTGCGACCTGGCCAAGATAAAGCAAAGCAGTGCAACAAAAACAACAACACAGAGTTACACATAAACAAACGTACAGTCAATAACACAATAGAAAAATCTGTATACAGTGCGTGCAAATAAATTAAGTAGGTAAGGCAATAAATAGGCCAATAGTGGCAAAGTAATTACAATTTAGCAATTAACACTGGAGTGATATATGTGCAGATGAGGATGTGCAAGTAGAAATACTGGTGTGCAAAAGAGCAGAAAAACAAAAACAAATATGGGGATGTGGTAGGTAGTTGGTTGGATGGGCTATTTACAGATGGGCTATCTACAGATGCCGCGATCGGTTAGCTGCTCTGACAGCTGACGCTTAAAGTTAGTGAGGGAGATATAAGTCTCCAAATTCAGTGATTTTTGCAATTCGTTCCAGTCATAGGCAGCAGAGAACTGGAAGGGCAGGCGGCCAAATGAGTTGCTGGCTTTGGGGATGACCAGTGAAATATACCTGCTGGAGCGCGTGCTACGGGTGGGTGTTGCTATCGTGACCAGTGAGCTGAGATAAGGCGGAGCTTTACCTAACAAAGACTTATAGATGACCTGGAGCCAGTGGGTTTGGCAACGAATATGTAGCGAAGACCAGCCAACGAGAGCATACAGGTCGCAGTGGTGGGTAGTATATGGGGCTTTGGTGACAAAACGGATGGCACTGTAATAGACTGCATCCAATTTGCTGAGTAGAGTGTTGGAGGCTATTTTGTAAATGACATCGCCGAAGTCAAGGATCGGTAGGATAGTCAGTTTTACGAGGTTATGTTTGGCAGCATGAGTGAAGGAGGCTTTGTGGCGAAATAGGAAGCCGATTCTAGATTTAACTTTGGATTGGAGATGCTTAATGTGAGTCTGGAAGGAGAGTTTAGAGTCTAGCCAGACACCTAGGTATTTATAGTTGTCCACATATTCTAAGTCAGAACCGTCCAGAGTAGTGATGCTAGTCGGGCGGGCGGGTGCGGGTAGCGATCGGTTGAAGAGCATGCATTTAGTTTTACTAGCATTTAAGAGCAGTTGGAGGCCACGGAAGGAGTGTTCTATGGCGTTGAAGCTCATTTGGAGGTTTGTTAACACAGTGTCCAAAGAAGGGCCAGATGTATACAGAATGGTGTCGTCTGCGTAGAGGTGGATCTTAGAATCACCCACAGCAAGAATGACATCATTGATATATACAGAGAAAAATTTGATGTTAATCCCGATGTCCTGGCTCAAACAACAAACTTGGCCCCTCATACTGTACTACCGTGACCACCCAGTCCTAGGCTAATCTTCCCTTCCAATTGCCTCTCCATTGCAACTCTTCCCCAATCCCCATCTTATTTAGAGCGATATATCGGTTCACCTATATTATTGGCCGATATTGGCCTTTTACCGAGATATCTGTATCGGCTAATAGTAACTGCTAATCAATAAATAGGAATTGGACCCCAAAAAACATGTCGGTCTATGTTTGAAACCTTAGTAGGAAATGGAGGTCCCCAAGTCAACAGTAGATTGCAGATAAATGTAACAAGCAACAGACTGAGTGATAACAAGTAAGCCAGATAGGGCCTAGTGCGGAGGGATTTTTGAGGTCGGTTCGATTTAGGTATGATTATAACAAAATAATCACGGTTTTCAACATCAAACTTTTTTGGGACATTATTTGCCCAGCGTCCCACATAGTTCTTGACTTGATTTCTCTCATGAATGATTTGATTTCTCTCTAAAGTAATTAAAGTAATTAATTCAACCGACGTCAGGTAAATTAACTGTAAAAATATATATATATTTAAAAATCACTCAGCACTAGCCAGATATCTCATCTGCTGGACTCATATCCTACATCTGCTATGTTCCCTAGGAATTATGTCCTATTTTGGGGAATCCTTGCCCTCTAAACAGATGGAAGAGTAACCCTCTGGATTTCATAACATTATTCAGGGATGGGCGACTGGCGGCCCGCATGACCCCCTTTTGAAGGCCTTCAGTCGGGGTCTCAACCTACTGTTGCAGGTTAGAATAGTAGAATACACAAGGCGCAATTTCAAAATGTGGTTGTGCATCAGCAGTTTTTCTCAGACACTGATAGCTGACATGGGCTAACTGAGTGACTAACATCTTTCAGATTGGTAAATTAGTCTAGTGGCCAGCTATCTAAACATTCGTCGAATTACCCCCATTGATTTAGTTAGTCAGTCTTACTAAGATGTCATATAAAAATCTGCAAACATTTCTCTCCACCCTACAACAAAATGTGTAGAGTTGCAGGAAATTAGGTGTAAAACAGAACATTTGCCTCTCCAGCCCATGGCAAAATGAGTAGAATTGCATGAAATGAGTTATAAAATAGCTAAATTCTCTCTCCACCCCATATCAAAATGTGTAGAATTGCAGCGAACTTTCTTTAAAACCGCTACATTTTCTATACGCCCCATGGCAAAATGTGTAGAAATGCACAAAATGAACTCTAAAATGTAAAAATGTCTCTCCGCTGTCAAGAAGGGGGCTTCTAAAATAGTTTGCTTGCAATGTGGTGGTGGTGGAGGGATCCACATGTGGGTATGCAGACCCGCAAGCAACTGCGGCACCTCATGATGAGATTTTTTGTCGCCCCCACCCCCATCATAGTTGCCCATCCCTGACACAGTTTATTGGCTTGCAAACAACACTATTAACAGCTGACTTGGTTTGACAATTGAAACATCACCAGGAAAATAACCTGTGTTTCTACTTGACCCGCCACAGCAGTGCAGGTACAGTACTATAGATGTACAGATGTCGTATCTTAATTTGAGAAAGTTTCACACAGCAGGAAAATAGTCCTGCAGCCACAGAAAATTAGAATTGTTATGTGGATTATCATTCATGGAGAATTTTTGGGGGGGTTAATATATTTTTCATATGGGCAAATCAAGTAAAAAAAATTGGGGGAAATTATACATTTTAGAAGCCTTTTTAAACCATGAATACACTACACATTGGCATTTCTTGCAACACCAGGATGATCAAATTAAGATACAGCATCTGTAAATCTGTAGTTCAAGGAGTACGCGCCAGACTATCCATGTCTTCCTGTAGAATTCCTTTCATTCTGCCCAGACTGAGGCAGGCTCATACTAGAAAAGCAAACAGCCACTTCACACACAAGGGGGCATGGCATTACAGTACCTCCCATGTACAGAACACTGCCCTTTCATCTGATATCAGATTCCATAAAAGCAACTACAATTTCTTGAGTCTTAAGAAAACTCTTGCAGCATTTCCTTCCTGTCTTTGTTGTCTCTCCTCCTTCAAAACTCTCACCAGAATCTGATTCACTGAATCCCTGAACATGCACACACAGGGTGCCTTCAGGAAGTGTTCACAACCCTCGTCTTTTCCCACAATTTGTTGCGTTACAGCCTGAATATAAAATGGATTAAATGAATATATTGTGTCACTAACCACCCCCCCCCCCCCCCCCCCCCCCCCGTCCCCCCCACCCCCCCACACACACACACACACACACACGTCAAAGTGGAATTATGTTTTAAGACATTTTTACAAATGAGAAAACAGTGAAATGAAGTAAGCCTGTACAGAACAAAAAATATTCCAAAACATGCATCCTGTTTGCAATAAAGCACTAAAGTAAAACTGCAAAAAATGTGGCAAAGAAATTAACTTTATGTTCTCAATACAATGTTAGGTTTGGGGCAAACACAACACATCACTGAGTACCGCTCTTTATATTTTCAAGTATGGTGGTGGCTGCATCATGTTATGGGTATGCTTGTCATTGGCAAGGACTAGGGAGTTTTTTGGGGGGATAAAAAAATTATGAATAGAGCTAAGCACAGGCAAAATCCTAGAGGAAAACCTTGTTCAGTCTGCTTTCCAACAGACACTGGAAGACAAATTCACCTTTCAGCAGGACAATAACCTAAAACACAAGGCCAAATATACACTGGAGTTGCTTACCAAGACGATATTGAATGTTCCTGAGTGGCCTAGTTACAGTTTTGACTTAAATCGGCTGGAAAATCTAGGGCAAGACTTGAAAATGGCTGTCTAGAGCTTGAAAAAAGAATAATGTGCACATATTTTACAATCCAGGTGTGGAAAGCTCTCAGAGAGACTTACCAAGAAAGACTCACAGCTGTAATCGCTGCCAAAGGAGATTCTAACATATATTGACTCAGGGATGTGAATACTTATGTAAATTAGATATATCTGTATTTCATTTAAATTTTTTCACTTCGTCATTATGAGGTATTGTATATGAGAACGAACATTGATTTGAATCCATCAGGCTGTAACAACAAAATATGGAACTGATCAAGGGGTATGACAACTTTCTGAAAGTAACGTACATGTATATACACACACACACAGTACACACAGCATAGTACTGTATTCACAGCAGCACACACACAGGCGAATCCCCACCATGTTTAGCAACCTAGCTGCTCCCATAGACATCCACTAAGTGTGTCAAAACAAGCTGATTCCACAATTACACTAACAAGTGAGATCAATGACGCCAAGTAAATCCGTACTTTGCATTCCTGAGTATGAAGAATGTTGCAGGAGGAATCCTACAACATATCAACACTGATAAAACGTAAGAAGATGGAGGGAAATCAAGAAAGAAGACCAATTGGGGAGATGTAGCAGGCAAATGGAACAAGCAAATAAACAGTGTGGTAAGTGTGGACCACCAGTAAGGTTCTGTGAACCCCAGCCCCCTGACCCCTGACCCCAGGCCAAAGGCCAACCAGAACATGCCTTGCTGGGAAGCTGTCTGTCCTCACACTTTTGTGTCTTTCCTAATGAGTCAGGAGGTGTGGGGGGGAGGCGCTGGGGATGATCAGTCAGCTGTAAAATAACACTGTCAAACATAGTCACACACACACACACACACACACACACACACACACACACACACACACACACACACACACACACACACACACACACACACACACACACACACACACACACACACACACACACACACACACACACACACACACACACACACACACACACACACACACCACAAAGGGCCAGGAAAGGGGTTAAGCAAACACCCACAGGTCAGGAGACCCCCCTCTCTCACGCTGTTGTCAAATGATCCAACATTCATCATACATCCTACCGTGGCGCTTCTTGAAGTCTGACTGAGAAGTAGTGTAGCAATACAGTGGGGTAGATTTGACTGTCAAACTGATATCTACCAGTGCTCTGTAATCATCATCATCAGACTGGTGGTAATTTGATCAGGGTCAGTTTGTTATTGGCATGGCACTCTGTTCACATGGTCTTGATGATGGTAGAGTAGCTTCAGGAACATAATAGAACATAGTTGAATAACATCTGTGAGGAGAAAATAACCATCCCAATCTCCTTGCATATTGATACTTGTCTGTACATTTGGTTGAGGCTTTACCCGTAGCCTAAGTAACACCTACGGAAAATAACATTTACATTGAGATTCAAGGCCTATGCTCAGTAAAGTACTAATTTGTGTTTGATTGATTTGAAAAGTCTAGTCATGTGGCATTAGGAGTTTTTTTGGCTTATACAACACTGAGAGGGGGTTAGGCACACCAACATCTCTCAGCAAAACTAGGTCAAGTCTCAGCACTTTGATTCTGAAAGAGGCTGAGGTATTTTATGCCACCCTGCTTGCCATTCAGGGACTAGCCCAGCACAGTGTGAGGGCACAACCCAGTGCAAACAATCCACACAATCACATGGAGCTAACAGGGGCCAGTACTGTTACTGACTGTGGGCCTGTGTGGCACTAGCAACACCAGGGTTGTTGGTTCAAAACCCACTGGAACCATAACATGTATAGCCTCACTGCACTGTACTTTGGACAAAAGTGTCTGCTAAATAGCACACCTTATTATATTATTACCCAGCCAGATGAGGGCAGTTTGAGTTTCATGGCTAATAAGAAAAATAATTTCATAATATCTAATCAAAGAGCTTAACCTTTGTAATTACAACGAAGATAATATATAAAATCATAAACAACAGCATCCAGACTTACCAGGCATGGGCACACCTACTTTAACTACATGATAGTGTACAGTCGTGGCAAAAAGTTTTGAGAATGACACAAATATTCATTTCCACAAAGTTTGCTGCTTCAATGTCTTTAGATATTTTTGTCAGATGTTACTATGGAATACTGAAGTATAATACAAGCATTTCATAAGTGTCAAAGGCTTTTATTGACAATTACATGAAGTTGATGCAAAGAGTCAATATTTGCAGTGTTGACCCTTCTTTATGAAGACCTCTGCAATCTGCCCGGGCATGCTGTCAATCAACTTCTGGGCCACATCCTGACTGATGGCAGCCCATTCTTGCATAATCAATGCTTGGAGTTTGTCAGAATTTGTGGGGGTTTGTTTGTCCACCTGCCTCTTGAGGATTGACCACAAGTTCTCAATGGAATTAAGGTCTGGGGAGTTTCCTGGCCATGGACCCAAAATATCGATGTTTTGTTCCCCGAGCCACTTAGTTATCACTTTTGCCTTATGGCAAGGTGCTCCATCATGCTGGAAAAGGCATTGTTCATCACCAAACTGTTCCTGGATGGTTGGGAGAAGATGCTCTCGGAGGATGTGTTGGTACCATTCTTTATTCATGGCTGTGTTCTTAGGCAAAATTGTGAGTGAGCCTACTCCCTTGGCTGAGAAGCAACCCCACACATGAATGGTCTCAGGATGCTTTACTGTTGGCATGACACAGGACTGATGGTAGCGCTCACCTTGTCTTCTCCAGACAAGCTTTTTTCCGGTGCCCCAAACAATCGGAAAGGGGATTCATCAGAGAAAATTACTTTACCCCAGTCCTCAGCAGTCCAATCCCTGTACCTTTTGCAGAATATCAGTCTGTCCCTGATGTTTTTCCTGGAGAGAAGTGGCTTCTTTGCTGCCCTTCTTGACACCAGGCCATCCTCCAAAAGTCTTCGCCTCACTGTGCGTGCAGATGCACTCACACCTGCCTGCTGCCATTCCTGAGCAAGCTCTGTACTGGTGGTGCCCCGATCCCGCAGCTGAATCAACACAAATCTTCTTTGTGATCCGAACACCTCAAACTTAGATTTGTCTGTCCATAACACTTTTTTTCCAATTTTCCTCTGTCCAGTGTCTGTTCTTTTGCCCATCTTAATCTTTTCTTTTTATTGGCCAGTCTGAGATATGGCTTTTTCTTTGCAGCTCTGCCTAGAAGGCCAGCATCCTGGAGTCGCCTCTTCACTTTTGACGTTGAGACTGGTGTTTGGCGGGTACTATTTAATGAAGCTGCCAGTTGAGGACTTGTGAGGCGCCTGTTTCTCAAACTAGACACTCTAATGTACTTGTCCGCTTGCTCAGTTGTGCACCGGGGCCTCCCACTCCTCTTTCTATTCTGGTTAGAGCCAGTTTGCGCTGTTCTGTGAGAGAGTAGTACACAGCGTTGTACGAGATCTTCAGTTTCTTGGCAATTTCTCGCAAGGAATAGCCTTCATTTCTCAGAACAAGAATAGACTGACGAGTTTCAGAAGAAAGTTATTTGTTTGTGGCCATTTTGAGCCTGTAATCGAACCCAAAAATGCTGATGCTCCAGATACTCAACTATTCTAAAGAAGGCCAGTTTTATTGCTTCTTTAATCAGAACAACAGTTTTCTGCTGTGCTAACATAACTGCAAAAGGGTTTTCTAATGTTCAATTAGCCTTTTAAAATGATAAACTTGGATTAGCCAACACAACATGCCATTGTAACACAGGAGTGGTGGTTGCTGATAACGGGCCTCTGTATGCATATGTAGATATTCACTAAAAAAATCTGCAGTTTCCAGCTACAATAGTCATTTACAACATTAACAATGTCTACACTGTATTTCTGATCAATTTGATGTTATTTTAATGGACAAAAAAAGTTGCTTTTCTTTCAAAAACAAGGACATTTCTAAGTGACCCCAAACTTTTGAAAGATATATATATATATATTTTGTTGTTGTTGTTGTTGTTGTTGTCTGATATGAGTTTCCATAACCACGCCACTTGCGCTATACAGTATTTGACAAAAATAAACTGACAAAAATATACGGACAAAAAAATCTAAATACAATATACTGCGCAAGGCAGTAGCAGGCACTGCAAGAAGCCCCTGGTGTGACGCGGTGCCTGCTGTGATTGGTTGAGATTTCAGAATGTAGTGGACCACTCACCAGGCCTTGAATTTCCCTGCCGCATCGACGGCCATGGCCCCTTGTGTTGCCGTAATGCCCCCTAAAAACGGCCTTGCAGCCGTTGTGCCCTTGGGCTGAATATAATAATTCCCTTCTCCCAGCTGGCAATCACCACGCTCCAAAGCACCTCTCACTCACGTGACTCTCTCAGAGGCTCAATTGTTATTAGCCAATGCCTGTCACGTGATCGGGTCCTTTTCACAGGTATCGCAGCTCCGAAGTAGGCTACAAGTGAAGACAGACACATTGGGGATGCAACGGCACGTGTCCTTTTCAAATTTCAAGGCGCATATTGAACTGTCCACATTTACTTTTCATCAGCCAACAAGATGAGTAACGAACAGCAAAAGCACTAGCCTATGTCAATCTACTATCCCTATAGTAAAAAGTTGACCTACAGTGGCAAGAAAAAGGCTAATGACTTCTCCAAAAGCTAATTGGAGTCAGGAGTCAGCTAACCTGGAGTCCAATCAATGAGTCACAACATTTGAGTTTGCTACTCACAAGAAGCATTGCCTGATGTGAACCATACCTCGAACAAAAGAGATCTCAGAAGACCTAAGAATAAGACTTGTTGACTTGCATAAAGCTGGAAAGGGTTACAAACGTATCTCTAAAAGCCTTGATGTTCATCAGTCCACGGTAAGACAAATTGTCTATAAATGGAGAATGTTCCACACTGTTGCTACTCTCCCTAGGAGTGGCCGTCCTGCAAAGATGACTGCAAGAGCACAGCGCAGAATGCTCAATGAGGTTAAGAAGAATCCTAGAGTGTCAACTAAAGACTTACATAAATCTCTGGAACATGCTAACATTACTGTTGGCGAGTCTACGATACGTAAAACACTAAATAAGAATGGTGTTCATGGGAGGACACCACGGAAGAATCCACTGCTGTCAAAATAAACCATTGCTGCAAGTCTGAAGTTTGCAAAAATGCCCCTGGATGTTCCACAGCGCTACTGGCAAAATATTCTGTGGACAGATGAAGCTACAGTTGAGTTGTTTGGAAGGAACACAGAACACTATGTGTGGAGAAAAAAAGTCACAGCACACCAACATCAAAACCTCATCCCAACTGTAAAGTATGGTGGAGAGAGCATCATGGTTTGGCGATGCTTTGCTACCTCAGGGCCTGGACAGCTTGCTATCATCGACAGAAAAATGAATTCCCAAGTTTATCAAGACATTTTGCATGACAATGTTAGGCTATCTGTCTGCCAATTAAAGCTCAACAGAAGTTGTGTGATGCAACAAGACAACGACCCAAAACACATAAGTAAATCAACAACAGAGTGGCTTCAACAGAATCAAATACGCCTTCTGGGGTGGCCCAGTCAGAGTCCTGACCTCAACCCGATTGGGATGCTGTGGCATGACCCCAAGAGAGCGGTTCGCGCCAGACATCCCAAGAATATTGCTGAAATTAAACAGTTTTGTATAGAAGAATGGTCCAAAATTCCTCCTGACCATTGTGCAGGTCTGATCTGCAGCTACAGAAAACGTTTGGTTGAGGTTATTGCTGCCAAAGGAGGGTCAACCAGGTATTAAATACTTTTTCCACCCTGCACTGTGGATGTTTACAAGGTGTGTTCAATAAAGACATGAAAACGTATAAATTGTTTGAGTGTTATTAGTTTAAGCAGACTGTGTTTGTCTGTTGTTGTTACCTTGATGAAGATCAGATCAGATTTTATGATCAATTTATGCAGAAATCCAGGTATTTCCAAAGGGTTCACATACTTTTTTTGCCACTGTATTCTATTGGTCAGCTTGTCATTCTGTGAGAGAAAAAAATATTCCAAACAGACTGAGAATGTTGTGGGACGATAGATCCCAAATTAATACAACCACTGTACATTTTTTTTTTACGTTTAAAAGCAACGAGGCTGATGCAACAGATCAGAACGTTTAGCTTAAAATGTTGATCAACTATGTTGTGTCTGGACTATCATTAAATGTGAAGACTGTATATTATTAAATCAATTCTCTAGGTTTAATTATTAAGTGATTAAACTAATAATGTAAACATGAATTTACTAGGAAGTCGGGGCACCACGGGAAAAGGTTTAGCGTTAGAATTATAATTTCACGAATATAACTCTTCAGATATTTTAATATCTTATCAGTTAGTCTACCATTAATGATTATTAATTGCCTCATCAATTCTCATTACTGAACGTCGCAAACCCTTGGATATCTGCACGAACCCTAGTTAAAATCATGAATCAGTGATATACAAATTGGCTTAATTATATATTTTCTAACTAACTAAATAATCACACAGAATTACATAACAAACAAACAGTAGATATTGGTTACTAACAATGATAGAAGTCCCTAGTGGGCTAAACCGATATGACGGCTTGGTAGGCAACGGAAAGGGGTAGGGACCGAGAAAGAGCGGGAAAGACAAAATGGATTCACTACACACAGTATATATTTATATTCATTAAAATGCTAATCCTTTGCATATGAACGGCTGCTCATTCGAGAAGAATTACAATGTATATATTTACGCTCGTAGGCCATTGTTGTCTCTCCGTTGAAAACACTTGATTGTCCTGTAGAGTTCATCAGAGTCTCTGGATAACTTTCCCAGAAGTCACAATGTCTTTCGTGGTTGTAGGTGGTTAGAATAGATACTTCAGAGTACCATTCGAAAATGTTCTCATGGAATAGATGCTTCGGCGGTTGTCTGTATCCTCGTTCTAGACTTACATAATTTCTAGCTGCAGACTAGTAATTATACGTCTAAGATTTGCTCTTATTCTGTAGTGATCGATAGTCTCAGAGTTTAACCATTTCCAACCATTACAGCTGTATGGTCTCCGTGGCCTATAGAATTGTAGCCATTCCAACGTGGAGACGACGTCCCGGCGTTCTCTGACTTGTCCTTTGGTAGAGATGTAATTAAAAACATTTCACATGAAGCGTCAGCTGCATGTTTTCTAGTCTAATGTGAATTTTATCATGAGTGGGTTTTATACACTTCAGAGAAAAGGGCGGTCCATGACGCCTAATGTGATGTCTGGGCTCATGGGGGTGTGGCCACTGACTAGTTAATCTTTTTATGAAAATCCATACTCTCATTTAGAAGGTTAACATCACATTACATCTTTTCACAAATAGTTTCATGTTTAATCATATACGTTTCACAATATTTAGATATAAACCTGACAGCTGGGAAATGTACACTTTAAGGCATACAGTTATGTGTGTTTCCTGTCCTTCATGATATCACCAAATGAAACACACTCGTCATGACTGTCCCTTAAGTGTCCACGGACCATTCCCACATTCTCAAAAGTAGAAATATTGTTTAGTTCTCCCATTTTGGGGATAAGGAGTTTTGAACTAAGAGAAGCGCTTTGTTCTGGTAGACTCTCTCCCTCAATACTGCATGGCAGTTTCTACCAGGTATTTATGACCTGTCGTAAAGTCATAAATCTGTGGAGAGAGAGAGGGGGGAGGCTATGATCCTCCCCCGAGGGCACGTCATGACAACTATTAGGCTATATCCTCACATTATAAAACACAGCAATGTTCTAAAATGCATTTAGTGTGAAAACACCGTTCTCAAAAGCCTACCGCAAATGTGAGTGATTTCATGACAGAGATTAAAATATCCTTTCGAAATTTTGAAAGAGGGAAGATCTAAAGATGGATTGTTAATGACTAGGATCAAAAGTCGTGTTATAAATTCTCAGACAACCCAAAGATTCCTTGATGCCCTTACAGACTCCCTCTGCCTACCCAAGGATGTCAGAGGACAAAAATCAGTTAACCACCTAACTGAGGAACTCAATTTAACCTTGCGCAATACCCTAGATGCAGTTGCACCCCTAAAAACAAAACAAAATTGTCATAAGAAACTTTCTCCCTGGTATACAGAAAATACCCGAGCTCTGAAGCAAGCTTCCAGAAATTGGAATGGAAATGGCGCCACACCAAACTGGAAGTCTTCCGACTAGCTTGGAAAGACAGTACCGTGCAGTATCGAAGAGCCCTCACTGCTGCTCGGTCATCCTATTTTTTCAACTTAATTGAGGAAAATAAGAACAATCCTAAATTTATTTTTGATACTGTCGCAAAGCTAACTAAAAAGCAGCATTCCCCAAGAGGATGGCTTTCACTTCAGCAGTAATAAATTCATGAACTTCTTTGAGGAAAAAATCATGGTCATTAGAAAGCAAATTACAGACTCTTTAAATCTGCGTATTCCTCCAAAGCTTAGTTGTCCTGAGTCTACACAACTCTGCCAGGACCTAGGATCAAGGGAGACACTCAAGTGTTTTAGTACTATATCTCTTGACACAATGATGAAAATAATAATGGCCTCTAAACCTTCAAGCTGCATACTGGACCCTATTCCAACTAAACTACTGAAAGAGCTGCTTCCTGTGCTTGGCCCTCCTATGTTAAACATAATAAACGACTCTCTATCCACCGGATGTGTACCAAACTCACTAAAAGTGGCAGTAATAAAGCATCTCTTGAAAAAGCCCAACCTTGACCCAGAAAATATAAAAAACTATCGGCCTATATCGAATATTCCATTCCTCTCAAAAATTGTAGAAAAAGCTGTTGCTGCTCACTGCCTTCCTGAAGACAAACAATGTAAACAAAATGCTTCAGTCTGGTTTTAGACCCCATCATAGCACTGAGACTGCACTTGTGAAGGTGGTAAATTACCTTTTAATGGCGTCAGACCGAGGCTCTGCATCTGTCCTCGTGCTCCTAGACCTTAGTGCTGCTTTTGATACCATCGATCACCACATTCTTTTGTAGAGATTGGAAACCCAAATTGGTCTACACGGACAAGTTCTGGCCTGGTTTAGATCTTATCTGTCGGAAAGATATCAGTTTGTCTCTGTGAATGGTTTGACCTCTGACAAATCAACTGTACATTTCGGTGTTCCTCAAGGTTCTATTTTAGGACCACTATTGTTTTCACTATATATTTTACCTCTTGGGGATGTAATTCGAAAACATAATGTTAACTTTCACTGCTATGCGGATGACACACAGCTGTACATTTCAATGAAACATGGTGAAGCCCCAAAATTGCCCTCGCTGGAAGCCTGTGTTTCAGACATAAGGAAGTGGATGGCTGAAAACGTTCTACTTTTAAACTCGGACAAAACAGAGATGCTTGTTCTAGGTCCCAGGACACATAGAGATATTCTGTTGAATCTGACAATTAATCTTGATGGTTGTACAGTCGTCTCAAATAAAACTGTGAAGGACCTCGGCGTTACTCTGGACCCTGATCTCTCTTTTGACGAACATATCAAGACTGTTTCAAGGACAGCTTTATCCATTTACATAGCATTGCAAAAATCAGACATTTTCTGTCCAAAAATTATGCAGAAAAATTAATCCATGCTTTTGTTACTTCTATGTTAGACTACTGCAATGCTCTACTTGCCAGCTACCCGGATAAAGCACTAAATACACTTCAGTTAGTGCTAAATACGGCTGCTAGAATCCTGATTAGAACCAAAGAATTTGATCATATTACTCCAGTGCTAGCCTCCCTACACTGGCTTCCTGTTAAGGCAAGGGCTGATTTCAAGGTTTTACTGCTAACCTACAAAGCATTACATGGGCTTGCTCCTACCTATCTTTCCGATTTGGTCCTGCCGTACATACTTACACGTACGCTACGGTCACAAGACGCAGGGTATACTAATTGTCCCTAGAATTTCTAAGCAAACAGCTGGAGGCAGGGCTTTCTCTGCCTCTAACCCTATTACAGGGGCTGAGTCACTGGCTTACTGGTGCTCTTCCATGCCGTCCCTGGGAGGGGTGCATCACTTGAGTGGGTTGAGTTACTGACGTGGTCTTCCTTTCTGGGTTGTCGCCCCCCCTTGGGTTGTGCCGTGGCGGAGATCTTTGTGGGCTATACTCGGCCTTGTCTCAGGTTGGTGGTTGAAGATATCCCTCTAGTGGTGTGGGGGCTGTGCTTTGGCAAAGTGGGTGGGGTTATATCCTGCCTGTTTGGCCCTGTCCGGGGGTATCATCGGATGGGGCCACAGTGTCTCCTGACCCCTCCTGTCTCAGCCTCCAGTATTTATGCTGCAGTAGTTTATGTGTCGGGGGGCTAGGGTCAGTCTTATATCTGGAGAATTTCTCCTGCCTTATCCGGAGTCCTGTGTGAATTTAAGTATGCTCTCTCTAATTCTGGCTGAAGCCAATTGTTGAAATAATTTGGCTAACTATTCCCACCTGCGAACACACACACACGACACCCACATCAAACCACACCCCGAAACCAACTCATTTGAATTCAGTAATGGCCACTAGCATTTCTTAATGAACCAAATCTAAAGCGAGGCCAAATCAGGAAGTACAGTCACCCTTTAAATATAACTAATGACATGATGCACCTCTACCTTGCTACCTTGCAAATGAAGCAAGGAGGAGGACAGATGAGAACAGCAAGCTAGTGGAGCACTTAGAACAGCAGCAGCCAGGAGCAACTGGTAGGGAAGAGAATGATTTCAGTGACCCAGACACAGGCTCAAAACAAGTTAAGCTACCCCAGTATCTCCTTGACTGTTTTAGACTACAAAACTAAAAGAGACACACCAGACAAGACACAGAGACAGCAACAGAAGAATATGATATGATGGCGATAGACACCAGAAGAACAGAACAGGCCATAACAGAAGATAGACAAAGAAGACCGTAACATACAAGAACCTGAGACAGCAACAAACAAGACACAAAGAAAGTGACAGAAGAGGGCAAACAGAGGTGTGTTGAGCACACAGTAGACTATCACTTCAAGCTGCTCTATAGACTAATTAGTTCAATTTATTTGCACAGATTATAACAGGTGAAATAGACAGGTGAAAAATCCTTTGAAATTACTATTAAAACAATTGTTTACTTTTACACTTTTTACAATCAGGACAGGACGAGAAAAGAGGTCAGACGAGAGACAGCAACAGGCAACAGAGAAAGCGATGGCGATAGGCAGAGGAGGGGTGAGCACACAGTAGACTATCACTTAAAGCTGCTCTATGGATTCTAATTTCAGTAGGATTACTCAGTCCAAATACTTATTTTCCACCATAATTTGCAAATCAATTCATTAAAAATCCTACAATGTGATTTTCTGGATTTTTTTTCTCTCATTTTGTCTGTCATAGTTGAAGTGTACCTATGATGAGAATTACAGGCCTCTCTCATCTTTTTAAGTGGGAGAACTTGCACAATTGGTGGCTGACTAAATACTTTTTTGCCCCACTGTATATGTTTTAATCTGTGTACATTTTGTCCGTGACTTTCTAGTGAATAGACCATATGGTTCAAGAGAAAATAACCTACTTAATAAAAAAAAGCATCTAAATCAAATATAATAAATATTATTTTCAATTAACTCTGCAGCTCTTCCAACTATTGTCTTTTTTCACAACTGCCACCAGTTTGGCCGCAAAACATTTGCAACAAAGACAAAAAATATACATATACAGTACCAGTCAAGATTTTGGACACACCTACTCATTCAAGGGTTTTGCTTTATTTGTACTATTTTTTGCAATGTAGAATAATAGTGAAGACATCAAAACTATGAAATAACACATATGGAATCATGTAGTAACTAAAAAAAAGTGTTAAACAAATGTCTTGGCATTCTCTCAACCAGCATCATGAGGTAGTCACCTGGAATGCATTTCAATTAACAGGTGTGCCTTGTTAAAAGTTAATTTGTGGAATTTATTTCCTTCTTAATGTGTTTGAGCCAATCAGTTGTGTTGTGACAAGGTAGGGGTGGTATACTGAAGATAGCCCTATTTGGTAAAAGACCAAGTCCATATTATGGCAAGAACAGCTCAAGGAGAAACGACAGTCCATCATTACTTTAATACATGAAGGTCAGTCAATACAGAACATTTCAAGAACTTCGAAAGTTTCCTCAAGTGCTGTGGCAAAAACCATCAAGCGCTTTGATGAAACTGGCTCTCATGAGGACCGCCACAGGAAAGAAAGACCCATAGTTACCTCTACTGCAAAGGATAAATTAATTGGAGTTACCAGCCTCATAAATTGCAGCCCAAGTAAATACTTCACAGAGTTCAAGTAACAAACACATCAAGATCAACTGTTCAGAGGAGACGCCATCCCATCTGCAATACGCCATCCCATCTGGTTTGCCCTTAGTGGGACTATCATTTGTTTTTCAACAGGACAATGACCCAACACACCTCCAGGCTGTGTTAGGGCTGGTCTCCAGGCTGTGTTAGGGCTATTTGACCAAGAAGAAGAGTGATGGAGTGCTGCATCAGATGACCTGGTTGAGATGGTTTGGGATGAGTTGGACCGCAGAGTGAAGGAAAAGCAACCAACAAGTCCTCAGCATATGTGGGAACACCTTCAAGACTGTTGGAAAAGCATTCCAGGTGAAGCTGGTTGAGAGAATGCCAAGAGTGTGCAAAGCTGCCATCAAGGCAAAGGGTGGCTACTTTGAGGAATCTAACATATAAAATATAGTTTGATTTGTTTAACACTTTTTTGGTTACTACATGATTCCATGTGTTATTTCATAGTTTTGATGTCTTCACTATTATTCTACAATGTAGAAAAGAATAAAAAATAAAGAAAAACCCTTGAATGAGTAGATCTGTCCAAACTTTTGACTGGTACTATATATATATATATATTACATGTGATAAGGCCACAGAGGGCCAAAGATAATTACAAACAGCCGTGAAGTACCTCTGAAGTGCCCAAAAAAAGGCCAATAAATCTCATGTGATAAAATTACACAAAAGTTAGTAAACATTCTGGCAGTTTACTGGTAAAATTTGAAAGATTCCAGTAATATACCCTCCCTATGCAACCTTACCCATACACAAATGACAGCTTGTATGTATTTGCGCGTGCATGCGAGTGTGTGTAGCTGTTTGACTGTGTGTGAGAGGTTCAGAGAGTGTGCAGAGGCTAGTTGAAGGCTGTGCAGAGACACTATTTAGCTTAACTTAGGGTAAAGGCAAGAGTTTACTTTTTTTTATTGATGCTATTTATGATATATACAGGATATTTCCTGGAGTCAATCCTGATTTACTGTATGTTTGGTTTCTAATAGACCTATGCTTTGAGCAGCATATGAAACTAGTTTTTTTTTAACCTATTAACAGTAATCTTCTCCATAACTACTTCTTGACACATACAGTAGATGGGAGGTGAAGTACACACACATGTAGTTGGAACATTTCCTGTGTAATCCGAGGTGTTTCCTTTAGACAGCAACACCCTTTGTTCAGTGTGTGTGTGTGTGTGTGTGTTTGCGCGTGCGCGCGCGCGTGTGTGTTTGCGCGTGCGCGCGTGCGTGCGTTCACGCATTTCAATCGTGTTTGGGTCTCACCAGCGCTCTGCTCAGCTGCATTGCAATGGTTTTAATGGACTGCGTTTGGACAGTTTAAATCAAAACCTATCCCATACCGCTGAAGGCTCGTTTATTTCAGAGATTCACAGCCTATCAAACAGTGAGGTGGCACATCCAGCACATGAGCGGATCGTCCTTCCTCAAGCTTAACCTTGCAGTCCGCTGCTCACTTGGTATTTACCCGGAAATGTGGGGAGTTTTTTTAGACAGTCCAAAGCATCAATACACTATTTTTAGGTTCCAAGATACCCTGGCACTTTTAACACACACAACGGCATCATCCCTCATCGGTAGAGTCTATATATTCTACAATATAATATGACAGCATCAGATTTAGACTACAGGGAGAAGACTAGAGGGAGAAGCTGGATATTCTCTCCCTCTTCCCCAGGCCAGCCCTAAAGCTACTATTCATCATACAGTACGGTGCAGAGCTATATATTTAGATGGCTCTAGTACATTGGTGCGGTTCACCGTGCCGCTGGGCTACAGTGGGTTTATATGGCTGTAGATCTCCATCAGGAAGCTCAGCTCAGACTGAAATCGATAGGCGGTTCCCGGAGAGCTGACATATGAGAGGCTGCTGGGTTGGTGATGAAGGGGGAGATGAGATTAATCACCCATCTAGGAGCCACTTCCTGGCAACACACCCTCTTACAGCACTCACTGATGCACATGTTATATACAATGTAACACACACACACACACACACACACACACACACACACACACACACACACACACACACACACACACACACACACACACACACACACACACACACACACACACACCAATGCACTCATGCAGGCACAATCAAAACACAGTAAACGCACACAAACACACAAGTGAGGATATAGGCTTAAGACTGATCAAGCTCACGTATCACTAATTCGTCCAGTATCTCTATCCCAGTGGTGAAAGAGAACTAGCCTAATGCCCACTCCTCCCTGCCTCTTCACCAGGACTCCGCAAATTCCTCCATCTGACCGATGGGCATTGATGACAAGGTGTCATCTAAAATGTATCAGTAGGCCTTGCCCATATGTAGCACCACGGCGAGACCCAATGTTGGCATGCCAGTGTTAACAGGCTAGCCTAGGGACGGGGCGTCAGAGAGAGTGAGTGACATGTCTGTAATTACACAGAGCGATTGATCCTGGACTTCTGATGAACACAGTGGCTGAGAGGAGTGCTTAAGCCAGACTAAGACAGGAGTCAAATTATATTACCCCCTCGCGACAGTAGTCCCATGGGTGTGGTAGACCTGCATTTGTGTCAGCGTGAGGTTGGTGGATTTGCTGTATCCTCACCCAATTCATTAAGAACACACGCTCGTGTGCACACACATACACAAACACTTTTCCTTTGCTCTCACACCCCCTGGTGAAATGTCATCTCAGCTCTGCTGGCCGGGTAGCAGGGTCAAGGAGTGCCCGTCATGACATCATTAGGTCACACCACTGTCTGGTGCTCCACAGGATTATTACTGAATGACTTCATCTTACACACACACACACACACACACACACACACACACACACACACACACACACACACACACACACACACACACACACACACACACACACACACACACACACACACACACACACACACACACACATGGCAAACAAGCAAGTAAGTATCGTGGACAACATCATCCTCATCGTCATCCTCATCAAAACACTCATCATTTAGGCTATGGTCATGCTAATTGTCCCACAGTTGTCCCTATTCAAAATAATACAAATAAATGGTGGCAGATAGTTGTAGATCTACATGGTCGACATACTTAGCATTGTTTTGCTGATGAAATCACGTGTCCGTTATCACATCATGACAACAGAAACTGTAATGGGGAAGCATTCTTTAGAAGACAAAACCTGACTGGTTACTCCAGCATGTTTACATAGACCTAAAGAAAAGACAATACAAATCTCTAAATGGTTCATTCATAGGTTTTGAGTAGCCGTAGTTGTGCTAACTGCTGGAAAGGTGCAAGTCAGATTTGCCTGATGGGTTTGCATAGGAAATGTGAGGTTGAGATGCTAGCGCTACCATGACACCCGTCAGCACACTACTACACACTAACTCCTCTAGGACTGCAGGTGTCTGTCAGGTGACAGGTCAGTCGAAGCAAAGACATTGTAGCATTTCTATACAAACAATGCAGACTTAAGAGACACAAACAGACACTCTTTCCCTGTATGTCTTCTCGCAGTCCATCTTTTCTCTCTCGCTCGCTCGCTCGCACACACACACACACTTTTTCTCTCTCTGAAACACACATGCAGGGCCTCAGAATAAATGTCTGAGCTGGGAGATATTCTCCCAGAACTTCCCCCACTGCTCTGAAAACAATGCCATTGCCGGACGCCCCTCCCTCCCAGACTGCCTAAAAAACAAAAACAATGTGGCTTCGGGGCAATTCCACAACTGAGAGACAACTGAGACAGATTTTTCACTTTAAAATGTATGTCAAACAAAAACCAATGAGTGTAAAGTTAAACAAACCATACAACTCTATGCACAAGTGCTACTTTTAACAATTTCCACAGAAAATGTTAAGAACAATGCAGATGCAAAGTTTGGTAACAGATTGACGGTTTGTGCTGCTTGTGCCGTCATTCTGTTACCAAACTTTGCATCTGGAATGTACTTATAGTGAATGTGTTTTGTAAAACTTTCAGTGGAAATTCTGTATGGATTTGTATGGTTTGTTTAACTTTGCAATCATTGTTCGACATACATTTTAAAGTGAAAAATCTGAGTCTCAATGTCACTCTGTTTCCATGGAATTGCCCTTTGCCCTCCCGTCTCTCTCTCTCTCTCTCTCTCTGTCTGTCTGTGTCTGTACAGTCTTTGTCTCTGTCCCTGGTTAAGTACAATGAAGCACGCACAGAGAGTTCCTCTGTAAACTCTCCCGATACAAGTATACTGTAACTCTGCAGTGACAGTACAAAGTAAAGTCTGCCCACGGTCCAGACAGAAAGTACCTTTGAGAGAAGTGATCTCCTGCTGAATGGACCTGTGGCCATCCATTTTGACTCTCTGGCCTCCTGTTGATGGTTGATGACAGTTCTCTGTGATGTTGATGACAGTGATGATAGTGCTCGGTGCAGCTCCTACTGTGTACCTCTGCCTCAAGTTGACTTTGCAAGCGTCTGTGAGTCCTGGCTACTCCTCTACAGGCTTAGGAACTGCCCAATCTCTGTCTACCTCTTCTTGCTCTCTTTCTTTCTGTCTCTGTAGTGCTGCTTGCCGGGAGAGGCTGCTGTGTTTGGGTCCCTCTCAAATACACATGCACACACACACACACCCTGTGTGTACAGGAATATACACTGCGGGAAGCCCCTCCCTTCCTCCCTCCGCCTAAACCCGGCTTTTGACTGAGGGCTGTGCCTCTGCAAATCACTGCACAGCACAGTCCTCTCGTTCACCATGACTCGGCCAATGGTTGCAGGGCACTGGCATCCGCTTCATTATAGCTCAACCAATCACAGTGTAACTCTGCCATTCAGACTCATTCCTGTAACAAGTAGAGTTTGAGTGATGGTGAGTTTTAAAGTAGAGATGGCAGCAGAGAGAGAGAGAGCTAGAAAGAGAGAAAGAAAGGGGGGGGGAGAGGAGGAAAGGGGAAGGATAGAGTAATAGACATACAGAGAGATGGTAGGAAGGATGGAAAGTGAAGCTGGGGAGGAATAAAATCCTTGTGCCACACCCAGTTCCGAACCAGACAGACCAGAAATCCCAAGTCATGTGGAAATGGGAGATAAAACTAAGGGAGGAAGATCCCTTATCAACACACAGAATGTATAGGCTAGACGCCATCTCACACACCCGTATGAGAGTAATCCCCGGTCAGGTTTGGGGGAATAGTGGGAGGATACGGAAACAGTAACCCGCTCTAAATCTGGCCTGTAAGATTGGAGACAACGACCTTCTCTTTCAGTGTAAATTTATGCTATACCACAAAAGGGTGAATAGGTACAATCAGAACCACTCCCATTAATACAACCTCATTTCACCTGCAGCAGCACAGGTGTACTGTGTCAAACCTGGTGGTGTAATATTTCAAATCGTCAGGCACTGCTTGACATCTGCATTACAAAATCACTGCAGAACTATTGACCCAGTAAAAGTCATTTCATTGAGACCACATCAACATGACTTTACTTTCACATCTGCTCTAAGTCATACAGTAACTGTCCACAGTAGCAACTAACCAATGCTCAAATAGCACTGCTTAGCTGCTGATCTGACATTGAAATGCCACTGGAAAAACTGCCAGTCTTTGGACTGTGTCAAATGTTCCAGTTTACGGTCCATGTTCAATTTCAACATAACCCACCCCATCCCATCTTTAGAGTCCCCTGAGCTCCTTCAATATTACACAGAGCCCCCCCGGCTACACAGAAGACAGAGAGGCACATAATTCTGAGCATATTTCACAGCAACCTCTGCTCCACTCTCATGGACGGAGACAACTCTCCCTAAAACCACACAATAACTAATGGTAGTAGTGAGATCATCATGTAAATGATTGACTATGGGCAATTCCATGGTCAAATAATGATGCTGAGACTCACTTTAAAATGTACGCCAAGGACTACTTTTAAAAATGTCCACTGATCATTTTACTAAAACACGTATACTTGAAGAACAGTGCAGATGTAGAGTTTCATAACAGAATGACGGGAAAATCTACCTCAGTTTTTTATGTTATGATGTTTTCCAAAATCTCTCTTAAAACTTCTTCTGGCTGCAAGCCCGACGTCGGTACACTTATGACAACAGCCAGCTCAAGTGCAGGGCGCGAAATTCAAAATATATATTTTTAAAATATTTAACTTTCACACATTAACAAGTCCAATACAGCATATGAAAGGTACACATCTTGTGAATCCAGCCAACATGTCCGATTTTTAAAATGTTTTACAGCGAAAACAGCACGTATATTTATGTTAGCTCACCACCAAATACAAAAAAGGACAGACATTTTTCACAGCACAGGTAGCATGCACAAAGCCAACCTAACTAACCAAGAACCAACCAAACTAACCAAGAAACAACTTCATCAGATGACAGTCTTATAACATGTTATACAATAAATCTATGTTTTGTTCGAAAAATTTGCATATTTCAGGTATAAATCATAGTTTACATTGCAGCTACAATCAGAAATTGCACCGAAAGCAGCCATAATAATTACAGACACCAACGTCAAATACCTAATTACTCATCATAAAACATTTCTGAAAAATACATAGTGTACAGCAAATGAAAGACAGGCATCTTGTGATTCCAGCCAATATCTCCGATTTATTAAGTGTTTTACAGCGAAAACAGAATATAGCGTTATATTAGCTTACCACAATAGCCAGAAACACTTGGGCGCCGACGACTAGTTCACATCTACGACAGATATATGAAATAGCATCATAAAAGGTTTCTTACTTTTGCTGATCTTCCATCAGAATGTTGGACAAGGTGTCCTTTGTCCAGAACAATCGTTGTTTGGATTTAGAACGGCAACTTTCCCTCTTGATTTAGCGAGCACACTAGCCAAGTGGCACGGATCTCTCCATCGTCAACAAAGTCAGAGAACGGAACACGGCAAAACTCCCGAAAAAATGTCAATAATCTGATTAAACTATATTGAAAAAACATACTTTACGATGATATGGTCACATGTATCAAATAAAATCAAAGCCGGAGATAGTAGTCGCCTATAACGGCAGCTAAACAGAAGGCAATCCCACTGTCCACCTCGCGCTCTTCAGAGTACCGGAAATGAGGGACACGTCATACAAAGAGCTTGTATTCCACTTCAGACCAAGATAAACACTACATTTCTTCTCTCACAGCCTCTTGACATCCAGGGGAAGGTCTATGAAGTGCACGTATACTCTTACGTATCATGCCCATTTATAGGCAGGAAGAAGAACAGATTTCAGACTTTCCACTTCCTGGTCAGGAAGTTTGTGCCAAATGAGTTCTGTTTGACTCACAGATATAATTCAAACGGTTTTAGAAACTAGAGAGTGTTTTCTATCCAATAGTAATAATAATATGCATATTGTACGAGCAAGAATTGAGTACGAGGCCGTTTGAAATGGGCACCTTTTATCTGGCTACTCAATACTCCCCCTGCAGCCCAAACAGGTTAAATATCTACTCTGAAGTAACATTCAAAGATGTTTGCAAAAATAATGGGGTGTCAAATATGATGACACCTTGAGTTGGGGAAAAAAATATTTTGCTTATTGAACTACAGTAAGTGAAGTGGATTAACACCTGATTGTTTGGGTAATATTCTACACATTGACTATTATTCTAATGAGCTCCCCACCCCCAAAAAATACCAAATTTGGTTGTTATGGACCAGACCAAATCTGAACCAATCATAGACGTCTATGTTACACAAGTTTAGACATCACAGTAGATCACAGTACAGCACAGCAGAATTCAGTACAGTAAATTACGCTGTACTCTGTAGTGTGCTCTACAGTACTAAACTCTACAGTACTGTACTGACCTATACTCTACTCAACTATTCAGTAAGAGCCGGAAGAGGTGACATTAACTGGAGAGGAGAGGAGTGCGAGAGCGAGACAGAGAGAAGAGACAGAGACAGAGAGAAGAGACAGAGACAGAGACAGAGAGAAGAGACAGAGACAGAGAGAAGAGCGTGACAGAGAAAAGAGAGACAGAGAGAAGAGACAGAGACAGAGAGAAGAGACAGAGACAGAGAGAAGAGAGTGACAGGTTGTCCAGACTGTTTTTACAACTATGAGCTGAACATAACAGTATGCCAGTGGAAGGACAGTAGCATGTGAACCAACTGTGGTTTGTGACTACTATAATTACCTATTTTAGCCAATTCAATTGCAGTCATTCTGTTAAAGATTTTCAGTCATTCTGTTACAGATTTTGTAACAGAACAACCTGTTTTATTTTATTTAACTAGGCAATTCAGTTAAGAACAAATTCTTATTTACAATGACGGCCTACACCGGATGACGATGTGCCAATTGTGCGCCGCCCTATATGACTCTCAATCATGGTCGGTTGTGATACAGCATGGATTCGAACCAGGGTGTCTGTAGTGACCCCTCTAGCACTGATATGCAGTGCTTAAGACCGCTGCGCCACTCGGGAACTCACTTTTAATCACTTAATAAATTATTTAAAAAATTGTTATCAGTATAAACTGTCACGCCCTGACCTTAGAGAGCCTTTTTATTTCTCTATTTGGTTAGGTCAGGGTGTGATTTGGGTGGGCATTCTAGTTTTCTATTTCTTTGTTGGCCGGGTATGGTTCCCAATCAGAGGCAGCTGTCTATCGTTGTCTCTAATTGGGAATCATACTTAGGCAGCCTGTTTTTCCACCCTAGTTTGTGGGAAGTTGTTTTTGCACAGTAGCTGAGAGCCCTGCAGAACGTATGTTCGTTTATATTGTTTTGTTGGTGTTTCATTATTAAATTATCATGAACACTTTCCACGCTGTGCTTTGGTCTCCCTCATTCAACGACGGACGTAACAAAAAACACTAATTGGTAGGTCTACCTTTATTTGTTACTTCTGTGAACTTTCATTATCCTCCCTCCTCATGAGAAAAAAACAAATAAATACTGTACAGTATCTTAAAGATACAGTATGTGGGGTTTTTCTAACAATTTCATGACACTAGGCAATATTTCTCAGAGGGCAAAATTAAATATAAATGTTGATATTAGTTCACAAGGGACTTAACTTCAACATTATTGACGTTTTGATGTATTTATTATACCTTTTAAGACTTTTTCTAGGATATGTTTTCTAAGACCCCTTTTCCATCTGTTTGACCAGAAATCAAAGCCTTTGCTAATTCCTCATTTTAGGATGGAAAATAGTTGAAAAAATGTATATAGGCCTTCTTTTATAAGAATAAAAAAAGGCTCTTCGCTTTCATTTGACACCAAATTTGATGTGCTCCTAAGAACTTCACAAGTTGGTACTCGTGGTTCCTTTTACAGTGCATTCAGAAAGTATTCAGACCCATTTACTTTTTTCACATTTTGTTATGTTACAGCCTTATTCTAAAATGTATTAAATTCTTATTTTTCCCTCAATCTACATACAATACCCCATAATGACAAAGCGAAAACAGGTTTTTAGAAATGTTTGCTAATTTATTAAGTAAAAAAGACAGCTTATTTACATAAGTATGCCTTTGCTATGAGACTCTAAATTTAAGCTCAGGTGCATCCTGTTTCCATTGATCATCCTTGAGATGTTTCTACAACTTGATTGGAGTCCACCTGTGGTAAATTCAATTGATTGGACACGATTTGGAAAGGCACACAACTGCCTATATATGGTCCCAGAGTTGACAGTGCATGTCAGAGCAAAAACCAAGTCATGAGGTTGAAGAAATTGTCCGTAGAGCTCCGAGGCAGGCACAGATCTGGGGAAGGGTACCAAAAAATGTCTGCAGCATTAAATGTCCCCAAGAACACAGTGACCTCCCTCATTCTTAAATGGAAGAAGTTTGGAACCACCAAGACTCTTCCTAGAGCTGTCCGCCTGGCCAAACTGAACAATTGGGGGAGAAGGGCCTTGGTCAGGGAGGTGACCAAGAGCCTGATGGTCACTCTGACATAGCTCCAGAGTTCCTCTGTGGAGATGGAAGAACCTTCCAGAAGGAAGGAGCACTCCACCAATCAGGTCTTTATGGTAGAGTGGCCAGACAGAAACCACTCCTCAGTAAAAGGCACATTATATCTTTTTTAAAGGCACCTAAAGGACTCAGACCATGAGAAACAAGATTCTCTGGTCTGATGAAACCAAGATTGAACTCTTTGGCCTGAATGTCAAGCATCACGTCTGGAGGAAACCTGACACCATCCCTACGGTGAAGCATGGTGGTGGCAGCATCATGCTGTGGGGATGTTTTTCATCGACAAGGAATGGGAGACTAGTCAGGATCAAGGGAAAGATGAACAGAAAAGTACAGAGAGATCCTTGATGATAACCTGCTCCGGAGCGCTCAGGACATCAAACTGGTGTGACTGTTCACCTTCCAACAGGACAACGACCCTATGCACACAGCCAAGACAATGCAGATGTGGCTTCGGGACAAGTCTCTGAATGTCCTTGAGTGGCCCATCCAGAGCCCAGACTTGAACCCGATCGCATATCTCTGGAGAGACCTGAAAATAGCTGTGCAGCGACGCTCCCCATCCAACCTGACAGAGCTTGAGAGGATCTGCAGAGAAGAATGGGAGAAACTCCCCAAATACAGGTGTGTCAAACTTGTAGCGTCCTACCCAAGAAGACTCCAGGCTGTAATCACTGTTAAAGTTGTTTCAACAAAATACTAAGTAAAGGGTCTGAATACTTGTGTAAATGTGATATTTCAGTAAAAAAATATATATAAATTTGCCAAAATGTCCTAAAATCAGTTTTTGGGGTATTGTGTGTAGATTTATGAGGAAAAATTTATATTTAACCCATTTTAGAATAAGACTGTAACGTAACAAAATGTGACAAAAGTCAAGGGGTCTGAATACTTTCCGAATGCACTGTACATGGAAATGACCCTATTTCTGAAGCATCAGTCTGATTCAGAGTACACAACCCTCTGCTATTATTTGAGTTACAATCAGTATCGCTTTCTCTCTCTCATATAATAAAGTAAGGGGGGAGGAAATGAGTGACATATTGTTGGCAGCAAAGGAACTGGTAGTCTTAACAATTCTGTAATGTCAAGGAAAAATACATACACAAAACAGTGTGTGTGTGTGTGTGTCCATGGCTGGGATCCCTGACTATTTCCTTATGGATGTGTTCCCTGCTATCCCAGCATGCCACAGTACCAGAGAGACTAAACAGCTAAAGAAAGACACAGAGAGATGGCACAGCTGTGTATGGGGTGACTGTTGTTTGGATTGGCTCACACCAGCATCCCGTTGGACCTGTGCCTCCCTCTCTTCCTGTACCTCCCAATTTGTCAGTGTGACAGACTAACCAGCCTGTAACAAACAGAAGGTAATAGGCAAAAACTGTAATGAATTAGATGTGACAGTAGCAACAACACTCTTCAATGACTTCCAGATGGGTGAGCTGACTAAGAGGGAAGTGGATCCAATTTAAAACTGGACTGCTTTGAACTGGACTGCTCACATGTCACTCACAGGTGCAACAGGGTGAAACAGGATAGAAGGTGTGGAGAGAGATGAATACATCTGGCCAATTTAATTTGTGGTATTGCATGCATGTGATTAAATGCTGAATGCATTTTCCCACACTGGACACAAAGAAGTTCATCAAGAGAATCTCATTGTTCATCATGAGAATCTCTTCAGCATGTGTTAATGAGTTTGAGAAGAAAATAGCAGAGATATACTGTATTCCCTCTACTCTACCCAACTTAGATCAGATGTCATGCTAGTGATGATGGGCACACATCAGCGGGAGTCCCTAGTCCTTATCCAATAGATAATATAGATAAACCACTGATACTAGTAGGAGTTTTAAGGATATGACAAAACCGCATTCCACCCATAGAGATTTGTGCTTGTTTGAATAAGCCTAATACCCCATTGAATGTATTTGTTTTCACACAGTAAACATTGTATCCTAGATGAAATACATCCAAATGTGCATCCTAATGAATCCCTACGAAAAATGATATGTTTTGTCTTCCTGAATAAAGACCAGATAGAGCCCATAAGTCTATTTATTCGCATGCTTGATGAGTGTGTTGACTGCTTGTGTTCAGTCATTATCTTATTTGGTTGTGTGCTTGAATAAGCACTGAGCAAATTCAAACAGGGCTGCTGGCTATCAATTAAGGAATTCCTAGTTTGGCGGCATGAATGGAAACCGAATTCATCCTATGCTATTGTAACTACAGCCTACTGTATGAGTCAGCAAACGTCTGAAGTTTGGCCAGAGGGAGGTTTAATGGTATTTCTCCGACATATTTCCCCAGCATCACTTCATGTTTGATTGAGCCTTACTGACTGACTTGGGATTTAAGCACATCAGACCTGGTTTACATGGCATTTGTCATCTTTCAAATACTTCAGCTGTGATTGATTGAGCTTGATATTCCCAAAAGTGCAAACCCTGCCCATCTTGGACTCCAGCAAGGCCCCAGCACACGTCCACACTATTTGAACAATTTCAAATGCTATTTAAAAACAAGTCTGAGATACAGTATGGATGGGTGTATTCGAGATAACAGTTGTGACCACAAGGTGTTTTGAAGGGGGTTGTTCCAGTAATAGTAATCTTGGTCACATATGGTCAAGGATACAGAGATGGAACTTTTGTATCATTAGCAGTAGCGGGCATTTGTTACTGACAAAGAGTCTCAGTGGAATGAAGTTGTGAGGCAGAGGCCTTTTGTTGTAACAGTAGGGCCTGTGTTGGAGCTACAGTATGTGCTTGTCTGCAGTTTATATGCAGAGTGCAGAACATGTCAATCCACACAGCCGTTTTATTAGTGGTCCCAGTTACAAAGTGTTAACTCTTTTCTCCTCTCAAAACCACGATGAATCCAATAGCCCGGTTCACTCTCCCAGCGATGGTTTTCACACGTAGCTTAAGTCAAGATATTACTGGCTTTCTGTGGAGGGTTAAGGGGAAGAGCAGGACTCTGTACATTTGCAGAGAGAAAAAGTACTGTAGATTGTTGTGGATTGAATGTGGGATGTAGGATAGAACTCTTTCCAATGCTCTCTTTCTTTCAATCTACCACAGAAAGGCTGTGTGGGATAGTGTAGCACCTAGTATCGGAGTGGACACTCCCTCACAGTCCTGTCCATTTCAGAGCCCAGTCCATTTCAGAGCCTTCACCATTTCAGAGCCCTGTCCATTTCAGAGCCCTATTCTTTCACCCCTGACTGTGGGGGCCATGAATGTGTTCGCAGCCCCTGGCCAGTTTACGCCGGTAGCCCCGCTGTGAACGTCCAGACAAAACATTCCATCTCTCTGAGGTCACACAGCCACACAAATCTCCAGTCCAATGTGACAGCTTAGAGCGCAGGGCATCGGCTAGGCCGGACAGCTTTCCCCCAGCACTGAGAGAAAAGCCTTGCACAGAGCCAGTATCTGGTGATAAAACTATTAGTCAATGGACGGGCAAAAGCCAAACACAACAGGCCCCAGTCTATGGATCACACACTACAAAGAGAACACATACACTCACACTTAGCAAATATCCCTGTGAAACATCACTCACTGTCTACTTCATTAAAGTGATCCTCAGCACAGGTCCCTGGTGATGGTAATTGAGGACCTCTTGCAGGTGCACTTGAATAAGCTAGAGGCTAAATACCCCACATCGAGTGATCAACACATCAGCTGCATAAAATGCACGCACACACACACACGCACACACACAGGAGATATAATCCCCTGTAAGAGTGTGCCGAGAGGGCAGGGTGCTTTGGCACACATTCTGCCCGGCACACCTCCACGATTGTTTCCTGCCTCTAAAGGCTGTCCACTACAGGATCATAGTGCCTTATCTTCCACCTCACCGGATATTCACTTCTCGAGATAAGAAGAAGATAATGTCGACCCACTGTAAGAGAACCCAGAGTTTCAACCTTATGCCCTCAGGAGGATGATGCTGAATACACTTCCCGAAAGGCCAAATCATCCATGCAATAATTGGCGCTTATCAACTTCCATGACTTTCATTCAATATATTCAAAAAGTCTCTAATAAGAACGGAATATGTATTTCAAACAGCTAATTACTTAAGTCATTATTTACACCATGACATTTTATTGACATTACAACCTTGATGCGGAGTTCTGTCTATAAACTGACGAAAACATTATACGTGTGGTGAGAGAATGAGTGGGTACTGTCACTGTGGATCTGCTTCACTACGTCTGCTTGCCTACAGAATGTTGACGGGCATACAGAATGCAGCTGCCCTAACTCTCCCCATGGAGCTGGTTTTCCGACCCAGAAGGCTGGGCGTCTGGCGGGATGGCGTGCGTTGGCCTGGTGCAGGAATGCTGGGAATGGGGCTGGAGGGTAATGGAGCACAGAATGTGATGACTGCAGCCAGGTTTCCTCTGTGTTCTGTCCCAGACCAGGCCCCAGGGTTTAAAGCACACACCCATGCTCAAAGGGAATGGCCACAGAAGTCAAGGTCAGAGGGCTGGAGCTGGACCAACAGCCCCGCTGGACACTGGAGAGACGCTGTCATCTCAGCAGCTTTATGTAGACATGCTGTAACCGCCAGCTGAAGGCATACCTAATTCTGTGTGTTTCAGATGATCGAAACATGCACGTCCTTCTGTAAAAATCCATGTTCAAATTCAAACTCAATAAAAAAATGGAGTATTCATTGCAATATTTGAAAGTTAATAATCACAGTACTCATTCGCTGTCCCTGTTCATTATTTGGCTATAGTATTCCGGAGGTCCTTTTTATCCAAAGCCTGACACATTCTGCTCTTTCAAATAATTGAACAGTGGATCCAAGAGTTTTTAGATGTTGTTATGTGGACTACATTCCACTAGGGGCTGTGCTTACACTGTACAGCCAAACTATCACCAACTCTCTGAGTAGGATTCTCAGTGGGAAAAGGGTGAAAAGACAACAACAACAACAAAAAAATGAATAGAAAACATTACAGGAAACAAGACAGCAGTTACTGTCAAGACGACAACAAAATGCTATTTTGGTTTGTTTAAGAAAAAAAGTCACAAACGGATCAAATCACAATCATATATGTGCTTGGGCATATGGGAAATGGGGTAGTTCTACCATATTTCTTACATAAAACCTATATGAAACAGCATATTCATTATGGATGCCACCCACAGTAACATGCATTTTTAATAGGTTACATACATTTCCTAGCTCGATAAAAAACTGCCGAGTCAGCATGTTGTAGTTTCACAGGGAGGATAGCAGGTTGCCATGGGAGCTGTAATGGCTCACATATGGCTCAAAATGTTGCCCTTGCCAAGAGGCTGTCTCCTTGGAGGGGGGGGGGGGGGTGTTAGTGAGTGCATCTCTTATCGCTTGCCCAGATATCATTGCAGCGAATCAGCAGGAACAGACAGCCGTTTCAGGGCTGAACAGAGGCCCACAGTGACAGGGCTTTACTGTCACCTTTACACATGTCTAATAATCTAAACAAACTGCTGAGTGGAAGCTAACCGCACAGCTGATCAATACAGTAGCACTGAGAGGAAGACTGTAAGAGCCCCTCTCTCTCCCTCCTGTCTCTCTCTCTCCCTCTCTCTCTGTATATACCTGGTATATGTAATGGTGCAAGGAGTTTTTCATTGAAGGCGCCGGCTCGGCTCCTTCGTGTTCCCCGGGAGCCTGGCCAGACTCATCCAAGATGTCTGTCTCTGCCTGGAACTGGGCAGTGTCATATTGATTCTATTACAGGAGCCTCAGCATCTCCAGAATAAACATACGTCTCTCTCCTCTCCTCTAACTGCTGCCTCATAAGGACCACATCCAGCAGGCATTGGGGGAATCTATCGTCTGCAACCAGGTACAATACATAAAAATGGCCACAGCTTTACTGGCGTGGTAAAGTCAGACCGAATGCTGTGCTCAATTAGTGAGAGCAGCATTCACACTGGTTTAACTAACAACGTTCCTTTATGTGACATCTGAAGCGGTCATCGCTAGAATTTCACAAATAATCCATTCACATACAATACAATGCATTAGGATTGTGCTTTATTCAAATCGAATCACGTTTTATTGGTCAAATGCACAGCCTAGCTCCAACAGTGCAGTAGTATCTAACAATTCACAACAATACACAATCTAAAAGTACAAAAATGGAATTAAGAAATATATAAATATTAGGACGGGCAATGTCGGAGTGGCATTGACCAAAATACAGTAGAATAGAATACAGTATATACATATGAGTAAAGATTATTGCACAACAATTCAGGTCAAGTACTATCAGTTCAGTAAAAACAGAAACAAGTACTTTGAAAGAAACACACTCCCACACAGACATGTACACTGGCGGTGACACAACAAATAGTTCTCACGGTATATCCATGTACACCAACCCTGTCATTGAGCTACAGATTCCGAACATGACAACAGAACTGCAGAGTGAAGATGTCAGCCAGAAGACATGACATTTACACTATACCATTTATATACACTATAAACATTAAGAACAACTTCCTAATATTGAGTTGCACCCCTCCCCCTTTTTGCCCTCAGATCAGCCTCAATTCGTCGGGGCATGGACTCTACAAGGTGTCGAAAGCGTTCCACAGGGATGCTGGCCCATGTTGACTCCAACGCTTCCCACAGTTGTGTCAATTTGGCTGGATGTCCTTTGGGTGGTGGACCATTCTTAATACACACGGGAAACTGTTGAGCGTGAAAGACTCAGCAGCGTTGCAGTTGACACCGACAACCATAACCTTTTCAAAAGCATCAAAATATTTTGTCTTGCCCATTCACCCTCTGAATGGCACACATACACAATCCAAGTTTCAACTGTCTCGAGGCTTAAAAATCCTTCTTTAACCGATCTCCTCAACTTCATCGACACTGAATTAAGTGGATTTAACAAGTGACATCAATAAGGGATCAAAGCTTTCACCTGGATTCATCTGGTCAGTCTATGTCATGGATAGAGCACAGGCTCCTACAGAGGTCAAATGCTGAAGCCGACACGTTCAGACCAAGGTGAACAGTGAAGAGTGGAGCAGACTGAAGCGGAAAAATATTCATCAACTCTTGGTAGGACAATGTCAAAGCAAACTTCCATTGTCCTACCAGGATTTGCTGAATATCTTTTCATATTTGATTCTTTGCGCTGCTTTTGAGAGCACTGATAACAGAGCTCAGATAGGACCTTGCTTTGCTACTGTTGAGAAATGCTTAAAAACACTGAACGGCTTTGACCCCAGTTTGCTCTGACTGATTAAAATGTCTACAGGAGGGGAAGAGGGGAGAGTGACGTTTCCTTCTCTGGAAGCCCCACAATCCCTTGTTTCTGTGAGACAACACTGCTCTGTGCCAAAAGTGCGCCTACAACAGGAAGCCCAGAATTAGCTGTGCTCTTAGCGCTTTGATAAAATAAAAACTGTTTTCCAGTGTGGCCATTCTTCCCCACAGGAGAAGAGTTACACCCCTCTGGGCTGGAGAGGTCAAAGACCAACGTTACATTTCATTGAACCTTTCTTTCTGCAGGGAGTCACATTGAGACCCAGGTCTCCTTTTCAAATGAGAATACCACCCCCCCCAAAAAAAATTGTAATACAAAATGCAATCGATAGCAATCAAAAGCAGTTACCGCAACAGTATCCGAGACCTTGTTCAGGTATCCGAGACCTTGTTCAGGTATCCGAGACCTTGTTCAGGTATCCGAGACCTTGTTCAGTATCCGAGACCTTGTTCAGGTATCCGAGACCTTGTTCAGGTATCCGAGACCTTGTTCAGGTATCCGAGACCTTGTTCAGGTATCCGAGACCTTGTTCAGGTATCCGAGACCTTGTTCACACGTCTGATAGAGACGTTGGTACTCCTTATCTATACAAGAAGTTTGGGTAACGGCAACTTCTGTCACTCAGACTGAGGTAAAAGTTACGGTGTGTAAGCTCAGTGTTTTGTTTGGTATTGTTGAGGCTGGGGAATTATGGCTTGCTAGGTATTTGTCTCTGCCACCAGGCAACACTTCTCAAAAGTCTTTAGCGTGTCTATGTGCGGCAAACCAAGCAGCCTGCTACCAGAGGAGAATGTAGCAAGTGATACCTCAAGGGCAGTCTGTATTACCCCAGGGTTTTCTATGTGTGAGTGTGTGTGTGTGTGTGTGTGTTTGTGTGTGTGTGTTTGTGTGCACTCACGTGCATGCATGCGTGCACGCATTCTTGTGTGCGTGTGTGCGGCAGCTGTTCAGGATGACCTGCTGTGGCATCCCCGGGCCTCGTGGTGACTCTGTCCTGCCGGCTCGTCATTGCGCAGCGTGTCTGGAAGCAGCAATGTGCTAGAGAATGACAAGGCAGACCACTAACACACACACACACACAGACCGATCTAAATCTCTTCCAAACGGAAAGCACCCACATCTCTCACTGATTGCTCACAGTATCACTAATAAACATATGACCTTTTAGGGACTTGTTTGAGCACTGTTACCCGCTAGAAGAATGCTCAACTGTTTCATGTCTATTTCAATCCGTACCCTCTCTCTGGAGCGGAAACACTTTCCATCAGCCAATCAAACAGAGCTTGTTCTCCCGTACAGTGATCCTCCACAGAGCATACAGACAGACACTTCCATTTAAAAACTCATCCCAGCACGAACACAGACTCCACACCAGAGAAGAGGTTCAAGTAGGCCCACGGAAAATAATACACACTGTGGCCATTCACACTAAATCCAATCCATCCTGATACGTTGACACGCACCTTGACTTAGATGTCAATGTTCAAACACACACACCTATTAGTCCTTTCAGACACACACACACACCATCCTCACTATGGTTATAATGAGCATGTGAGAAGGGAGGGTTGGGAAACGAGGGGGGAGGTAGATTCTTAGAGCACTGATTGGAGATGACACCAAATGCCTCTTTAACGGCCCATTCCCCCCGTGTGTGTGTGTGTGTGTGTGTGTGTGTGTGTGTGTGTGTGTGTGTGTGTGTGTGTGTGTGTGTGTGTGTGTGTGTGTGTGTGTGTGTGTGTGTGTGTGTGTGTGTGTGTGTGTGTATACAAGTACGCATGCAAATACGTGCATGAGTGCGTACCTACTGTACGTGCGTGTGTCCATGTGCGCCTGCTTGCCCATGTGCATGTAGGGCTGGGAATTGCCAGGGACCTCACGATACGATACGATCACAATACTTACGCGCCGATATGGTATGTATTACGATTCTCATGATTCTACATTCGATCGATTCGATACTGCGCTTTTATTGTGATTTGATGTTTCAAACCCTTGATAACACGCACACCATTGGCCGACGTATCAAATTGCGCGGGGGATGTGTCGTTTGGAGAGCGTTTGCACATTGGGAAGATGTCGGCGAGACATGTTGATGTCTGGCCAATGTATAAACGATGTAGAACTCTAAAATGCGTCTGCAAGACATCTTGGCCATGAGCAAACGCTGTCCAAGTGGCATCTTCTTGCTTTATCCTGTACACGTCGTGCCTACGTTGGTGCAGACGCATGTGTGCTATCTGAGAACCTATTGCTCACTATATGTCTGCTGCAGAGAAACGAGAGAGGGCATGAGAACATTTTGTTTCGATCAGTCACGGAAATTAAAAGTGCTGAACAGATGTTGGCTCACGATTTCAAAAGACGCTGGAGAACAAGCTATAGGATGAACAATAGCAGAGTTTTTGCGCAGGCACAGCAGACTAGCGCTAGCTAACGCTACCTAACAATCTATTGCATTTTTTATCAACTCGATACTCGGGAGTCAAAGTGTCGATATAGTATTGCGATGGGCAACTGTCACCACATGCCTGCATGTGTGTTTGCCTGCGTGAGTGCATGCGCGTGCGCGAGTGCACGTGTATGTGGTCGCATGCATCCGTGTGTGCATCTGCAGGAGCAATACGATCACTCCTATATGTTTTCATTGCTTACTGACGCCTTGGGGCAGCCGTCCCAGACACATAGTGCAGTTAACTTATTGTCAATAGGGGGGCGCTGTTTTCACTTTGGAAAATAATCGTGCCCAAATTAAACTGCCTCGTACTCTATTCTAGATCGTACAATATGCATATTATTATTACTATTGGATAGAAAACACTCAAGTTTCTAAAACTGTTTGAATTATATCTGTGAGTAAAACAGAACTCATTTTGCAGCAAACTTCCATACAGGAAGTGAAAAATCTGAAAACGATGCTCTGTTCCAGGGCCTGCCTTATATTGCCTTATATTTATCGATATGCATGCACTTCATACGCCTTCCACTAGATGTCAACAGGCAGTGGAAGGTGGAATGGGGTGTCTAGCTTGAGCTGAGGCCGAACAAGAGCTTTTGGAGTGACAGGTCTGGAAATTTCTTTGTCTTCTCTGGCGCGCGAAGTACGTCGACATTGGCTTCTGAAAAGCGTTCGGTATACACGGCGGATATCTCCGGCTCTGATTTTATTTGATACATGTGATAATAACATCATAAAGTAGTTTTTTTCAACCGAGTTGTATCAGTTTATTCAACGTTTATTGGGACTTTTGGAATTTTCCGTTCTTTGCGTCAAGAGAAGATGGGCATGTTCGCGCCACATGGCTAGCTAAGGTTGCTAATTCGACAGGAGAAAAGGACATTCTAAAACCAAACAACGATTTATTCTGGACCTAGGACTCCTTGTACAAGGAAGCTCAGCAAAAGTAAGAACAATTTATGATATTATTTCGTATTTCTGTGGAAAATGTTGATTCCTATTCTCTGCCGTTTTGACGCAGTCTCGCAATAACGCAAGGTGTTTGTTATGGTAAAGTTATTTTAAAAAATCTAACACTGCGGTTGCATTAAGAACCAGTGTATCTTTCATTTGCCATACAACAAGTATTTTTATGTAAAGTTTATGATGAGTTCTTTGGTCAGATTAGGTGAGTGTCCAAAATAGCTCCGGACATTCTGGTGAATCGATGCTACATATTCACAATGTATAACCACGGTGTGCAGCTCTAAATATGCACATTTTCGAACAAAACATAAGTGTATTATATAACCTGATGTTATAAGACTGTCATCTGATGAAGTTGGTCAAGGTTAGTGATTAATTGTATATCTTTTGCTGGTTTTTGCGAATGCTATCTATGCGGTGAATAAATGCGGTTGTGTGTTTGGCTATTGTGGTAAGCTAATATAATGCTATATTGTTTTTTCGCTGTAAAACACTTCAAAAAATCGGAAATATTGGCTGGATTCACAAGATGTTTATCTTTCATTTGCTGTACACCATGTATTTTTCATAAATGTTTTATGATGAGTATTTAGGTATTTCACGTTGCTCTCTGTAATTATTCTGGCTGCTTTGGTGATATTTTTGATGGTAGCTGCAATGTAAAACTATGATTTATACCGCAAATATGCACATTTTCGAACAAAACATACATTTATTGTATAACATGTTATAAGACTGTCATCTGATGAAGTTGTTTCTTGGTTAGTGACTAATTATATCTCTATTTGGTCGGTTTTCTGATAGCTACCTATGCGGTAGAAACATGGTGAAAATATGCGGTTGAGTCTTTGGCTATTGTGGTTAGCTAATAGAAATACATATTGTGTTTTCGCTGTAAAACATTTTAAAAATCGTAAATGATGGCTGGATTCACAAGATGTTTATCTTTCATTTTCTGTATTGGACTTGTGATTTCATATTATCTATATGTTATTATTTACTTGTGGCGCTATGCTAGGCTATGCTAGTCAGCTTTTACTGATGAGGATGCTCCCGGATCCGGGATGGGTGTTAAGTAAAGGTTAATAAAGTGCCAGTGCCTGACCCTAGTAGCCCTAGGCAGAGGCAGAGGCAGAGGCACAGGGACAGGGACACAGAGAGATGGAGGAAGAAAGAGAGGCATTGTGTCAAACCCAGTCCAGGTGCAAACAGTGTTTTCCACATAATTCCCAACGACAGTTGAATGAAAGTCATGTCTCCATGAAAATGAACTCTTGCCAAAATGATGCAGTGACTCCTGCTTTTACGCAGCACTCCTGCATATAAATCGACCCACGAGATTGAAACTAAAGCAGGGGTGAAGGAGATCAGAAAGGTTTTCCGGTATGCTGAGCTGTCGCTCCATCGAACGCTGACACCTGTCACTCAACTAAACTGTCAATCATGCCGCTTTCAAGCAAAGATGGCTGAGAAACATCAAACGAGATGTCAAGTCATGTAGCTTGAAGAGAAGAGATGAGGTGGACAAAACCATGACCGTACGTGAATGAGACGGCTCTGCTTCCTCACGTGTAATGTTTGAAAACATTGTTAAAAACGGAGTTTCAACAGACATTACGTGTGAGGGAGTGCGCCCACACAGAGACACAGAAGATTTTACTGTAGAAAAAGCCATTTGATGAATAAGCCGATGTGATTCTGCACTTGCTGTAATCCAATCAAACAGAACACTAGCTTCTGCACAGCTATGCCTCTGACAGGAAACGGACAGGAAATAATTGGGAAGCCTCCCAGCGGACCCTCCAAAGTCCATATAAGGCCAGAGGAATCTCTGCAAAGCATCTATTATCATCCCCCCCTGGTCGGTCATGACTAGAAGGGTCTAGCCATGACCGGCCAGGAGGTATTCCAGCTTTTGTCAAATTAGAGTCCAAAGTTGATTTCTTTGTGCATTTTAGCTAACCCTAACCCTTTTCCTAACCTTAACCTAATTATCCTAACCTGATAGGTTAATTACCCTAAGGTGCTGCATAAGATCTCCTAACCTGCTACAAAAAGTCAAATCTGACGTTAATTTGACAAAAGCTAGATCCCGTCTAGCCGTGATCCTCCTGGCCCTGAAGTGACCTCTCACCTGAGTGCTGATCTCTCCCAGGCTGCTGCCACCGGCCCTAAGAATGCTGAAATGACAAGAATACAGAAACACATAGCGGCCGGGAAAAGTCCAGGAATAACCCGGCGTCTTTCCCTTCGCATGGTTCTAACACCTCTCAGAGTTAAATCAGATGGAAAAAAGGTCTCTCTCTCTCCCACTCATACTTTACCCATTTCTCTCCCGCTCTCTCTCTCCAACTCTAACATACTCTCCCTCGCTCGCTCTATTTTTTCACTCTCACACTCTCTGAGCCCGCTGCATTTCTGCTGTAACGATTTCACAGACATACTGTACAGAAAATTTCCATTACTGAGATTTTCCTTCTAAACTTCTGCTCTGGAAAACTGCCAGCTTAAGCTCTTTGAAAGGGAACATTTTGACAGCTACTCAATTATGGAAAATGTCCTTATAATGTCACACATTTTACACAGCAGACAGCACACACACTTAGATTTTCTACCTAGGCTCAATTGTTCATGACTTCATTTAGCATTCACATAGCATTTGTGCCTGGTTGACCTATGCGTCAGTTCAGTGTGTGTGTGTGTGTGTGTGTGTGTGTGTGTGTGTGTGTGTGTGTGTGTGTGTGTGTGTGTGTGTGTGTGTGTGTGTGTGTGTGTGTGTGTGTGTGTGTGTGTGTGTGTGTGTGTGTGATTCACATAGCATTTGTGCCTGGTTGACCTCTGCGTCAGTTCTGTGTGTGTGTGTGTGTGTGTGTGTGTGTGTGTGTGTGTGTGTGTGTGTGTGTGTGTGTGTGTGTGTGTGTGTGTGTGTGTGTGTGTGTGTGTGTGTGTGTGTGCGTGTGCGTGTGCGCGTGTGTGATTCACAGGGGCCACAGCAGGACAATTCCCGCAGAGGGTGAGGGGTGATTTACAAGTAGACACGTGCAATGAGGGTACTACTGGAAAATCACAGGTATGTTGTCAGCAAAGCAACTTAAGACAGCACAGTAGGCTACAACACCTGATTCCAATGCACCCATTGACCAAGTCATAAAGAGTGTCCCCCTCTCCTGTGTTGGAGTCAATGAGGAGAGGGACAATGCTTACCTATGAGACAGAACACAAGACAGACAGAGACACATGTGATTAGCATGGTTACATGGTTCTCAAATATATGTATTATTCCATTTCAGTACTTCTGTAGCAAGGTACAAGCAAGTGGTATATGAATAGATATACATACTGTATATGTATGGATTTCCATTTCAAGTGGTTACAAACACACAAAAACAAAAAAATCATTAATTTAACACTTTTGGGGGTCCTTAATTCAGCCTGTCGACAGGAGACGGAGATGCATGCAGAGTCTTAGAGAACGAAGGAGAGAGAGAGAGAACGAGAGAGAGAGAGAAAGAACGAGGGAGAGAGAGAACGAGGGAGTGAAATTCTTTTTTTTTAAAGAAAGAAGAATGAGGGAGTGGACAGTGTGTATGAGTGAGAGAGAGAGTGAGAGACAGAGAGTGAGAGACAGAGAGTGAGAGACAGAGAGAGAGAGAGAGAGAGAGAGCAGTGATTCATGATTCATGGAGATCTGACGTGTCACTGACTCTGATCCTTAAAATCCCTATCAGCCACAAAAAGCTCCTTGGGCCCACCACACACCCATGACTCACTAGCCTGTCCACTGCGGGAAACCTGATCTGCTATCTCATATACCAAGGGAACAATGATATAAACGCAACATGCAACAATTTCAACGATTTTACTGAGTTACAGGAAATCAGTCAATTGAAATAAATTCAGTAGGCCCTAATCCAGGGATCATCAACTAGATTCAGCTGCGGGACGATTTTTCTTGAGAGGATGGTCGGGGGGCCTGAACATAATTACAAATCATTTGTTGACTGCAAATTGACCACAAGAAGCCCAAACAGATATAATAATTCACTAAAACCTATTCATTTTAAACCTTGCTTACGTTTGTATATGATCACATCTCTCTATTGTGCATGGAAATACTTGGGAACAGATTTCCTGAATTAAAATCACTTGGAGCTGATTTCCTGGTGTTTTTACAGTTTTGTATGTCCAACAATGAAAAATATATATATATATATACTGTACACTACCGTTCAAAAGTTTGGGGTCACTTAGAAATGTCCTTGTTTTTGAAAGGAAATCACATTTTTTTGCCCAGTAAAATAACATCAAATTGATCAGAAATACAGTGTAGACATGGTTAATGTTGTAAATGACTATTGTAGCTGGAAACTGCTGATTTTTTATGGAATATCTACATAGGCATACAGACGCTCCTTTATCAGCAACCATCATTAATGTGTTCCAATGGCACGTTGTGTTAGCTGATCCAAGTTTATCATTTTAAAAGGCTAATTGATCATTCAAAAACACTTTTGCAATTATGTTAGCACAGCTGAAAACTGTTGTTCTGATTAAAGAAGCAATAAAACTTCTTTAGACTAGTTGAGTATCTGAAGAATCAGCAGTTGTGGGTTCGATTACAGGCTCAAAATGGCCAGAAACAAAGCACTTTCTTCTGAAACTCGTCAGTCTATTCTTGTTCTGAGAAATTAAGGCTATTCCATGCGAGAAATTGCCAAGAAACTGAAGATCTCATACAACCCTGTGTACTACTCTCTTCACAGAACAGCGCAAACTGCCCCCAAACTTTTGAACGGTAGTGCATATTTTTCTGTTGCTCAGAAAACTTGGGGGGCCGAATAAAACCAACCAGTTGGGGAACCCTGCCCTAATCTATGGATGTCACATGACTGAGAAGGGGCATGACTGAGCAAGTGGGTGAGCCTATGCCCTCCCAGGCCCAACCATGGCTTCGCCCCTGCCCATTCATGTGAAATCCATAGATTAGGGCAGGGTGTCTCGCCCTGATATGTTTCACCTGTTGTTGTGCTTGTCTCCACCCCCCTCCAGGTGTCGCCCATTTTCCCCATTATCCCTGGGTACTTATACCTGTGTTCTTTGTTTCTGTTGCCAGTTTGTTTTGTTTCGTCAAGCCTACCAGCGGTTTTCCCTCTGTTCCTGTCTAGTGATTGTTCCTGGTTTTGACCTTTTCTCCCCACCCTGAGCCTGCCTGACGTCCTGTACCTTTGCCCCACTACTCTGGATTACCGACCCCTGCCTGTCTTGACCTGTTTGCCTGCTCCTGTTGCTGTAATAAACATTGTTACTTCAACACAGTCTGCATTTGGGTCTTCCCTGAAACGTGATACAGGGTTCCCCAACTGCAGCCAACTGCAGCCAAACTGAATCTGGCCGACGGATGGTTTTATTTGCCCCCCCAAGTTTTCTGAGCAAAAACACATTAACTAAAAACACCAGGAAATCAGCTCCAAGTGATTTTAATTTGGAAAGTCTGCGGTTGTGAGGCCGGTTGGATGTACTGCCAAATTTTCGAAAACAAGATTAGAGGTGGCTTATGGTAGAGAAATTAACATAAAATGATCTGGAAACCAATCTGTTGGATGTTCCAGCAGTCAGCATTGCACGCTCCCTCAACTCCATGCATATTATCTATGCATAGTCACTTTAATAACACATTGACTCTGTACCGGTACACCCTGTATGTAGCCCTGTTATTTACTGCTGCTCGATAATGATTTGTTATTCTTATCTGTTTTTTTGGGGGGTGGGGGTATTTTCTTAACTGCATTGTTGGTTAAGGGCTTGTTAAGTAAGTGTTTCACTAAGGTCTACACCTTTTGTATTCGGCACATGTGACAAATAAAATTTGATTTACATTTATATATGTATTTGTTCAGTATACACACTCACTCACCGCTTTAAAGCGGCAAACAAACTACACTCGCACACTACACAGCTAGAATAGACACCACTGGTTTTAAATAGTTCGTTCATTCATAAAGCTGGGTGACTGACCACTTCCCAAAGGACTTTACACAAGACACCTAAATATAACTGTCATCCACTGTCATCCACAAGTCATCCACTGATAGATTCTTAATTGAGCTATAGAGATTCATTTTTTTGTGGCATGAGTAATGATTCCATCATTCCAAAACATAAGGACATTTAGATCAAATCAAATTATTAACCACAGTCCATAAATGTGTTTAATACCCCAGAAAAAGATGGTACAATCAAAGTCTGCCCCCGGGCCAAAAACAACTATTTAATTGGCCGGCCGAACAAGGCTGAGGCTATATTTGGGGGCTATTTTAAGCCCCCGCAGGGTGTAAGAGTGCGCCATGGAAGTTGGCGGTGGGAGAGAGCGTGGATGCCAACCGTAGTCCGCCCGTCCACCCGGCACGTCCATCCCGACCGGGGCAATCCTCCTCACCGGCTGCCCAGTGACAACCCGCCCACATCACCTGCCGTCACAAAGTGAATTAGAGGACGCTGGGAAGACAGTCAGCCAGCTAGCCAGCCTGCCTCTCTCCGCCATGCTGGGACAATGAGACAGCACAAGAGAATGAAATATGTAGAGCACAGGCTGACTAGCTTCCAAGGAAGGATATGTCCGATACACAAACTCTGACGAATGTAAGACAGTAGCGTCATGTTGCCTCCCGATCTGCGAATGAACCAAAGAGAAATGTTTGACTAACACCTACAGAGGGATACGTCTTATATAAACGCTTACAAACGTATGACAGTATTGTTATCCATTAATGCTGTCCGTCTTCCTGATATGACAGTGGATCAAAGAGCACAGGCTGAGTGACTCCTAGAGAGGGACACATTCTATATACTGTACATACTATGATGAATGTAAGACTGTTGTGTCATGTTGTCCATCTTGCTGTATGCCAGAATGGGAGGAACAGTGACAATTCTCAAATAGTTGTTTCATCACCCAGGGGGATACGTCTTCTACCGTATATAAACTCTGACTAACCTAATGGAGGCGCATCAGTACAAAGTACCAGAGCAATGACTTAGCATTCTATACAGATATACTTATCTCATAATATGCATCACCAACTTCCTTCTCTCATTGAATATAATCATTTCTGAATCATCGGCTGACAACTCCGCCCCAGATTCCCGAGCGCAGTCATTCGAGTGTTCCCTAATCCAGCACTTCTATGGCAACCGCTCCTACTTCTAACAGTGAGGTGAGAAGCACGCTACAGATCAAAACGAATGGGGAGTTCTCCGGTGAGTGGTGAGTGTGGACAATGAAGTAAAATCTCCCAGTGGAACTCCAATACTGTCACGGTATGCTGCTGTGGCTAAATACGCCTAGCGGAAGAACAACCAGACATGTGAACTGCGAGCCACCTAGCAATGTTTACAGACCAAATACTTTCTATTATCGGACATCAGTAGGCACACTAAAACACACACATCCTACTATATACAGGGATCCACAGAGGAGAACAAGAACAAGAGTTGAAGGCAAGGGGTCTTGACTTCAAGAGGTCTGATGAGTCATGACCTTAGATTCACCTGTGTGTGGTAGTGAGTAAACACCACCATGACATCACTGAAAAGAACACAGGTTCAAAGACTTAAAATAATGAACTCCAGCAATCAGGAAGGAGAGAGAGGTGAGAGGCGAGAAACAGAGAATGGGACATACGGGGAGAGATGGAGAGAGACGGAGAGAGAAAGAGAGATGAGAGGTGAGGGAAAGAGAGGTGAGAGAGACGGGGATACTGGGAGGGATGGCGAGAGACAGAGAGGGGGGTTGAGACAGAGACAGAGGGATGGAGAGAGAGAGAGCGACAGACAGACAGAGATACAGAGATGGATGGAGAGAGAAGGGGGGGGGGGGGCTGAGACAGAGAGAGACTGGGAGAGATGGAGAGAGACAGATGAGCAGCTCATTGCCTCCCTGACTCATGTGCCTTAATAAGGATAATGAGAGCAGAGCAGGACAGTCTGCCTGTTTTACGTTCCTTGCCTGTAGGACAGAGACTGAAGAGAGAACACAGAGGAACATCTCAAATATAAACACCTGCCTGGCTGCCACTGTTCTTGGCCATGCGTCGCACGCACGCACGCACGCACGCACGCACGCACGCACGCACGCACGCACGCACGCACGCACGCACGCACGCACGCACGCACGCACGCACGCACGCACGCACGCACGCACGCACGCACGCACGCACGCACGCACGCACGCACGCACGCACGCACGCACGCACGCACGCACGCACGCACGCACGCACGCACGCACGCACGCACCACACACACACACACACACACACACACACACACACACACACACACACACACACACACACACACACACACACACACACACACACACACACACACACACACACACACACACACACACACACACAGTGAACTAAGCTTGAAATAAAACAAAACACACGTGCATGCATGCGTCCATACACACACACACACTCACACACGCCCATATAGAGCACAAACAGACACCCACAAATGTGCAGATCCACCCAGGAACAGCTAAATTGATTCAGCACAGGGGCTCATTCTCCAGATTCTCTCTGAGACAAAAAACTGGGGCGATATTTATAGAGGAGCTCTCTGTTTTCTGAAGGAAAGATCAGCTGGAAGGACTACATACTAGGGGAAAGCAGAATGGGGATACATAAAGGGGAGCAAGATGTAGGGAGAAGGAGAGTGAAGGAACACCATGATGAGAGAAAGGGAGGGAGTTAAAGCTTTGATGTACAGAACAGTAAGGGGATAAGGAATGACATGGAGAGAGATGGGGATATGGAGAGAAGGAGCTATGGGTACAAAGACACACTAATGCAGATGTGAAATAGCAACGGAGGGGTTTTTGGCGTGTGGATGGGGCTTTCTGTGGATGAGGATAGTGGATGAGGCCTGATCGTCAATGGATGAAGTATGATAGTCTATGATTGAGATAGTGGGTTGGGGATGCACAGGTGATTATGCACTATCTTCTGACTGTGGGCTCAATTCAATCAAGTCCACATTGCAGTATGTATTTACACATTAGCTCTTTTTCCCCATGGTGATATAAAATCACAGACTGGTCTTGGGTACAGCCCTATACAAACTCCCAGGTAAACTCCCCTCACAGGTATGCATTCAGATGTGTGGAAGCAGGGTGATCGCTTTAAACAAAGGCTGTACATTGAATTCCAGCCTATATACAACATGAAGATCGTGAACAAAAAATAAGATCTTGACACTTCAACCAGTGGATGTGACGGACTATGGACGACAGAACATTCTTTCCCAGGAACATTAGCCAAGTGGCTCAAAAGAGACAATTAAAGAGAACATGTATATTCATTGTGGTAGATGACACATAATGCGATGATAAGCTCCGGTAAATTGATGGACAGTATACTTCATTGTAGAGAAGCAACACCTGTCCACGTCCCATAAACTGTAGCTGGGCAAAATATAACACAATCAGATGAGCACTTACAGTACATGTAAGCCCCTCTCCTCTCCATTTCATTAAGGTCAAAGGTTAGAATGGTAGACCTAGTTGGCTATGTTCACATATCAAGATAAAGCAGTGGAGTAAATCTACACATTGAACTTTGACAACCGCCACAGAGAGCCACAGAAAGCCACAGAGAGAGACCGGCAGAGTGACAGCAAACATGTGATCCAATCAATACATCCCTCAGCACTCTGGAGGAGCAGCGTGTGGCTGGCTAGCTGCACACACACACACACACACACACACACACACACACACACACACACACACACACACACACACACACACACACACACACACACACACACACACACACACACACACACACACACACACACAAAAGGGTGTAGAAGACGTGCAGAAAGACAGATGAAGAGACACAGGCTCATACAAACACATATGCTGTTAACACCCCTGTGCAGAGCGACTAATATCACACACACTCTCCCTCTCCCCCACACGTCCTCAGTCACACACACGGACTATATCCTGTCATAACTGGCAGTAGCAGCAGTCACTCCTCTATGTGAGTGTGTGGGCCCTAGCTGGCATGTACCTTTGTACTTCTCCCTGACGTTCTCGTATGCCTGGATGAAGTCCTGCTCCTCTGCATTGGGGGGCAGGCATGCGGGTTCATACATGGCCATGGCTGTCAATGGGGACCGTCACCCTCTTCTCCTCTTTTTATTGTCCTCCTCCTTTCCCTTCTTCTTCTTTTGAGGTCAGTGGCTCCCTCTCTCTCTTTCCCTGTTGAAAACCTCTGCTGTCTGCCTGTCCTCTCTGTAGTTCTCGCAGTTGTGTATGAGCTCTCCACAGCTCTCAACTTCATTCCAGTGGTCAGCACCCCCCCCCCCCCCCCCCCCCCCCCCCCCCCCACCACCCCCTCACGTAGCAGATAAATACTCAATATAAATGCCAGGTCCCTCCTCTTAAAGACACATGGCAGGGGAAGCATGTAGAGAGAGAGAGGGAGAGAGAGAAAGAGAGAAAGAGAGAGAGAGAGAGAGAGAGAGAGAGAGAGAGAGAGAGAGAGAGAGAGAGAGAGAGAGAGAGCGTGTGAGAGAGCAGCATTGGGCACACCAGCAGGACTTGTCAGGCAGACACACCATTGAACTATTGCACAGCAGTAAAGCTATGAAAACAAAGAGAGTCGCACACTCCCTATGTATAACCTCCTAGCTATTTATTGGGTAAAAAAAACGCACAAGGGTTTAGCATATACTTTCCAAACAAAACTCAAGTCATACCCAGTAGCAACTCCTACACAAGTAAGACACACACAAACACACAAACAAGCTGCTACCGCATTCCTACTGCTGGCCCAATTCCCATCTGACTTGGGGTTAAAAAAGAAAAAAAGAAAAACTTTCTCATTATTAGATGCAAGACCCAAACACAGTTTTGAAGAAAATAAAAATACTCTAATGTACAGTATTTGCAATCCTAATCACAGAAACCAAATAAAAGCAACTAAATCTAATGGTCAAGGATATTTTTCCCTCCTTTCCCCAGATTATGCCAATGGACTATGCTGTTGCTGCCTAGCTGGCGTGTCCGGGTCATTCACCAGGCAGTGGAAGTAAACGTTTTTCCTCTCAATTGATGAATACGTTTAAAAACGAGTTACAGTGCAGGTATGCCCTTGACATCCTCAGGGAACACGCTCCTCCGAGAGCAAGCAACATCGAATATTCAGCAGCTCCTCTACTTGACAGTCCGGAAAATTAGATCTAGATATTTTATGTCATGACATCTATCAATTTAATATCGCGCCTGACTTAGCGGCCTCATTACAGCACCCATACAAGCCAACGTTTCATGAAGTGTTGGTGAATCATCTATAGGGGTGGGAAAGCAATAAAGCAACTAATATTGCTGACATTGTACTGAAAGCATCCATCCAGCCATACAGGAACATCAACACACAACTGTGTTTGTTTCATACTGAAGTGTCACATCAAAAGAATCAAATATCCATTCCATGCATTAACACCAGAACCGCGAAAGCAGCCATTATGACTGCTCATTATTTGTTTTATTATTATTACTCTGCCATTTTGAAAGCCATGCCCCCTTTCCTAAATACTGTAAGTCTATGTAACACAATGTCGGCATTAGAATCTTAATATCACAAACAGAACTGGAGTTATAACCAGTTTTAGGAGGGCATGTCATTTTTTGAAAGGTTTTTGTCCCGTTCCCCTTCCTTCTCCTGACAGTAGGGCCTGTTCTGTTCCTTCTACCAACAGTTAAGTGCAGTGCCCAGCTGATAATCACCCCGATAATTTCCTTGAAACTGAACCTAAACTATACCATAACTAATTTCACACATATAACAACAGATGAAATAAATGAAGTAAAGACTGATGGGGAGAAAGGGGGATAATGGGTGAGTTGACGAGCGAGGGGAAGCGAACGATGCTTAATTAAGTAATCAGCCATTGTGAATGAAGAACAGGGCGGCTCATTCCATTGTATTGATCCATTCTAATTCTAATCTTAAAATGGTATGTACCCTATCAGTCTACTCTGGCCCACTTGAAGTAGGCTACACAGTGAGAGCATGTGTAATTATACATGCTGAACGGCTTTCAACATCTGAGAAAATATCCACAACGGGCAGCAGGTGAGCGAGTGATGGAGAATGTGGTGATCAGGCTTGTGGAACCTTATGTTGGCAAGGGGAGAAATGTCACTATGGCCAATTTCGTCACTGCCATTGCCGAACAAGTCGCTTGCAAAGAAAACAAGACTGGCCGGCACCATGAACAAAGTGAGACCGGAGCTCCATCCCTCTGCGCAAAATAAGGCATCTATAAAGAGAAAACCGGAGACTATTACGCACTACAACCAAATAAATGTATGTCAAAGTGTGTCAAGCACGAAAATTGTTAGAACAAGGGATAACAGCTAAATTAAATCCAATTCACGCCATTGCGTGACGACGCACACAGTGTCACGCGCTGACCTTAGAGAGCCTTTTTATTCTCTATTTTGGTTAGGTCAGGGTGTGACTAGGGTGGGTACTCTAGTTTGTGTATTTCTATGTTGGCCTGGTATGGTTCCCAATCAGAGGAAGCTGTCTATCGTTGTCTCTGATTGGGGATCATATTTAGGCAGCCTTTTCCCACCTGTTGTTTGTGGGATCTTTATTTTGTATTGTAGCTTTTTAGCTTTACAAAGCTGTATGTTTCGTTTTGTTCCTCTTTATTGTTTTGTGCCGGTTATCATAAATAAAAATGATTAACCTACCCCACGCTGCATCTTGGTCCGACCATCCTTCCAACAATGATCGTTATACACAAGCTGACAATAATTGACTATTTTGGACTGCTGTCAAAATCGACTGCTGTTATATTCATTATAATGTCATTATTTCGTTTCACTATTTATCAAGGCCACTTGGCGCTTATAATGATGTTTCGGCTACTGATGTTTTCATCATTTGACCGTGCGTCTTGACCGTGCGTTTTGGTGGTTGGGGTATTTTTATTTTATTTTGTCGTTATAAAAATAAGCTTTTACCGTGTTCCAACACATATGCTTTCTGTTTCATAGTTTTAACAAACACGAATAAAATTGATTGAACACTTGAATTTTTTTGAATTTTTTTTAAAAACTTATAGCCTACAGTAACATAAACTCATAAAAATGCCATTGTTTAATAAAATATTGAATTTTTTTTATTTCTAATGTTACCCACGGCCTTCATAAACAATACCAAATTATTATTTTTGCAATAGCATATTTGAAATGTATTAATTACACTGTTAGAATGTTAGTCAGACTGACTGCTCATTAGCTTGAACGTGGGTCCGTCGAGGCCCAAGTGTTCTTGTGTTAGACTATACTTGGAGGAGTTGTTATATTTCTGTGTCTTTAAACGTCAGATCCCCTCAGCAGCACACTGGAAGGGAGTAGAGACAGTACCGTAGGAAAATCTCCCCTCGTTGTTTCATTTCCGTCCTGGCCGTTCTATCAGCAAGTTTCTCATGACCAAGGCCAGTCCCTGACATCAGCCAGTAGGCTTTCCTGTGAGGAAACAGGATAAGACCAAACGCCTCACTCGCCACTGGAAAAGGAGCCGTTTTTGCCGTTCCAGACAAACATCCACACTTCGACAGGAAATGGAAACTGTTTCACTACTGGCACATGACAGGACTAGGACTACACACACCTGGTGGTTCACCACATTTTCATTTAGCCTGGTCCCAGATCTGTCTATACTGTCTTTCCAACTCCTATGGCCATTGTTGGTTATTCCTCTAATCAAGCCATGAACTGTCCCTTTCCATCTTTGCAGGATGCACACACTCAAAGACTTGGCCTCTATTGGTTTACCTAACTATAGCTAGGCTACTCATAATGATGTATTGCTTGTTTTTTTTGCTTTTGAAGCACTTTCAGATTGTTATGAAAAGCACAAAATATACATTTGATAAATGATTATTATTACTGTCAAGCCAAACATTGGCGTGACAATGGCCATAGGAGTTGGCAAGACAGCACAAACAGATATGGGACCAAGTTTGCATCCATACTTTACTGTACTGTATGTACTGTGCTGAAGCCTACTCTAGTTTTCTATCGTTGCCATGTGACATAACAATAGAAAACTAGAGTAGACTTCAACATACTGTAGATGCGGTAAAGAGGTCATTTGAACTCGATCAAAATAATGAAATTGCCATGGAAACGCGTGGGGGAAAGGGCCATGGGGAAAATAACCGAGTCTCCTCATTGCCCCCCAGCAAAATTAGCCTACATTTAGGCTATTGTTTATATGTGTATTTCACACTATGTTGAGGTAGAAATCTGAGAATAATGCTTGTACGGACCAACCCCAACCCCAACACATGTTCATGTCATTGTCACCAATCAACTTCATTACAGTTAAAAATGACTTTGACTACCGATTTCTGTATGCTAGCTATGCTAACCATCTTATACGAATAGGAGTTAGCATTTAGTAGTCACTTCTTCTAAATCTGAAAAGGGACAAAAAAGGGACAACTTCTAAATGTTATGCAGTGAAAACAGCCAAATATATCCAAAACGGACCTAAGTAACCACACTGTGGGCCTGTTACAATACATAAATCATGAAGGATTTGACGAATATCCACGTTGTTAGAACATTGTGTTCCATTGACTCCTTTACAGCATCTATATACTGTACAGTGTGGGCTGGATTTAGACAGGTAACACCCAATGGAGGGAGAGGGCTGTTTGCTGTGTTGACAATGGTTAAAGGGCTGAGGGTATTAGAAGACTGTACTGTGGCTTAACAGATGAGTGCAGTGGTGTGTTCCTGTACAACCCCATTCACCCCATTCCTCTACACCCCACCTGGAGATGTACACACACACACACACACACACACACACACACATCACGTCACACATGTGTACTTGTTACTGGTGTTTCAGCAACAGGCCCTTTCGAAATATTTACATTTCTTGCTTCTTCCGTGCTTTGACACTTTAGCTAGCCCCCTAAAAATAGATGAGTTGTGAGTTGTTAACCAGATACAAGTTAGCGACATCTTTGATGACTCTCCAGTTGTCTATATGAGGTGAAAGATGACCAGTGTGTGTGCGTGCGTGTGTGTGTGTGTGTGTGTGTGTGTGTGTGTGTGTGTGTGTGTGTGTGTGTGTGTGTGTGTGTGTGTGTGTGTGTGTGTGTGTGTGTGTGTGTGTGTGTGTGTGTGTGTGTGTGTGTGTGTGTGTGTGTGTGTGTGTGTGTGTGTGTGTGTGTGTGTGTGTGTGTGTGTGTGTGTGTGTGACTAAGTGTATATTTGAATGTGTGTCTATGTATATCTAACTTTGTGTCACCACAATCTGAGATGATTGTTTGCAGTTTCCCAGCTCAGACAACACGTGTGCTATGCTGTGTGTGTAGGCATGTGGCAGTTTGCATGGGGCTTAAGTTACTCACACACGCTGTTCACATGAGAGGGTTCGAGAAGGTGTGCGTGTGTGTGCAAGTGTATTACATTTACATTGTAGTCATTTAGCAGACGCTGTTATCCAGAGCGACATATAGTTAATGCATTCTTCTTAAGATCGCTAGGTGACACAACCACATATCACAGTCATAGTTAGTACATTTTCCTCAATAAAGAAATGATCAGCAAAGTCTGATAGGTTAAAGTCAAGTGCAAGTTTCTGTTTTTTGTAGGGTTGGGGGTGTAGCGTGTAGTAGTGATGGCATTGGGTGGTGGTATTAACTGTGTGTGTGTGTGTGTGTGTGTGTGTGTGTGTGTGTGTGTGTGTGTGTGTGTGTGTGTGTGTGTGTGTGTGTGTGTGTGTGTGTGTGTGTGTGTGTGTGTGTGTGTGTGTGTGTGTGTGTGTGTGTGTGAGAGAGAGAGAAATACTAATATAAATTATGGCAGTTACTGATTACATTCATTTACTTTTAGATTAATTTCCCAGACATTCAGAGACATTAGAAGAAGACAAAAATCTATGTTACCAATTGAACCACATATATTGCAGGATAAATCAATGTTAAAGTTTCCATAGCTGGCCATATATGGATGTTACATTTTACTTTATGGGTTGGTTATGTGGGCTTCTTCTAAACCATTGCTTTCTACTACATATAATAATACAATAAAATTATATATTTACATTAAACACCAAAGTCTATCAGAATTCCAGTCATTCCGCTAAATGTTATACCCCTTGATCTTCAAGAATAGGACTTGGAAATATAGATTAAGCAAATTGTTTTACTTGAGCATGACCCCAAAACTAAGGACTTACTAGCCAGCCCTACTCTGTTGTTTATTTTGTTACCATGGAGGACTGATTGGGCTCATTGATTTGAGTTGAAAAATAAATGCTGCACTCATGGAATGGCATGCTTTGAGCACTACTGAAAAGTGCTTTTTAAATGTGAAAAATTAATGTCATATGCTGCATTTGCTAATATGCAGCTGTTTAAAGGGCAAATCCACAGATGAAATAATAACAAAATGGTTGCCTCGCCTCTGCTTTGGTAAAAAGCTGAGGGATGGGCCTGGAGAAATGTAATCACTCTCAGATTAGTAGACAGAGCTATGGATGCAAGGACTGACCATCCATGATATCAAAATTATTGTTTTAACCATGTTATGAGGCTATACAGTGTTCGTTTACATTGACAATGTTTACGTACATTGGAGAAAAACAAGCTTATATTTGGGGTTTTCGTGGAGTGTGACAGTTGAACTAAGCTCATGAGGCATTTATAAATTATATTTGTCAAGAACCAATGGATATATATATATAATTTATAAGTCCAAAAAAGGATGTAGCAACTACAGATTGCCCCTTTAAGTCTATCAAAAGTGTGCGAGTTTGATCATGTGTCCATTAGGCATATGGATTACATTTTTTTATCAGCATGAATGAGATTGAGCAATAAAAGCCCCACTTTTATTCCATAGGCTGGGATCCACACTATGCAGCTGTTGCAAGAGCGCATTTTTCACTGGCTGTCCACTGGTTTCAAAAACAATGATTGATAGGCAGCTTAAACTTCTTGAATACAACCATTATTGGGTTCAAATACACATTTAGATTTTTTTAACAGCCATCCACAACAACCACAATCCGTAAGGCGCAAATATCTAAATGAGAGAGCAGCAGTGTGATTCACATCAATGTGCTATGTAGACGTCAATAATAAGTGATATCCGTATTGCCGTAGACTACACCACTACTGTCATCCTTACCTCCAAGCGCTTATTCAAGTTGGATAATTTTTGGATGCCGACAGCAGTCGCACCATTGGAAGACATAGCTTGGACTGTAGCCTACAAAAGCCTATTCCTGCTCTTTTCCCATGATTCATCACACCCATTTGGTGTGTCATCATAGTGTTCTCTGATTTGTGGTCAGACTCGCTCAGGTGGAACAAACTTAAACTTGCGTGTTTTTTCAATGCTGATTTGAATGTCTTTGAGAAAACAGAGAAGTGTCAAATATTTTATTTCTCAATTGAAAAGTAATCCTGAAAGTAATCATCTAGTTTTTCAAAAGTATCTGTAATCACATTACAATATTTTTGCTAGTAACGTAACAGATTACAGTTACCGTTTTTTTTGGTAATCCATTACTCCCCAACCCTGCATGTGTGTGTGTCTGTGTGTACAGTAGGTGAGATGGCCATGTCAGCTATCTAATAACTATAGTTATGCTTGGTGATGGTTTGGCTGATCATGTTCATGTCTATGTAGAAGAAGACTGTAGGAGGAAGTGAAGAGGACTCAGGGACAGGTATCAGAGAGAGAGAAGGGCAGAGAAATGATGCTGAAATGGAGGAAGTACCTCTGGATCTGGGAGCCAGTGAGATTATTACGACCCTCACGGAAGTGACCACTGAGGACCTTGTTGAACAGGATGTGGCCACGGAGATAAACGAGGAGAGAAACAGGGACAGAAATGAAGAGGAACATCATCACACCAGGCGTCATCGGAAGTACCAGACCCCAGATCCACTCAACTAATTTCAGCAGAGGCTCCTCCGAGCCATCGAGAGGGATGCAGCCCAACCTGATGCTCACAGGAAGGAGGATGAAGAGACCCTCTTTGCCATGAGCCTGGTGCCAACACTGAAGAGGGTGCCTCAGCAAAGAAAAGCAGCGGTCAAGTTTAAAATGCATCAGTTGCTTATCGAAGCCGAGTTCAATTGTACGTTTTTTTTTCCACAACACAGGTAGTGTCATAAGTACTGCGATAGTGAAGTAAAGTGGGTTATTTTTTAAGTATACTCATGTAGGCTAATTGGTATTTCAGATTAATATGAGGCAAATGTATAGCTGTTGCTTCTGGGTTAGAAAATACCCTGAAAATACCTTGAAACAACTATCTAAATAGTTGCCTGTCATATACATCTTTTGATCTGAAATACAAATTCCATTAGTAAACAGCAATGAAATATCATTTTACCACACTGTTCCAATATTTATGTCAGTAACTACACCATACAAGCAGTATTTAGTTTGCATAAATCTCACCTTCCATGGTGTTATATTATGTAATGCTTGTATGTGTTGTTCTTCTCTTCCCTTCCAAATTAGCCGACCACCTCACAGGAAGTACAGGAAGAGGACAGGAAGGACAGGAAGTACAGGAAGAGAAGAGGAGTTGCCTGGTTGTTGTTGTGACCTCCCTCATTGTACCTTTCCTTTCACACACGTGTCAATTCCGTTTAAATTCAGTCAATTCATAAAGTCAATTGTTACTAAATTCTTAGGATAGCATTCATCATTAGTGTTACATAGATTTCTGAAATGACTGAAATGAAACTCACACACCGGAGAATTCACAGATGCTCTTGGTGGTCTCTTACAAGACTAAAGGTGAATATATTTATTTAATTTATAACCACCTGAAAACCAGGGTGTTGAAACATTTTGTCAAGTTATGTTCCATTGACTGGTTCATGACGTCGAAGGGGCCATTTGTTTGTTTAGGTGTGTTATGGCTACACACGCAGTGCCCCGCCCTTTATTCTCCCTTTGCCTGAGGAGGCTGTCGAGATGCATGGTGGTGGCTAACCATAAGGATGGAGCAGATTGGAGAAGGAAGGCATACTGGTGAGGGGGTTTGTTGACTATCTGTATTACTCTCTCTCTCTCCAGAGGACAATCTAAACTCTATTTCCTTGACTCCTCATGTCCTCTCTCCTCGCCTCCTTATCAAAGCCCATTGAAGGAGAAGGTCAGAGAGAGGGAATGTCCGGTGCGTTCACGCTGACCTTCTACTCCAATGGGTTTTGAGCGGGAGGTGAGGGGAGAGGACGCAAGGAATCAAGTTTACATACATGTAGGTTGGAGTCATTAAAACTAGTTCTTCAACCACTCCACAAATTTCTTGTTAACAAACTATAGTTTTGGCAAGTCAGTTAGGACATCTAATTTGTGCATGACACAAGTCATATTTTCAACAATTGTTTACAGACTGATTATTTAACTTATAATTCACTGTATCACAATTCCAGTGGGTCAGAAGTTTACATACACTAAGTTGACTGTGCCTTTAAACAGCTTGGAAAATTCCAGAAAATGATGTCATGGCTTTAGAAGCTTCTGATAAGCTAATTGACATTATTTTAGTCAATTGGAGGTGTACCTGTGGTTGTATTGCAAGGCCTACCTTCAAACTCAGTGCCTCTTTGCTTGACATCATGGGAAAATCAAAAGAAATCAGCCAAGACCTCAGAAAATAATTGTAGACCTCCAAGTCTGGTTCATCCTTGGGAGCAATTTCCAAATACCTGAAGGTACCACGTTCATCTGTACCAACGATAGTACTCAAGTATAAACACCATGGGACCACGCAGCTGCCATACCGCTCAGGAAGGAGACGCGTTCTGTCACCTAGAGATGAACGTACTTTGGTGCGAAAAGTGCAAATCAATCGCAGAACAACAGCAAAGGACCTTCTGAAGATGCTAGAGGACACAAGTACAAAAGTATCTATATCCACAGTAAAACGAGTCCTATATCGACATAACCTGAAAGGCCGCTCAGCAAGGAAGAAGCCACTGCTCCAAAACCACCATAAAAAAGCCCGACTATGGTTTGCAACTGCACATGGGGACAAAGATCGTACTTTTTGGAGAAATGTCCTCTGGTCTGATGAAACAAAAATATAACTGTTTGGCCATAATGACCATCGTTATGTTTGGAGGAAAAAGGGGGAGGCTTGCAAGCCGAAGAACACCATCCCAACCGTGAAGCACGGGGATGGCAACATCATGTTGTGGGGGTGCTTTGCTGCAGGAGGGACTGGTGCACTTCACAAAATAGATGACATCATGAGGATGGAAAATTATGTGGATATATTGAAGCAACATCGCATGACATCAGTCAGGAAGTTAAAGCTTGGTCGCAAATGGGTCTTCCAAATGGACAATGACCCCAAGCATACTTCTAAAGATGTGGAAAAATGGCTTAAGGACAACAAAGTCAAGGTATTGGAGTGGCCATCACAAAGCCCTGACCTCAATCTTATTGAAAAATTGTGGGCAGAACTGAAAAAGCATGTGCAAGCAAGGAGGCCTACACACCTGAATCAGTTACACAAGCTCTGTCAGGTGGAATGGGCCAAAATTCACCCAACTTATTGTGGGAAGCTTGTGGAAGGCTACTCGAAACGTTTGACCCAAGTTAAACAATTTAAAGGCAATGCTACCAAATACTAATTGAGTGTATGTAAACGTCTGAAATAAAAGCTGAAATAAATCATTCTCTCTTCTATTTATAATAAATCATATGTATGCTACTTGGCAAATGAATGAATAAAAATTTCTAAGAAATTCTGCAGTCACTTTATTTATTATGTAATCCCACCATTGTTTTACTGGATATGTGTGCAACAAAAGTTCAACATTCACATTTTGCTACTTTCTGTCAAGTCTACACATACAATTTGATGCAAACCTTCGACAAATCCAAAGTATGCACCACACAGAACGAGATGCAACTGCCTCTGCAACGCAATGTTGCAGGGCAAATGCAGCGTTCCATTGGAAATGAATGTACTTCGGTGTGATTGAGGTGTAAGAAATCAAAGATGTGTCAAATAAATTACAGTATACAGTTTGGAACCACCAAGACTCTTCCTAGAGCTGGCCGTCCGGCCAAACTGAGCAATCGAGGGACAAGGGCCTTGGTCAGGGAGATGACCAAGAACCCGATGGTCCTTCTGACAGTTCCTCTGTGGAGATGGGAGAACCTTCCAGAAGGACAACCATCTATGCAGAACTCCACCAGAACTCCACCAACTCCACCAATCAGGCCTTTATGGTAGAGTGGCCAGACAGAAGCCAGACAGAAGCTTCTTGTTTACATCTTAGATTTCTTATAGTTCAATCCCCTCCTGGATATATATATAATTTTTAAATAGCGCCCCCTTGTGTGCACTTTTGGTAATACCATATGCCCCAGTATGGTACAGTAACGTTATGACGGTATGAGAATCTGTATATTGCCTAACGCTAGTAGGAGGAGATATGCATCTTAAAAATTATTTGCCACGGGTATAAAGCACTACGCACGTCATCGTCGTTAACACTTGGGAAAATGGCAGAGAGTGAGAAAGGGAAGTGACAGCAGCGAAGTCCTGTATGGCAAAACTTTGAGAAGTTAAATGAAAAGGTTGTGAAATGCAAACTTTGCAAGGTGGAATTGAGCTACAGAGGCAGTACAGGTGCAATGCTTGAAAGGGAGGCACCGTGAGACCCAAACCGTTGCTGGCAGCTGCGCAGGCCCCCGACAACAGACATTAGACAGGCTCTTCACACAAAATAAGTGTGATAAGAGACGGAGTGACAAAATCACAGCGCTGATTACAGAAATTATTGCAGTTGATATGCAGCCATTGTTGTCAACGGTAGAGGATGTCAGCTTCAATACCCTATTGGCATCTCTAGAACCAGACTACAAGCATGCCAAGTCGAAAAACCGTGAGGCCCGGATGGAGGAATTGCATAATGATTGCTCTGCAAGTACAAAGCGCAAGCTCTCAAACACCCCATACATGGCGTTAATAACAGATTGTTGGACACCTATGAACACACTGTCATAGATCACTGCAACGAGCCATTGACGAGAACTGAGACTGAGGGAATGGGACTGAGAAAATGGAGGAGGCACACAGCAGAAAACCTAAAAAACGTCATTTACTACCCTCGTTGCTGAGTGGGTTGGGGACAGTAATAAGGTGAGCTCCGTATGGTAGCCAAGACTGAATGGCTCCCTAGCTGTCATATGCAGGACCATATCTGCATTGTGAATTCACATGTAATTTTAGATTTTTTAATCGTTTACATTTTTTTTAAACATTTTTTTTTACATTTGTCACATCCCTAGTGATGTATGATCCTGTGCGTGCTGACAGTTCCTGGGGATGTACGACCTTGAAACAAACACATGAACACAACTGACATGGGCGTGAAATTCATGATGTCCACTTCGGCCTATGAGGTGAGTGACACTGCATGAACACGTTAACATGTAAACACAGCTGGCATAAACACGGAATTAAACATGCCGAATTTGACCTGTAACCTGTGCCATTTGCTTTGACCCAGGTGGCTTGGGAGTCCTTCATAGCTTTCCCATGTGTGTAATGCCATTGATGAAGGCACTCAGGCTTGAAACATGCCACCTTCAGTAACTTCACACCTATAGGTCTCTGCACTCTCCTTTCTTCTGCAGGAAGCACGGAGATCGTTTGATATTCAAGTAGGCCTATACTTAGACAAAAATGTGCTTCCTAGAACCATAAAGGGTTCTTGGACTTTCCTTGTAGGGAGAGCCCTTTTTGGTTCTAGGTAAAACTCTTGGTTCGAAGTAGAACCTTTTTATTTGATTATCTTGATTGGGTGAAAGGGTTCTACATGGAACCAAAAAAGTGTTCTCTAACAAGGACAGTTAACAGCCGTAGAACCCTTTATGAACCGTTCGTTTTTCTAAGAATGTATGGCTGGCTCAAACAGCCAGTGTGCTGTAAGCATCCATCAGTGTTCATTAATGTTTCTCTAAGCGTTGTACATCCTGAGAGTGAAGTGTCATTAATCAGAGGGCCCACACAAATCTCAGCAGCTTTTATAAATGTATGTCTACGGGATTAATGAATACTCTGCTGGAGGATGGGGGCGATGAGCACATTTACTGTAAGCAGAACGGATACAGGGAAGCTGCAGATTGCAAGCAAAGGCACACACGCACAAAGATACAGTATGCACGCACATACACACATGTACACACAGATGCGCGTGCACATACACACACAAAACTAATTTTGGCAGAAAGCCTATCTCAGGGGAGATAACAGACTCCTGAGCTGTAATTCTAAAGCCATAACTACAACTGTGTAACAGCATAACTTCCATCCCTCTCCTCACCCCTACCTGGGCTCGAACCAGGGACCCTCTGCAGACATCAACAACAGCCACCCTCGAAGCATCGTTACCCATTGCTCCACAAAAGCCAAGGGGAACAACTACTTCAAGGTCTCAGAGCAAGTGACGTCACCGATTGAAACGCTATTAGCGAGCACCCCGCTAACTAGCTAGCCATTTCACACCAGTTACACTCACCCCCCTTTTGACCTCCTACTTTTCCGCAGCAACCAGTGATCTGGGTCAACAGCATCAATGCAACAGTATTGCTTCATTCCCTCTCCTCGCCCCTACCTGGGCTCAAACCAGGGACCCTCTGCACACATGAACAACTGCCTCCCACGAAGCATCGTTACCCATCGCTCCACAAAAGCCGCGCAGAGCAAGGGGAACAACTCCTTCAAGGCCTCAGAGCGAGTGACGTCACCGATTGAAACGCTATTAGCGCGCACCCCGCTAACTAGCTAGCCATTTCACACCGGTTACAACTGTGCGTGTGTGGGTCTTTATTTATGCACACTATAATGTATAGTCCTTTGCAATGGGGAGGAAATTAATATGGCAAGTGAGAAATGAATCTGGAATTGAAGGTCGTAGAGAGATACTGTCTATCAGGACTATTGTTCAAATGTTCCTCTGAAACAATATCAGCTTTTTTGGGGCCTTGCGTTTGCCTTGGGCTGGGCACTCTGCCTGTTTCTAATTAGATGTATTTGTAACAAATCAAATCTGTGTCACAGACCAACATCTATGTGATGACCAAGATGGCTGACACTAAGAATATTACACGTGTCAGGCTACTACGTCACCCACATAAATGTGTCACTGGTCTGTGTGTGTTTCAAAGTGACCTTCCTGCCAGCTGTCCCTAAATGTCCTGAGAGAGAGAGAGAGAGAGAGAGAGAGAGAGAGAGAGAGAGAGAGAGAGAGAGAGAGAGAGAGAGAGAGAGAGAGTGTGTGTGTGCGTAAGGAGGGCTACAGAGTGTCTGACAGAGGCCTCCTAAAGCCCATCTCTCAGTTTATCAATCGCTCCCTCTCTCACTCCTACCTCTGACAACATATATCTATGCTAATCAGTTTCAGCCAGGACAGGAGTCTCAAAACATGGCTTAGGTTCATATATAATTACATATAGAATCCCTATGCATTAGGTAGCCTCCAGCTTATGTGGAGTTTTATGAGCAGTGTACTACATGTCTAATGACTGTGTAAGGACTGTGTAACGATGTTGACAGTGACAGTACAGGAGAATGCCAGGGCAACCGGCTGGTGCCACCCTCTGGTTACTGACAAGTCATTCAGTCTGACATTCTATCTTGGTGACATACTAGTAACGTGTTTTAGTCATTCATTTGCGTGAGCATGCAATGGAGCTTTGTCAGTGAGCCATGTTATGCTGTGTCCAAAGTAATTTCCACACTTAAAAAGGAAATTGAACCCCTCTGACTGACTTTTCAATAAGTACGAAACTTATCCTCTATGAAATGAAAGGAGAGCCAATGTGCAAAAAAGATCAGCCACAATGGAATATTCTATGTAATGCATTCTATTTTTCTATTTAAAACGATAGTCAATGAGGCACATTTTCCAGAGGCTCAAATAGACCGGGTCGAAAGCTTTCCCATGCGGACTGACACCTGGTGGTGAATACGGCTACTGCAGTCTGGAGGCTTTTGGAGGGATGGAGAAAAGGGTCCACTGACACACTACAGGCCCCTGTCAAGCAAATGCCCGAGGCGTTTGGAGATCTGCGAGAGACAAATAAGTCACATGCTGTACCACAGCGTGTAATGACAGACAGCCTGTTCTTTTTAGTGATTCTACTGATGGCAGGCCTCAGGCATGGCGTCGACCCAAAGTCCCTCAGTGACTGAGACAGTACACGATGCGTGTGAATGGTGGATTATTTATTACACTGACTGAAGAGACTCTTTTTCACTCTGTTTACAGCACAGGGAACACACTCTGAGAGGAACAGCGAGGAATTAAGACTCATCCAGTCATCGATATTACAGTCAGTGCAGAATCACATGAACCTATTCATCAAATGGTTCTTTTCCACATTAAAATCTGCTCTGTGTGTGTGTGTGTGTGTGTGTGTGTGTGTGTGTGTGTGTGTGTGTGTGTGTGTGTGTGTGTGTGTGTGTGTGTGTGTTCATGCACGGCGCCGTGACTTTGACAGCTTTAGATCATAGCAGCTCTGTTATGAATAATAGACAGCCACTCAGTAGGGATGTTAGCCGGTTAAGTAAAGCTTTACCCCAGGAGGGCCCTGTCAGAAACAGACACCATTCACACACGTTACAGCTCTGAGGCCGTCGAGGTGTCCAACTAGCATGGCACCAGATGTTGTAATACATTTTCGCATTTTTTTCATACGTCATGAATATGTGTCAACAGTGTCAACATATTTATTCATAACTCCTGTCTAAGGTGAAATCACTGAATGATTTTTCTTCAGCCCTCCAAAATCAAGGCTAGTATATCGGTGTTGGCGTTCAAAACGTGTATTGCATTGTAATCCACGGTGAATTCTCTGGTAGGGGTATACACTAGTTCTACCCAGGCTGTCCTGGGTCTCTTCCTCTCCCTTGACCTTTGGTGTGAGTGACTGAGAAGTGGGGACACTGCTCTGGAGTTCAGGTCCCAGGGGACACATGAAGGATGCCACACAATCTTCTGCCCTGGCGCGTACATGTTCCAAGTGTGCCAAAGGAGAGTGTTATATGATAAATAGCCATACTCCACATGTCACTGCTAGGTGATGCAGCTTCATGGCATTTCATTTATAACCTAACACATGACAGAGGAGCCCAACAACTCTCCAGCTCCTTCCTCTGAGCCAGAGATCTCCCATCAGGGATTCAAATTAGCCTCGATGAAGTAACTAGATACATAGTAGTACATTTGAAAACCTGTCTGTCTAAGACTCGCCACATGAGGGAGAGGTTAGTGGATAGTGTGTTTAAGAGGAGATAACTATCTGCAGTAGACACAGTTCTCCGGTTCCTGCCAGCCCGCACATACACACCTGCCTCTAGAGAACACTGCTGCACTCAAAGTGAGCATTAGCACTTTCTACCATCGTTAAATCCATGATGTGGAATGTGCAAGTGCACACTTTGGGAGAAGTATAGAAAATGGTGGATGCATCTCAGCAAAGGCTTCCCCCGTAATGTATACACATCCAAGTACCTGTGCAGTGCACACACAGACGCAGCAGCAGAGGCAGTACACTTGCCATTTGAAATGTGCACCCCACAGACGTAGCTTAATGCCCCTGGCTGGCTGTTGGAGAGCTAGTGGCTGAGATATATGCATGATTCCCCTTACTGTCAGGGTTTATAGCCTACGTTGGGCAGCATGTCAGCAGAGAATAGAACAAAGGCTGCCCCATGTGTGCTGACACAGCCCCACCAGGTCCTATGACAGAGGAAGAGCATAGGAGACAGGGGACAAGAGACAACCCCCCCCCCCCCCCCCAAAGAAAATCATACAGTATATAATGAAAAAGAGTAGGCTATTACTTAGACTTATTTTCAATCTCAGCAGTTGCGATGGATGCGTGTAGTCCTCAAAGCCTTCATCAGCAAACGCTTGGTAGATCTAACCTTATTTTAACCAGAGGAGACCAGCAAAACACTGAATGGTTTCATTGAAATTAGCTAGATGTCGATAATGATAATGATGTATTAATGTTGTTTGATGTCAAAAATGGTATAGTGAAGCAAAGGTACATTTTCACATGGTGTGTGGACAATGACGTTGTTCTTATTCTAATTATGCTACAGAATGAGGGGAAGGAACATCAATTTCCTCCAAGCTTCTAATGAAGACTATTTGTAATGAGGAGGGGTGATTTTAGCACTGTTAATTGCGACCAGATATGGGACTTAGGGGAATGTGTTCACTCCAACGTGCACCTGAGGTCATAAACTCACACTCCATGTTGCCATGGCAATACAATGGTGAAATGTAATCTTATTGGGCTCTTGATGCCAGGCCAACTTATTTACTTACACGTGTGCCCAATACACCGCAATCAGGGACTTCAATAGTACAGACAGACTGAGTGAATATGGTGTCAGTATACTGTAGGGCAGGTATTCCCAAACTGGGGTACGTACGCGCAATGCCATCGGGGGTACGCCAAATAAAAATGTGATTCACATTTAAAAAATAAATAAAAACAACAAAATGATTTTATTTAAAAAAAAATGTATATATGTTTTTTTGATTTTCAAACAGTCCATTTATATTTTCCAATATACATTTCGGTGAGTTTTTTTTCTCGCCTGAGTAGCCTCGTTTCACTGCCAACAATAAAATTAAACCATCTAGTGTTCAGCGAAATAACAACACGATGTCAAATACAGGTAGCCTAGTCACATAATTAACATCCAATCACATTAACTGTTACTCTCTCGCAGGAAATCCACTAACGGTCCGTATGTAGCCAAAAGTAGCTGCTGCTCATTCCGTTTGCTCGAAAATTGATAAATGGTTAAAAAAAGTAAGGTCCGCGTACATAGACACACATACCACCTCTACTAGCAGTACTACACCTTGCACCTGTCGATGACACAAGTTGTTCTGCTTCCACGAGCACATCCAATGCTAGCATCAGTAATTCTACATTTGTTGCTAGCCCAGCTAGATTGGACACTGACAGTTGTGAATCGGATGCAGCCGAAGAGCTACTGCCCCCTTACCCGGGAAAGCACCGAACAACAGACAGGGACGTTGGACCATCGAAGAGGCGCAAATATGATGAGAACTACATTGATTTGGAGTTCAATTATATTGGGAGTAGTGCCTTTCCTCAGCCACAGTGTGTTATATGTGCAAAAGTACTATCTCACAGCTCGATGAAACCTTCACTCCTGTGCAGACATTTAGAAACAAAACATGCCAATTTGAAAAATAAGCCACAGGAGTTTTTTGAGCGAGAATTAACACGACTTTCGAGTAGTAAGACACGTATAAAAGCAACAGATACCATTAATAAGAAGGTTCTAGAAGCGTCTTATATGGTGAGCTACCAAGTGGCTAGGACAGGCAAGCCCCATACTATTGTGGAGGACTTAATTCTTCCTGCTGCCACGGACATGGCTGGGACAATGCAGGGGAAAAGGCACAAAAACTACACAGACAATGCCTTCAACAAACAACACTATTTCACAACGCATCAGTGACATGGCAGCAGATGTTTTGAAACAATTACTGCTTTGCATACAAGCCAGTGAATTATATGCGTTACAGCTGGATGAGTTAACAGATGTGGTGGGCCTGGCACAGCTCCTGGTATATGTCTGTTGTGTTTATGGGGGGGGGGGGGTCAATTAAGGAAGACATCCTCTTCTGCAAACCACTGGAAACCAGGACAACAGGAGAGGATATTTTTTAAGTAGTGGACAGCTTTGTGACATCAAATGAACTTTGGTGGTCAAGATGTGTTGGTATCTGTACTGTTGGCGCAAAAGCCATGACAGGGAGACATTGTGGAGCGGTAAAGCGCGTACAAGCAGTTGCTCCTGACGCCATTTGGGTACACTGCAGCATCCACCGAGAGGCTCTTGCTGCCAAGGGAATGCCTGACAGCTTGAAAGACGTTTTGGACACTACAGTGAAAATGGTTAACTTTGTTAAAGCAAGGCCCCTGAACTCTCGTGTATTTTCTGCACTATGCCATGATATGGGCAGCAACCATGTAATGCTTTTACAACATACAGAAGAAGTGTGCTGGTTATCATGGGGCAAAGTATTGACGCGTTTTTTTAAAATTGAGAGATGAGCTTAATGTTTTCTTTACTGACCATAATTTTCACTTGTCTGACCGCTTGCATGACAACGAGTTTCTCACACGACTGGCCTATCTGGGAGATGTTTTTTTCTCGCCTGAATGATTCTCCGCAACTATATTCAATGTGCGGGACAAAATTGAGGCTATGATTATGAAATTGGAGGTCTTCTCTGTCTGCATTAACAAGGACAACACACAGGTCTATCCATCATTGTATGATTTTTTTGTGTGCAAATGAACTCAATCTTACGGACAATGTCAAATGTGATATAGCGAAGCACCTGAGTGAGTTGGGTGCGCAATTACGCAGTTACTTTCCAGAAACGGATGACACAAACAACTGGATTTGTTATCCCTCTCATGCCCTGCCTCCAGTCCACTTACCAATATCTTAACAAGAACCAACAAGCGGTCCTGTGAAAATTTTATTTCATCAAAAGCCACTGCCAGATTTCTGGATTGGGCTGCGCTCAGAGTATCCTTGCTTGGCAAATCGCTCTGTTAAGACACTGATGCCCTTTGCAACCACGTACCTATGTAAGTGTGGATTCTCGGCCTTCACTAGCATGAAAACTAAATACAGGAACATACTGTGTGTGGAAAATGATTTAAGACTGAGACTCTCTACAACACAACCCAACATTGCACAGTTATGTGCATCCTTTCAAGCACACCCTTCTCATTAACCTGTGGTGAGATATTCACGATTTTTAATGAACAAATAAGCTTTTATATGTAAGATGGCGAAAGAAAGAGCAAAATTATTGATTATTATTATTTATGCCCTGGTCCTATAAGAGCTCTTTGTCACTTCCCAGGACCCGGGTTCTAAATGTATCGTATAGTGTGTGTGTTGGCAGGCTTACAAAGACGGCAAAAAAACAACATTTGAGAGTGCGCTGACCCTGGTGCTAGCTGTACGCAGCTGGAGGTTGAATGTTTGAAAGGGTACGGGACGATAAAAAGTTTGGGAACCACTGCTGTAGAGAATCTACAACCGTCCCCACGATAAGATATTCTCGACTACCGGTTGAGAGATGCAGTTGTGACAAATACGTAAATAGATGATGTCTCTGAAACTGTTCTGTTTTCTCACTGCACAACCACCCAACGAATTACAGTATTATGGGAGGAGCAGGTAATAAGAAGGCAACATCAACATTATGTGCTCCCACTATCTAAATAAACAATGTGAATTAGATACCTCTCTATTGATTGAGCCCTGTATGGACAACCACACCTAATACTTGGCTATGGCCCCACACTCTGTGGACCCACACATCCTGTTCAATTGGTGAAACTTAGTCCAAAGACACCTACCCAACACAGTACTCGTACACACACATAGTAGGCTACTGCCGATGAAAACAGTCAACAAAATTCTACAGAAATCAACTACTTCAATGGCTGGTATGCTAAACACACTCATACACAGAATGTGTCATTAGCCCCATTCAGACAAAGCTAGTGCAGACCCAATTTTCTAGTATGAGGCCTGGTGGGAACAGTAGCATAGCAAAGCAGCATGTGTGAGAGGTGGCAGGAGGAGTGGCGTTGGGCTGCAGACAGCAGACTGCCTACCTGCGATGCGGATGACGGCCCTCTCAGCCGGGTCCAGGACGTCCCCGGAGCCCGAGGCAGACTTAGAGCGTTTGACCCTCTGGTGTTTGTCCAGGTTCCAGGGGAGTGTGTCCCCAGGGCAGGGGGCAGGGAAGCTTCTCTCTCCATATCTTTCTAGCAGGGCTCTCTCCCTCTCCCGGTCCCTGTCCTTCTGTCTGTCCTTACGCCCCGACGCCATCACCTACAGTACAGTAGAATGACATGGAGGAGAGCAGCAGTGAGACATTGCACGTGTATAGACCTATGCATATTAGAAACATACATTGTTCATATTTGAATACTTTGAGATCCACAATTGAACACCACATACAGTCCACTTTATACAAATATACACAGACACAGGTACACACACTGGCAATGTCTATAACAGGTTGAGTTGGAAGCCTTTCCTAACATGGGTCAAGTGGATACACTGGAACTATTGTGGTTTACAGTGTGACTCTCTGGGATCACCTAGCATGTCATGTTGCATCAAAAAACGTGACCCACCAATGACAGAGCATGCATCCATGTTAGCTAAAAATATTTCCAGATATCAGTAGGATAATGACTACAACATTCTATGATCGACTTACCACTTGATAAATGGCAAGCCTTAGCCAACACACCAGGATATCAACCAGCTGCTGCCAGTCAAGGTGTCAACAAAAACACCCAACATTTGTAGCTCATTTCGGGTCAGCCAGGCAATTTTCACGTGTCAAAAGGAGGGAGACTTTCGCTGTGACCCAACTCCCAGTTGATGATTAACCACCATGAAAATATGCAGCCAAGATAAATGTTAAGAAAAATATTTCCATATTACAGTCATACAGTGGAACAAAGTGCAAATTCCCATTTTGCATTCCTTACTGTCCGTAGGCTTGGGCACGTGATAGGAAAACGAGACGAGGCTGACTATGAACTATTGAGTTTCCTGGATAAAGTCTGACTAAGTGGCCACTATCGGTAGGTGATGGACCTTAACCTCTGCTCGGAATGGAAAAACCCACTCTGCTAATGTTACAATAACAATGCACTGATGTCTTTGTTTTTGGTGGGTAGAAACATGTAAGCTATACCAAACCTGTTAATATTTGCAATCAAATTATTTGAATACTGTAACAAGATGAAGACAAAAGCATAAGGCATTTCTGCATCGATTTTTACAGACGGTCATACTATCAGCAAACTATCTGTTGATAAGGTTAGGTTTAGAATAAGGGTTAGGGCAAGGGTTAATGTTAGGGTTAGTGTTAGTAGATAGTTAGTTGGTTGAAATGTTACTGACAGTCTGTAGAGCATCTAGAAATGGACTATCCAAATAAAGTGTCACCGATACATGTATTTGTTGTGAAGTAAATAAGAAAGTAGCGTGACGTATTCTCTCATCTTGAAGTTATGTTGCTATGACAACCAGGCCACGTGGGAGCACGTTTTGCGTCTTCGACTTGTGATGTTTACAGGAAAGCATAATGAATTAACTATCTCTGCCTCCGATTACATAATTCCATTCGCCTTGTTCTTCCCTGTGCATGGTAAGGGTTTGTTTACGATTTCCTGTTTTGTTGGGTGTGTTAATTTTGCTGGACAAGGGACTAAAGTCAACTTTATTTCCTTATGTCTAATACATTGTCACTGCGCTGACATTGTCTAGCAAAAGAAAATGGCCATAATCTCAGCTCCCAAAACCAAATCTCACATCTTTCACAAGAGACTACGGTATTTGCTTCCCATATGGTACTTTTGGAAAAATTAAAAGGGACCTGGAGGAGTTTTAGTTCCAAAATCTATATATAAATGGCGAAACACAGAGCAAAGAAAACAGCCACATAGATGCAAAGTTGTTAGGCTGTAATTAGCATTTTGAAGCTAGCCGTAAGGCAAACTGCCACACCAAGAAGTCATGTGTTGAAGCCACAGTGCATGAAATTTGAAAATTTGCTCCAGTATTCTGAAACTGAAACTACCTCTCTCTTTACCAATCACCTTCAGTGCATAGTTTTATCAACTTGTTCAGATTTCAACCCCTCCTGACTCGGGAACTACTAACATATTCACTTGCTTCCCATGTAATCCTTGGTTGGCATGGTGACAGACAGAAATGCTCCCTGGCAGTGGAATGTAGGTCTGGCTGATACCGAACTCCAAGTCCTCCCGACTTCTGGAAAAGTGGGTACGCAGGCGACACAGTGAAGCCAGTCAAATATATAGGGGTACAGTGAAATTAACCTCAGCTATGAGGATGTGGGTCAGACTAGGCCTCATTATAGCCAATGGAGCGAGAGCTGTTTCTGTTTATTCAACTGTGTTTCCTGAAAGGTTTACCAGCGAGATGGATAGGATGATAAGATAACTAGTGTCTCCCTGTCACCTCATGAAACGTGGCAATCAGCAAGGTGGTGTGAGGTCAAATGCCAAAACAAAGGCCAACTGTAGCTGATGTAGAGAAGTACCATGTTATCTTAATAGACATGCATATTGCATATTTGAGTTGCAAATGATTGGTACCAATGGCACAGTGACACTCCTACCGTGACACATAGCATATGGGTGTCAAGCGGTCCTGTGGCTCCAAGGTCCTAGACAGTGAAGCACTATCCCAGAGACATGCTACTGTGAAGTGTCAACCTGGACTGAGTGCAAATGAGTCCTTCATAGAGACACAGTGCATCTGGTGGCAGTAGATAGCCCAGGTGTTAGAAACACAGACCAGTAGCTGGAAGGTTGCTGGTTTCAGTTTCTCTGTACCATCTCCGGCCGTTATGCCATTGAGAAAGGAACTTAACCCCTACATAGCTCCAGGGGCACTGCACTGCGGATGCCCTGTGCTCCATTCAACGTGTTTTGTGTGTTGTCTGGTGGGCAGTTGGGAGCAGAGTAGAATAATGCCAATTTCTGATGGACTAATAAAGTAGAATTCTATTCTTCTGTTCTATTCCATTCAGCCAGTATGTCTAGGTTTCCTTGAAAATATGTACTTTACTGTCACCTTCTCACTGTACCTTTGACACCTGGAAATGAGCATGGGCAATGTACTGTACAGATGTTGGATTTTAATTTGACCCCTTTCGTCACAGGAGTAAAATAATCCTGCAGCAGGAGGATTTTAATATCTGAATAAATATTTAGAATCACCGCCAGGAGGGCAGCTGGAAGCTGTGTTTGTATACCATGCAGTACCGTACCTACATTGTAGACTACCTTAAGTAGGCTATGTGCAGGCTACAGCGTGTTTTGTGTGAATACTTATGTATATTGTAAAACATTGACATAATTGTAGGGGGAGATGTATTTTCATTAGGGAAATGTCCTTTTTTTTATAAATTGTTTTATTTTATGTTGAAGGCAAGCAATAGGCTGAATAAATTTTTTGAATGCAGTTTAATTTTAAAAAATGATTTAATCTTTATTTAACTAGGCAAGTCAGTCAGTTACGGTTACAGCCACTGACCCCATTACACATATGCCAGAGTCCGCATGGGTTTGAATCCGGCTCACTGCCCTTTGACTCATGGATGAACGTCTATTTTCATGCATTAATTCCGTGTGGTTACAAGGTTAAAACAGAAAAAACTCAAAGGTTAACGGTTAAACAACTTCTTATGGCTGCAATCGCGTTAACGGGATGATATGACAACAGCCAGTGAAAGTGCAGGGCGCCAAATTCAAACAACAGACATCTCATAATTAAAATTCCTCAAACATACATGTATCTTATACCATTTTAAAGGTAATCTTGTTGTTAATCCCACCAAATTGTCCAATTTCAAATAGGCTTTACAGCGAAAGCACCACAAACGATTATGTTAGGTCACCGCAAAATCACAGAAAAACACAGCCATTTTTCCAGCCAAAGACAGGAGTCACAAAAAGCAGAAATAGAGATAAAATGTATCACTAACCTTTGATGATCTTCATCAGATGACACTCATAGGACTTCATGTTACACAATACATATACGTATGTTTTGTTCGATTAAGTTCATATTTATATCCAAAAACCTCAGTTTACATTGGCGCCATGTTCAGAAATGCCTCCAAAATATCCGGAGAAATTGCAGAGCCACGTCAAAAAAGATAAATACTCATCATAAACTTTGATGAAAGATGCATGTTTTACATAGAATTAAAGATACACTTGTTCTTAATGCAACCGCTGTGTCAGATTTCAAAAAGCTTTACGGCAAAAGCACAATATTCAATAATCTGAGAACAGCGTTCAGCCACAAAAGGAAGCCATACAGTTACCCGCCAAATTGTGCAGTCAACAAAACTCATAAATAGTATTACAAATCTTCACTTACCTTTGCTAATCTTCATCGGAATGCACTCCCAGGACTCCCACTTCCACAAGAAATGTTCATTTTGTTCGGTAATGTCCATCATTTATGTCCAAATAGCTATTTTTGTTAGCGTGTTTGGTAAACAAATCCAAAGTCAGGAAGCGCGTTCACTAAAAGCAGACGAAATGTCAAAAAGTTCCGTAACAGTCAGTAGAAACATGTCAAACGATGTATTGAATCAATCTTTAGAATGTTTGTAACATAAATCTTGAATAACGTTCCAACCGGAGAATGTGAACGCGCATGGTCAGAGCATGATCACCTCATGGCAGACCTGACTAATTCCTGTCTCCTTCGGCCCCACTTCACAGTAGAGGCATCAGACAAGGTTCTACAGACTGTTGACATCTAGTGGAAGCCGTAGGAAGTGCAAACAGATCCATATCCCACTGTGTATTCAATAGGGGCTGGGTTGAAAATCGACCAGCCTCAGATTTCCCACTTCCTGTTTGGATTTCTTCTCAGGTTTTTGCCTGCCATATGAGTTCTGTTATACTCACAGATATCATTCAAACAGTTTTAGAAACTTCAGAGTGTTTTCTATCCAATACTAATAATAATATGCATATATTAGCAACTGGGACTGAGGAGCAGGCAGTTTACTATGGGCACCTCTGGGCACCTTTCATCCAAGCTACTCAATACTGCCCCTGCAGCCATAAGAAGTTAAGGCATTAATTCCAAGTGCTTAAGGTTAGGGCTATGGTTTGGGGAAGGCTTAAAACAAAGTAATAAAAAATGGTGTGTATCATCACGAGCCTATTCATAGTATTTTTAGTGCTTGCTATAGCATTGTGAACTGTCGTAGCGCAGTGGTCTAAGTCGTACACTATGAGCCTCATGAGTGCTGGGAGATCTAGTGACCAGCCTGAGCATACATTAGGCACACAAATTAATTGCATTTATTTAAATGTTTTCAAGAAGTGAAATACGGGCCTTTAATCGACATCAAAGACCATAACTACACTGAACAAAAATATAAACGCAACATGCAACAATTCAAACGATTTTACTGAGTGATAGTTCATATAAGGAAATCAGTCAATTGAAATAAATTCATTAGGCCCTAATCTATGGATTTCGCATCACTAGGCAGGGGCGGAGCCATGGGTGGGCCTGGGGACCCTGGGGAGCCAGTGGGAGCCAGGGGAGCCAGTGGGCCTGCAATAAAGCCCACAAAAGGGCTTTATTGCAGACAGAAATACTCAGTTTCATCAGCGGTCCCTCAGACAATCCTGCATGTGAAGAAGCCATATGTGGAGGTCCTGGGCTGGCGTGGTTACACGTGGTCTGCATTTCTTAGGCCGGTTGGATGTACTGCCAAATTCTCTAAAATGACGTTATGGTAGAGAAATGAACATTACATTCTCTGGAAACAGCTCTGCTGGACATTCCTGCAGTCAGCATGCCAATTGCAAGCTCCCTCAAAACTTGAGATGAAAAAAATCACATTTTAGTGGCCTTTTATTGTCCCCAGCACAAGGTGCACCTGTGTAATGAGCATGCTGTTTAATCAGCTTCTTGTTATGCCACACCTGTCAGGTGGATGGATTATCTTGGCAAAGGAGAAATGCTCACTAACAGGGATGTAAACTAATTTGGACACAGAATTTGAGAGAAATAAGCTTTTTGTGCGTATGGAAGATTTCTGGGATCTTTTATTTTAAACATGGGACAAACATTTTACGTGTTGCATTTATATTTTTGTTCCATATATTTACATTGGTCAGTCCAAAATAAATGTTTTATTCTGTCATGGAAATAAATGTATTTCCTGTTACCAAGTCATCTACTAGTTTTTCATGTGGGCCAGTTTAATTCTGAAAAGCTATCCAAGGATTGTTCCATGTAGCAGGTTAAGTTATGCATGAGTTCTAGTACATACACTATGTTGGCTATGATGTTAGATAATATGGCGACAACGATGTAGACTGTGCAGCGGTTAGCAGAAGCTCACCAGAGCTGAGTACTGGCACCTCAAGTTTTCTACTGCTTCAGCTCCTGTTCCTCTTATAGAATATTAGCTCAAAAGTATTGTGGAGCTCCTGCACCTAAATATAATCAGTACCAGCACCGAAAATGAGTACTGGCACCTATGTCAGTCCAAGTCAAGCACTGGCGGTTATGGTATGTAGGTTTGGAAAGTTTTTTTTGCCTAGTCACAGACAGCTGTTGTGGAGTGGTGAGTGGAGAAGAGCGCATAGATGCAAGAAGGAATTATACAACGAGCAAAGTGATGATGCTGTTTGTATGTGGCTGCTATGAAAGTGAACTGTGTGTGCGGGTGATCAGTGGTGTATTAATTCCGACGATTCTGTAGAAAAAAAGTTTCTTAAAAGGAAGCAAACAGAACGAAGCGGTCATAAACCTACCTGAATTTGTCCAATAGAAACTCCTGTTTGAAATAATGATTACGCCATAGATCAGCTAGATGCAGGCAAGAGTGTACAAGGTGGTATTGAATGTGTCACTATTTGCCACCTTGATTACTCCAATTTGCCTCTCAACCTGTGCACCTACGTTATCAACTTTTATTCATAGACTAGGTTGTAGCAATCTCATGATGGGTATAGGGAAAATTTGAGTACTATGTAGTAGCCTAAATCTATCAGTGTTACATTGAGCTGGGTGAGTGGAATATGAATGACAGTCATCCAATATGCTTTAATAGAAATAAGGCTATGCTCATTTTTTTTTTTAAACAGCAACAACCGCCACTGATGGGTTCCTACCAAACTATTGACCAATTATTGTCCCTTACATGAAGGCATGATGCTATGTAAAAGTATAATTGCATAGCACCTTTAGGCCTAAACTTCAAATTATTGTGTGTATTTCAAAGCGAGTAAATATCTCATGGAACTACTACTTTACTATTGAAAAAAAGTCAATGATGTTGCGTTATGAAAGTATTGAGCACCTGCTGCATTTAATTCCCCCCGGTGGATAAGTGAATCGACCATGGAAGCTACAGTATTGATAACTCTGTAGTCTAGGCTACTCGACATTGCATTAAATAGTGATACACAAACTGAATACACAGTACTGTACTTTAATAGTTTTTGTGAGTGACAAAATAGCCTTACCGTAGCCTATGTTGGTTCAGCTTGCTGCTTTAAGGGCTCCTGTCAAATAGCCATGAATGCGGGTGTCAATACGACTTCGCTGCAATGGCTATGGCTGCAACCAAAACAAATAAACTCGCTCCCTGTCAGCGACCGTGCTTGCGTGTGTAATGTTTAAATAGCCACTCCTTTTCAGGAGGCAGGGTTTGAGAGACGAGCCGAATTGCAGAATCTGCAGTCCTCTACTATGTTCCCTCGGCGCATTTGTGAATGTGAACGTCTCCTTCGCTGTCTCACTCACCATACCCTCCCGCGTCTGTTGTTAGATCTAAACGTCAGCGATACATTATTAACCGATAGAGAATATTAGAAACATCTACCCCTTTCATCATTTAACGATGGAGGCAGAAGATCAGACTTCATTGCGTGGCGGCTCGACCCACTGACCCAACAACACGCTCGAGAGCAATTGACGGTACCTTCACGGGCTGGGTCTGCTGGGAGAATCTGATGCAGTGAATTTAATCCGGAGCACGTGCTTCGTTGATCGATTAGTTATCCTGGTCCTGAGGAGAGCTAGAACCCAGCCGAGGTTAGAGAGATGCTCTTGACTCATGCTTCTGAAATCAGAAGACTAACCTAAAATACTGATTAATCTAACAGAGTGATAGCCCATTTGTCAATTTGACAGGACACATGATGCCTTCGTCATAATTATCATCATCATCTTCCTCATCATCAGTAGCATGACTGTTATTGCATGGCTGTTATTATATGTTATAAATTATTACATGCATATGACTATCCCACATAAAACTTACTTTTTACTTTTTATTTTCCTAATTCCAAAAACAATTATTGTGGGGTAGGCTATGATTTAGAAGATTCCGGTGGAAACAATTCACAATGGAATGATTGACGTCTCTCTATTTCTGTGCTCAGGTCCTCTGCCATGGAAACAGGGGAAAGTGAGAGTAGTCCACAGAAGAGATCATAGCTGCAAGAGCTGTGCACACAAGCATCAGCCACTAGGTTCCCCAAGCACCTGTATCATAATATCACCCAGCACAGCTGTGTAATGGAGAAGAAATCTAGTGAACATGGCATCCTTTTAATGACGATGCTTGCCACATTCACATTTTACTGTATATAAAGTACAGTATTTAACTAGGAAAACCATATGCCTGCAATAGCATTTCACTGAATCCATGGCTGTATTCTCATAGAGAAATTGAGACACAGGGGAGGAGAAGTCTCATACTGCACTGCAGTGATGAATAGGTAGGCTCTATGGGTAATAGGAGTGCTTGACAAAGCCGGATGTCTTCGGCCACTGAGTCATCCAGAGATGATGTAAAATGTATTGCTGACTAAATTATCTTGCTATCAAGGTGTTGGAGCGCTCTGAATTATTCCTCAAGAAAGCACTCCTTTAAATACACAGCCCAACCAGATTATACATCACTGTCAGAACACTGGCACAAACTTCACAAATCATTCTGTCTAACGAACAGGACAAAATGTGCTAGGCTACACCTAGCCCAAGATGTACTGTTAAAGGTCCAATGCAGCCATTTTTATCTCAATATCAAATCATTTCCGGGTAACAATTATGTACCTTACGGTGATTGTTTTCAATTAAAATGGTCAACAAGAAACAAACAGCTTCTTAGCCAAGAGCAATTTCTCAAGCAATCATTTTGCTAGGATTGTCTGAGACTGGTCTGTGGGGAGGTGGAAATGGAAAACTAGCTGTTATTGGCAGAGAGGTTTGGAACTCTGTTTCTTATTGGTCTATTAACTACATTTTGGGGATGTCACCAAAACAGGCTGAAATTTCCGGCTGCCTTTTCAAACAGCTCTTCCACTTAAAGGGCATTATCATAATTTTCACAATTTCACAGTATTATTCCAACCTAATTTTGAGGATATATATAAAACAAAGGAAATCACATTTTTGACTGCACTGGGCCTTTATGATTGTTTCCGAAAATGTGGTCGAAAATGTGGTCGGAGGCTTTGTATGGAGAGTGTGACGCATTTGCGGAGCCTCCGGAGGCAAGCAAAGGCCCAAATTTAGCTCTGTAGCGTATCGCCGTTTATAACAATGCGGAGGGCTCCGTATAGCTCAGCACTGACATGATTGGTTGATGGTAGGTGGGGGCAGGAGGTCCTGTATAACCACAACATCACTTCCTGACAACTTCCTTCACAACAGCTTTGCGCTGCTCCGCGAGTCTCCTTATCACCGTAAATGGTGCACGGCCAATGCAGACGTCGGCTTGACCACAGCTCCTTTAAGGAGTCTAGGCTAGCCTACTCCTTTTACGTCCAAAGACCTTATATATTTTGTTCAGAGGTAAACTGGCTCTGGCAGCCAAAACATCTAAATACTCAATCTAAACATGAATCGATTCTCAATTGCAATACGGTTCTATTAACATAAAGCTCTCCTTTCATATCACATCAGAATCATTTTACAAATACAAAATATACACTTACTGTAAATTGTTTAAACACATTTGCAGCAGACAGTATTTCTCAGTTACAACACTTTTCTGGAGTCCTTCTTCCGTTATACACAGGTGTTTGGAGAGCAAGAGCTAATTAGAACAGGTGGTCGTCTCTCTCTTCTGTAAACAAGCTGTAACATAGAAATATGGCCGGGTGGGAATCATGTTAAAAGGGTATGTAATAATTGTACCTTTTGTTTTATGAAATGTATTTCTCGATCATAAGAAAATACAATTCCAAAGGTTTTCAAAAACTATCACAAGCAAGGATTATTAACGTTTAGACAGAGCGTTTGGACTGTTGTAAACATTCCTATGCCTTCATTAATGCTTCAACTGAGAACCAAATACGAAGCCCACTTTGGTGAACGAGAGCTAGGCTACACCCAACGAGACTACACTTGATTTTCACTCACACTAACTCTCAGACACTGACAGGGTTGACTATCTTTGTGTCTGATTATCATCATGTTGATTGATATTGTGTTTGACTCACTGCATAAACAGTGCACAGACATGACTCTGTCTTCCTAAAGACTTGTCACTGGGGGAGGAGGACAACTCAATTATGTTACATTTTCATAGGCAGGATTTGAACCAGTATTTGGCCCAAAGGTACAGTAATTTTGGTTTCCACCTCGACAGTATTGTAGCGACCCTGTGTTTATAACCGCTTGATCTACTCTTCCACATGAGCATGCTTTTGTGGCACAGTCTATGGCACCCTGGGATACGGGCTAGAATGTTGGGTGTTCAAATACCACTGTGGACAAGCATACTTCCTAGCCTGGCTGATGCAACCCATGTGAATCAAAGTGCAGGGAGAGCTGTGACCACGCTTGTCTGGAAAGGAGGCTGTTTATGCAGTATTTGTGATAGTAATGCTTGTACGAACTCGAACCCAGGTGGAGAGAAACACAGCAAGCAGAGGTAGTGGTAAATCCAGAACTTTTACTTAGTCTTAAAAGAAACAAGGCAACATCACAAGAGCACACTAACAACACATGAGACCAAAGCAATGATACAGGCCAACTGAGGAACCTCAATACCAAGGCAACCAGGTGAACAGAGAAGGTAATTAAACACAGGCCTGGACAATAAGAAATAATCAGGGTAACCTGGAAACTAGAAAACAAGGTAAGAGTGCCCTCCAGCGGTAACCTAAGGAAACAACACTCAAATAAAACAGAACCTGTGACAGAACCCCCCCGTCCCCCGTCAAAGAACAGCTCCTGATGTTCCACCAGGGGTAGCTAAACGGTGACGGAAATCCAGAATGAGTCCGGGCCCAGGATTGTTCCTCAGGACCGTATCCTTCTCAGTCCACGAGATACTGAGTCCCACACCAGAACTGGCGACTGAAGAGGATTCGTCGCACAGTGTAGGCTGGCTGTTCCGCTATCATGCGAGGCGGAGGTGGGGGTCGAGTGGCCGGAACCAGAGGACTGAACACCACAGGCGTGAGTCTGGAGATGTGGAAGGTGGGATGAACCCTCATGGATCGGGGAAGACGAAGACGATAGGCCACTGGATTAATACGCCGTAGAACCTTGAATGGCCCAACTTCCTTGATTCCAAGCGCAGAGGCAGGTCCCTAGTAGACAACCAGACCATCTGACCTGGACGCAGGAGGGGACTCGAATGGCAATGATGGTTGGCCTGTCATTGAAACCGAGCTGAGGACCTCAGGAACACTGACCAAGCCCTCTTCCAGGTCCGGCGGCAACGAGAGTTGAGGCTTTGAGCGGATGGAACCGCTACCTATGTTTCCTGATCTGGAAACATAGGAGGCTGGTAACCGTACAAAACCTGGAATGGTGATATGCCGGTGGAGGAACACTGGAGAGTGTTGTGTGTGTACTCCACCAAGGGAAGATGCTGACTCCAAATGGCGGGGTTGGCGGACACACAGCACTGTAAGGAGGTCTCCAGATCCTGGTTCCCGCTCCGTTTGACCGTTGGACTGAGGGTGATAGCCCAAAGACAAACTGGCTGATGACCTAAGAAGAGTACAGAACGCCCTCCAAAATCTGGAGTAAACTGGGGGCCCCGGTCAGAGACGATGTCCAGAGGATGTCCATGAAGGTGGAAAACATGCTGAATGACTAGCTGAGCAGTCTCACGGGCAGATGGAAGCTTAGGCAGTGGAAGGAAATGTGCCGCCTTGGAAAAGCGGTTCATAATGTCCAGGATGACAGTGTGGCCCTCTGAGGATGGAAGACCCATGATGAAATCCATAGAGAGATGAGACCAGGGTTGAGAAGGTGTTGACAGCGGATGAAGAAGCCCCAGAGGCTGCTGATGAGGAGTCTTGTTCCGGGCGCATGTCGGACAGGCAGCCACAAAGGTCCGAGTGTCCGCCTCCGCCGAGGGCCACCAAAACTTCCTCCTCAGAAACTCTAGCGTTCGCTGCCCTCCCGGATGAGAGGTGAGATGCGATGAGTGAGCCCACTGAAGTACCTTAGACCGTGGCCCAAGAGGAACAAAAAGTATGTTAGATGGTCAGCCGTCAGAAACTGCCTCCCTACCTTGCGCCTTCCTCACTACAGTCTCTATACCCCAGGACACCGCGAGCATGAGCGACCTGGGGATGATGGATCCATGTGGCCGATCCTCACTGGAGCTGGGGAACTGGTGAGAAAGGGCATCCGGCTTCACGTTCTTCGACCCCGGACGGTAAGCTAAAGTGAATCTGAACCGATTGAAGAAAAGAGCCCAACAAGCCAGTCGGGGACTGAGGCGTTTAGAACAGGTCCTTGTGGTTAGGCCAAACCATAAAGGGATGTTCCGAAACTTCCAACCAATGCCACCACTCTTCCAAAGCCAGTTTGACCGCAAAAAGCTCCCGATTGCCGACATCATAGTTCCTCTCCGCTGGAGTGAGATGCCTGGAGAAGAAAGCACAGGGATGAGGCTTTTGGTCTTTAGCCGAACACTGAGACAGAACCGCACCCACGCCAACGTCAGAGGCATCCACCTCTACCACGAAGGGAAGAGAAGAATCCGTATGAACTAGAATGGGTGCAGAAGAAAACCGACGCTTCAGGTCCTGGAATGCCTTCTCAACAGCAGGGGTCCAGCTTACATGCCCAGCCGAGCCGTTGGTGAGCGCTGTCAATGGCGCAGCCACAGAACTATCGTCTCTCACAAATCTCCGGTAGAAATTAGCAAAACCCCAAAAACGCTGGAATTGCTTGACTGTGCTGGACCGCGGCCAGTTGACCACCGCTTCTACCTTTTGAGAGTCCATCATTACACAGCCCTGATACACGATGTACCCCAGGAAGGAGATCTGAGGAACGTGAAACTCACACTTTTTGGCCTTCACGAACAAGTGGTGAGAATGGAGTCTTTGAAGAACCTGGCGAACATGTTGGATGTGTTCAACCATGGACCTGGAGAAGATGAGGATGTCATCCACGTACACTAACACGAACTGGTGAAGGAAGTCGCGCAGCACATCATTAACCTTTCTGCGCACAGATCTCGATTACGGGATCATTTCCCAAAATAACCGCTGAATTGCAGGGCGCCAAATTCAAAAATTTTACTAAAAGTATTTATAATCATGCAATCACAAGTGAAATATACCAAAACATAGCTTAGCTTGTTGTTAATCCACCTATCGTGTCAGATTTTGAAAATATGCTTTACAGAGAAAGAAATCCAAGCTTTTGTGAATGTATCAATCAATGCTACAACAGCTAGCCCCAAATTAGCATGGTCATGAAAGTCAGAAAAGCAATAAAATTAATCGCTTACCTTTGATAATCTTCGGATGTTTGCACTCACGAGACTCCCAGTTACACAATAAATGTTATTTTTGTTTGATAAATATTACTTTTATAACAAAAAAACGCCATTTGGGTTGCGCGTTATGTTGAGAAAACTACAGCCTCGTTCCGTTCGACGAAAATTCCAAAAAGTATCCGTAATGGTCGTAGAAACATGTCAAATGTTTTTTATAATCAATCCTCAGGTTGTTTTTAACAAACATAATCGATAATATTTCAACCGGACCGTAACCTATTCAATAAGAGAGAAAAGAAAAATGGAGAGCTCCCCTCTCGCGCGCAGGAACTATTCAGAGGACACCTGACTACTTTTGAAAAATCTCGTTCATTTTTCAAAATAAAAGCCTGAAACTATGTCTAAAGCCTGGTCACAGCCTGAGGAAGCCATTGGAAAATGAATCTGGTTGATACCCCTTTAAATGGAAGAAAGACTGGCCAGGAAACACAGATTAAAAAATATACACTGCTCAAAAAAATAAAGGGAACACTTAAACAACACAATGTAACTCCAAGTCAATCACACTTCTGTGAAATCAAACTGTCCACTTAGGAAGCAACACTGATTGACAATAAAATTTCACATGCTGTTGTGCAAATGGAATAGACAAAAGGTGGAAATTATAGGCAATTAGCAAGACACCCCCAATAAAGGAGTGGTTCTGCAGGTGGTGACCACAGACCACTTCTCAGTTCCTATGCTTCCTGGCTGATGTTTTGGTCACTTTTGAATGCTGGCGGTGCTCTCACTCTAGTGGTAGCATGAGACGGAGTCTACAACCCACACAAGTGGCTCAGGTAGTGCAGTTCATCCAGGATGGCACATCAATGCGAGCTGTGGCAAAAAGGTTTGCTGTGTCTGTCAGCGTAGTGTCCAGAGCATGGAGGCGCTACCAGGAGACAGGCCAGTACATCAGGAGATGTGGAGGAGGCCGTAGGAGGGCAACAACCCAGCAGCAGGACCGCTACCTCCGCCTTTGTGCAAGGAGGTGCACTGCCAGAGCCCTGCAAAATGACCTCCAGCAGGCCACAAATGTGCATGTGTCTGCTCAAACGGTCAGAAACAGACTCCATGAGGGTGGTATGAGGGCCCGACGTCCACAGGTGGGGGTTGTGCTTACAGCCCAACACCGTGCAGGACGTTTGGCATTTGCCAGAGAACACCAAGATTGGCAAATTCGCCACTGGCGCCCTGTGCTCTTCACAGATGAAAGCAGGTTCACACTGAGCACATGAGCACATGTGACAGACGTGACAGAGTCTGGAGACGCCGTGGAGAACGTTCTGCTGCCTGCAACATCCTCCAGCATGACCGGTTTGGCGGTGGGTCAGTCATGGTGTGGGGTGGCATTTCTTTGGGGGGCCATCATGACATCATGTCTCGCTCCATCCACCAACGCCACGTTGCATCACAGACTGTCCAGGAGTTGGCGGATGCTTTAGTCCAGGTCTGGGAGGAGATCCCTCAGGAGACCATCCGCCACCTCATCAGGAGCATGCCCAGGCGTTGTAGGGAGGTCATACAGGCACGTGGAGGCCACACACACTACTGAGCCTCATTCTGACTTGTTTTAAGGACATTACATCAAAGTTGGATCAGCCTGTAGTGTGGTTTTCCACTTTAATTTTGAGTGTGACTCCAAATCCAGACCTCCATGGGTTGATAAATTTGATTTACATTGATCATTTTTGTGTGATTTTGTTGTCAGCACATTCAACTATGTAAAGAAAAAAGTATTTAATAAGAATATTTCATTCATTCAGATCTAGGATGTGTTATTTGAGTGTTCCCTTTATTTTTTTGAGCAGTGTATATATATCACTTCCGGGTTATATTTTCTCAGGTTTTCGCCTGCAGAATCAGTTTTGTTATACTCACAGACAATATTTTGACTGTTTTGGAAACTTTGGAGTGTTTTCTATCCTAATCTGTAAATTATATGCATATTCTACGATCTGGACATGAGAAATAGTCCGTTTACCTTGGGAACGTTATTTTAAAAATAAAAAAAACTGACCCCTAGCGTCAAGAAGTTAACCAGGGCCTGGAAAATGGCTGGGGCATGACACAGTACTCATAATGTCCATTTGGGGTGTTGAATGCTGTATTCCACTCGTCTCCCTGTCTGATGCGCACCAGTTTGTACGTGTTCCATAAATCCAATTTAGAGAAAACCGTAGCTCCCTGGAGTCTCTCAAAGGCTGACGACATAAGAGGAAGAGGGTAACAGTTCTTGATGGTAATGTTATTTAAACCCCGGTAATCGATACAGGTAAGTAATCCCCCATCCCTCTTTACAAACAAAGAAAAAAACGCTCATGAAGGTGAAGTGGACTGCCGAATAAAACCAGCCACAAGCGCCTCCTTAAAATAACTGTTCATGGCTGTCGTCTCTGGACCTGAGAGAGAATACAGCCCTCCTCTCAGAGGAGTGGTGCCGGGCAGGAGCTCGATGGCACAATCGTAGGACCTGTGAGGAGGCAGTTCATTGGCCCTTTGTTTGCTGAAGACGTGACCCAGATCCCAGTAATTCCGAGGTACGCGGGAAAGATCAGGCTTGTCATCCCCAGCCGGGGGAACAGGATAACCGGAAGCCTCCAGGCGAGCAGGGACGAAAGTTGTGGAGAGCATTGCTGGCAGGTGGACTGGCACTTCCATCCCAGAACTCTTCCCGAAGGCCAGTCAATTTGAGGATTATGGATAGAAAGCCATGGATGTCCAAGGACCAAGGAAGCTCAGGAGAGTCCACCAAATGTAACTGGATAAACTCCAGTTGATAATCCAGAACTCGTAGCTGAATAGGCATGGTGAGTTGTTTCACCTTCCCAGACCCTAGGGGTTGACCATCCAGCTCAGTGACCGACAACGGAATGTCCAGCTTAGTGAGAGGCTGCCCCTGTTGGCGAGCTAATGTGCAATCCTGAAAACAGCCGGTAGCCCCAGAGTCTATGAAAGCAGGAATGTCCAACTGCACATTGTCCCACCGCAGGTTGGCCAGAAGCAAGGTGTCGGCAGCTGGAGACTGTATCTAACTCACCAGTATTCTCCCGTCTACTGATGAGTCATCCCGTTTCCCGTCAGCTCGGGACAGGAGGCACGGAAATGTCCAGACTGTCCACAGTAAAGACAACATTGCTTGTTAATCCTGTGCCTTCTCTCCAGAGCGTAAAGTCTTGTGCGTCCCAATTGCATCGGCTCCTCTGAAGGATATGAAGGTGAATCATAGCCGAATTGAGAACTCTGATGGGGTACAGGACAAGCAGACGCAGCATAAGGCAGTGGAACAAACAAAGAATCGACTCCCTCAGCGTAGCCCGAAACACTATAAACAACTCGGAACCCCTCTGTCCTCTCACAACGACATCCCGAAACCGGTTGTCAATCCGGATTGCCAGAACGATAAGCTCCTCCAGAGTGTCCCGGGAAGTCAGTTCATCCTTGAGAACCTCGCTGAGTCCGTTCAGAAAGACTGAGTGAAGTGCCTCTGTATTCCAACCGCTCTCAGCGGCGAGCGTCCAAAAGTCAATGGTGTAATCAGCTATGCTCCGGCTGCCCTGCCGAAGCGCAATGAGTCTTTGAGCAGCGTTCCTGCCACTGATGGGGTGATCAAAACCCTCTTCATCTCCTGGGTGCTTTGCCAATTAAAACAAATGTCTGATTGCTGCTCCCATATGGCCGTGACCCAGGCCAGGGCACGTCCTGAGAGCAAGGAGATGACGTATGCCACTCTGGAATGCTCGGTGGGAAACGTTGATGCCTGCAGCTCGAAGACCAGCGAGCATTGGAGCAGGAACCCACGACACCCCCCAGGATGCCCCTTATAGCGCTCTGGTGTCGGGAGATGAGGCTCCCGAAAGGAGGAAGACGCTGAGCTGGTAGGGAGTGGATGATTAGGAACAGCCACAGGTGCAGCAGCCGTTGCTCCCATCTGTCCTGTCTGCAGAGCGGACACAAGAGTTCTTAAATCCTCTGACAATGTCTGCAGCCGCGCCTTATGGCAACCAATCACAGTTTCATGGTGGGTGAGAGCCGACCCTAAATGGTGGAGTTCGGAATGTACCTCAGATGACTGAGAGATCTCTGCTGGGTCCATTGTTGGCTTTGGTCTACTGTGACAGCAATGCCTGTACGAACTCGAACCCAGGCCAAGAGAAACACAGCAAGCAGAGGTAGGGGTAAATCCATAAGTTTTACTTATAGTCTTAAAAGAAACAAGGCAACATCACAAGAGCACACTAACCTAACAACACATGAGACCAAAGCAATGATACAGGCCAACTGAGGAACCTCAATACCAAGGCAACCAGGTGAACAGAGAAGGTAAATAAACACAGGCCTGTACAATAAGAAATAATCAGGGTAACCTGGAAACTAGAAAACAAGGTAAGAGTGCCCTCCAGCGGTAACCTAAGGAAACAACACTCAAATAAAACAGCCTGTGACAGTATTCGCTCAGAAATTCTTTGATTGGTTCTCTCAACAACAACAACAATTATTGGGGGTTGAGACCTGTCGTTGTCTGGATTTGAAAATCCAACCGTTGTAATGGAATAGGGGTGGTGCTCGGGGGCTGTGTGGCTGTGCATATGGATGTTTGTGTGAGAGAGACACAGAGGAGAGCCAACCAGTAAAAGCACAGCCCCCTTCATTATTGACACATTGTGCCAACAACATCAAAGAGCCATTCCAAACTCAGAAGTCAGGAGCTCTTTGAGAGTCACGTGTTAGCCAGACTACACGTTCCCTGCCTGCCTGTCAATACTGGTGTCGGAAGTGATCGGCCCTTGCATCCACAAACGTGCGTGTGCTTGGCCATTGAGCGTGTTCCTGTAAGACGTGGTTCTGTTAAGGCTAGTGTGAGGAAGCGCTCTTTGAAAAGAGGGAGTTGTGCAGCGACCCTGTGTTTATAAGCGCAGATACCCCACTTGTTTTCTTTAAAACGTAAAAGGTGCACGAGTCCAACTCAGCTTCAACAAGCAAGATTTAAAAAGGTCCTATCATTAATCAGCCAAAGAGGTTCAGGCCCTCAAAGTTGTCATGTCCACTTCAGTGTAGTGATGGGAAGCTTGATACCGGAGCTGAGATGCTCAGATGCAGCTTTCAAAGAACTACTGATCTGACACAATGTACCGATGAGCATTGTGAAGCTAGCGACATTAAGGTCAAATGATCATATTGCTAATAAAAAATTCAAACGTAAAAGTCCCCCTGAAATGTTTAGATTTGACTGTTACTGGATGTTTTTCTGATTACAAATCACCAAAATTAAAGTTTAAAGTTACTTATATTTTAGTAATATAAAAAAACTGCCTAATGATGAAAATCTTCATAATATGACAATGGATCCTATCAGTAGAGGGTCTGAGTATTACAATCCAACCCCTATACTGGTGACAACGTCTATAGTTCAAATGGTACAGTGACAAATATGTTCCGAGACCTATAATATATATATTTTTAAACAGTTTTGGTTACAGGTGACAGTGCCCCCCCCCCAAAAAGACCCTAATGATGCAAATATTCATGATATGACACTGGATCCTATTAGTAGAGGGTCTGGGAATTCCAAAACTTCCCTGTTTTTATTGATGATAACTTCTATAGTTTAAACTATACAGTAACAAATATGCGTAGAGACCTGTAAATAAGGCCTTTATTGAGAATGTCAGTGGTGAGTGACAGTTTTCTTAAAACGATACTAACAGGAGATTGTATGCCAGTGATTTAGCTGATCTTACGTTCATACTGTACCACACAGCTGCAACCTTCGCTGTCTAGGTTCTCTGTTCCTGCCCTCAATTAAATAACAACCTATCAGGAGCATTGGATACCATAAGGCTGATGGACGTAAAATAGTTATTATAAGAACCGTAGTGGGGCTATACTTCGTTCAAACATTTCATCTTAAATGTCAAAATATGTGCCATTTGAAATAACTTTATTATACTTTGATAGAAAGTATCGATTATATAACTCACAATTGACTTGATTTAGTTACACGTTTCATATGCACAGTGCAGGGATATACATCCCCCCCCCCATCTGGATAAGAAACATGTGTTTTCCATTCATACAACATGTAGGGTAAATTACCACAGTAGATTTTCTGTGGTAAATGAAGAAATACTTTATTTCAGTTGTATGGAATGATTGTAAAATAGATAAATCCCCCTTAGTCTGCTCAAAAAGTAAGATTCATTTGTTCTGATGATAATATTCACCAGAGAGCGAACATATCTTAAAAGACTTTGACAGCAATCAGGAATACAAGCTGACTACTACATCAGCTTTAAGGAGCGGTAAATTAAGCCCTGTTCACATTGCCAGTTTGAAATAACTCAAATCCTATTTGCATATCTGATTCTAATCTGTTTTTTCCCCCTGCGGTCTGAACAGCCAAAAAGCACATGGAACTGGCTATTTCAAACCACATTTCAAACCACCTTTGTGTCTGAACGGTCAAATCTGATTTAGTTGCCCTTCTTAAATTGTTATTCGGCATATCTTGTCGCTTGCTAACGACTCTGTTGACAGTTTGACAAGAACACATGGTAGCTAAACTAGCTTGTTAATTGTTTACAAACAAATTAGTGAATGTGGTAGAAAGCTAAACAGCTACCTAGCTAGCTAGTTGACTGATGTGGCTAGCCAAAACGGACTTGTTTTGAAAGTTGGATCATCTTCTCCTTTTGAGGCTTTAAAAGTGTTCTTACCCTATGATTTTGAACATTCAAAGCAACTGGGAAACATCCATGGCAGGCATTGTTGTCATCTTAGCTTGCTACATAACTTCTGAGTGATAGGAAGCAAGAGCACCACCACCAATCAGCCTACACCACCGGACACATAGACCAGTCGTTACTACGACAACTAGTGTAGCCTTGCCAGCAAATGACTGCAGTCTGAACACACACAAATCCAATTTGGATAACTTGTAACTTGCTGATTGGACAGTCAGCAGTACAAAGCGGATTTGAAAAACAAAACTGATTTGAGTATTAAAGCCTGAACAAGGCTTCAGTGGTCAATTTGGTTGCAATTGAGATCAGATGTGTGGGTGATTTTACAAGTATTTATGGTTGACACCCGTGCGTCAATCTCAGTAACATAATTTAAAAAATCCCCATCAAAATCCATCAGTTTAAGCTAGAGATATCTGGGCATGGGCTTCATCTCAATCCACCGCATCCACCTATGTCAACCGCATCTGCGGCGTAAGGTGGCCGAGCTACAGTGGTCTTTGTCAGACCATGAGACATCCCGTAAATTGGTCTTCTCACGAAAACGTTTGTAGCGGCCGAATGGTTTGGCCTACAAACTTATATGGCAAGATGATGCAATCATGAACCGTTTCACTCTACAACCCCTACAAGTGTCATGGGACTTGTCTGAAGGTATCTCATACAAATGAATGGAAGTATGGAGGTAGTTTGTGCCAACAAAATAGGGGTTAAATATGTGTCCAAAAAAACTAAAATATTTCCTGAGCTTTCTTATATCTCCTAGACATAGGATATGATTTATTTTTTGACTGTATTTTTTTTTACATTTATGAATGTGTTAAATCAAATAGCCTGATGATTCATGGTATGACCATCTTAAAACAATTCCATATGTTAGCTTATTTTTTTTGCGCGAGGAGCATGCAATTGAGATTCTCCCTTGGTGTCCTGTGGAGTTGTCTTCCTTGTGCTTTAGTAGAGAGTAAAGATGGTGGATAAATGAAGATAGTTCACTCAGGCCTTTTACCATTGAAAAAAATGGTCAGTTCCGGTCAATAGCAGCTGGGTCTGGTCTACTCAGTTCATTGAACCAGAAAAAACTACAAAATCCAGCAAGTGGGGTGTCTCGCTTCCTATTCCGTCTCTGGTAGAGAATGCCTTTGTAATTACAAATGGCCACCACAGCTATTTCCTGAGCTGAAGCCAGGAATTGTGGGAGGTGGAGTCATTTAGGGTAAGCATGCCAGTGAGGCCAATAAGATAATGATAATGATAATGATCATAGGCATTCCTACAAATTTGTTCTGGACAAGAAAGGCCCTTGGCAAGCTTTATTCATGAAAGAAAAACAAAATCCTTATTTGCAGGAGGATGTTTTTATATGATAAGGATTCAGAGAACAATGACTTATGCGATAAGAATAGCACAGCAACAATGAATGGCTGATACAGATGTTTCCTGTAATAGAGGGGTTATGAATAGGTGCAACCAGTCACCCTGATAATGAAACTCACCCAAAGATATTATTATCTATGGCTGATGTTAATGATACTTATAGAGCCAGAGAGAGACAACCCCAGGGGGCTCTCTGATTTCTGGGAACACTAGTAATTAAAACAGAAAGTGAAAACAAGATTCGTTTGCTCCTTGTAAAGATGAGCCCTGCTGGCTTCCAGCACTTGGATTATGATGATGAAGATTTCCTTGTTGCCTCTGATATACTGACCATGTTGTACAAAAAGACTGCAAAGAACTAACTGACACCATCAACATGATCAGTTTTATGGCTGTGTTCCTGTCGGACTGACGTTTAACCTAATTTCTGCACTAAGGATGGGCCTTATCTTTTTCTAAATGAGGATGCGTTGTTTTTCAAACTAAAATTTGTGCAGTGTGGGTTGGTTGAAATTGCTCCACAAGACCATTTCTGGTATTTTTAGTATTTCTAAGATGAGTGTATGCTATTAGCCTGGGGTCTCAGTGGAACCCTATCACAAGTTACTGCAGTAAATATATTTTGCCCTTGTTATGAAGATGAGGTGTTCTGTTGATAACCTCAGTTTTCCGATTATCACTTCTCTGCCTTCTGCCCTGTTGATTTGGAGTGAAACTGAGCGTTTAAGAGATCAAATAATATACTTCTCAGCCGATGATTCATCCATGAAGCACAGCTATTTGATGGGCTTGTGGATGCTGTATCTTAGGGCTATGGTCTCAATAGTAACAGATTGCATGTATGCCATCATTCAGAGCAGATGTCAATGGAGCCACTCTAGGCTAAAGTCACGACAATCTGACTATATCCTCTGTCAGTAATTTCCACCAAACTTCTCTCTTTCTTTGGGCTCATCTAACATTCAGCTCACTCAGTCCTCTCTTCAGTCTCTCTGAAGTCTTTGTTTGGATCCAAACCCTCACTATAAAACCCCTAGATGTGGCCATGCAGCCAAAGCATCAGAATGACTGAACAAAGCTGTGCTCTGTGAGCGGTTAGGCTGCCACTGCCCCTCTGCTTGTGTGGTGGTGCTGCTATTGCGACAGTTCATTCAGTAGCACAGAACACACCTGTGTAACGGATTGTCTGGAGCCTCACTTATCCAGCCCCCTCACCTCAGTGTGGGCTTCAGAGAAACAGCACTGACACTAAGTCTCTGTCCCTAAAACCAATCCAGAAATAGCCCACTTGTCAGGAGTCCAAGCAGGCCCACTTTCACAGGGAGCTGAGTCATCGTAAAGTGCTTGGCTTGTCCAGCAAGGCTGCCACAAGAGCCAAGAGGAGTCAGTCCAGTCCAAAAGTCCCCAGACCTGACCTAAATCCCCTCTATACCCCTCTGAAATAGGTTGACTATTAAATATTCACTGAACATCACATTATGTAATTACTTAGCTAATAACTTGACATGGGTATTTGATCTCCAGTTTTTTTTCTTTCACATATACTGTAATATTTATAGTGGTCTCTCACATATTTCCATAGGATACTTACATTTCGTATAACAGTATAACATCATATTTTGAGGAGGAAGTTTAGTGGTCAAGACAGGAGTGGTCATTTTCTTGGAGAGGGAAGGGTTAAGGCAGTGGGATACTCATAAAAGATCTTTGGAACCAGGGAGGAGATGATTGCAGGCCCATGGGCATTGTTATTATCAGACTTACAATGTCCTCTAGAGGACAGAAGAGGAAATACATTACACAGAGCTGTTCCGCAGTCTCTCGTCTTTTTATTGTCTAATATTCCACCTGTATATCAAGTAATTTACCATAAGAAATATGCTAAATATGATTGGACAAAGAGCTGTGACACCCTTGTTGTGGCCGTATTTTAGTCACGAAGATGGAGCCAAAAAGTGGCCGCAATGGATGGTCATGGCCACACGATAAAGCGGTAATGCGGCATTTCGCTCAAACATTCCCAAAGTTCATCCCCAATTACAATTTACACATCAGCCAGAGCATTTTGAAATGAGAAAGTAGTGTTTTGGAACGGATAGTAAGACTGATATGGTAGGATACATTAGCATGTGGACCCTGGAGGGCAGCAGAGTGCTTTATTTGGATTCTATTCAATGAGAGGAATGTTTAGTTGGATATACCCCACCCACAATCACACACATACTGTATAGTACTGTACAGTATACACATTCTACACACTTAGAAAAAAAGGTGCTATCGGGAACCTTAAGGGTTCTTCGGCTGTTCCCACGTTTGAATACACTTTTTGGTTGCAGGTAGAACCCTTTGTGGTTCCATGTAGAACCCTTTTTACAGAGGGTTCTACACGGAACCAAAAAGGGTTATCCTATGGGGACAGCCGAAGAACCCTTTTGGAACAATTTTTACACACACACACACACACACACACACACACACACACACACACACACACACACACACACACACACACACACACACACACACACACACACACACACACACACACACACACACACACACACATACACACACACACACACACCAGAAACATACTCCCTCTCTGTGTTGCAGACCCAGACACCGTGTGCCAGTGCACTTCACACAGGGAGCCACAGGCAGCAGGGGCAATAGCAGCAACAGATGGGCACCGGCTGTTTGATTCAGAGCCTCAAGTACACAGCTACTGAATGACACACACACACAAACACACGCATGCACACACCCACATATATGCATACATGCACACACATACACATGCATCCCCCCCACACACACACACTTTTGTGAGCGTTGTCCAGGGGTCCTGGAGGGCCAAAGATCCAGTTCTTTATACCTAGTTAATTGACTGGCCAGAGAGTCCACTTACCTGGTGTCTCAGGTCTGAATCAGTCCCTGATTAGATGGAATGAATGAAAGCCAGATAAGAAGTGTGTCTGCCCTCCAGGCCTGAAGTTGAATAACCCTTTGCACAAAAGTAGGTGTTCCCGTGTCACACTCACCATGTACTAGCTACTGCTATTGAGCTTATTGCTATCCAGGGGGATAAACTGATTACATACTACATTACACTGACCAGAACAGGTCTCAGTTTGGAAATCGTTAGATTTACCATACTTACTATAAGTCACAGCTTAGGAAATTGATTTATAATGACTGGTATAACTCTGTCTGGTGAAGAACGGTCGGCAAATACATTTTCACAGGTTCCCTCTCTAACCAAGGGCCTACAGTACATTCCCCGATCACTCAAGCAACCCAGGTTTAGTGAGGGGGATGGATTCTGGAGGTGTTTTGCTTGACTTGCCCTCACCAACCCAGTACTTTCTGATCCAACCAAAGCAGTTGACTTATTTACTATGTATCACCTGAACTGGGTTCTTAAGTTATTACTAAAACATGACCTTGTGAAAACTCAAGCCGTCCTTCTCTGCTTACTGCTAATGCCCCAAATTCTGCTGTGTCCCCCTGAATGTCATTAGCACTGTGTCTCAGTTACACTGCCGTTCCCTCTTATTAGACTGACTTTGAACACAATCTGTCTCGTTAAGTAGATATACAGCATTGTGTGAAGTATTTTTAGGGTGCAATTCATCAGTGCTTAAGGTTCTGCTGTGACCACTGTGTCCTTCATCCCTGTGGGCTCCTCCGTTGCAGTAAAACCTGACATTAAGGATGACAGGACGTCATGGGTCTGACTGGCTGATGTCAACGTCATGGGTCCTACGGTTGCCTTGCGGTCGCAAGTGGTGAAGAGGACTGAGCACGAGTGGGAGGAAAAAGAACAAAATGGAAACGGTATTGTGAGCGTGGCCGTACCACGGTCGTCCTGTGATTTCACCCTCAGCCACTGATGTGGTGGGCCCAGTGTGGGTTTAGAGGGCACTCTTCTGGAGCAGGAGTTTCATTGGTCCCTGCCTCCATGTGGTCACACAGGATGCCTGATTGACCACGGTGTATTTGAACTGTCACATCTCACCATGTTACAGGTCAACCCTACTCACTGGCATGCACAACATGAAAAGGAATGTGCAGAGCTAAATAAGAAAAATACGAAGGCTTGAAATTAAATCTGGGAAATGTAGTCGCTGTAAAAAAAAAAAAAAAAGACCACAACTGTATAACAATAACAATAAAGAATGCCTTTAGTTGTGTATTCTTAAACCTGGTTTTAATCCCATAAACAGGCATGAGGCCTGTCCTAAATTTAATATCTAAATTTAGAGGCGTCTAATCTGGAGAATCGTTCTCGTCATACGGTAACTTTGATGTGACCTCAGACAAAGGTTATGGACCAAACAATACTAACAGTTTATTCCTGTGGTAGATGCAAAATACTGTTTAGCAATACAGCTGCATATACAGTGCATGCGGAAAGTACTCAAACCGCTTCACTTTTCCCACGTTGTTACGTTACAGCCTTATTCTAAAATGGATAAAAGTACTTGTTTCCTCATCAACCTACACACAATACCCCATAATGGCAAAACAAAAACAGGTTTTAGAAATGTTTGCAAATGGTATAAAAATAAAATACAGAAATACCTTATTCACGTAAGTATTCAGACCCTTTGCTATGAGACTAGAAATTGAGCTCAGGTGCATCCGGTTTCCATTGATCATCCTTGAGATGTTTCTACAACTTGATTGGAGTCCACTTGTGATAAATTCTATTGATTGGACATGATTTGGAAAGGCTCACACCAGTCTATATAATGTCCCAAAGTTTACAATGCATGTCAGAGCAAAAACCAAGCAACGAGGTCGAAGGAATTGTCCGTAGAGCTCCGACACAGGATTGTGTCAAGGGCCAGATCTGGGGAAGGGTACCAACACATTTCTGCAGCATTGAAGGTCCCTGTTTTGTGTGTTCTATACAAGACCAAGGTCATGTTGATTAGAAAGTCTTTACTTAAGCATCACTCGGTAGCATGACTACAGCTCCATTCAGTGCATAGTAAGTAATGCCTAACTTGGCTCGCTAGTCCCAAAGAACACAGTGACCTCCATCATTCTTAAATGGAAGAAGTTTGGAACCACCAAGACTCTTCCTAAAGCTTGCCGCCCGGCCAATCTGAGCAATCGGGGGAGAAGGGCCTTGGTCAGGGAGGTGACCAAGAACCCGGGGGTCGTTCTGACAGAGCTCCAGAGTTCCTCTGTGGAGATGGGAGAACTTTCCAGAAGGACAACTATCTATGCAGAACTCCACCAATCAGACAGAAGCCACTCCTCAGTAAAAGGCACATGACAGCCCACTTGGAGTTTGCCAAAAGGCACCTAAAGACTCTCAGACCAAGAGAAACAAGAATCTCTGGTCAGATGAAACCAAGATTGAACTCTTTAGCCTGAATGCCAAGCGTCACATCTGGAGGAAACCTGGCACCATCCCTACGGTGAAGCATGGTGGTGGCAGCATCATGCTGGGGGGATGTTTTTAATCGGCAGGGACTGGGAGATTAGCCAGGATCAAGGGAAAGATGAACGGATGAAAGTACAGAGGGAACCTTGATGAAAACCTGCTCCAGAGTGCTCAGGTCCTCAGACTAGGGCAAAGGTTCACTGTCCAACAGGACAACGACCCTAAGCACACAGCCAAGACAACGCAGGATTGGCTTCGGGACAAGTTTCTGAATGTCCTTGTGTGGCCCAGCCAGAGCCCGGACTTGAACCCGATCGAACATCTCTGGGGAGACCTGAAAATAGCTGTGCAGCGACGCTCCCCATCCAGTCTGACAGAGCTTAAGAGGATCTGCAGAGAAGAATGGGAGAAACTCCCCAAATACAGTTGTACCAAGCTTGTACCGTTACACCCAAGAAGACTCGAGGCTATAATCGCTGACAAAGCCGCTTCAACAAAGTACTGAGTAAAGGGTCTGAATACTTATGTAAATGTAATATTTCAGTTTTTTAATTGTAAGAAATTAGCAACAATCGCTAAACACCTGTTATTGCTTTGTGTGTAGATTGATGAGGGAAAAAAACAATTTAGATTAATGCTGTAACGTAACAAATTGTGGAAAAAGTCAAGGGGTCTCAATACTTTCTGAATGCACCTTAAATTCCCATTTGTAGAGCATGAGGTTACCTACTACAGTATGTCCACAAGATGGGGTCACTAGTATGAGCATATATAAGCATGAACCATAATGCCTGACTCTTGTGGCAGCCAGAAACAGAAAACAATATGACCCCATTATGTGGCGATGGTTCAGTGACCGCAAGTGTTGATATGGCACATATTGTTTCAATTTCTCTGAATTGTTGTTCAAGACCATGCGATAGGAAACTCAAAACATGTTCTACCCAAGTTTGATCTTGTGGGCTCTTGTGAAACTGGAAATGAACGGTGATTAAGTTTGATGAACTACAGGGTGTACATGTGAAATGTTGAGTGCCAAAGAACATTTGATGTTTTCTCACTTGATATTACTGGTGATTACAACATATTTATTTGACAAACTGAATAGTTTTGATTCCATTTCTTAAAGGCATTTCAACCAACCCTAAAATAAACACCAAATATCCTGATATACAGTATACTGAGTATAACCTTCCTAATATTGAGTTGCACAGGGATGCTGGCCCACATTGACTCCAATGCTTCCCACAGTTGTGTCAAGTTGGCTGGATGTCCTTTGGGTTGTGGACCATTCTTGATACACACACGGAAAAAACCCAGTAGCGTTGCAGTTCTTGACACAAACCGGAGTGCGCCTGGCACCTACAACCATACCCTGTTCAAAGGAAATTCAATATTTTGTCATCCCCATTCACCCTCTGAATGACACACATACACAATACATGTCTCAATTGTCTCTTAAAAAAATCCTTCTTTCACCTGGATTCACCTGGTCAGTCTATGTCATGGAAAGAGCAGGTGTTCTTAACGTATTGTATACTCAGTGTATGTATTTCTTTGTTGAAGGTATAGATGTTTTCAGTACTATGTGTATGGTGCAACGTCCACTGTGGGCCAAGGTGTATGCAGTCCCATTACACAAGGTTCTATTCTCTTGCTGACAAATTAATGGCCATTTAGTAATTATAACTTCCCAGTCTCCGTGTTGATGTGTGTTGCAGTGGGAGATTGCGTTCTGGTGAGTGTTAGAGGGATATGGCTGTGATTAAAGCAGGCACTAAAGCAAAGGTGGTAATTGAGACCATAAACACTCACTTTCCATTCACCCCTCTAATGAAGCGTTCATGTTTATTTTGAGCGCACAAATTCATCCAAAATACTGCCGCCACTTAAGTTCTCTTCAAGACGTTTTTACCACCCAATAAGATTTGATCAGCGGAACTCGTAACACCTCTCACCTTACCATTCCTGAACATTTGCACACACATGCACATACCAGAATGCAAATACACACACAATTCCCCCGTGCATGCAGGCAAACACATGCACGCAGGCACGCGTTAAAAGGGAGCGTCAGCCTCAACCACCTAACTATGTCCTTCGACCAAACACGCACGCACGCACGCACGCGCGCACACACACACACACACACACACACACACACACACACACACACACACACAGAGAGAGAGTGTGAGAATCAGACGAAGAAACACTGGGACCTAGAACAGAACATCTGCTGGCTGCTCCTTAGTTTTTCACATGGGAAATTGAGACCATAAAACAGAGGTCTTTACAGCAGTGAGGATGAGATACAGTAGCACTGTGGCTCAGAAGGCACGAGGGGTCAAACCCCAGCCATAACTCCTCGGCATAACACTTATTTTCACCCTAACATCCAGAATGACTCTCCGTTTTCTTTCTCACTCTCTAGCTCTTCTCTCTCTTTTTTTCCTGTTGGAGGAGGATGGTATCGTAGCTAACAGACGATGGAGCTGTCAAGCGTGGCAGTGCAGAGTTAGTTTACTGCAGATGTGGGGCCTGGCTGGCCTTCCTGACACCCAGTGTGTAGCTGACACACAGCCATTGGGGGAGATATAGGGCCTCTGGACAGCACAGGAACTGGAAGCTCATAATCATAAATATTAGGAGGATATTTACTTTGTTGCTTTTCTCATCAGTGCAGAAGTGTTTTCCATCAAGACAGAAGAGTAGAAGTCATAGCTTGTTCTATTGAGGCATTCCACTGAAAGATGTTGGATGGAGCCATAGTTACTGTCACTTTGTGTGATATTTACTTTAATAACGTACATGTATTCCCCTGGAAGAATGAACACATCCAAGATGTCAGAGAGGCTGAGTTAGGGACTTAGCTTGTCAAGTAGAGTTTATGTTCACTGTTTTGACAGAAGGTTTATTATCACTGGAAGTCTTTAACTAAATATCCCTTTTTCCTCCTGGCTGCTTAGATTGAAATCTATAAAACATAATATTTTCTTTTCCCTTCACCGCAACATATATCTATTAGGCCATCTGCGTTTAAAGTCCAACCGAAAAAGTCAACCTGACTTTTCTATTTTAACGTGATTCCTTTTGGACTTTACCGGGCGCCCAGAATCTAGGTACGTTAATTCATGGTAATCCTTTGAAGCTTCGACCTGGAGGAAGCTCACTAAGCGTTCCCCTCGCTGTTCCAACTCTAAATGCTATGTGGCATGTTTGACATTGGGAATGAAACGAATAACACAGGTTGTCAGGTAGGAAAGAGCTGGGCGGCTATGAGGCCAGAGCAATTAGGAAAACTCTGTCCTGCAATTATGCACGACTTCAACAAAATACCTCCAGCACCGCTTTGAAAAGCATTAGTCCAAGGCAAATTAAAAAGTAGAGGGCAATTAAAAGAAATCACTCTATAAATGTTAGCATGTGGACGTTTTTTCTTTTTCTTTCTCTTCTCTTTAGTGAATAACAAAGAATGCCCTGGAGGCAGGGTTGCGTAGCTGCTGAATATTACTACGTACATGTGTGTTAAATAAGGCGCCGTTATAATCAAAACATAAAGTTCATGTATTTGTGTTGATTTTTTAGTAGTTCATCAAAGAACTTCAAGGAAAACAGCTTCAGCAGCAATCATAAGTACAAGGTCGTGTATATTCTACAGTACATAAAGGGTGTGTACTTTGTGAGCCTTATTCTTATCTGGGGACAGATGATTCTTGCACTTGAGTGCGCCTTGTTCTTGTGCTCAGTTTTCACAGTTTAGAGAGACCTTTTCCTAATCAAACTTTGAGTTTTCAGAATATCATGTGGCAATTGGCAATAACATACTCTGGAGAAAAGAAGACAATCGTGTGTAGGAAATTGATCCCCACATGAGAAGTTCTTACACACGCTCTTATCCAAAACGACTTTCAATCAGTAAATTCAATTTAAGTCTTGAAGTAGTGCCTTATTAAATCCAAACAGATGACTGGATATACACGACATGGCCAAAAGTATGTGGATACCTGCTCGTCGAACATCTCATTCCGAAATCATGGGCATTACAGTTCCTCAATCGCTTTGGCTCATTTTTTGAAACAGTCTTAACATTCTCTAAACTGTAAGTGCAGTTGTCGCAACTGTTTTATGGGACATCACAACTCTATTGCATGTCTGAAAAATGTAGTAACTCACCCAAAACATTTATTTCATGCTTCAAAACCTAGTTATTGTGTCAGTAAATTGGCCAATGCCACCAAAATGAAACGTTTTTTTGTCATCGTGTGAGCCGTACTGGTCAAAATGTTTAGATGTTTAATCACCATGGCAGTCAACCCTGGAAATGTTTGTTATGTACAAATGTCAGTTTTGGTCTAATTTTCTGTTGACACTGACTGCTTACTGTACTATACAAGAAGGGCAGTTTTGTCTAGCTGAATGCTATTGTGTATCACACTGAGCTTTTTAGATACCGATTTTGACAGAATGTAAACGATTACTGGGAAAAGTCAATACTGTACAATACTGTAGTACACAGAAAAAGGATATGCACATTTGTATGTATACAGTACATTTATTTTGTAGCAATGCGTTACATGTAAACAGAAAATTCACATTTGCATGACCATTTTTACATTTTTCTTACATGTAAAGTCATATATAGTGAACAGAAAATTTGCAACATGATATCCATGCAAAAAACAAAAAAAAAATGCAGTAGATCTGTAAAAAAACAATAAATAGTACCTCCTCACAGTACGTAACACTACAAATTCCCATCTTCTTGGTGGACATCATGTCGCTCTTGTTGGTCTGGCCCGAGATTTTCGTCAACATCACAGCTGATGTTTTCCCTTGCGATAAATCTCCTTGCGTGACGCAACCATCCCCTGCAGTGATCGCCTGTGATGTCCTCACAAGCAGCATTCATGGCATCTAACAGAGACATCTGATCTTGTGCCCGATAATCATATACTTTCCACCGCCATGCTGAGAAAAACTCTTCTATCAGATTCAGGAATGGGGAGGATGGTGGAAGGAACTCCATTGTTATCCTTTCATGCGCAGCAAACCATTCCCTAACAATGTTGGTTCGGTGGAAGCCACACAATGACATCATTTGACAAATCTGGTCTAACTAAACCTGTTTCGTGTTCTGGTATTAGGTCTCCGTAAAGTGTATTTAGGAAGGCCAGGAGAAGTTGAGTGTTATAGGGCCCAACGTGTGGAATATGTGTGCGCTCACGCCATTCTCAGAAATGACAGCACACCTTGTAATATTGCCCCCACGTTGGCCTGGTGTGCCAACTGTGACTCGGTGTCCAATGAGATTGTTGCCACGTCTCCTGCCTTTGGCCAGATTGAACCCAGCCTCGTCCACAAAAACAAGAATGTGGGTCATTTCATGTCCTTCCAGCTCCGTTATTCTCTATATACACTGCTCAAAAAAATAAAGGGAACACTTATTTAACACTCCATGCTCTGGACACTACGCTGACAGACACAGCAAACCTTCTTGCCACAGCTCGCATTGATGTGCCATCCTGGATGAGCTGCACTACCTGAGCCACTTGTGTGGGTTGTAGACTCCGTCTCATGCTACCACTAGAGTGAAAGCACCGCCAGCATTCAAAAGTGACCAAAACATCAGCCAGGAAGCATAGGAACTGAGAAGTGGTCTGTGGTCACCACCTGCAGAATCACTCCTTTATTGGGGGTGTCTTGCTAATTGCCTATAATTTCCACCTTTTGTCTATTCCATTTGCACAACAGCATGTGACATTTATTGTCAATCAGTGTTACTTCCTAAGTGGACAGTTTGATTTCACAGAAGTATGATTGACTTGGAGTTACATTGTGTTGTTTAAGTGTTCCCTTTATTTTTTTGAGCAGTGTAGTAACACAGAAACAAAATGTACAGTTAGTTTTATATAGCCTATTCTAGAATCAGACCGTTTAGTAAAGTAGAAGTATTTTCTGTTCTTATGGGCATCTACAACTTCAAGAAGTATATACAGGCATCATTGAAGTACAGTAAAACTCCCTGTACAATATACCATGTGCACACCAATGGTTTACCTGGACATACTGGTACCGCGGCTCCTTCACTCTGTCACTATTCCTCTCAAGTGGCACCTTGTAGAGTTGTTTCATAGTCATTCGATTTTTTTCAAAACTCTGTCTATAGTGGAAATGCTGACAGAATTGATTTGCCAAGATGTTGTTGTCATTTATGATTGCACTTTGGATCTCTCTTAGCCTGATGGAATTGTTGGCTATGGCCATGTTGCAAATGTTTTGTTCTTGCTGATGGCTGAATACTGCTGCTCTGCCACCAGCATGAGGTCGTTGTGCAGTCCTATATATGACATTTAGAATTCACCAATAGATCGTGTTACAGATAGTATATTGTATTCAAATTGTGCTGTATTACTGTATTACTGTATTACTGTATAACTGTATTACTGTATATTCCTCATACATATCGTACGGTACATTGTGATTTTCAGACTTGCATTTACCTTTACAATAGTTTCTGTATTGTTGTGAATGAAATGCTGTAACAAAAGTAAACAACGAGTACGTATTTACCTATTTTCCCTACGGAATGTTTGCACAATTGATGACTGTCACGTCTGCTCCCGCTCTTCCCTCCCCTGGCGCTTGAGGGCGCCAGGCTGCCCTGCATCACGCACTCCTGCCATCAATTACGCACACCTGCCCTCCCTCGTCACGCGCTTCAGCGATATTGGACTCACCCGGACTCACTTATCATCTGTTTATTACCTCCCCTATATTTGTCAGTTTCCCTGCTCTGTTCCCTGCTGATGCATTGATTGTTTCTTTGCCTTTGCTTTCTTGTATGCTGACGCTGTTCCTGTCTCGTTCCATGTCCGTTCCTTATTAAATGTTTGACTCCCCGTACCTGCTTCGTCTCTCCAGCGTCAATTCCATAGGACAGGTGAAAACTGTGGACCTGTTTACATTAGGCTGTACTCTCCGACCAGCCTCTTCCATTGTAAGACCGTGGTTTATGACATGGTCCACAATTGTGGCTCTGATTTCATCAGGGACTCTTATTCTTTGTCTTCTACCTCTTCCTCTATGACGTCTTCCCCTAACACCACCACCACATTCTTACACATCTTCTTATTTCTCTTCCACGAGCATGTAGCTGCTGTTCAGAACATGTTTCTCCATGTTCAAAAATGGTAGTGATTGTGCTGTGGGCAAGCTCCGAATATATGCATCCAAGGTTGATTGGTAAGATTGTGATTCCTATTTTTTTACTATGTCACCTGGCAGGTAATTTGCCAATTTAGCAGACATCACAAACATTCCATGTCATAGATATTCTGGAATATACATGTATGTCTGACTGATTTTGATCATTGAATAGATCATTTTGCATGCGACGGCTCACACGATGAAACAATGTTTCGAAGTTGTGAAGAGTATGACAGTTTCACCGAGAATCAACTCCACAGTTTTGATCAGCAAGCCATGTGCATGTAGTTATTATGCAAATTGTAGACAATTGTACTTACTCTTTTGCACACGTGTGCCAAAACACGTGCAATATGCTTAAATGAATAAGAAATTCAAATCTGGTGTGAACAAGAAACTAATTGTTCAGAGATTTGAACTTGTTGTTTTGAAAAAAATAATTATCATTCGAGAATTGAGCCAAAGCGATTGAGAAAAACTGTAATATAAAGTTGGTCCCCCCTTTGCGGCTATAACAGCCTCCACTCTTCTGGGAAGGCTTTCCACTAGATGTTGGAACATTGCTGCGGGGACTTGCTTCCATTCAGCCACAAGAGCATTAGTGAGGTCTGGCACAGATTTTGGGCGATTAGGCCTGGCTCGCAGTCGGCGATCCAATTCATCCCAAAGGGGTTCGATGGGGTTGAGGTCAGGGCTCTGTACAGGCCAGTCAAGTTCTTCCACACCAATCTCTGCAAACCATTTGTGCACGGAGGCATTGTCATGCTGAAACAGGAAAGGGCCTTCCCCAAACTGTTGCCACAAAGTTGGAAGCACAGAATCGCCTAGAATGTCTGTATGCTGTAGAGTTCAGATTTCCCTTGACTGGAACTAAGGGGCCTAGCCCAACCATGAAAAACAGCTCCAAATCAAATCAAATCAAGTTTATTTTATATAGCCCTTCGTACATCAGCTAATATCTCGAAGTGCTGTACAGAAACCCAGCCTAAAACCCCAAACAGCAAGCAATGCAGGTGTAGAAGCACGGTGGCTAGGAAAAACTCCCTAGAAAGGCCAAAACCTAGGAAGAAACCTAGAGAGGAACCAGGCTATGAGGGGTGGCCAGTCCTCTTCTGGCTGTGCCGGGTGGAGATTATAACAGAACATGGCCAAGATGTTCAAAATGTTCATAAGTGACAAGCATGGTCAAATAATAATCAGGAATAAATGTCAGTTGGCTTTTCATAGCCGATCATTAAGAGTTGAAAGCAGCAGGTCTGGGACAGGTAGGGGTTCCATAACCGCAGGCAGAACAGTTGAAACTGGAACAGCAGCAAGGCCAGGTGGACTGGGTACAGCAAGGAGTCATCATGCCCGGTAGTCCTGACGTATGGTCCTAGGGCTCAGGTTCTCCGAGAGAGAGAAAGAAAGAGAGAAGGAGAGAATTAGAGAGAGCATACTTAAATTCACACAGGACACTGGATAAGACAGGAGAAGTACTCCAGATATAACCAACTGACCCTAGCCCCCCGACACATAAACTACTGCAGCATAAATACTGGAGGCTGAGACAGGAGGGGTCAGGAGACACTGTGGCCCCATCCGATGATGGTCCCATCCCCGGACAGGGCCAAACAGGAAGGATATAACCCCACCCACTTTGCCAAAGCACATCCCCCGCACCACTAGAGGGATATCTTCAACCACCAACTTACAATCCTGAGACAAGGCCGAGTATAGCCCACAAAGATCTCCACCACAGCATAAACCAAGGGGGGGCGCCAACCCAGACAGGAGGATCACGTCAGTAACTCAACCCACTCAAGTGACGCACCCCTCCTAGGGACGGCATGAAAGAGCACCAGTAAGCCAGTGACTCAGCCCCTGTAATAGGGTTAGAGGCAGAGAATCCCAGTGGAGAGAGGGGAACCGGCCAGGCAGAGACAGCAAGGGCGGTTCGTTGCTCCAGGGCCTTTCCGTTCACCAGACCATTATTCCTCCTCCACCAAACTTTACATTTGGCACTATGCATTCGGGCAGGTAGCGTTATCATGGCATCTGCCAAACCCAGAATCGTCCTTCCAACTGCCAGATGGTGAAGCGTGATTCATCACTCCAGAGAACTCATTTCCACTCCAGAGTCCAATGGCGGCGAGCTTTACACCACTGCAGCCAACGTTTGGCATTGCGCATGGTGATCAAGCTTGTGTATGGCTGCTCGGCCATGGAAACCCATTTCATGAAGCTCCCGACGAACAGTTCTTGTGCTGACGTTGCTTCCAGAGGCAGTTTGGAACTCGGTAGTGAGTGTTGCAACCGAGGACAGATGATTTTTACACGCTACGCGCTTTGGCACTCAGCGGTCCCATTCTGTGAGCTTGTGTGGCCTACCACTTCGCAGCAGAGCCCTTGTTGCTCCTAGACATTTCCACTTCACAATAACAGCACTTACAGTTGACCAGGGCACCTCTAGCAGGGTAGAAATTTGACGAACTGACTTGTTGGCGCCACGTTGAATGTCACTGAGCTCTTCAGTACGGGCCATTCTACTGCCAATGTTTGTCTATCAATTGTATACACCTGTCAGCAACGGTGGGGCGGAAAATAGCCAAATCCACTAATTTGAAGAGGTGTCCACATACTTTTGTCAATGTAGCGTAAGTAAAACATTACATTTCACATCTGCATTCTTACAGTGTACAGATTTTAGTCCCAGAAACTCAGGGTTTGATTAAGTAAAGACCAATAGAGAGGCATATGTGAACGGTGCACATCAGAGCAGGATAGTGTAGAATGCTGAAGGCTGTGAAAAGCGAGCCACTCAAACCTTCCTCTCGAAACCAATGTCTCCAGCTCCCTCTGTGGCCTCTGACCTCAGAAGTATTACCAGACCTCAGAAGAACCTTCATTTACGTGACCTAACTCCGTGCTTGCCCGAATATGCTCTCCTCTCCCTAAAGTCACTGGGTGTCGCCTCACATCAGAGAGAGACGAGAGTCAGGAAAGATGAGTTTCCACATGAAGAACGAAACTGTCTGGCCAAATCCACTTTTCCCCCATATTAAAATGGATATTTCCGAGCTGTCAGAGGGTCTGGGTTTTGAGTGTCTCTCCAGTGAAAGAGGACTTCGTTTCACTATAGGTTCTCTCTGTCCCTCGCAACTCCCTCCCTCTCATAACATGTGGGCAGCGGGTTCCCCATGGATCACAAACCATGGGGAACCCGCTGGGCTGGCAAGCGGCTCCCTTTTCACTTAGCGGCACGCACTAATTTACTGAGACCCGACACTGCTCCGTGTCCGCGGTGCGATTCCCACGTTCCAGCTGAGAAAATATATCATTAGTCCCTTACCATGTAATAGTTGCCACGTTACGTTATAAAAGCTGGGTGACAAGCAACATGGATGAAATAGGAACGATTTTCCAATGTGCCTCATTTTGACAGCATGTTGGACGAAATGGTGGGCGAGAAACCAACGAAAGAAGGACATAACGTGGTGTTCATAAAGCCATTTTGCTCACTAAATGGTCCTGCGTGGCTGCAAGACAAGACTAATCATTTCCATTGTGAATGTCTCCATAATGTAATGCGAGTGCTCGTGTATGCCTTTACGAGTCTGTTTTCAGAGTTATTTTGATGACTTAACTTTGCGAGCAAATGAAGATTTCAGGCTAATTCTAGTCTAGTAGGTAGGCTAGGCTTACAGTAGTAAACGAATGAGATGTAGACAGAGGATGGGGATTCCACAACAAGCTATTTCCACCACTAGAGAGACATTGAATGAGTATAGGACGTTTATTGGCTTGCCTGAGGTTAAGCCTCTTACTTTACAGCATCGTTTTGTAGACATGGTTTTTAGGCACTTTAGGAGTGAAACGGTTTAATACTTGGGTTCATTGACAGCTAAAATAAGAACAGGTGTGTGTGTAATTCCCTTGAGTAGATAGATAGCTGAACAAACTTGAGGGCTGCTGTGAAGACCCTTTTTTGGCATGAGCACCACAGCTCTGAGAGGTTTTCACTTCATCAACATTTTCACAACTTCAACTGTAATCTACAACTGAGAAGGCCACGGCGCACAGCAACCTCCTCTAAACAACCACCCCACAGTGCCACACTAAATGGCTAAATATATCTGCCTCCATCAAGAAGGGAAGATATAAAACAGTTGAGCCTGACGACGTTAGCCCGTTGGGGGTTAATTAAGCAGTACAGGACCAGGGTTGGGGAAGCTACACTCAAAATATAGTTTACCAAGCTACCAATTACTTCAGACTAGAAGAAGTTAATCTACACTAAAGCTACCCATAAGAAAAATGTAGTTTACTCAACTAAAGCTACTTTTACTTCATGAAAAATAAAATCATATAGAATTCTGAAATGTCATAGAATACAAATTGCAAGAACAGATCACTCTGTAGTTAGATGTTAATAGAATGTGTAATTTATCCCATTAAACACAAAAACAAGGTTTCAAGTGAGAATTAGGCAGGTCTGATGCCTGAAAAGGAAAGCAAATGTTTGTGTTGCTCCAGTAGTTAGCTACACGCTACATGGCAAGAAAGTAATTAACTACTGAAAACACTACCAATATTTGAATTTAGTTCAACTACTGTACCACCAAGCTACTGCAAAATGTAGTTAAATGATTAGTTGAACTACATGTAGTTAGTTCACTACTCCCCAACACTGCACAGGACATAGTAAATAAGAGAGCAACACAACTTGTGTAACTGGATGGATCCACATGGTGGCCATGATGTGACCAGCTCCTCTCACATACCTCACCCTCCCTCTTCCATGCTCAGAGACCCCTGCTTAGATGGCTGTGTTGTGTCTACACACTGTTCATCCCTCGACCTTGGATTGTGTGGATGCTAAAGATGCGTTCAAGTTCGGCCGTGTCCCTTTAGGGCTCAATTATGCGCCATAGGAAGCCATTTTCAACAACAAAAAATATTTTCCTTCTTTTCCCAATCACAAGTGCACAAGGCATTCATGTGGCAGCAATTTGGCCGGCTGACACTCAGTGGAGAGCAAGTCTGACCCCCTCTCTGCCCCCTCCAAACCCCCCGACACCCTCTCAAAAGCCACATCTATAGGGCAGGAACCAGCAAAGCACTAACTGGCAGCCCCAGCCCATTAAAGGAGGGCCGTCTGGTGTGTGCGCAGGTCCTAACAAGAGGCTCTGGGCAAGCTGTTCCTAACCAGTACAGCCGCCTCCTCGGTAATGAGCATGGCAGCCTATTGTAACAGTATTAAACCAGAAACATGTCACCCTGCTCAGTACCTCAGTAACTCTATTTACCACCATTCATACAGTCTCACATGGCTTTTTTAATGGATGCTCCAAACAAGCATCCATGTTACTTAGCACATCATTCAAAAACGGAATAAAATCAGCATGCTCTCCTTATGTGATCCCTCATCCACGTTCATTCATATATCTTTTATCGGGGTTAATGCGATCATAAAAAAAGGTCTTGAATTAAAACAAAATCCATACACGCATTTTTATTGCATCCTCATATTATAAAAGAAAGGAGAGCAGTTCCACATTTTGCTTCCTCAGTAGTAGAAAACCGGTTCTGTTAGTGCAAGTGCTCCCGTTAACTAGTTTCATTGCCACCGAATGAGAGAGCCCTTTGACTCGGAGCAGAAGACATCATCCGCTTACAAGGTCTCACAATAAAAGCCATGCGTGCCGCAATAAGCTCTGCTTTGTTTCCAATACATCCACGTTAAAACATTTATTAGACTAATTACACCGGTCTCCCATTGAATTCTCTTCCTGTGTTACAGATGCCTTGGCAGAGTTCCCATGTCACAATGTCTTTTTATCCGTGGCTGTGCACATTTCCAGAGGAAGGAGGGAAAGAAGCACATTAGCCTACAATGTGAATTATGGAGAGAAGTTCCCCCTAGTTGCCCTTTGTTCACCTTCACTCTGATGTGACGTCACCCACCATAAGTGACATACTGTAGCTAATAGGTCAGCTTGGGTGTCACTATATTAAATGTCACTGTATTTGAGGAAATACAGTATACCATACGTGCGTGTATGCATGCATGTGTGTGAGTGAGAGTGTGACCTTTGTACCAAGGAAGAGGCTGCTTCAACCAATGAAAAAACACAGTGAGGGAAAAAAGTATTTGATCCCCTGCTGATTTTGTACGTTTGCCCACTGACAAAGAAATGATCAGTCTATAATTTTAATGGTAGGTTTATTTGAACAGTGAGAGAAAGAATAACAACAACAAAAATCCAGAAAAACTGTCCATGTCAAAAATGTTATAAATTGATTTGCATTTTAATGAGGGAAATAAGTATTTGACTCCTCTGCAAAACATGACTTAGTACTTGGTGGCAAAACCCTTGTTGGCAATCACAGAGGTCAGACGTTTCTTGTAGTTGGCCACCAGGTTTGCACACATCTCAGGAGGGATTTTGTCCCACTCCTCTTTGCAGATCTTCTCCAAGTCATTAAGGTTTTGAGGCTGACGTTTGGCAACTCGAACCTTCAGCTCCCTCAACAGATTTTATATGGGATTAAGGTCTGGAGACTGGCTAGGCCACTCCAGGACCTTAATGTGCTTCTTCTTGAATGTGCCACTCCTTGAATGTGCCACTCCTTAATGTGCCACTCCTTTGTTGCCTTGGCCGTGTGTTTTGGGTCATTTTTATGCTGGAATACCCATCCACGAATATCCATGAGGGAAGGAGGTTCTCAACCAAGATTTGACGGTACATGGCCCCGTCCATCGTCCCTTTGATGCAGTGAAGTTGTCCTGTCCCCTTAGCAGAAAAACACCCCCAAAGCATAATGTTTCCACCTCCATGTTTGACGGTGGGGATGGTGTTCTTGGGGTCATAGGCAGCATTCCTCCTCCTCCAAACACGGCGAGTTGAGTTGATGCCAAAGAGCTCCATTTTGGTCTCATCTGACCACAATACTTTCACCCAGTTGTCCTCTGAATCATTCAGATGTTCATAGGCAAACTTCAGACGGGCATGTATATGTTCTTTCTTGAGCAGGGGGACCTTGCGGGCGCTGCAGGATTTCAGTCCTTCACGGCATAGTGTGTTACCAATTGTTTTCTTGGTGACTATGGTCCCAGCTGCCTTGAGATCATTGACAAGATCCTCCCGTGTAGTTCTGGGCTGATTCCTCACCGTTCTCATGATCATTGCAACTCCACGAGGTGAGATCTTGCATGGAGCCCCAGGCCGAGGGAGATTGACAGTTCTTTTGTGTTTCTTCCATTTGCGAATAATCGCACCAACTGTTGTCACCTTCTCACCAAGCTGCTTGGCGATGGTCTTGTAGCCCATTCCAGCCTTGTGTAGGTCTACAATCTTGTCCCTGACATCCTTGGAGAGCTCTTTGGTCTTGGCCATGGTGGAGAGTTTGGAATCTGATTGATTGATTGCTTCTGTGGACAGGTGTCTTTAATACAGGTAACAAACTGAGATTAGGAGCACTCCCTTTAAGAGTGTGCTCCTAATCTCAGTTCGTTACCTGTATAAAAGACACCTGGGAGCCAGAAATCTTTCTGATTGAGAGGGGGTCAAATACTTATTTCCCTCATTAAAATGCAAATCAATTTATAACATTTTTGACATGCGTTTCTCTGGATTTTTGTTGTTGTTATTCTGTCTCTCACTGTTGAAATAAACCTACCATTAAAATTATAGACTGATCATTCCTTTGTCAGTGGGCAAATGTACAAAATCAGCAGGGGATCAAATACTTTTTTCCCTCACTGTAGATGAGAGCGGAATAACCCCACCCCCTCTTCCAAGATTACTTTGACTTGCACATCCTTTAATGCAGGGATCATCAACTATATGTAGATTCAGTCGCGGGTCAATTTTTTTCTTGAGCTGATGGTTGGGGGGCGGATCATAATTACAAATAATATAATGTATAGACTGCAAGTTGACTGCAATAAGCTGTTGACTAAAATAATTTCAAATAATTTCAAACCTTGCTTACATTTGTATACGATCACCATTACGGTCACTATTATGCATGGGAATACAGATTTCCAAATTTTTTATCACTTGGATCTGATTTTTACAGTCTTTTATGTCCAACAATGAAAATCATAAATCATAAAAAATATATATATTTTTGGGCTCAGAAAACTTGGGGGGCCATATAAAACCACCTGTGGGCCAAATTTGTCCCTTGGGCCGCCAGTTGGGGAGCCCTGCTCCAATGGTTAGCAGTTTGCAAATTCTCCAGAAAACGAAATAATCCCTGGAGATATGTATTCCTGGTAGCAAGACCTCATGCCTCAAGATGACATATTCTAATGAGACCATGTTGGATGTGAGGAGTAACTGTCACAGGTGTGACTGATGGCCCCTTTTCATTCAGCTAATGCAGCAAGCATTTTCATTGGACAATTGAACTGATTATGTGACTTCAATGTGTATAAAAACCTACTCTTTTGGTGTTCTAGGTGGCTGTCCACAGGAAGTGAATGCAGTCCACAGGTATGGCAGGTGCTTGTGTGCAGAGAGCTAATGAGGGGGGGGTCCTTGTGTGCAGAGAGATAATGGCGGGTCCCTGAGTGCAGAGAGGTAATGGCGTCATTTGCTTAGTGCACATGGATAATGGAGTTGTTTGAGCTATGGAGAACTTTAGAATTTGGACGCCTGCCTCCTGCTGCTGCATCACTTCCTGTTCCCCTTTGTGTTTGGTTTGGTGATTTCGTTATTTTAAACTATGCAATGGCTAAAAGCAAAACTGCGGAATGTACCCTACCTGAGCCACATGCTCTATTAAATATTCTGTGTTTTAAAACATTTTTTTTACGTTGTTTGGCCTCTACTTCACTCTGCCTGCTCAACCCAAATCCAAAAGAACCTCACTTTTCCAACACTTGACATACCTTTAGCAGGCTGTTTGTCTAGAACTCATTACTGGTGGACTCAGGTCTTGAAACGGTTGACAGTTTGAGCCGTGTTACCCAGTTGTGTTGTGCCCACAACCATGAGGTAATTCAGCCCTGCATTGACCTAGTGCTTTGTCGAATCTCTTGATAGCCTGTTGGTGATTTACATCGTCAATGATTTGCTCCCACCTTCTAGAACCGTTTTGAGTTGTTTCAGGGAGAGAAACTTTTCGTCAATGTGGGTAGTGAATGGCTGTATCGAACAATTCCCCACAATACACACAAATCTAAAGGAATGGAATTAAGAAATATATCAATATTAGGACGAGCAATGTCAAAGTGGCATTGACTAAAATACAGTATATGCATATGAGATGATTAAAGCAGTATGTAAACATTATTAATAGGATCTGCCCCTTTTTTCAATTTTCGCCTAAAATAACATACCCAAATCTAACTGCCTGTAGCTCAGGATTTGAAGCAAGGATATGCATATTATTGATACCATTTGAAAGGAAACACTTTGAAGTTTGTGGAAATGTGAAATTAATGTAGGATAATATAACACATTAGATATGGTAAAAGATAATACAAAGAAAAAACGTACATTTTATTTTTTTTATTTTTTTGTACCATCATCTTTGAAATGCAAGAGAAAGGCCATAATGTATTATTCTAGCCCAGGCACAATTTTGACTTTGGCCACTTGATGGCAGCAGTGTATGGGCAAAGTTTTAGACTGATCCAATGAACCATTGCATATCTGTTCAAAATATTGTATCAAGACTGCCCAAATGTATCTAATTGGTTCATTAATAAATGTTATTAATAATAATAAAAGTTCAAAAAACAATAGCATGTAATTCTTTCACTGTAATAGCTACTGTAAATTGAACAGTGCAGCTAGACAAGTTTAAATTCTTGTTAATCTATGTCCTGGGAAATGATCATGTTACTTCCAATCTCCTGCTAATCACATTAGCCTACGTTAGCTTAACCGTCCCGTGGGGGTACACCGATCCTGTAGAGGTCTCCAGGACACCTACACCACCCAATGTCACAGGAAGGCCAAAAAGATAATCAAGGACATCAACCACTCGAGCCACGGCCTGTTCACCCCGCTATCCTCCAGAAGCCCAGGTCAGTACAGGTTGGGGTCGAGAGACTGAAAAACAGCTTCTATCTCAAGGCCATCAGACAGTCAAATAGCCATCACTAGCCGGCAACCACCCGGTTACTCAACCCTGTACCTTATATACATAGACATGGAATCACTGGCCAGTTTAATAATGGAAAACTAGTCACTTTAACGCTCCAATATTTGTGGTCAAGTTGCATATAAATGTTTGTTGTTCCTACTATCCTTCTGACCTCTTGTCAGGTCGGCCTTACCAAAGAGGTTTCTAACCTCGGGTCTTTCATGGTTAAATATAGGTCCAAGAATGATCACAGGGAAACAGAACCTGTACCAAACAGTTAAGACTTTGAGCCTACCTCTTTCCAGCCTAGAATTTCCACTAGCGTACCACACAGCGGAATAGAGATCCACATAGGAAAAAGCTTGTCTACAGGCTCAACAAACAACCATTCTAGAGGCAACTTGATTTTCCTTGATTTTCCAAGCACAGCCCCACTCTGCTTAATTTGTTCACCAACAGGGAGATAGGGCTGTTGGCCAGGGTGGCATGTGTGCTATTGTATTATGTTAGGCATGGATGGATCGCAGCTCACCGTTATAATGACCACTAAGTTCGTTAATGGCATGGCGTTTAATTTAGTGAAAAAAAAGTTATAGAAAACATATTCTGAGATTCAGTGGCATTGTCACACGGACATAGGCCAGAGAGGTCAAGGCATTGTTGTGTTCACACATTGTAATCAGCTGCCAGTTGCTGTGGCATATGTGTGATCTGTCTGATTGTGAGTGGATGTCAATGGCGTATGTGTGTGGGCACTAGTAAACCCATGGTCTCCATAAGCCTGTTAGATTGGGGCTTAACCCCCACCACAGAGACTGGAGCCTGCCTGCTAGACTCCCACTCTCATAGACAGACCTCAGAGCAGCCAACCATTGCAGGGGGTTGAGCAGTACACTGCCATGCTTCGCGCCCAGACAGATGCCTGCTGTACACCCCCGTACCAGCACAACCGCTGCCAAGCCGAGCCACACAGGGAGACAGACAATGCAGGCAGAGAGCTAGGTCCGGCAGCTGTCTCGCGCACACACACGCAGGAATGCACAAACAGGCATGCACACACACACACACACACACAGACCATGTGGTTTATTTTATTTCACACAATGCATACAAGCCAGGCAGGCAACAGCAATTAAATGTCTGTCTCATTGGTTTGCTCCAGTATACTGGCTCTATAAATCTCCACGGTAGTGTTTTAAAGTGAGGAAATTTCCACGCAGGGCGGCAAACTGAGGATCCCACAGGATGCTACCATTGTTAGTCATTTGATTAGCAGACACTCTTCGCTGGATGCTTTACAAAACCTGTTAAATGCTACTGGCGGTCCTGCTGAAGTACTTTAGTGAGGATTTGATAGTACAGCCTGAATATAGCATTTTATATTCTCTGCTCCAATGTATTAATTGCTTATTCCTCCACTCTCCCAGAGAATAAGTACATGCTATTGATTTATATCCCAGAAAATCTACTGTATGTTTGTTTGGTAATTTGAGACTTGGTAGATGGATTTGTTCAGCCTACTGTAAATACAAATCACTGTGATAATTAGACGACCACCTTCACACACACACACACACACACACACACACACACACACACACACACACACACACACACACACACACACACACACACACACACACACACACACACACACACACACACACACACACACACACACACACACACACACCAGAGGGATGTAGCTTGTACATGTACTGAAATATCGCCTGTTCTGTTCACACACACACTTATAGATTAAAGATTACAAGCATCTGCAATCTTTCTCTGTTCTAGAAGCAGAGGAACTATACTGCCTTGTGATAACCAGTGCCTTGAGATAATTATTAATTTAATTATTAATTTAAATGGATTGTTGTGAATAATGTGCAGTTATATGGATTGCGCTGTCTGTCAGGCTACCTCCCATTAGTCATTACTTTCATACAATTGATCAATTTAAACAACAATAAGTCCTGAGTGTGAACTAGTGGCTGAACCACAGATCACACTTCACACCCAGGCCTGGGAACCATTGACATGAGGTCACGACCTCCCCTATGGTTAGTTGATTAAACCCATTTCTGAGACACACCGCACAATGCAGCCAATAAAAGTTGGCGCTGGCTGCTGAGGAGGAATGACGGGCAGGCGGGAGTCTGAGGGGGGCTGATGGAGTGGAGAGTGTTCTATGGCTGGCTCCATGGCTCCAGACAACAGAGGAGTCAGGAGAGACAGCAGCCATGACACCCTGCTGCAGCCTGGCCCGGTTCCAGCCCAGACCAGACCAGACCCACACCTACCACCTCTAAGAGGAGACCCCCATCGCTGGCTGGAAGCAGGAAACAACAGGCTCCTTATTGTGGTGTAGATTATGTGTAGTGTGTGTGTGTGTGTGTGTGTGTGTGTGTGTGTGTGTGTGTGTGTGTGTGTGTGTGTGTGTGTGTGTGTGTGTGTGTGTGTGTGTGTGTGTGTGTGTGTGTGTGTGTGTGTGTGTGTGTGTGTGTGTGGTGTGACTGGATGAAGATTTCCACTCAAGATCCTCCAAGTCGAGGCAGAGGTTGACTATGAAGCATGGCGCTGCATAATCCCCCTCTCAATGAAGGCATGGGGGAAGGTGGGGCGAGCATTCCAGGACAATGAGACCCCATTACCCCCTACTTTACTTATACCCTCCTAACCACCCTTAACCCCTCTCACCATGAATGCAGGACTCTTGGCGCTAATGCCCAAATGGCCCCCCTGGAACCTGTGCTCCCCTACATGATAGCGGACAGCCCCTTCTTCAGGGGCCACTTGTGTCAGCTCTGTGGAACAGACATGGCCCTTTTGGGCCTTTGCTGGTCACATTATATCCAACATGAGTGGTCTTAATATGGTTTAATAAGAGCTGTTTTTGATTAATTCTCCCTTGAAACCAGTGGTAATGCGGCTACTAGGCACATATAAAAAGTCAATGAATGGAGAAGGGCTGCCAAAAAAGGGGGGAAAATAGTAGTCTTCGTGGACGTCCTTACCAGCTGGCTCCCGAGCTAAATACAGTTAGTTATGCCCATGGCTCTCTGTCTGCCAGTAAGGGGAATTGTTTGCTCCGCTAGGTAATCACTAATGTTTTTTAAGTGCACAGTATGATTCAGCTGGGGTCATAAAGACCATGTGTGTCACATCCTGAATGGAAGGACAGGGTCCCTGTGCTTATTTCCCTCAGGTGAAGGTAGGTGGAGGTAAGGGGAAATGGTTGTGTGTTTTCATCGTTTGGGCCTCACTGTTGATTTATTGAACTTGAGAAGAAAGCAACACTCTCTGCATGGTGCTGCTGGTGGTGGTACACCATCAGTAAAATTAGTCATTGGAAAGGAGAAGAGGAATGTTCGGTGAAACAGACCAAAAACGACTGCCAAAGCCCCTAAGGAAACCTCATACCAGGTCAGGAATATAATATAGATTTGCCCTTCTGGGGAGTGTACTATGGAAACCCATGGCCCCATTTCTGCACCTGTTGAAATGTAACCAAAGAAACACAGCCCAAGGAAATAAGTCATATATATCCCCCTACTTGACAAAGTCGAAGTCTGGACATCATAAATATCCCCCTGCTTGACAAAGTCGAAGGCTGGCCATTTGAAAGAATCAAACAGAACATGATGATGCGCAATGTAAACAGGAAACAATTGACTTCAGTAAGAGTCATTAGGTTGGTCCATCTTTCTCCGGCAGTGGGGACGGATATAAGAGGTCTGACAGCTATAATCACGAGCACTGCCTAAGATAGCCACCTTCAAAGCCTCTCTTCAGCTGCACACAGGCAGAACACACCAGCATTAGCTATGGATTCCCATTACCGGGCCTGGTCCCTTTCAATTTCCCATCCGATTTGTCTCCCAAGAACGCAGAGAGAGGGTCACAGACAATTACCTTTTATTTACATATTTATTTATGCCTGTAATAAATGTGTTACTTAGCAACTTTTTCTTAACGAAGCCAATCTGCTTTTCAAAAGGACGTGGATACCGGATACCATTTTGCAACTATGAGGGAATTTGTCCGAATTTGGTGGATGAAAGACATGGCATTTTTGCCTCCATTCTGTACCCCTGCATATGATAGCTGACATATGGTAAACTTGTAGAAAGTCTTAGACTGGTTTCATTGTACCTACTCTGTGCTGCCTGCAACAGGCTGTGCCAAGCGTCATCATAGCCCATGTGAACGCTAATAGTTCCAGATTTCCTTCAGCTCAAAGGGCAACCGATGCCCAATTATATAGTTATTAAACACAGCAAATTATTTCAACGTTTATTGTCCCGGGCAATGTTATTAACCCACCGATGTCATAACTTCCACTTCTGCCATCTGGGGTTGGAGCGAATGTGTCACTCACGAAGTGCTGCACATTTGAAGTAGCTGAAGAGAGGGACTGCAATATATGTATGCTTAAAAAAACCTTAAAGGCGCTGCATGTTCAACCGGACATCTACATTGGCCGTGCAGCATTTATGGTGATGCGGCCTCTGCAGAAGTTAGGGCATTCTTACTGCTTGCGCTTCGCAGAGCTGTTGAGCAGAGCTGTTGAGCAGAGCTGTTGTGAAGGAAGCTGTCAAGGAAGTGAGTTTGTGTTTATACAGGACCTCCCACCCCCACCTACCGTCAACCAATCATGTCAATTCGGAGCAATACGGAGCCCTCCATATTGTCACAAAATTTGGGAGACGCAAGGCGATGCAGTACAGATCTCAATTTGGCCTCTTCATGCCTCCGGAGGTTCTGCAATTGCATCAAAACCTCCATTCGGAGCATAAATTGGCTTTTACCTTTATTACCTCCAAGATACACAGTTCTTAAAGATAGAGTCACCAAATGTACAAAATTACATGATTTGGGCATTTTGGTGACCTGTCAAAACTCAATATTAGTATACAATTTAGGTGAATTATCCCTTTAACACTACTTCACTGTGTATTACAGTATGGATCTCTAGTGTGCAGAGCCCACTGGGAAATTTCCTGTTTGTGGTTTCACTTGTTGGGCTTTTGAAGTGGGCTTTAATAATAGGACTGAACTGAACTAATGAAAATGCACCCAGTCACATTAAAAGGGAGCGTCAGCCTCAACCACCTAACTATGTCCTTCAACCATACACACACACACACACACACACACACACACACACACACACACACACACACACACACACACACACACACACACACACACACACACACACACACACACACACACACACACACACACACACACACACACACACACACAGTGAGAAACACAGACGCTTCCTTTAAGCTGCCTCAAAGTTTACAGAAGTGGTTTCACTAATAAAAAGGGATTAGCAGGGCTACCTTCTGATGTCTGGGTGAACGTTGATGCACGAACCAACATTAAAGAAACCCTGAATGCAGTTTCTCACCGACGACACAAATACACCCAGAATGGATGACAGACAGAGGAATAATTGGAAGCGGAAAGGTAAGGGAAACAAGACATTTAGAATGATGTATTGTGGGGATTCTCCAGTGTGCACTTGGTTTGCCCCCACTAGACATTGTGTAGTGTGTCAGTGGTGTTGGTGGTCTTCTCCTTAATGAATCCACTTCAGTGCAGTTAATTCCCAGTCTGAAGCAGTGACAGTCTGGCCCTGGGGATGACATCTGTAAATCGTTCATTAACTTTTAACCAGCAGCAGATGTCTTTTAAAACACTTAGTATTACTTTAACATTTCCATTGACTCACTGTTCTGCACTCTAGGCTTTATGGATATCTCTAATTTCTATAAGGCGCATCAAAGATGATATTCCCCTTTTATGACAATGAGTACCGGTACATTTCAAGGGGAAAGGTTAAGGGAAGTGTTAAGCTGTAAAAATGAAGAGTATGTCAAGCATCCTTCTCCGTGCTCCTTTCCAACACCTGTGAAAGACCTTACTGTATGTCGAGGCCTTCGCCATTCCTAGCTGAGGCTACTGTTTCACTGTAAGAGGTTTGTTTCACTCCTTTTCAGAGAAGGCAACATGGGCGAACCGGGTATTATGGGTTATATGAGCATCAACACCGTCGCCTCTTTCTCTCTGGAAAAATCATGTGTGACTTCAGAGGACTACTGGGAACAGGAAGCCTGCGGTCGGTGTCTCCCAGGATGATATAGGACACAACGTTGTTTCATTCGCTACTGTGTGTCCATAAGCTGTCTGGCAGATACGGCCTCACATTTTTTAAGGGGCAATGATTATACAGTATGCATCACTAGGTTAATTAGCCATGACTGGCGTTAAACCTTTCTTGGCAAGCCAGCACATTTTGGATTTTTATACTTATTTATTTGATGTTTTGAAACCCTGAAAATGAATGATCTGATGTGTGCTCAAATAAGGAGCGGGTGAATGGGTGTGTGTGTATATGTGCATGCTCACGTGTGTGTGTGTGTGTGTGTGTGTGTGTGTGTGTGTGTGTGTGTGTGTGTGAAGGAAGCACAGTAGGCAGTTGCATTGCCAAATCATGTGTAAGATAATGAGGGTGGAAATTAATGATACGGTGGCGACATCACAATGTGGCATTGCACCATCCGTGAGGACACGTCAAGTCAAGACGGCTTAAAGGCCGTTCACAGTGACGTCATGCTGTCACGGTCAATTGACCATATCGAATCTCCCTGGCTCGAAGGCAGCTTGTGTCATGCAGTGCACATTGCATGATTGATGTCACAAATGTTTTTCAAATTACATAATTATATACTAATGCGGGAGGGACAAGCTAAAGCTAGCTGTTCATGAACCGTAAGACTGAAAAGCTACATCAACAGTCACATGAAATGTATTTTAATCAAACACGTGACCATATATTTGTCGAATCCTGAATACCAAACCTAGAGAATGTCAAACAAAGTACGCACTTTTATTTTGTCGTTTTTGAAACATTGAAATCAGTCGATGAGCTCAAATGAACACTCAAACTGTTTCGCATGACCAGACACAAACAAGAGGCTCTTTTAAAGATATCTGTATTGTGGGATTCAAATAATATTTCAGCACAGAGGAGTAACAGTACGAGACAAAATTGTCACCGAACACAAAAGTACAAAATAGAATCAATAAATAAATCATATATATACCATATAAATGTAATAGCTATGTGTTGGCTATGTTTTATTATTTCGTTTTCAATCTTTTTGAATCTGTAGCTAGGTATTACATCCTTTTCTCTGAAACATTTAGAACGCTGAAGGAGTCAATACCGAAAATACAGTAATAGGTTTTATAATTAGATAAACTCATCAACCATGTACACGTGAGTTTGTTGCCATGCTAAGTCGAACAACTAACATGTCTTTATCCACACCATACAGTTAGAGCATTGAAGCGGTTCTGGACGTAAACATTTTGTGCTGAGAATAAAATACATTTCAACTACGCATGGTATTTCTTAACATGACTCTCAAAAAATGTACACAATGAACAAAAAGGCCATACATGGAACACTCCGCCTCCAATGGGGGAAAATAAGAGTTTGCTTTGAAATAGATACAGAAAAGTCTCAATTATTTCAAGATGTCACTTAATAGCCGTCACCCTTGTTGCTTCTGCCAAATCTCTCCTCTTCTCTTGATCATCCTCTCATTCTATCTCTTCGCACGTTCTTCCTCGCTCCGTCAGAATCATCGTCTTGACGTCTTCCATTGCCCCCCCATTGCTGGACCGTCGTCACTATTATCAACATCCATCTCATTCCTCATTCTCCTGCTCTTCCGCGTCCTCAGTCTGTCAGTCGGTGTGTGTCGGTCTCCCCTCGTTGGTTTGTTCTCCCCAGACGTACATGACGTGTGAGCATAGGGAACGAGTGTTTCTATGAGTTCTATGATGTCACAGTGGGGGCAAAGGGGGGGGGGGGGGGGGGGGGGGCGATTGGCTGATCTGTCAGCGGTACACTACGATGCGGTACGAGGGAAGCAGCAGAAGACAGAGAGAGACAGGGACAGAGGGCATATGTGTACTTTACTACAACCATAGACATGTGTAGGGTCATTAATATGGTGTAGAGTGACTGTGTGCTGGGGTGGGGCTGAGGGGTGAGGAGTGGAGGGTGGAGGTTTGTGGAGCAGCAGCTAGCAGCTTTGTGTTGTTTAGGTTCCAAGGGGTGTGGGGGGTGGGGGGGACTCAGTCCTCTACTGGCTGGAGCTCATGGAGGCCAGGTGGTCACTATGCTGGTTCTGGGCCTGGAACCGGAGCCTCTGCTTGTTGGACTTCTTTGGTTCTTTGGGTCGGTGCTTCCCTGATCCTCCTGAAGCAGAAAGACAAGAAGGAAAAGAGAGCCTATTAGAAGAGCAGTGCATCAATGTAAAAAAGGAACACAGTAAAAACCTTTATTCCATCCCTTTGGTGTCTCTAAAAACCAGCTAATGTATATATACCATATATCTTGGTATATATCTTTATTCAGCCCCATCACCTCTCTCTCTCTTTGGGGAAATTGCATAACACTCTTTCCAAACTGGAAAGGTCCTTGTTCACAAGCCCAGGATTAATGTATCTTAATGTATCCCAGGTGTCATTGGTGTCACTGGTGTGGGCAAAGCATGTTGGGAATCTGTGCTAATGGAACAGTGTGCGGCGGTACCTCGGTACCCATGGTTCCCTATGACAGAGGCTACTGAACCAAAAGGCAGCAGTTTGGCTGCCAAAAGACACAAATAATATAACGAGGTGTGTGTATGTGTGTGAATAACGGTTGGCTTCGTGTGGTGGTGGTGGGGGCACAATCCTGCTGCCAACCCCTCTGCCCAGTGGCATAGCTCTGCTGGTTTTGAGTAGGTAAGTGATCTGAAGGAAAATAACATCTGATGGGGGGAAAACTAGAGTCAGGCTTGGATGATGAGATGCTATCTGGATCCTGATTTGGCACAGCAAGAAACAAGGCATGCTATGGTTCGCCGAGGGGGGAAAATACTGAAAAATGCTACATAAATGGGTGTCTCAACGGTAGGTTTGCAAAACCTGGCTCCGTGTCCTATTATTGCACTTGTTCATGCCATTTCACTAAGGATAATAAGGCTAAAGTGTGTAATATGTGGCAGAATTACCTCTAATTACCTTCTCATATGGCCTGGCCAGCCATTTAAAGCCACCCCAAAAAAAGTCTGGTTCAATTGAATATCTCAGCACCACACTGTAAAATATATATTTTTAATATTATTTCCAAGAAATGGGGACATATAAAATTATTAAAAAGTATCTGTTTTCGCTCTTTTAACGAGAGTAATGTTACAGTTGCACAAATATCAAACAATTTCACTTCCACATTTCAGAGCCATTTCCTGCAATCAATTCAATCTAGCTAGCTATTTTTGGTCACATCGGCCATTCCGAGGGTGAAAAATGACACTGCCGACGCGCAATATCTTATTGAAAGAAATCCCCTCTTCAGAGCATAAAGAGTTTAAAATCACACCTCATGGGGAAAACATACATCTTGCTCTAAACTTTCCGTGACCTCCAATTGAAAAACATTTACAGCAAATTTGCTATGCTTGTTTCGTAAATGTCTCTTTCGATTCTTTGGGTGAGTTACAGTATGTGAGTTACAGTATGGTTATGACTGTAGTGCATGCATAACGCTCAACCCCTCATACCTTGACATATTATGTATTTGTCCCAGGTCTGAGGTCTGTCTGCCTCACGTCATTAATATGCTTCTTATATCTCAAAATATCTCATTTATTCCAGGACAATGTGAACTGTAAAAACGGAATGTCATCAGAGCTGTCCAAGTGAGCTGATGAACTTTTCTGTTTCTGTTTCTGTTTGACCACTGTGTCCATGAAAGCATGGACTACGCTGGGTTCTATTTCATAACCAGAGTTCTCCAGGCTGACAGCTAGAGGGCAACCAATACCAAGAGAACATAGATCTTCCCCCCTCTGCATCTGATATAAGGCTTATGAGATGGCACATCATATCAGGGTCTGTCTCTTTCACATTTAGCATTTACCAGGGCGTAACACAGAGTGAATACACAACGCTTTTATGATGGTATATTTACAACCAATGTAAACACTTTAGATGATTATGCAAGCCAGAGTTCCTAGAATTATTATTTTTTATTTACTAGGAAATAAATGATTAAGAAGTGAACTCAATTACTTTCCAAACAAGGAACAAATTCATAAATCTTAGAGCGAGTACAGATCATTTGTCTTGGAAGGAACAGAAATCTTCAAATAATTTGAGCTATTTTTGTTTTACCCCACGCTGACCCAGAATTTAAACTTACTGCCAAAATTGAAGAATGGCTTTCATTTCAGAAAATACTTTTACTATTTTTTCCCCCATTTTCTTTTCAGTTTTGGCCACATGTCACATCACTTCTGCAATCCTTAATTGTATAATGTTTTTTTTGTAGATAAAATCTGCCAACTAAAGCTTTGTATGTGGACGGGTTCATAGAGTAAATTTAACAAACAAACAAAACATTATAGGCAAATCAAAATGTTTTGTAGTTTTGATACATTATCACTGTATGTGTATTATAGACATAGTGTGTGTGTGTGTACATTAGTATTTGTGCCTGTGTGTGAGTAAGCCCAATCTTGGTCTCACTGCATGAGCCAGGTCTAGTTCTGGTAAAGTTCTTGCTACCTGAAGAAAGCTCTGGAGTGCGCTCCAAGCCTGTATTGTATCTGGGTGTTTGTCTAAGACTAGGCTATGTACATGTGTGCCTGGGTGTGTACACTCTTCTATATCAGCTCAAGGTCTTTGAGAAATGTGTCTCGGACCTTCTAATGTCACATACAATCTTATCAGCTGCCAAAGCACCTGGGAGAGGCAGATTAGACTTCCCTACATGCACTGGGGTGGGAGTTCCACCCTGACCTCTGCTGACTGGGACATTCCAAGACAAGTCCGGTTGAGATCCATCACTTACCATTTCGCTTTCACATCTCTCTCTTTCCCTCTCCCTCATTTACATCTCTCTCTTTCTATCTCTGATGGTGGTTGAGACATAGCCAGATATCCCAACAGGAATGCTGTTCTGTAGGCCTGTTGTATAGTAACAATAACACTATGCTATCTCTCAGGAGATATGCCCATGGCACTCTGTTGCGGTCCATTCAACTTGTCTAATTGAATAGCATTTTACACAGGGGTGAAAGACGGAGCCAAAACTCCCTTCACCTATCTCCTAATCGAATATCTTTGTTTTTCGAGAACCGAATAAACCGGAGAAAATGTATTCCTTACGATGAGTGAGTGTTTGAATTATGTAATAAATAACGTTCTATTTTTCCATCATTAGGTTCATGTTCTTCACGCTGCCAAGAATGGGCTCAGTTCAATGAGGACATTGACAAAAACAGACCTCGATAGAGAGAGAAAAGAAAAGGGATGATTATTTCGAAATACAGACCTGGTGGCTGCCACTGTGGAAGTGTGTACCTGCATGCAAATCTATAATCGCTGAGGCCATGACCACTGTGTGTGTGTGTGTGTGTGTGTACTGACTGACTGGCAGCACGGCCAAGTGACTTCATCCACCCAGTGCTCGGGCTCCAGCAGGCAGTGCACCAATCGAAGGCCTAACCTTATCTGCTCCGCTTGCGGTTGGAGGAAATCGATGGCACCAACCTCGAGAAGGCATTAAGACGAACGGTAAATGTGTTCCTCCTCTTGAAGTGAACCCTCTCCACTCCTTTTGTTACCTCATCCCGCCAGTAAACGCCGCCATCATCCCGAGACCATCAATTAATATGTTTCTTAGGAGAAGGGGGTTGAGGGTAGGGGATCAAAAACAATTCCGAAGAAGATTCTGGTGGATTTAGTACGGAAAAGCTGGAACTTTGCTTCATAAACATGCCAAAGCGAAAGCCATTATTTGTGAGGGTAGGAGGGGACTACTGGCGCCAGCGAGATTTGATTTCAGTGGCAGAAATTGGATTAGCAGCCATTAAAGGCCTCCTCACACATACATTTATAATGCCGTGAAGGGGAACGTATCTGTAGCCAGCTCCTCTCACTCGCACCGACAAGCTCTTCTGTCTGGAAGAAGATACCCACACTGTCCATTGAGTACATGTAAAATGGTAAGGACATGTGGTGAGCCAAGGTCTACAGATGTTCACATGAAAAGATATGATCTAAAAGTGACAGAGAGTTTAGAGAGTGAGTAATAGAGAAGAGGGGGAAGAGGAGGAGGATGATAATGAAGAAAAGTAGCGGGGGCTTTTGAGTGACAGTGTATGAGAGAGAGAGGTAGGAAAGAGGGCGAGAGAGAGGGGGAGAGGGAGAGAGACAAAGATGGAGGGAAATTTGGAAAAAAGGGGAAATAGTTGGGAATTGGGAAAGATAGAGATGTGCCGGCGAAAAAGAGAAAGAAAAAAACACCCTCTTTGTCCAGAGAGGATAATCTTTTATGAGAACAAGTCCATCTTGCCAACCGGATGACAAGAGCCTATCTGCACAGCGTCATTTAGTCTAACAAGATTACTCTGAATCGTACTTTCTCTTCTCTTTCTCATTCTCTTTCCCCCAGTGCTCTGCTTACAATCACCCATCCTGCTTAGCAGGGATGATTTAAAACACATGCATTCCGATTTAAAAAGCTAATGTTGGGATTAGGTGGGTCATTATTTTCTCATCTATGCGGCGGAGGCTCTGTCGGGAGATTAAGCAGCAGGTTAGTCCACCGGTCCCGCCTTTGAAGCTCCATTTCACTGACAATAAGTCAGATCGAAAACCCAACTTGGAGATGAGCGTCTTTAGCAGGGAGAAGCCCCGGAAAATAATGCATGACTGACACAGTGATTAATCTGCCCGATGGTTAATATGGAGTTGGATTTTTTTCCACCGTCGAGCTGCTGAATGACTGTGACAAAGACAATGGAACGTTCCCCAGGATCGCTATCCAGGAATGGTCCGGTATCCAGGAATGGTCCAGTGTTGAGGGCATCGCACTGTCTGATGATGAAACCATTCAGTAAACTTCCAGTCAACGCTCGGTCAGTTTCTGATCTGTCAACACTGAGGATGCATACTTAGAGACTTTGCTAATGAGAGAGCTACCTGCAAATACGTGGCTAATCGCCAACACCACATCGCTAACAACCTTAACATAGGCAAGCCGGCAGACCAGGCCCCAATTTTGGAAATCAAAACAAAACTTCTGCAGAGTCACTCACAACTGTGCTCCCCTGAAATGGTACCCCTCTCCGGGTTAAAATTGGCGCTTGCTCACCACCTCTGGCTCTACTTTACGGATGGTGTCACTATGGCAACGTCAGAGGGCCACGCAGAGCGCAGGCGTGATGACTAGTCCGCTGTGTCTGATACACCCGAAACTCAAGAGAGAGCTGCACAACATCATCTTCCCCCGACTGACTCACACACACACATCTGGGCCTAAATACATGGAGCTGCTACCCCGCGGAACCATCAGAAAAGGAGGAATAATTAGCTTTAGTTAACTCTAACGAATGGCTAAATGTTGTTTCATTTCTGACGAGCAAAATAAAAAAGCTCTGTCGTTATGTGTGTGTGTGTGTGTGTCAGTGGTTGAGCGTGCATGTGCGCCTGTGTACATGCTTGCTTGCGTGCCTGTGTGTGTGTATGTGCGCGTGCATGTGTGAGGCTCTGCTAGTGTGTGTGCTGGTGCGAACGGGTGTGTGTAGGTGTGTGTCTGAGTGTTAGCAAGCTGTGGATAGCTGTAGCAAACCAGGGGGTGGTGAAAAAGGAGACCGGGGGTCCAATTAAACATTCAAGGGGACTATGGGTGGAATATTACACATTTATCATCCTGGCTGGAATAATAGGGCAGATGTCAATTACGTTCCACTTCAGTCACATAGCAGAGGAGAGAGTGGGGCTCTCATTCTCATGCTTTCATTGCGGGGTGTCTTCCATTTTCAGATCACAATAAATTATTTGATCGCACTCATTCATTTCATTGAATCAATTTTCTGTCAATATTTCCTGCATGCCTTAGAAAGGTGCCTTAGGGGGGGTAGAAACAGAATCATCGATCTTCATTCCATCGCACAGTTTACATATCAATTGATAGATGCAGGGTAATTCCCTAATCAAATGAACCATTTTAAACAGGGAAACATGGTGCCGACTTGGTCGCATTCTTGACTCTCCCTTTGTTTGGAGTAGAAGCACATTGATTGCCTCTGCGATTCATTATCTTACGCCATGCCATTAAACAGTAAAAGCTCATAAAAACAGGACTTGGCAGTGCACTTTTACACACTCTGCCTTTGCCTTTTAAAACCAGCCTTGGCACCCTTTAACTAAAGAGAGTGAAGAACTCCCACTCCAGAGCACCCCAATTCTGTCCCTTCGTAAAACCCCACCTACCCAGTCTTAACTGTACACATTTAAAAGCACGCTCGCTAGCACCCAGAGACAAAACATACGTAGTCCTGCCATGGAGGTGACCTCCTCACACTAAGGATTAAACAAACTGTTGGATGGAGCATTTGTTTTTCATTTCAGGATGGTGAAGATGCATTTCCTGCTGGGGGTGTTGAGTGGGCCTGGGGCCGGGGCCCAAGGTGGGGAGCAGAGCAGGTAGGGGGCAGGCAATACGTGTTCTGGGTGGTGGGAGGTTCTCTGGATCTCTGGACCCTTTTGTGGGGCCACAAGGAGGAGGGTTCTTCTGCTAACGCTCACGGTGCCGTCTGGAAGACCCTTCCTAATACGCGCACACACAAATTGTGTAATATATACTGTACTCACACTATCATGAGCCCCGCTGAGTATGTATGCATTAGGGTGCATACACACACAAGCATGCACGCACGCACGCACGCACCCACACACCCACACATGATGGAGTGTATCCTCTTCCAGACAGAGGGGCTCACATACACTGAAATAACAAGGCTGTGTCAACAGTGCATTATACATACATAAAGAACATCATGTCTGCATTGTGAGGACGCCAAGGGGGCATAACGGGCGACCCAGAGTCTGCCACACACAGCCTGTCTGTCTGGGGCATGTGTGTGTGCTCTCCTCTCCCTGGCTCCCTGGCCTACAACAGCCCCTCTGGTCTACCCCCCTCCCCCCACCACATACACACACACCACAACTTCCCCCTGGGGCCTGGGGGGGGAATCTAAGAGGAAATTGTCCAGCATGATTCACTGCTTTATACCTAATTTCTCCACCATGTCCCTTCATCCCACTATCCTCCACTTCATCCTCTTCTCCTCTGGGAAAACGGAGGGGAGGGGAGGAAATCCCCCCCCGTGTCTGGACACAGAGCACAACTGTCCCGTAAAGAGGAACTAGGCCCTAACGAAGAAGGAGCCAAGCTAAGTCAGACGGGCTTAGACACTAAACCAGAAAGAGGGGCTGTGGGGATCACAGCACAATCCCCGTGCTATAGCGGATGACAAGGGACTATAGGATATAACTTTGTTTTTGTGTTTGCATAAGTCTGGACGGTTTTCACCCCATCTCCTTCAACAATGCACTTACAAAGACTGAAAACACTACAAACCATTTTGTAAAATGTTGTATTTTCGACTAGACAAAGTCTATTTTGAGCCTTGAAGTCTCAGTCTGTTTGATGTCCTAGCAGAGCTCCTGTTGTGTGTGTGTTTTCATTAGAGACCCAGAGCAGTCCATTCTCAGTAGTCCCTGATCCTCACTAAGGCCCGAGCTCCATCAGAAGCCTGTCAAGCGCCAGTCAAGCAGACAGCTGACTGAAGCTGACAGCTCTTACAGATCCTGTATCATCCAGCTATAGGCTCCTGTTGTAGTCTCTTCTCCTCTCCTACCCAGGCGCCAGCCATCTCCCTGTCTGTCAATAATACTCCCAATACCCCTCCACTCACTCAAAGACAAACAGGGGGATTTCCTGACGTCTTAACATAGGGAAAACATTTGATGGGTTTGTTCTTTGGCCTCCTTTTGATTACAGTGAAATTTCCATTCCGATGGCCGTTTCAGGGTCTCACCTCGAATAAGAGAGAGAGTTGTGTATTTCAGGCACCAACATCCTTCCAGAGAGGTATGACGGTAAGGAGACTTGTATGATGCTCATAGAGTGACTCGTGGTCCCATTCAACCGCAATACTCAGCCTCAAGGCCTATTGGGGTGGGGGTTATGATCCCAAAGTCTGCCACCAACGAAGCAAACTAGGTGCACTTTACAGGGGATTTTAAACATCAACGATAGGGCCCCTGGGATTGGTCAAACTCCCTTTGGAGTAATTCACATAGAAGTCTGAGAGGTTGGATGAGCCATGGAAGACTCTATGGTTTCTCAAGTTTTTCCCTTTTGTATATACACAATCACATTTCAAATCATTTTAAAATGTTATTTGTCACATGCACCGAGTACAACAGGTGTAGACCTTACCGTGAAATGCTTACTTACAAGCCCTTAACCAGCAATCCAGTTTTAAGAAAATAAGAGATAAGAAAATATTGACTAAATAAACTAAAGTAAAAAAAGTAGCTCAATGAAATAACAATAATGAGGCTATATACAGGGGGCACTGGTAAGCTTTTTTCGGTCAAAGGAGACGGTGGCAGAAACATTATGTACAAAATAACACACAAAATAGCACAATTGGTTAGGAGCCTGTAAACGGCAGCCATCCCCTCACCTCAGCCGTGTAATAAAACACGTATTACAGTTACAGACAGTCGGTTGCTGTCTCCTCAGAGCCCATGGCGTATTGCTTTGGTGTGTTGAGTTGAGTACAACCTTTATGAGCCGGCTTCTACTTAAGTGCTCTGCTTCTCCTTCCCTGTATTTGTCTGTGTTCACAAACACTGACACACACACACGCACGTATGCTCGCTCGCGCACACACACACACACACCCACCCACACTGAGAAGCAGCTGGCAGGCCTGTACTTGTTGCTTTGTTGTGTCTGTGTGTCTGTTCCCTGGGTCCAAGCTCCTGGACATGAGTGGGTCAAAAGCCGCAGCCTCTCTCTGTGAATCGTCAGGCTCTAATTAAAAGCTGTGATGTCTCTATAAAGACCAGGCCCGCCAGAGATGGATGGAGAGAAGGAGCGGGGGGGAAGAGAGAAAGAGGGGGGGGGGGGGGGGGGGGGAGTAAGAGAAAGAGGAGAGAGAGTGGGAGGGGGGAGGTAGAGGGGCTTCTGGTGGCTGAGCCGGTGCAACTGTGCACCAGATGTTCCTAGCCGGCCCCCTTCCCTTCTCCTTACAGCCAGCACACTCAAGGGGGCGGACGCGGGCACGCCGATGTTCCCCTCGAAAATGTGCGCCACTACCACCACGCTAAAATGTTCTCCTGTGTTGTGTGCACTGCACATTGTCTGTCATTCCGATTGTCATTGTCATATAGTGCTTGCATGTCTGAAAGATGTGTGTATGTTTGAGTAAGAGAGAGAAAGAGAAGACAAGGGAAGAGTAGAGTAGATAAACATAAGCTACTTTTCTGTACGTAGGCAAGTGTGTGTGTTTGTGTGTGTGTGTGTGTGTGTGTGTGTGTGTGTGTGTGTGTGTATGTGTGTTTGTTAATACGTGTGTGTGTGTTGGTATGCTATGTGTGGTCTGTATGTGGCGATGAAAGCGTGTGCGGGCCACAGTCAGAGAACTGGAGGTCTGGCAGGCAGAGATGCATCCCGGGCAGGGGCCACACTGGGGCCTTTCACAGGAGCCATGGAGAAGGTTACTTACATTTGAACTCATCAACTCAATGTGAGTCTGTTGAAGCACCTAAGACTGCCTCAGGTCTCAGCTCTAGATACAGAAACCACTGACAAACCACCAATGCCCTAAAACCTCCAATGAACCCTCAGCAGAGAACCTGGCTTAACAAACCCTAACGATGTCGTGGACAACATCACACTGTGACAGTACATTTCTCCCATTTGTGAAACATGTTGATGGGGACTTGAAACGTTTTCCTTCTGCTCTGCTCCCCCTCCAGTCTGCTGCCACTTTGTTTGTTTGTGTACGTCTGTTTTTGATGGGGCTGTCGCTGTTTGGGCGTATGCCGCCTCATTTCCTCCCAGCCAGAACCTCAGACAGGGAGGCTTTCCTGAACAGTGTGTCATCGCTCCATGCACACCGTCATGGACAGACACACATACTTGCTTACATACACACTGTCACAAACAAATCAAGACACCTAGTCAGGCTACTTCGTGACATACAAACCATCTTGATTAAACCCATTTAATAGTCCGTTGTTCCATGGATGTTTCATCATATAACGTATCAGATTTCATGTTAACACGTCCCTAAACGTTATCGACCTTATGGCAGAAAATCAAGCAATAATTAATATGGTCAACGCCGTTAAAATGAATGGGGGGAAAAAAATGCCTGGGGTTTCCATGTTGTAATGTGACTACATGCGCCTAGAGAGGCCGTTCGGTAAAACGACTAGTTTGTCGGGCCAAAGAGTGGGAGAAAAAAAGCCTCACCCCCCCCCCCTCGTTCTTCCTGCTTGGAACCGACCAGATGACAATAACGTGGAGTATGGAGCCCCAGTGAGCACTAATGCACCCCCTCCTCCTCCTCCCTTCTCCTCCACCCCCCCTGGTCTTTGAAAGGCCTCCACATGTTTATGGCTCATGCCTGTGGTATGACGATGGATTCTCCATATAAAAGCCAGCAAGGATCATGGGGTGTTTCAAATATTGCTCTCCGAAGACAGTTGCTGACAAAATGACAGTGGCCATATTTATTTTGGTCAGGGAGCAGGGCACTTTGTGGGGAGTTAATCAGAGACTCCCTCCTCCGAAGCCTCCTTTGAGGAACGCAACCACGGGCAGAGAAGGACCGGAGACTACTGGTAATGACTTTCTCCTCCTGTGGAAGATTTAACACTGCGAAAATGCTCGAGAGGCAGAAAAATAAACCCAAAGTTTGGTCAGGGAACCGTCAGAATAAATCAGTATAAATCAAGTGTTGATTGGCTGTCCAGACATGCGCTTGGATAATCCATTTCCATCCGGGTTAGGAGATGCAACGAATAGTATAATAAGTGCTTATAGGAAAAGGAATGATCTATGGCACCGACTAGTGGGGACTGAGGATGACTGAAGCAGAACTTCTGTGTTCATTTGTGAGTACGACCGCAGCGTTGGCTATAACTGCCATTGGCCCAGGGCTGCAGAGGTCCCGGCCAATCCAATGACAGGTTGATGTCTTTCCTTCTGACCTGTGATCCTCTATCTGAGTCTCAGAAACACAGCAGTAAACGCTCTCTAACCTCTCTACCTCGCCATTCTAATATATTCCAAATCTCAAGCTCAGAGGTAAAATTAATGTCACACGACGCTCAACGACATCCTCATTATCATCGAGAGCTACCTGTTCCTGAATATCCTGACTCATCACATCTTAATGAATAGCCTTAATGAATCATTTCAGATACATTACATGTCACCAGCTCTGAAGAACAGCGGTGAATGGTAGATGTCAGAGGTGGACAGAGCTGCCCTGTGTCCGCGAGGAGAGGGCGAGGCGGGAAGCATCAGGGCGCGGCACTCCTGAAGGCCCCACTTCGTAGCTACCGTGTCGGCCGTGCCGAGCGGGCTAATTAAATGAAGATTAGGCCGTGGCTCTCGCAGTCACAACAGGATGGACTGCGGGGCACGCATAATCACTCTGACAGGCCAGCACCCAATTAGTGCTCTCTGTCTGCCCCGGGAAAGCACTTGGCGGCCCACTCCCGCTGGCGGGAAATACATTTATCTGGATTTTCCGCGATATTACCCGGGCCGGAGATCCTCTGTTAATCATCGGCCCCATTCCGGATCTGCCACGGAATCATCAGGACTCAGGAATCATCATCTACAAATCATTATTTTTCTTTCCTGAGAGCAGTTAAGAGGTTTGGTTGCGTGTGGTGGCAGAGGCAGAGCACTTGCTGTTTGGTTTGGACGAGGCCTGTCCCATGAACTTCTCTGTGGAGGAAAAGGAGCGCACTCCATAAGAGAGGAGTTAGCTCTTCAGTGAAAGTCTGTCAGCCTGTGTTCCGCAAACTGGCATGATGATGGCAGGAGAGGGAGCGGGGAATGTCTGACAGGCACACAAACATCCAGAAATTAGTTGGGGGATATTGGTTTTCCAAACCAACAAATACGGGCCAGAATCAGATGCGATCAGCGGATAGCCTTTACTAGTACCTAAATCTCTTGGCTTTCTGACCGTAAACAGGCAAATTCTGTGTGACACAGTACACATACACACACACACACACACTAGAGCTTGTAAGTAAGAACTTGTATGTAAGCTTTTCACTGTATGGCTTACACCTGTTGTATTCTGTCATGTGACAAATAAACTTTGATTTGATTCGACACACACACACACACACAAATCGAGCGAATCCTAGCTTGAGCTTGTTGGTGTCACGGACGGTGTGTGTTACAGACAGGCGGCCGCGCTTCCTCCCAAACGGATTTGGGGCAGTCACACTTCTCAGTGCATCGTTTTACAGGAGGACCAAACCGACCGCCACACATGGTTCCCAGACGGAGACGGCCAGGAGGTCCACAGAGCTGCGTGTTCCCTACAGAACCACACTGCAGAACAACACTGTGGTAGACAAAATCTATAAGACCCACACTAAGAGTTAGACAGAACCTGGTCCACAGCCCTGTGTGTTTATTTCACAACCACACCGGGTTAGACAGAACCTGTGGACACACTGAGGTGGCTGCTGAGCACCAAGCTACTGCCTATCACTCTGTCAGATTCCATAGCTCTTTAACAGCTGATGAAGACCTCACAGGCCTTCTAGCTTTCATCTAGCCATGTTACTTTATACAGACACTGAAATACTACTAATACTGTATAACAAGTTACCAATACTTTCAACTTTTTTCATAGGATGTGATGATTTCTCTACGGAAAACAAATGTACAGTACACATGCAGTATGCATTGCACACTTGTACAGACACGGACACACACCCACACGTGGTTTTCCAACGAGAAGCATTTGCTGCCTGGCCAAGGCAAGTGCTCGGGCCTGTTCTGAAAAGTTTAGCTAAGTGTGTGATTGATGATAGTGCGATGGAGGGCTTGGCCTCAGTTGAGCTCTACAGCAGAGAAGGTTTCTCCTCTTACACACAGGGGAGATCATTATCCCCCACCACACTGGCCTACTACTTCTGCTCCTCTCCTCTTCCAGCACAGGTACCTAATCCAATGACCATAGATAATCATTATGGGGTCTCTCTTTCTCTAACAGTCTGCCTTACACTCTCCCTCTCCACCCTGTCGCCATGGTGCCTGGGAGTCTTGCTCGTCTCTCCGTCTTTGTGTGGCTAGAAATGATCCACTCTGGGCTGACTAATATTTATTTTGCCGATTTACACAGAAAATGCAAACAAGAGTTACACAAATGTCACGCTTGTCAATGACAACTAGTGACTTCGGCGCCGTCTGTGAATCTGAAAGCGGATTTGCAGAGCAGTAGGAAAATTAGCCAATGAGTTTCAATGTCGTGTTTGTGTAAGACCTTACTACTCAGCCTAAATCCAAAAACTACAGAGAGCGTACACATTTAAAGTTGTTTACACAACATCTAATACTATTAAAATGGAATAACCCATCACTTGGAGGTTAGGAGAAAAGGGAGGGTGGGGCTGACTGCAATGAATTTAAGCAGAAAGAGGAAGTTACAGTGTAAGAGAGAGAGAGAGAGAGGTAGAGAGTGGGTGAAAGAGAGAGGTAGAGAGAGAGAGAGAGAGAGAAATAGAGAGCGAGAGAGAGCGAGAGAGAGATGGATATGGAGAGATATACTTGTTACATCCCTGTTCGTAAACAAGAGTCTGATGACAGGATTAGTGTTTATATATTTTTATGATTGAGGTGAAATCTCCTGAGGGAGAATCCTAATGGCGTCAATACTGAGCAGCCTCAGACTCCAGAGAGAGAGAGAGAGGCCCCAAGAGCAGAATTTAGACAGCTGGAAGTGAATAATAAGAACACATACAGTTGAAGTCGGAAGTTTACAAACACTTAAGTTTGGAGTCATTAAAACTCGTTTTTCAACCACTCCACAAATTTCTTGTTAACAAACTATAGTTTTGGCAAGTCGGTTAGAACATCTACTTCGTGCATGACGCAAGTAATTTTTCCAACAATTGTTTACAGACAGATTATTTCACTGTATCACAATTCCAGTGGGTCAGAAGTTTACATACGCTAAGTTGACTGTGCCTTAAAACAGCTTGGAAAATTCCCGAAAATGAGGTCATGGCTTTAGAAGCTTCTGATAGGCTAATTGACATAATTTGAGTCAATTAGAGGTGTACCTGTGGATGTATTTCAAGGCCTACCTTCAAACTCAGTGCCTCTTTGCTTGACATCATGGGAAAATCTAAAGAAATCAGCCAAGACCTCAGAAAAAAAATTGGAGACCTCCACAAGTCTGGTTCATCCTTGAGAGCAATTTCCAAATGCCTGAAGGTACCATGTTCATCTGTACAAACAATAGTACACAAGTATAAACACCATGGGACCACACAGCCGTCATACCGCTCAGGAAAGAGGCGCGTTCTGTCTAGTAGAGATGGACGTACTTTGGTGGAAAAGTGCAAATCAATCCCAGAACAACAGCAAAGGACCTTGTGAAGATGCTGGAGGAAACAGGTACAAAAGTATTTATATCCACAGTAAAACGAGTCCTATATCGACATAACCTGAAAGGCCACTCAGCAAGGAAGAAGCCACTGTTACAAAACCGCCATAAAAAAGCCAGACTACGGTTTGCAACTGCACATGGGGACAAAGATCGTACTTTTTGGAGAAATGTCCTCTGGTCTGATGAAACAAAAATAGAACTGCTGCAGGAGGGACTGGTGCACTTCACAAAATAGATGGCTTCATGAGGGAGGAAAAATATGTGGATATATTGAAGCAACATCTCAAGACATCAGTCGGGAAGTTAAAGCTTGGTCGCAAATGGGTCTTCCAAATGGACAATGACCCCAAGCATACTTCTAAAGTTGTGGCAAAATGGCTTAAGGACAACAAAGTCAAGGTATTGGAGTGGCCATCACAAAGCCCTGACCTCAATTTTATAGAAAATTTGTGGGCAGAACTGAAAAAGCGTGTGCGAGCAAGGAGGCCTACAAACCTGACTCAGTTACACTAGCTCTGTCAGGAGGATATGGGCCAAAATTCACCCGAGTTATTGTGGGAAGCTTGTGGAAGGCTACCAGAAACGTTTGACCCAAGTTAAACAATTTAAAGGCAATGCTACAAAATACTAATTGAGTGTATGTAAACTTCTGACCCACTGAGAATGTGATGAAAGAAAAGCTGAAATAAATAACTCTACTATTATTCTGACATTTCACATTCTTAAAATAAAGTGGTGATCCTAACTGACCTAAGACAGGGCATTTTTACTAGGATTAAATGTCAGGAATTGTGAAAAACTGAGTTTAAATGTATTTGGCGACTTCAACTGTACATTGACTATTGGCGGAGTGAGGTCAAAGGTCAGAGAAAGATGGAATGATATCAAGCATTGGAAAGAGACTTCACTGAATACAGTGCCTTGCAAAAGTTTTATTTGGATTTCATGTAATGGACATACACAGCATAGTCCAAATTGTTGAAGTGAAATTAAAAAAATAACTTGTTTCAAAAACTTTTAAAAAATGCTATGAAGCCCCTAAATAAGATCTGGTGCAACCAAATACCTTCAGAAGTCACATAATTAGTTAAATAAAGTCCATCTGTGTGAAATCTAAGTGTCACATGATATGTCACATGATCTCAGTATATATACACCTGTTCTCAAAGGCCCCAGAGTCTGCAACACCACTAAGCAAGAGGCACCACCAAGCAAGCGACACTATTAAGACCAAGGAGCTCTCCAAACAGGTCAGGGACTAAGTTACGGAGAAGTACAGATCAGGCTTGGGTTACAAAAAAATATCCGGAACTTTGAGCATCCTATGGAGCACCATTAAATCCCTTATTAAAAAATGGAAAGAATATGGCACCACAACAAACCTGCCAAGAGAGGGATGCACAGCAAAACTCACAGACCAGGCAAGGAGGGCATTAATCAGAGAAGCAACAAAGAGACCAAAGATAACCCTGAAGGAGCTGCAAAGCTCCACAGCGGAGATTGGAGTATCTGTCCATAGGACCACCTTAAGCTGTACACTCCACAGAGTTGTGGGGATGTTTTTCATCGGCAGGTAAATACAGGGAAATTCTTGAAGGAAAACTGTTTGTCTTCCAGAGATTTGAGACTGGGACGGAGGTTCACCTTCCAGCAGGACAATGACCCTAAGCATACTGCTAAAGCAACACTCGAGTGGTTTTAGGGGAAACATTTAAATGTCTTGGAATGGCCTAGTCAAAGCCCAGACCTAAATCCAATTGAGAATCTGTGGTATGTACACCAGCGGAACACATCCAACTTGAAGGAGCTGGAGCAGTTTTGCCTTGAAGAATGGGCAAAAATCCCAGTGGCTAGATGTGCCAAGCTTATAGAGACATACCCCAAGAGACTTGCAGCTGTAATTGCTGCAAAAGGTGTCTCTACAAAGTATTGACTTTGGGGGGGTGAATAGTTATGCACGCTCAAGTTCTGTTTTTTTGTCTTATTTGTAGTTTGTTTCACAATAAAAAATATTTTGCATCTTCAAAGTGGTAGGCATGTTGTGTAAATCAAATGATACAACCCCCCATCTTACTTCCAGGTTGTAAGGCAACAAAATAGGAAAAATGCCAAGGGGGGTGAAACTTTCGCAAGCCACTGTACTTAACCCATTTAAAAGACCCCAAACAAAGCAAAACCTTGAAGCTGAAATCCTCAATAGTGACACTGCCACGCCCATTTGCAATATTATAACAAAGAAGTTACTGCAAACAACAAATACTGTTTTTTCCCCCCTCTGAAATCATTGCATCATATGTACATAAATTGTTTTTACCATGCTGCGCAACGTCTCTTCAGCTTGGCAACAAAAACAATAACAACGGTGGTGGGGTGAACATTGTTGTCACGCTTGTTGAAATGAGTGGACCAAGGCGCAGCGTGCGTAGAGTTCCACATTATATTTAATAGTGAAACTTACAACCAAAACAACAACAAATATAACAACCGTGCAGTAATGCAGTGCACAAGGCAACTAAACACAAACAAGATCTCACAAACAACAGGTGGGAAAAGGCTGCCTAAATATGATCCCCAATCAGAGACAACGATAGACAGCTGCCTCTGATTGGGAACCATACCAGGCCAACATAGAAAATGAAAAACTAGAATGCCCACCCTAATCACACCCTGACCTAACCAAATAGAGAAATAAAAGGATCTCTAAGGTCAGGGCGTGACAACTGTGCTGTTTCCGCCTAATGCAGATTTAATCTTCAACTAAATACAGAATTAGTAATCATAGCCTGGCAAATGAAACAGGACGCCATAAAAAAAAACATGGCTGGCCAGAGAGACTATGTCATCACTGTGGGTCGGGAGAAATAGAAATTGAAGAACACTTTCTAATCTTCTGCCCCAAATACATATTGGTTAGAGATTCCTTCATCCCCAAATGAAAAATTTAAATGTCCACATTCACAGAACAATCAAACAAAGAGAAACTTATACTCTATACTTTTGGGGGAAAGGTCTGATGTGTATGAGTTTGCAGCACAATATGTCACAGCTTGCCACAAGCTAAAAGAAGAAACATTACATTTGTTTGTACAAATTTCTTCAAGTACTATAATAGACCATTTTGTTTCTTGAATTAGATTTCTGAACATGTTTTTTCCCCCAATTCTTATTGTTGTGTATCACTTTGCTTTGGCAACATTGACCTTGTCATCATGCCATTAAAGCATATTGAGTTTGAGAGAGAGACAGAGAGACAGAGAGAGAGAGAGAGAGAGAGAGAGAGAGAGAGAGAGAGAGAGATGTACTTGTCACATGCCTGTTTGTAAACCAGTGAATCTGATGACAGGATTGCTGGAAAATCTCCTGAGGGAGAATCCTAATAGCTTCAATATTGAGCAGGTTCAGACTCCAGAGACGAGGAGTAAGTGCACAGAAAGAGACGGCGATGGAGAGAGAGGGGAGAGAAAGCGGGAGACTGCGAAAGCGCGCGTGCGAGAGAGAAGTCAGTGTGTCATTGCAGAGGCCAATGGAACAGCTATTAATAAGGCATGTTTATGGCCCTTTCAGCAGACCACCCTGGGTGGAGAGGATGGAAGCAACAGAACAGCAGTCTGTCTACTTACCCTGAGGGAGGGAAGAGGTGAGGAGAAGAAGACTGGCACCCAACACTGTATTTCTGATCAATTTGATGTTATTTTAATGGACAATTTTTTTTTGCTTTTCTTTACAAAACAAGGACATTTCTAAGTGACCCCAAACTTTTGAACGGTAGTATATATATTTCCTGTCTCATTTTAATAGTTAGCAATCTAATCCAATACTTATCCAAAATACTGGTGTTCAATGGGAAGAAATTACATGCAGTCCAAATGATATTTTTTTAACCCATCCTTTCTTTCGTGTCAATCGCGATTCTACTCTAGTTCACACTCTGACTTATTTTCTTGTTGGGTTGTATTGTTGTAAATGTATATTTAGAAGAAAAAACATACTTTGTGGTTATAGCCTGGGAATAATCCTATTTACGTCTTGAGACGTAATTTGTTATATTGCGGAGCAAAGCCATGGTGTATTAGATAGCATTGGAGGGCCTTACTGCCCAAAGTCCCTGGAATCTGTTGTAATTTAAGAGGTCAACTGGGAGGTATTTAATAATGAACCCGGGCGTAATGAGGCCTTTCCATGAACCTCTTGATCTTCATCCACCGGCTTGGACCACTTCCTGGTCACCTGCACACCAAAGGGAAATACAGACATTCCTCCCATTGGATTACTCTTTATTATCACTTATGGGAAGTGATTATTTTACAATGTCAGTTGGTCTGGAACTGGGACTGGGCCCATGCTGCCTGCCTGAAATTAATCTCTCTGCTGTGTGGAACCCTGAGTATTTCTTCTTCTTTGCTTTCTTGGCATTCCCTTATCCCGCTCGACTTAAATGGCTTCCATTTGACATAGTATTTATTTAAACAGCTTGACATGGACCAGTCTTTCGTTTCACAGGCTTAGTTTTGGGGGGTAGGATTTTTCACTACCACTTGGGGTTCAGCGGCTTGAGGGTCGGGGAGTTAAGAGTGCCGTTTAAGTCTAAAACTCAACTTTATGACACAAGCCACCTCTGCCATTCTTGTAACCAAAAAGAGCACACAGCGACGACAACAGACAACTTTACCTACACAACTCAATTTAGGCCATGGACCATTCCCGTGGACATTGAATGGGGTGAAGACACTAATAGATGACCGTATCAAACATAAAACAGGAGTGATAAGGGAGGTCGACGTTAGAGGCCCCCACACTTGGTTTATACAAGCAAGCAGAAAAATAGCTTTGCTATGCATTCAATTGAGACTTTTCACAAAACTCCCCATCACTGACCTCAGACTAGATAATTGATGCCAGTAACACAGGCCCAACAATGCCAGGTTTTAATTCAAGAAGACCATAAAATACTTTGGAAAAGGTCAAGCAAGCAGTGCTAAATTAAGAGGGGGAAATTCCTAAAGAAAAAACAGGACTGGATAGGAACACATAATCACCCCACTGGGCACACAGTATTTGAATCAATTTTGTTTCCACATTATTTCAATGTTTCCACGTCATTTTCACTGGGCACAGACGTTAATTCAACGTCTATTCCACATTGGTTCCACGCACATGGCCCAGCTAGAGTCAAGAAACTTCCCAGTGGGACAGTTTCCAAGCCAGAAAGCACTGCCTGCCTCAATATTGCTGCAATATGAGAGACAATCATGGTTTATTTCAAGTTTATTTACTCTCTCACCACCTCACTAAACGGTACTCTGATTTAACATGCAATACCAAAAATGGAGGAAAATCCTAGAGAGAAAGGAGGATATTTTCCTGCTTTTGTTGAACAACGTTCTATTTCATAATTTTTCAGGAAGGCTTGAACCAAATCTGCCATTCTGTCACTATAACTCCTATATCTCCTTGTTTTGCCTAAGGAAGTGTATATATCCTAAACCAAAATCCTATTGACTGAGTTAGGGACATATTTGAGTTAGGGACAGCTTTTCTGTCATCACGTTGTCAATAAGCACACTTGAACGAGGCCATCACTCTAAAATGGTGTGTTTGGATCATCTGTGAAGAACTGAACACTTTCAGGCAAAATATTTTCCTAGCTGTATTTACACAAAAAATATTTCCAGATCTGACTTCTCATTTAATGGTCGACGTACATGCTGTGCGTACCACAAATAACTTTCAAATGGACATGAGGAAACAGAGAGTGCCATTGAGGAAACCTGCAGTTCATACTTTGAAGAATGCCACTGAAGAGAGGGAGAGAGAGAAAAAAATATACCCAGAAAAACCTGGTGAGCTAGCTTGAATGGGGCGGGCCATGGAAAAATACTGATATTTCATGCATGAAAATGCCACTGTGCACCTAAAAACCAAAAGGTAAAAAAAAGGCAGAAAGTGGTGGGTTTGTGTTTGAGGGACACGTAGAGTTAATGTTGGCTAGAGCAGCAGACATACCTGGTGGGTCTCTGAGACCAGAAAGGGGAAATGGTTTCTCCCAAGAGAGGGTTCTGGCCCCATACCCTAGATACAAGTCTCTAAAGCACAGGTGTCAAACTCATTCCACGGACGGTCGAGTGTCTGCAGGTTTTCGCTCCTCCCTTGTACTTGATGAATTAAGGTCCCTAATTAGTAAGGAACTCCCCTTACCTGGTTGTCTAGGCCTTAATTGAAAGGGAAAAAAATAACCTGCAGACACTAGGCCCTCCATGGAATGAGTTTGACACCCCTGCTCTAAAGCACTATAATCCTTGAGGAGAGGCTAGATTTGCACATGACAAACACACCACAGACCAAAAAACACCATAAAGATAGAGATGGATGATACAAACACACGCACACACAAAAGCGCACGCACACGGGCACACGCACACACACGCACTATCCATCTACCCACCCAAACAGCTGTCTGCCAATACGGTGTTACGTCTTACCTCTCCTGCAGTGCCTAATGGCCATTTTGCATCTCTTGGACTCGGCGATGGTGGGGCAGGGTATCGTGTCCTTGGGTGGCTTCTTCACGATGTGCCGCGTCCGCGTCTCCAGACCCCACTTGAAGCCGCAGGTTTTGTTTCTCCTGTTGCAGGACCCCCACTCGCTCCACTGGCCCACCACGCAGCCCTCTGCGTGGGGAGAGACATGAGTCATTAAAAGGGTAACACCGGGGATACTCGATGGAGGGTCCAAATCAAGGTTTACTACAGTACATAGCGAAAAACCTAGGATGGCCATAACCTCTTGGTGTGTGGTCCTTTCCATCCTTCTACTGTTTCATTTAAAAACATATACAAGAGGTTAGAAGGTTAAAGACTGTTGGGTAAAGTCAATCAGTTCTAGGAGATCCTGCCTCAATGTGATCCACATTGTTGACTTTCCACATTTCAAACACAGTATGAATTACTCCAAAAAGGCACCCTATTCCCTATATAGTGCACTACTTTGGACCAGAACCCAGTAATGCACTACATAGGGAATAGGGAGCTATTTCAGATGCACATACAGTATGTCTTTGCTTTTTCCCTTTTACCTCCACACTCCATGGTGTCCTCCAGGGGCGCAAAGCCTTCGGGGCACTTCTCGGAGCAGCGCCCTTTGTGCAGGTAAAACCCTGCCTTGCACTTCGTGCAGAAGTCTTTACTGAAGCAGGACTCACAGTTATCTATCCTGCACCCTGTGGGAGGAAGAGGAGACAAGATGAGAGGCGATGCTGGGAGAGGAGGGGAAGTGAAGTGAGGAGAGGTCTCGGCAAAGGCCTGGGCTAGGCAGCGGCACAGTACAGTATTCACTCATACCATCTGGAGTTGATAGAAGAGTAAGGGGGTTTGGGGAAGGAGATGGAGTTCTTGAAAGGATAACCGCCCCCCTCCAAAAGAAAGCCTCTGTGTTGATGTCCTGTGAATTAGATAATCATATATCTCCAGGGCTGTGCTGTATTTCAGCACACTCGGTTTTCAGTGTGAGCGGGGGAAGAGTGTGAACTGTGAAATAACAACAGCAAAGTTAGTGAAACATTACCTCACTGTGACCGCTTTCAACACAGGCAGGAAAACATATCACTAGCCTGACATCCAACAATCTGGAGACAAGACAGAGGTCTGGGCCTCTGGTTCTCATGTCCTAGCCACAAATGGGTTTGAGTGATTCTATTTTGTTTTTGTTTTAAATATATTTTTTAACTTCACTAGGGTAGGGGGCACTATTTTCACTTCCGGATGAAAAGCATGCCTAAAGTAAACTGCCTGCTACCCAGGCCCAGAAGCTAGGATATGCATATAATTGGTATATTTGGATAGAAAACACTCTAAAGTTTCCAAAACTGTTAAAATAATGTCTGTGAGTATAACAGAACTGATATGGCAGGCGAAAACCTGAGAGAAATCCATCCAGGAAGTAGGATTTTTTTGTTGTTGTAGTTTTCTATTGAATGCCATTACAGTATCCATTGACTTAGGACTCAAATTGCACTTCCTATGGCTTCCATTAGATGTCAACAGACTTTAGAAGTTGTTTCAGGCTTGTATTCTGAAAAATGAGTGAGTAAGAGCACTCTGAATGAGTGGACACTGCAGTGGCCCAGAGCTTTTTCAAGCGCGAGACTGAGAGGCCTTTCTTGTTTACCTTTTATATTGACGACGTTATTGTCCGGTTGAAATATTATCGATTATTTAGGCTAAAAACAACCTGAGGATTGATTATAAACATCGTTTGAAACGTTTCTACTAACTTTACGGATACTATTTGGATTTTTCGTCTGCCTGTTGTGACTGCGTTTGAGTCTTTGGATTACTGAACAAAATGCGCAAGGTTTTTGGATATAAACATGGACCTTATCGAACAAAATGAACATTTATTGAGTAAATGGGAGTCTCGTGAGTGCAACCATATGAAGATCATCAAAGGTAAGTGATTAACTTTATCACTCTTTCTGACTTGTGTAACTCCTCTACTTGGCTGGTTACTGTTTGTAATGACTTGTCTGCTGGGCGCTGTTCTCAGATAATCGCATGGTATGCTTTCGCCGTAAAGCCTTTTTGAAATCTGACACCGTGGTTGGATTAACAAGAAGTTAATCTTTAAACCGATGTATAACACTTGTATGCTTCATTAATTTTTATAATGAGTATTTCTGTTTTTGAATTTGGCGCTCTGCAATTTCACTGGATGTTGGCCAGGTGGGACGCTACCGTCCCACGTACCCTAGTGAGGTTTTTAAGCAAGTTAGTGTTACCAATGCCTCCAACTTATGTTTGATATGGTTCATTCTAAGCTTAGTGTTATCAGACATTGCATCATTGATGGTAAGAAGGAACTTTTTGTGATTAGGAAGTTAGTTTGGATTGGGGAACAAAAACATTGCGAGCCCCTGCCAAACTAACTAACCAACACTGATGTCTTTGGTGAGAAACACAACGCCACACTTATCGTCCCACGCCCCACCCTGCCGGGCTGAAACACAGCACTGTGCGGCGAGGGCGATGTGTCATAAAGCCTTTTACTCTGCAAATAGCACTTTCAGGCAGGGGCCCAAATTACACGAGCTGCACCGATGGGTCGACGTACTGGGCTGCATGATTAAAAGGAAGCCCTCACCCGAGCTGTCTAATTTATGACACTGCTCAGAATCCCTAAGTGGCCTGATTGGTTGGCTAACCCCAATCTATATTAGAGGAGGCTGGTGGGAGGACCTATAGGAGGATCGGCTAATTGTAATGACTGGAATGGAATTAATGGAACGTATCAAGCATATCAAACATATAGAAACCACATGTTTGACTCTGTTTCATCAATTCCATTTCAGCCATTACAATGAGCCCATCCTCCTATAGCTCCTCCCACCAGTAGGCTAGCCAACTAGCAGCAGTCGCTCTACTAGGCTTTCGCAGGTATGGTGGTGGCATCTGGTCTTCTCTGTGTCTCCCGGAGAGTCACCATGTGCGCATGTGAGTGTGTGATTGTGTGTTGAAGTAATTATCCACATGTAACAGATACAGAGTACAAGGCCCAAGACTCTTTTATCTAGGACCCGTTTGCGGGCCCGGAGAAGGTTCTCACAATCACGCCCCTTAATTACACCATCCCCAGCTAACCATCAGGCCTCCTCTGCTCGCTCTGCATTCCTCCGCAACGACAGAAGTCCCTCCCCTTTTCACTTTGAACCCCTAAGTATGGCTTCTACCCACTCACTCTGTCTCTCACGCTTTTCCAATCCTGACCAGTCTAAACAAACCCGCTGCAAACACACACATAAGTACACACACATAATGGAAACACACACATATAATTATACACACATATACACACACATATGCAAACAGACACACACAAACAAACATGTCACATACACTAACCACACTCAAATCAGAGTTGGTTGGCGACACACCCATTGCGCTGTCGCCCCTGTCGCCTACCTTCTGAAAAGATGACAAGATGTTCGAATACCAGCATCCACACTGTTCTTGATTCTTTACCTAGATACAGTATCTATCGGCTCTCTGGCTGGTCATTGGCATAATGCTTGATTATCACCCTCATCAAAGTTTAATGAATGATGTTCCTGACGCGAGATATATATAGGCCTACTGTAGGCTTATATCCAGTGAGGTTCAATGGAGAAAAAAATAAAATAAAAATGTATATATATATTATATATACATAAGTATACATACAGTGGGGAGAACAAGTATTTGATATACTGCCGATTTTGCAGGTTTTCCTACTTAAAAAGCATGTAGAGGTCTGTAATTTTTATCATAGGTACACTTCAACTGTGAGAGACAAAATCCAGAAAATCACATTGTATGATTTTTAAGTAATTAATTAGCATTTTATTGCATGACTTAAGTATTTGATCACCTACCAACCAGTAAGAATTCCGGCTCTTACAGACCTGTTTTTCTTTAAGAAGCCCTCCTGTTCTCCACTCATTACCTGTATTAACTGCACCTGTTTGAACTCGTTACCTGTATAAAAGACACCTGTCCACACACCCAAACAGACTCCAACCTCTCCACAATGGCCAAGACCAGAGAGCTGTGTAAGGACATCAGGGCTAAAATTGTAGACCTGCACAAGGCTGGGATGGGCTACAGGACAATAGGCAAGCAGCTTGGTGCGAAGGCAACAACTTTTGGCGCAATTATTAGAAAATGGTCAATCACCCTCGGTCTGGGGCTCCATGCAAGATCTCACCTCGTGGGGCATCAATGATCATGAGGAAGGTGAGAGATCAGCCCAGAACTACACGGCAGGACCTGGTCAATGACCTGAAGAGAGCTGGGACCACAGTCTCAAAGAAAACCATTAGTAACACACTACGCCGTCATGGATTAAAGTCCTGCAGCGCACGCAAGGTCCCCCTGCTCAAGCCAGCGCATGTCCAGGCCCGTCTGAAGTTTGCCAATGACCATCTGGATGATCCAGAGGAGGAATGGGAGAAGGTCATGTGGTCTGATGAGACAAAAATAGAGCTTTTTGGTCTAAACTCCACTCGCCGTGTTTGGAGGAAAAGAAGGATGAGTACAACCCCAAGAACACCATCCCAACCGTGAAGCATGGAGGTGGAAACATCATTTTTTGGGGATGCTTTTCTGCAAAGGGGACAGGACGACTGCACCGTATTGAGGGGAGGATGGATGGGGCCATGTATCGCGAGATCTTGGCCAACAACCTCCTTCCCTCAGTAAGAGCATTGAAGATGGGTTGTGGCTGGGTCTTCCAGTATGACAACGACCCGAAACACACAGCCAGGGCAACTAAGGAGTGGCTCCGTAAGAAGCATCTCAAGGTCCTGGAGTGGCCTAGCCAGTCTCCAGACCTGAACCCAATAGAACACCTTTGGAGGGAGCTGAAAGTCCGTATTGCCCAGCGACAGCCCCGAAACCTGAAGGATCTGGAGAAGGTCTGTATGGAGGAGTGGGCCAAAATCCCTGCTGCAGTGTGTGCAAACCTGGTCAAGAACTACAGGAAACGTATGATCTCTGTAATTGCAAACAAAGGTTTCTGTACCAAATATTAAGTTCTGCTTTTCTGATGTATCAAATACTTATGTCATGCAATAAAATGCAAATTAATTACTTAAAAATCATACAATGTGATTTTCTGGATTTTTGTTTTAGATTCCTTCTCTCACAGTTGAAGTGTACCTATGATAAAAAAATTACAGACCTCTACATGCTTTGTAAGTAGGAAAACCTGCAAAATCGGCAGTATATCAAATACTTGTTCTCCCCACTGTATGTATGTGTGTATGTATCCATGTGTGTATGTATATGTATGAATGTTTGTACTGCATGTATACATAACATATTTGTCATGTGAAAGCTGTATATAAAAGTACCATGCATGTAGTATGTAAAATGTAGTATGTAACATGTAATATGTAAAATGTATGTATATGGAACAAAAAAAGCTGTAAAAATAGTTTTTACCTTAGGGACATGAATAAAATCAGCTACAACCTTAATTATATAACGGTAAAAGCACAGTGCAACCTAGGGCAATATAATGTCATTTAATATACGCTTTTATCCAAAGGAAAAGAGAGAAACTCTCCGGAGGTGACAACCATATGTGACAACCAGCTGTGATTTGCAGAAACGGGATGTTGGGGTAGGAACAGTGTAAATTCAGTGCTACTGGAACGGATGTACGGATGTGGTATATGGAGGCATACAACAGACACTCTCAGATTCAAGAGGTGGTCTGAGGCAGCCTGTAAGACCTCACTGCACTCCTGTGTTGTGTTCATTAGGGCAATTCCGCAGTAGCGGAGTGATGCTGAGACTCGGCAGCGGAGTTGTACTTTAAAATGTATATCCAACCAAAAAAACAATGATTGCAAAGTTAAAACAGACAATACAACTCTATGCACAAGGACTACTTTTAACAATTTTCCACTGAACATGAAGAACAGTGCTGATGCAAAGTCTGGTAACAGAACGACGCCACAAACAGCACAAACCGTCATTCTGTGTGTTTAACTTTGCAATCATTGGTTTTTGTTGGATATACTGTACATTTTAAAGGGAAAAATCTGAGTCTCAGCATAACTCTGTTCCTGTGGAATTGCCCTACACTGGACAAGTACAAAAAGTTGTATTACGTTTGGTGCCAATTGAAGACGACCTAGATAGAACAAAACAATCTACACATGGAAGGCAGCCAACATTTACTCTATAGACATTTCTGCCTTCTCATTATCTCATCCCTGGTCCAACATATCACACGCACACTTGCTTATCTTTGTTTGATAAACACACAGGGCCACTAGAGTTACGCACTGCTGTAGAGATTTTGGCATGGAATGAGTGAAACAGGGGAGGTAAGACAGAGGCCCACACAAAGGCAGGATGCGCTCGGTCTCTCCTCCCTCTTCCCTACTTTTTTTTTTTAGCTCTCATCCCTCTCTCCTCTCTTTGTTCCCTCTGAAATTAGATATCGGTGGGGCTCGGTGTCAATACACGTCAGGGCCAGGGACCCAACAGCCAATAAATCAAAGGAGTAAATTGGAAAGTAGTGCTCCTCTTTACCTCTCAAACACAAGCCTTCCCAGGCCTGTCATCACCTGAGTCTTTCTTTCTTTCTTTCGCTCTGAAGAAGTAAAAGAAAAAAGAACATCTGGCGCTATTACACTCTCAAGCACCGGCTTGTTGCGCAACCCTGCTGTTATTGACAACAAACAGCAGTGGAGACGCTGGTACACCGAAACACACACGACTAACGAGTGCCACAACGTTAAAGTTCATCTTACAATATAAACTCAGCAAAAAAAGAAACGTCCCTTTTTTCAGGACCCTGTCTTTCAAAGATCATTTGTAAAACACTGTTTCCCATGCTTGTTCAATGAACCATAAACAATGAATGAACATGCACCTGTGGAACGGTCGTTAAGACACTAACAGCTTACAGACGGTAGGCAATTAAGGTCACAGTTATGAAAACTTAGGACACTTAAAAGAGGCCTTTCTACTGACTCTGAAAAACACCAAAAGAAAGATGCCCAGGGTCCCTCATCTGCATGAACGTGTCTTAGGCATGCTGCAAGGAGGCATGAGGACTGCAGATGTGGCCAGGGCAATAAATTGCAATGTCCATACTGTGAGACGCCTAAGACAGTGCTACAGGGAGACAGGACGGACAGCTGATCGTCCTCGCAGTGGCAGACCACGTGTAACAACACCTGCACAGGATCGGTACATCCGAACATCACACCTGCGGGACAGGTACAGGATGGCATCAACAACTGACCGAGTTACACCAGGAACGCACAATCCCTCCATCAGTGCTCAAACTGTCCGCAATAGGCTGAGAGAGGATGGACTGAGAGCTTGTAGGCCTGTTGTAAGGCAGGTACTCACCAGACATCACCGGCAACAACGGCGCCTATGGGCACAAACCCACCGTCGCTGGCCCAGACAGGACTGGCAAAAAGTGCTCTTCACTGATGAGTTTCGGCTTTGTTTCACCAGGGGGGATGGTCGGATTCGCGTTTATCGTCAAAGGAATGAGCGTTACACCGAGGCCTGTACTCTAGAGTCGGATTCGATTTGCAGGTGGATTTGGAGGTCTGTCATGTTCTGGGGTGATGTGTCACAGCATCATCGGACTGAGCTTGTTGTCATTTCAGGCAATCTCAACGCTGTGCGTTACAGGGAAGATATCATCTTCCCTCATGTGGTACCCTTCCAACAGGCTCGTCCTGACATGACCCTCCAGCATGACAATGCTAACAGCCATACTGCTCGTTCCGTGCGTGAATTCCTGCAAGACAGGAATGTTAGTGTTCTGCCATGGCCAGCGAAGAGCCCAGATCTCAATCCCATTGAGCATGTCTGAGACCTGTTGGATCGGAGGGTGAGGGCTAGGGCCATTCCCCCTAGAAATGTCTGTGAACTTGCAGGTGCCTTGGTGGAAGAGTGGGGTATCATCTCACAGCAAGGACAGGCAAATCTGGTGCATTCCATGAGAAGGAGATGCACAGCAGTACTTAATGAAGCTGGTGGCCACACCAGATACTGTTACTTTAGATTTTGACCCCCCCTTTGTTCAGGGACACTATTCAATTTCTGTTCGTCACATGTCTGTGGAACTTGTTCAGTTTAAGTCTCAGTTGATGAATATTGTTATGTTCATGCAAATATTTACACATGTTAAGTTTGCCGAAAATAAACGTAGTTGACAGTGAGAGGACATTTCCTTTTTTTTTTACTGAGTTTAGATGTCAAAATCAAGCTTATAGTCACATTTATTAGCCAACACTGGTGGTAGCGATTCCTGTCCTACTCCTTATCAGATAAAATAGAAGATTCGTCATTCCTTTACAGATATATGACATATGCGTATAGCTCTGACAAGGGAGAGACTTCCAAGATGAAGACCTTCCTCTTAGTCAGTGATCGAGGTCAAAGGTCCTTGGAAGAAGATGTAGGTGGGGGGAGACGCCACGACAGACAGACATCCTGTCAAGATAGGGAACAGAGAGGCTATCTAAGATCAGACAGAGCCATAGTTAGCATATATATATATGTGTGTGGGGTCAGAGTTGGATGGATATGAGGGAAGTTCCCACAGGGTGCTGCATCTGCCCGGCTGCTTGTCTGCCTCTGCGGCCCAACGGAGAGCCCCAGACGAGGCGCCCAGGGGCGCATGGCCCTCAGATGCATAGGAGCAGGTTATAGCCCTCTGAGATTAACCTCTGTGCCACCTCCAATGTCTCGTCTAGGTGCCTCTGGGAGACTAATAAGAAATAATGAGGTCATCAGATCTGGCAGGAATCTGATGAAAGGAAGGTTCAATGTTCTTCTTGAGGCTTAAAACACATGATCTCCTCTTGGCCTTGTTTCTCAGTTAACTCAATATCAAATCATTTCTGGGTAACAATTAAGTAACGTATTGTGATTGTTTTGAATTAGAATGGTCAAAAAGAAAAAGAAATAGCTTCTTAGTAAAGTGCAATTTCTCAAGCAAGAACATTGTTAGGACTGTCTGGGAGTGGGGAGGGGAAAACTGAAAACTAGTTGTTATTGGCAGAGAGGTTTGGAACTCTCTTTCTTATTGTTCTATTAGGACAAAACGCCAACCCACCAAAACAGGCAGAAATTTCAGGTTGTCTTTTCAAACAGCTCTTACACTAAAAGGGCATTATTATAGTTTTCACAATTTCGCAGTATTTTTCCAACAACATAATGTGGAAATATACTGAAAAACACAGCAAATCTAGTTTTTGACTGCACTGGACCACTAATACAATATATTTTTAAAAAAACTAGATGTTTCTGTTAAAATAGGAATTCAAAGCCACCGAGTATAGACAGTGGCTGAGCTGAGGGGTCAACATCTTTTAAAGGAAAGGCATGGTTGCACTTGTATGAATGTGACTGTTTCCATTTTTTTTGGTTTTTTTCAGTTTGTGGTAGTCATGTCAACTGCATTTGGAGTTGATTTACGGCGCTTTAAAAGCGTGATCTAATCCTGCGAAATCTAGCTGGCAGCGACTCTCCCCTCTCTCTCTGCTGTGGTCTGGATCGAAAATCTGCAAATTTGATCAGGGACACTCAAAGCAACTGTTAATTTCAGAGGTGTTCTGTGTGAGATTGGGTTGACACGGGACAAATGCCATCACTTGATTTATCTATATGAATATTCATGTTAAAAAAAAACTGTAAATCATTTTTCAAAAGATGGAGAATATGTTGTGAGCCCAGAAAGGGCCTTTCTTGTAAGCTATGGGGGTTAGGTTGTCAAGCCAATCATCAGTCTAATGAAAAGTCTTCCAGGATGCTAACCAGGCCTGCTGTTGAACAGGCAGGCAGCGGCAGTGTCCATGTCCATGATCAGACAGAAAGAAGCTCTGGCAGTGAAGCAGGGGAAAACAAACCCCATTTTTCCAGCCTTACTCTCCAAGCGTGTCTGAGGGAAGCAGCTAGCCTAGTACTAGCCTAATAGCGCTTTGACCTACTCTCTAAAATCAGAAGGTTTGGCTGACATTTAACCCTTGGCTTGCTAGCTGCCACCCAGCCATGTCATGTGGATTGATGGATGGCAGGAGTTCATGGCACAGGACAAGGCTGCATGTTCTCCCCTCTGACATTCTCTTTTCTTTCCACGTGGATGCTCTTCAACACCTTGGCATGGGGCTGCTGGGCGAGACGGTGCCAGTGTTCCTGTCAGTCAGAATGGGCCAGTGGAGAAGAGACACGACAGGCCTGTCAGTTGGTTGTGTCCATTGTGTTGTCTCGCGGTGTGTCTAAACTGTGGTTTGTAAAAGCTGTGGCGATTAACTGTCCCTTGGTAAGGTGCAAAGGTCAAAAGCAAATGGTCTTTTTCTGGTTAAAATGTGCAATGGAAATACACATAGGAAGACAGAGATGCAGAGTAGCCTGTTTCTGTCTGTGCTGCCAACGTCGCTCATGGTATTGTGAGTTTGCTCCTTTACAGAGCTTCATACTTCGGTACTCAATTGGCCCGGAGAACTGACGTGTGACTACTGTCCACCTCAGAATCCACCAAACTCCCGTGATGCACTTTAAAAATGAACAATCTTACAAAGGTGTAACCAAATCATCCAAAACTCTGGCATTGAAATAAATACATAAAAGGGTACAAACCAGAAACAAAAAGCAACAATGATATTCCGTAACCAATTTTTAGTACGAGAGAGGCAATAAAATAAAATCAGAAATGGAGTTTTAAAAATCACCTCGGACAAGGGGAGTCTCAAGTGGCATATATACTGGCACTGGATGAGCTGTGATATTTGAACCACACTTCCAGAATATTGGCCATATCTATGACCTCAGCTTGACAGGGTTTTCATCCTGGCAGGGGAATGCTCATTGCTGGGGTTTCTGTGAGCATTACAGCATGCTGTGACTGAGGGAGAGCTGTGGCTGAGGGAGAGCTGTGTTTGTTTGTGTGTGTGTGTGTGTGTGTGTGTGTGTGTGTGTGTGCGTGCGTGCGTGTATGCATGCACGAGTGCGTGTGGCTAAGGGACGGCTGTGGCTGTGTGTGTTCTGTGTGTTTGTTGAAGGGGGTGCACATAGGGACAGCCTATGCCAGACTTCAAGCCTTGTCCACCAGGATACCCTCCAAACCTCTCCCCCCCCCCCCCCCCCCCCCCCAACCACCTCAGCAGTGTTTAAAACCATTATACAGCCCCTGGGAAGAAGTTTTGCTCGGAGTATTACTCTCATGCTGTCCCTGTCAACACTTTCCCTCCCGTTAAACTCAGCACACTGTTATCCACCATTCACCCGCTCCTCCTAATATTTTAAACCCATATGAAAATACAGTTGATGGCTGATACAGTCTATGCCATAGCTAATTAAATAATGATATAAAAGCCTGCGTTAAGCCTAAAGCATGCAGATAGATGTCCCAGGCAAGTAGACAGATTAGTTTGCATTAGCACTGGTGCAACTGCCACAAACTTACACAGAGTTTGCTGACTTACACATCCCGTACAGTAGATACGTGCACTTATCAGGACTGGGCTGTATATAAACCATATGTGAATATCTACCCTTACAAATGTCCCTGGTAGAGGTGGAGGTTGACAGAGAGACAGAAGAGCAGTATTAGTCTGTTGAGCTGATAAGTGCCTCCATGACTGCAGCTGTTATGGAGTTATGGATCATATCTAACTCTTCACCATTAGCTGCTGAAAGGTGTGTGTTTGTGTATGTGTGCATGTGAGAGCGAGAGAGAGAGAGAGCGAGGTGTAAAACGCAGACGGAATCACGTAAGCCAGACATTAAAACGGAATTCCGCAATATTCAAACATTTATTGAACTTAGTAGGAAATTAACTACATTGATTGGACTTATAGAAAATCCATGAACAAAATGCATCAGTGATTTTTATTTTCCTGCAACTTTCTGAAACGGCACAGGAATGCCCTCGTCTGTGTGGTGTATACAGTGTGCGTATATCTAGTCTACACTTTGGGTAGCTGTTAGCGTTAATGCTAATGATAACCGTCTGCTGGTAGATGGAAAGGCTTTCACCAAAACCTTCTAAACAAAATGTTAACTATAAAGTAGCCTATGCTCACCTGGCAGAATGATATCATGATGATTTGCATCAATCCAGTAGCCATTTGTTTGCTAACTCTGCAATCACATGAGCGCTACAGAAACACTGCTGACCAAACAAAGTCTCTGGCTGGTGCTCACTTGCATTAAAGGGTAACTACACCAAAAGTTCAATAATTCTTAGATTTTTCCCAGACCTCAAAAGTGTTCTCCTGGTGTGGTAAATTATTGTTATGGACTTGGAACATCCAGTTTTGTGTGTTTCCTATTAAAAAAAGTGTGATTTTGAGAGCAAAAACCTAAAAAGAAAAACTGAAACCTTAAAAACTAAACGGAGAAAACGGAATTTGAGAAAAAAACAACACGGAATCACCCTCTCTCTTTTAAATTCAGCCACTGGCTGGTTCAGTTGCCTGGTTAGCTTCAGTCACCTAGTCTTACTGTACATTGGCACACAGGTTAAAGTGTGTGGCTACACTCTTTCTTCTCCTAATGCCAAGCTGTCAAGTGGCGGCTGAAAGAGAGTGAGGAACTTAGCCATGGGGTTCCAGCCTCATCACGGCTGGGCCTGGGAGTGAGTGTGTAAACCTCTCTCTCTCCCGTGTGGCTTTGGTTTCCCTTTACCCAGGCAGTCCACAAAACAGTCTTGAATGAGATAAGATCACACAGACAAACTCTGGTGTAATAATAAGCAGCTACTCCTTAAGTGATTTCAGAGGCTGTTTTGAAAGACCATGATAACAGAGACGTAATGCCACCTTCCAGGCCTCTTAGAGAGCAGGGGCAGGCACTGGCTCTGGGGCACTGGTGGTGGGGAGGAACACCGGTGTCTTTGAGCTCAGAGGAGAATCCAGCTGCCTTGTCAGCCCACAAATCGTTCCCAGTGACCCGACAATTAGCTTCGTAGAGCCTACCTGATAGAACGGCCCGTTATGGCCGACAGACCCAAACTGTTTAGTGGAAATTACATAAAGAGTGCAACTTAAGGAGGAAGGTCAAATGCGAAGTGGGATTACAAAGTTACGACTCCAATTGCGATCACATCAAAGTAGGCCTGACCGCCGAGATGTAATGCTACTTGACAATGGTAAGATTTTTGTTCTGGGAGCAGTTTGTTCTGAAAAGGACTCAGATTAACTTGCCACGCGTTGATGCCGCACGTCGGTAACACTTAAAATCAAACTTCACGCAGGACAGAGAGACGGTGTGGTGAGGGATGGGGAATAATTACTATCCGCTGAAGAACAAAATGTCTTTCTCCTCTGATTTTCCCTGACTTGTGAAGATAGGCTGAAATGACTGCAGGCCCTTCCTTCTCCCCTTTTATTGTGGGGAATGGAGAGATGAGCATGTGTGTGCAGGGGGAGCGGGTGTCTCAGCGAGGGTGAAAATCCAATTGATACCAGCAGTTTACGACAAGCCAGGCATTTCAGTCGTCAATCGGCTCAATTTTTCTGACTGACAAAACCAGCGAACGTATTTGCATGGAGGTTTGGAGAGAGCGAGCGAGTGAGTAAGCAGCAAAATGGTTTTTCCTCCGGTGTCTGCTGCGCGTCTGGATTATTGGGCCTAGAGGTCCTGACACGCTCCTCTGGGGCCTCATTTCAGCATGTCTGTCAGGAGTTTGGCTAACAGAACCCAATGGGTTCAAGTTCTTTCTCAGTTTTCACATGAAACACTCAGCCAACACCACAGGCTCTCTCTAAACCTATAAAGCCTGCCTCTCTCAAGCCTTAAAATAAGGTTATGAGACGGGGGCGCAGCCTGGTCCAATAGGAGAGGAGAGGGATACATTTAATTAATTGGATTTTGTAATATTATTGTTATTATTATTTATATATATATTTTTTGTTGAGAGCCATTGTTGGGTTTAAATTTTTCCCCTTTCAGTTTTTAATATAGAAAACATAATTCAAAAGATCTGTGTCTAAAGTTGTTGTCTGTTTTAGGTGGTCATGGGACCAAACCAATTCTGATATCGAATACAGCGGACTACACACAGAAAACACATTGAACACATGAGCACATAAAGCCCACACAAAATTATATACATTTATACTATTGACATCGATGAATGGAAATATCTAATATGATTTATGTTTTTTCCTTACATCATCAGGATTGTTCTTCCTCAGAATGACATCATCCAGCCCTCTGCGAGTGCCTTAACCTATTCCACTCGCTTTAATCTGCACATGGCGGCGTTCTGTTAGTGCAAAGTCTACAAACTATTGCTAAGCGTTACTAATCTTCCATAAAACAAAGCACCAAGGTATACCCAGAACTTGAATAACAGCCCATTTAAGTATGTCTGAATATCCTTCCTAGCCTTCGTTCCGAAGCCCGTCCACAACACGCTCTAACAAGCCTCTAAATGTTCACCAAGCGGGACTGTTGGTTGAGAAGCTGGATTAATCAGACATCTACAGCCTCAGATCCTCAGATCCCACATCCAGGCCTATACTGGTCGCCACTGGAGGAAAGACCCTCCTTAATAGAGTCTTGTCTCGGCACTAACATCCACCTGTGCTAATGGTTCAGCCGTTCAAAATGTGAAGCGTGCGTGTCTCCCTCTTCCCTGCATAAGGAGCACGTAACGAGACAATAAATCATGTGACGAGAGAGAGGAGAGATAGAAAAGAGAGAGCAGGGGATGGAGGGATGAAGGAGGGAGGCCTTACGGGAGCACGTGTTGATCTCAGGAGCTCGAATGCCAAAGTATCCCGCCGGACATGCGTGGAGACACTCGCCGTACTGCCTCATCCTCTCCCGTCGCAGGAACAGGAAGAGCTTGGGCTGGCAGTTCACGCAGCCATTGTCCTTGGAGCACACCGAGCAGCCCTTGCAGATGGGGTACACTCCATAGCTAGCTGCAGGAGAGAGACGAGAGAGAGAAGGCACAAACAGGAAGTGTGATTAGTTTCAACTACATGTAAAGCAATCCAATCAAGCAATCAGTCGATCAAATTTCTTATAAAATATTTTTACATCAGCAGTGGTCACAAAGTGCCTTACAGTAACTCGGTTTAGACCCCAAAAAGCAGGGAGAAGCACAGTGGCAAGGAAAAAAAAACGAGAACAATGTTTGAGTTTGAGAGTGTGGAATACAGGCACCGTCAGTATGAATGAAAACTGCCTTTGATAGTATATTCCACTGTAACTACTGTAACTAACATGTGGTAGTGCAGCTGAGTTCACTGGGCCTAACAACAACATGTTCCTGTCACGGTGGTAAGACAGAACTGTGGATGGCCTCAGAGCTGAGGACAAAGATACACTTGAGGCAACAGACTAAACCAGAAGAAAAAGTCTGCAGTTGAAAAGTCCATCACACAATATAAGCCAAACAATAGTAACAGATAAGTAACAAATATATTTTCTAATTTGTCGGAAATCCGTCTGATTCAGCAATTTGTCATTCGTGCAAACTTTGGATCCCCTCTGCAACTTTGAATACTGATTGGTTTTGAATGTGAATATTGCATTAATTCCGGTCAGAACTGGCCCTTCTAAGAATTGTATTGACGCTGTGTTGAGACAGCCGATGAAAGCCCCAAACCACATTGACTATGGGCCTGGATCGAGTTGCCGGCGGAGGACAAAGGAGCCAGTAACAGCCAGTCCATTCCACAATAAGCGTCTCTTAATATAAACTCCTTAGCGATCCCGTTTACAAGAAAATGTCCTTGGGCGAGCACAATAGCTGCAAACGCGAGACACTGCTATCGATCAGAGCCAAGTTTTAAATATCACAGGCAGATATAGGGTAACAGCTCCCACCGACTGGGCAACCTACCACAGTGCATAATAAAACAACATAGAGGAGAAGTCAACTGTGGGAGACTGAACAGAGCATGTTTCTCCATTGGCCATGAATTCGCATATTACATTTCTCCAACCCGTTTAAAGACAACAAGAAATTGCTAAGTGGAACTATAACAGCAGTTTGTAATCGTGTGAGAAGCAGCAGCAAGGAGATGTCAGTGCTTGACATTGGGTTCACTCTAACCCACAGTGTTGAAGACTGAAGCAGAGTACTGAGGATTTACAGAGAAGACCCGCCTGGCAGACTACACACACACACACACACACACACACACACACACACACACACACACACACACACACACACACACACACACACACACACACACACACACAAAATCTGTGTTGGGGAGTGGCGAGATGGAGAGAGTAGAGACACTGAGATTTCGTGTTAATCAGAGTGTGTCTGTGATCGTCTCCAGGGATTAAGTTCACCCCGACACCTTGTCGATCACGTCCAGATTAGCACCCAATGTACTCCGTGGCCTATTCATCACTGATTGCTCATCTCCATACTGCACAACTACTCACTCAGCAACGAACAGAGACCTCAATACGTCAGATAGCACATTTCAAGATATTTCCCGAACTGGGAGAAGATCGGATTCATTGCCGACACGTATTGTAACATCCAAATCTAAACAGGCCGTACTCTTTTTCTTCTTTCGCTTCAGGACGTTAAAACCCAACCTGCTTCTGTGTACTCTGACGGAGAAATGATATGGGAAGTTGATGTCATTTTCAAAGATAACGTAATGATATTCTTGAGTATTGATATTCTTGGACAATATACAGCGAGCTCCAAAAGTCTTGGGACAGTGACAATTGTGTTGTTTATTTGACTCTGTACTTTAACACTTTGGATTTGAAATGACACAATGACTATGAGGTTAAAGTGTAGACTGTCACCTTTAATTTGAAGGTATTCATCCATATTAGGTGAACCGTTTAGAAATTACAGCACTTTTTGTACATAGTCCCCCCATTTTAGGGGACCAAAAGTATTGGGATACATTCACTTATTGGTGTATTAAAGTAGTCAAAAGTTTAGTATTTGGTCCCATATTCCTAGCACACAATGATTACATCAAGCTTCTGACTCCACAAGCTTGTTGGATGCATTTTCTGTTTCTTTTGGTTGTGCTTCAGATTATTTTGTATCCAATAGAAATTAATGGTAAATAATGTATTGTGTCATTTTGGATTCCCCTTTATTGTAAATAAGAACATTTTATGTTTTTAAACACTTCTACATTAACGTGGATGCTACCATGGTTATGGATAGTCCTGAATGAATCGTGAATAATGATGAGTGAGATACCGTAGTTACAGAAGCACAAACATGCTAACCTCTCACCATTACAATAACAGGGAAGGTTAGCAGTTTTGGAGGGGTAGGATATTTATGCCTCTAACCTTCTCACTCATAATTATTCACAATTCACAATCATGTTAGCATCCACATTCATGTAAAAGCGTTTAGAAACATATTCTATTCTTATTTACGATAAAAGTTACCCCAAAATGACACAATACATTACTTACCATTAATTTATATTGGGCACAAAATAATCTGAAACACGACCAAAACAAACAGCAAATGCATCCAACAAGTTTGTAAAGTCACAAGCTTGATGTAGTCATTGCGTGATAGGAATATGGGACCAAATACTAAACCTTTAATACATGTATAAGTGAATTTGTCTCAATACTTTTGGTCCCCTGAAATGGGGGGACTATGTGCAAAAAGTGCTGTAATTTCTAAACGGCTCACCTGATATGGATTAAAAATACCCTTAAATTAAAGCTGACAGTCTGCACTTTGACCTCATAGTCATTGTATAATTTCAAATCCAAAGTGCTGGAGTACAGAGACCAAAAATATATATGTGCCACTGTTCCAGTACTTTTGATGCTCACTGTATATCTGGCTTCATGCTGTCAATCTCTCCATAAAGAGAAAATAAACGGGGGTATTTTTCTTCCTCATCGCCTCACACAGCCATACATTAATGTAGAATATACACTCTGGGCATGTTTACATTGACCTGACATCCACTGTAAATTGGCCAAATGTACTCCCCTTTCCCAAACAAACATGATTGCTAACACACAACGTTGAGAGCAGCGGAAACCGGGCTTGGAATGAAGATGAAAATCGTGAGAAGTTAGCGAGTTCATTTCCCACCCATTGGGAGAGAAAGGGTTCTGGGTTCTAACAGTGGCGAATGCGGGGCACTACTATCACAAAGCAGGTCCCGATCTTTCGTCATCTGGGCGGGTTAGTTACTCACTTGATCTGACCAGCGGCGCCTCTGGCTCACCTCTTTTCAGTGGTTGATAACTAATATGCCTGCTGCCTTCAATTAGCCGCCATTTAACTGTGCGTTCATTATGCCTGATCACCTCTGCCCACTGGTCAATCAATCAGCGAGAACGTCGTCAGCGAATCGCTTCATCACATCTCTGGCTCACACTCCATGCCTTTCCTCTTTGATCCTGTTGAAAAATAATGTTGCTCGTTGCTAATCTTGCAACACATCCTGATGAAGGATAACAACACTGTTCGAACCCGATGCAGATCCCACATCCTACAGTTAGATGTTTTTTTTATTGAGCGACGAGCTTAAAGTTTTCTTTACTGACCATAATTGTCACTTGTCTGACCGCTTGCATGACGAGTTTCTCACACGACTGGCCTATCTGGGAGATGTTTTTTCTCGCCTGAATGATCTTATTCTAGGATTACAGGGACTCTCCGCAACTATATTCAATATGCGGGACAAAATTGAGGTTATGATTATGAAGTTGGAGGTCTTCTCTGTCTGCATTAACAAGGACAACACACAGGTCTATCCATCAATGTATGATTTTTTTGTGTGCAAATGAACTCAATCTTACGGACAATGTCAAATGTGATATAGCGAAGCACCTGAGTGAGTTGGGTGCGCAATTACGCAGGTACTTTCCTGAAACGGATGACACAAACAACTGGATTCGTTATCCCTCTCATGTCCTGCCTCCAGTCCACGTACCAATATCTGAACAAGAGTGCCTCATCAAAATTGCAACAAGCGGTTCTGTGAAAATGTCATTTAATCAGAAGCCACTGCCAGATTTCTGGATTGGGCTGTGCTCAGAGTATCCTGACACTGATGCCCTTTGCAACCACGTACCTATGTGAGAGTGGATTCTCGGCCTTCACTAGCATGAACTAAATACAGGCACAGACTGTGTGTGGAAAATGATTTAAGACTGAGACTCTCTCCAATGCATCCCAACATTGCAGAGTTATGTGCATCCTTTCAAGCACATCCTTCTCATTAACCTGTGGTGAGTTATTCACAATTTATGTTTATTTTTTACCTTTCTCTAACTAGGCAAGTCAGTTAAGAACAAATTCTTATTTACAATGACGGCCTAGGAAAAGTGGGTTAACTGCTTTGTTTGGGGGCAGAAAGACAGATGTTTACCTTGTCGGCTTGGGGATTCGAACTAGCAACCTTTCGGTTACTGGCCCAATGCTCTAACCACTAGGCTACCTGCCGCCCCAAATAAGGTTTTATATGTAAGATGGTTAAATAAAGAGCAAAATTATTATTATTATATTTATTATTTGTGCCCATGTCCTATAAGAGCTCTTTGTCACTTCCCACGAGCCGGGTTGTGACAAACTCACTCACTCTTATGTTTAATAAATGTATTGTATAGTGTGTGTGGCAGGCTTACAATGATGGGAAAAACTACACTTGGGAGTGTGCTGACCCTGGTGCTAGAGGGGGTACGCAGCTGGAGGTTGAATGTTTGAAGGGGTACGGGACTATAAAAAGTTTGGAAACCACTGTTCTAGAGGAATATGGCTTCCACCACCACCAGTTCAGTGCATTGTAGACAGAGACACTGTGCCAATGGGGAGATAGATCCATGGCGAAGCGATCAGATAGATATCAAAGAGAAGCCTCTACTCCCTTAGCTCGCATGCTACAGTGCCTCCAACCGAAACAACAGTGAAAGCCATTCGCCTCTGATGTGTAAACAGCATCTATAGCCATGTTTCCAAGTCACACAAGAGAGGAGACGATCAAAAGTGCATCGGTCTGGAGGAATTTCGGGCTCTGAAAATTACAGCACCATAACATAATTTGGCACCCACGTGCGCTTTTAAACACACAGCGATGGTATGTTGTGTGAATTTGCAACGCTCTAAGTTATAGGCAGCAGTTGACATTGTACATAAATAGTTTTCCCGAACAGCAGAAACATTTGAAACCAACCAATCAACTATGCAAACCATATTTTGACATGTTCACATGCTAGACTTTTTCAAGGCATCTGTAGTAGCTCAGCTCTTTCATTTCATCTTTCATCACCAGAACATCGGCCTAGCCGAAATGGTCAGCGTGATATTATGGATGCCATAGAACACCCTGTTTTTTTTTAACTGTGGAGAGAGAGAGAATGTGAGCAGTGAACACACCATTAGAAATGCTACTCCCTCCCCATGATCATCCAACATAGTTTACAGTTTCAACCACAGAATAAATAGGACTTAAAAAACAAAACATCTCTGCAGTCCCCACTTCTGATGGTTATCTAATGATCCCTCTGTGCCTCAAGTATTGTATTTACAAAAACCAGGGCCCCTTTGAACATCACTGGAGAAGACACCACCACAATGGTTTCTTAGCACAGCAAGCTAACCAAGCAGACAAGACAAATATTACAAATCATTTGGAGTGTGACGGTTGTATAGTGAAATGGGACTGACATATAGCTGCTAGTTAATATTGGTCTTCTACTGACACCACATACAGTAGATCATGTGAGAAACCCCTCCGCTGCCACAGACATCTATTTGTTTGTGGTAGTGGGTTTGAGGGTTCTCCTTGTATGTGCCAGTGTGAGATATGCAGCGAGCAATTTAACATATTTCTGAAGTCCTCCACTGTATTGGCAGCCTCAATTCTACTATGCTAAGTTTCTCAACTGAACCAATATGTGCTGTGTTTTTGTGTTGCTGGGAAGTCCTGATACATTTCTACAAATCAATTGCTTGGGTTGAGTAATAATCATTCTTCATTTGACTCTCTCTCTCTGGGCTTCAATGAGACTCCATTTTACAAGCAGTTCTGGTAGAACAAACTTAAACTGATAGGCAACATGTTCCTCCAACAGTGTTCCAGTTGCACTGCCCACTTTGGAGAGAGAGATTCTAGTTCATTCAGGTGAACACAAAGCTTTGGTCCTCCATTCATGCAAAACACAGGCCCATAATGTGAGTTATGACAACATGTTTGGAGGGTAGCGGTTTCATTCAGCAGGGCAGCGGTGCTGTTGTTGGGAGGTTTGTTTTGAAAGCAGCTCAGGAGCAATTAGGCCCATGGTGAGATCCAGCAGGAACACAGTCTGTCTCAGGTACGTTTAACGACTCAAACAAGCGTAATGGGTATCACAGGCAGCTGCCAAAGCCCCACATGCAGGCAGGGGAGTTAGCCGGGGCCTAGTCTGAGCCAACCACCTCCTGCCTCTCACGCACCTACCGCTCTCCATGACATCATCAACCACACTGACTCATTATAACTTTCTGCAACTTATAAACCATAATAAGGCAAATTGCAGATCCGTTTTTGGTGTTTCTTTTATGTGAGAACTTTGATTGTTCCCTGTAGGAATCACACACTGAGTCACCCCTCGATCCATCCACCGCCCGGGATGGAAAAGTAAAAGGGAGCACCCCGCCCACATTACTAGGGCTCATTTACTGTTGATCCCATTTGTTGAAGTTGTGTGAGGCAGGGATGTCATGAGAGGGCAGAGGAAGAGGGTTGCCGGGGCAAGGGTCCATTCTCTCTCATCATCAGGCTTTCTTTAAGTGAGTAACTAAAGCTGCTATGCATCAAAACTCACTCAGGGTCTGATTAATGACTAATGTTTCTCCGTAGAGGGGGAAAACCCTTACTCGAACTGTTGTGACTGGGAAGCTTGTGCTAATGATACAGTACAGGGGATTCAGGGTCAAACGCACCAAACATAACAGAAGAGGTTATATCCTTATGTCTCCTTATCTACTCCAGGAGGGCCCTGGTATGTCAATCGAATAACACTAGGACAGCTATATCTCCAGTAGCTAACCAGAGTTTTGAAAGCGTTTACATTACTTTACATGAATGTATGGATTCATTCATATTGGATGCAAACGGCGAGGGAGGATATGGTGCAGGGAAACCTCAGGCCTCATAAGTCACAAAGCCGCAGCCTGGTTAGGAGGTTCTCTCTTCTTATGTGGTGAGAAGAACATTCGCCAACAGAACTATATATGTGGACTTTTCTTCATAGCATCTAGGCGATTATTGTAAAAAAAAAAATACCCGCAATGATGGTATAAGCTTACTGTTATTCAGTCAGAGAGAGAGAGAAGACATATCCCTCTCATTTCAGTGGGTCTGGATGTGCCACCCCTGGGCGAGAGACGTGCGGGACACCATCACAACCACCAACAGGCTGGCCTCGTATCGAACTTGGAGACACGACCGCTCGTTGTATCCCTCTTCAAACCACGTAACCCTTGAGGCTTACGCTGTAGCAGCGAGAGGCTGAACAGCCAATTCTACACTGTAAAACTCTCAGACCGTCCACCCAATGTTAACCAGCCCCCGGAACGGCTACACATTGTTCTAGCTTGTTAAAGTCGGTACATGGAAGGGGGGGAGGGGGGCACCAGCCCTATGCGCTGAAGGCACATTTCTGTTCCAATTTAGCAGAAAATATGTTGGACTCGGCTCCGACTCCTATCCAGCTGGAAACAGTCAGGATTTAGGATCTATGTTTTTTTTCAGAGTTTACTTTAACAGATCGTACTGTATGCACATGTTTATAATTTAGGACAATTCCGCTGCTTATAATGATTTTGCAGCATGTGTTTGAGCAAACACATTTGTTTTCAGACTTATTATTATAGCCAAAGTGTTCCTGTGACACAGACCCACCAGGCAAGGCAAGACAAGGCAGGCAAGCAAGCAGGCGCGGAGAGATTTGATCACATCCCTTGAAAGGAGCTAGAGATCTCCAAAGCAATGGGGGAAAATGAGTATATTTTCCCCCATTGATGAGTAGGAACCTGCAGCTTATAATAGGGTGGGCATAAAGAGTACCTAGCATGTGTGCCCATTTCCATGCAGAGAAAAATGACGCAGATACAATCACTGACTCAATGGCAGGTGGATACACATCCTTGGCAGGCCACATTAAATTGGCTTGTGGGGCGGATTTGGCCTGTAGGCCACAAGTTGAAGACTCCTGGACTACAGTAGGCCTCAGCACAGCTTCTTTCTGGCTTTGGCCTCCCTCACTCACTCAATCAATCAATCAAGTACTCAAACAAACCATGACTCAATCAAATACTCTCATCTCTCTGAAGCCACTCCCTTGACCCAGTCTACTGAGTCCTTAAAAGCCCTTTCCCTTTAAGAATTCAAACTGTGTCACAGCACAACTGTCAAGATTTTATTCACATACTCTTCATAGAGGCCCTTGGTCCTCATTAATGAAAAGCATATTTTACTCAAGGCCTGACTCATATTCAACCCTATACTTAATTTTTTTTAAACTTTTGTATACAGGTAAGTCATTTAACAACAGATTGTCATTTGCAATGACGACCTGTCAAGAGGCGAGCATAGCAGAGATATAGTAAAAACGGACTGCTCAGTCACACAGGCAGTTGGTTTCTCAGATTGAAAATAACTCCTTGGCGGTTTCAACATGGCTACGTAAAGACGTGTTCCGAGGCCTCTCCACTAAGGGTTGATGCTTTTATGTTTTCACCTTTGAGAACACACTTTGCACACCTACTGGCTCTAGCAACACTTGGGTGCCATTATTGGATATGTCTGCAACTGGGAAAACGAGACAAAACTGTAAACAAGAAGACATGACGAAGACTAGCAACACAATGATATGGAGATGCTAGTCACCATCTGCGCAGATATGGCTACACTACGCTCTGATTTCATGACCCCAACTTCGTTCTGTGTCAAGTCTACGAGCTGAAATTATGACAGCAGTCCAGTCAACTGTGGTGACACTACAAACAACACTCGCGACACAAACACTAAAAATAAAGGATATGGAAATATCGTTGACCGACATCAATAAGCGTCTTGCCGATTTGGAGACCAATAACGACTAGCTTACCTCAGAGAACGTGAAGCTAAAGGTTAGTCTAGATGAACAGGAAAACCGTTCCCAGAGACAGAACATACGTGTGGTCGAAATCCCAGAAGGGACGGAAGGGCGCAATCCTACCGAGTTCATGGCCTCTTTCCTGCAAGACGTCCTCGGCGGAGAGACGTTTGACAGGCCCCCAGTCATCGACAGGGCGCATCGCACTTTAGCGGCAAAACCACAGCCCCGTCGCCCTCCCAGAGCAATGCGGGTCCGTCGACATTACCTCCAGACCAAAGACAAAATTCTTCGGACCTCCCGCGAAAGAGGACAGCTGAACCACAATGGCAAGCGGATACATATCTTCCCAGATTACTCGGCAGACCTGGCAAGACGCAGAGCTGCATACAAAGATGTGAAAGCCCACCTTCACGAGGCAGGAGTCAGATTTGGCCTGATACACCCGGCTAAACTGAGGATTACTTTCCAGGGGTCTAGCCATATATTTGACGACCGCCAGTCTGCGCTCACCTTCTACTGGGACAATATCCACTGAACAGCGGCACAGAACCCAGATCCGTGAAGGCTGCTAGGTATGTTATTAGGGTGCACACATGGTCAGTTTATGGACGTGAACGTGAGTAGCTTTTATTTGCCCTATTTGGGCAGTCCATGCACCGCATGGCTGACTACCTCGGGATGGAACTGTCTACCATGCCATGGTATACAAAGTAATAGTTAATAAGCGTTATGGTGCAATGTAACTAAACTTTTCATTTATAGAACTGAGGTTCTTTTTCATTTTTTCATGAATGAATGAGCCAAATCCCTATGACGTTCCGGTTAATTTAGTTGGGCCTCAAGGTAGACAAAGGGATGTAACTTAATTACTAGGCTGTGTTCATTTTACTTCAGGACCGCAATTTGTATTTTTAAAATGTATTATATAGGCTAGGCTACATGTGACTGTATGGTGTGTGTGTGTGTTCGGGAAAGTGCATGTGAGTACAGTAGCGCTAATGCTTAGGACAATATCAAATATTAGGCTATTCATTTTTCATCCACATGTCCACAGATCTATGTTAATTCCCCTTTATTCAACATAGGACATAGTGAAACTTTATTTTTATTAAAAACCCTTAGTGGGATTTTAGTAATGTGACAGAAAACAGGGTAGATACTGTTTTTGGGGTCTGTCGTTTCATTTGGGGACTCAGCAGTAGGGGTTTTCTAAATTGTATTTTTATGTTGTATTTTAGTTTAGGATTACACAAATGTTTTATTAATTGTTTTGTTTTTGTGATGCACTACTCAGTCTGGGTTAAGCTATTCTTTAATACTACTGTAACATAAAAAGTTCATTTAAACCAGTCTCCTGGAATGTTCGGGGCAGTAAGCATGTGGTCAAGAGGAAGAAAATTCGAACATTCTTATAAAAGGAAAGGGTTTCAATTGCTATGCTACAGGAGACCCATTTATCTTCAACAGAACATGATAAGTTCAAGTGGGACTGGGTGGGCCAGGTTTAATTTTCTTCTTTTAGTTGAAACCAAAAAATGCCCCATTGATATTTGAGCACCAAGATACAGACTCTGAAGGATGATTTATTTTGATTACAGGTAATATAGTTGGTCAACATACTACTATACTAAATGTATATGGCCCGAACACAGACTCCCCCAAATCTATGTCTGGCATTATTTTATTATTTAATCAACACTGCAAGGGACTTGGGTTTATTTCAGGAGATTTTAATTGTACTTTGGGTAAATTGGATAAATCATCCTGCTCCAGTCTCAAATCATAGAGCCTCAAATGCTCTCAGAAGTGTTTGTGATTCATCTGGTTTAATAGACGTATGGAGAGACTATACTTTTACTCAAGACCCCATAATTCATATTCTAGATTGGACAAAAAAAATGTATGCCCTCTACTTACATGCATGTTGCCCAGTCATGTGCTATTGGTTCTATAGTAATTTCTGATCATGCCCCAGTGTATATAGATATTGAAATTTGCAAAACAATCCCCAAAATGAGATTTTGGAGACGTAATATGTCTCTGCTTAACAATGAAGGATTCTGCTCTGTGATAAAAGAGAAATAATCACATTATTGGCTCGACAATCTACTCTCTCCTGTCTCAGCTGCAACTATCTGGGATGCTGCTAAAGTAACCATAAGGGTTTATATCATTTCTCAAGCATCTCTGATCAAGAAGCTTAGAATTGAAAATAGGGAAAAATTGGAGGCTGAAGTAAAGCATTTAGAATTTTTTCATAAACAACAACCATCCCAGGCGAACTGGAATTCACTAGCTTGTGCTGAGGCCCAACTCAATGTAGAGCACACAAAGCATGTAAGCATTTTCACCAAGCAAAAATATTATGAGTTCAGTAACCGTCCAAGCTGTCTACTTGCACACCAACTTAACAAATAACAGAATGAAAGATCGATTAAGTCTATAAGGATGGCAGATGGTTCCACGTCTTATGATCCATTGCTTATCAATAATATGTTTTGCGACTTCTACAAATCTCTTTATACTTCACAATGTACAAGATCGAATGACAAAAATTACAAAATATCTGAATAAGATCATCTTGCCCACTATATCAGATGAGCATAGAAATAGAGTAAATGCTCCCCTTTACACCTAGTTTGTGAAACTATTAAAACATTTACTTTATTTTTTACCTTTATTTAACTTGACAAGTCAGTTAAGAACAAATTCTTATCTACAATGACAGACTACCAGGGAACAGTGGGTTAACTGCCTTGTTCAGGGGCAGAACGACAGATTTCTATCTTGTCAGCTCGGGGATTCAAGCCAGCAACCTTTACGGTTACTGGCCCAAAGCTCTAACCACTAGGCTACCAGCCGCCCCAGGCAATTAAGGCAATGCCTTCTGGCAAAGGCACCCGGCCTAGACGGCTTCTCTGCAGAGTTCTACAAGAAGTTCTGGCCTGAGATATGCCTGCTCTAAATTATATGTTCGAAAGTCGTGGAAATCTGCATCCTGATAATAAAAAAAGGACAAAAAACCATTAAACAGCTCTTTGTTTAGACCTATCAGTTTGCTAGGAGTTGATGTTAAAATAATCACTAAGACACTTGCGCGCAAGTTGGAGGTCCTACTTCCAGACCTCGTTAAACCTGATCAGACTGGCTTTGTCAAATCCAGATTTGGAACGGACAATGTGAGAGGTGCTTTGAATATAATAAACCACCTTTTCAGAGTTAAAGACCCTGCACTCATTGTCTCTCTCGATGCCGAAAAGGCCTTCAACAGAGTTGAGTGGAAATTTTTGTTTGCTGTAATAGAAAAAGTTAATCTGGGTGACCATTTTATTAAGAGTTGTAAAGAAAAAGCCATATCTCAGTCTGGCCAATAAAAAGAAAATATTAAGATGAGCAAAAGAACACAGACACTGGACAGAGGAACTCTGCCTAAAAGGCCAGCATCCCGGAGTCGTCTCTTCACTGTTGACGTTTAGACTGATGTTTTGCGGGTACTATTTAATGAATCTGCCAGTTGATGACTTGTGAGGCATCTGTTTCTCAAACTAGATACTTTAATGTACTTGTCCTCTTGCTCAGTTGTGCACCGGGGCCTCCTACTCCTCTTTCTATTCTGGTTAGAGACAGTTTGTGCTGTTCTGTGAAGGGAGTAGTACACAGCGTTGTACGAGATCTTCAGTTTCTTGGCAATTTCTCACATGGAATAGCCTTCATTTCTCAGAAGAAGAATAGACTGCCGAGTTTCAGAAGAAATGTCTTTGTTTCTGGCCATTCTGAGCCGGTAATCGAACCCCCAACTGCTGATGCTCCAGATACTCAACTAGGCCAGTTTTATTGCTTCTTTAATTAGAACAACAGTTTTCAGCTGTGCTAGCATAATTGCAGAAGGGTTTTCTAATGATCAATTAGCGTTTTAAAATGATAAACTTGGATTAGCTAACACAACGTGCCATTGGAAGACAGGAGTGATGTTTGCTGATAATGGGCCTCTGTACGCCTATGTAGATATTCCATAAAAAATCTGCAGTTTCCAGCTACAAAAGTTATTTACAACATTAACAATGTCTACACTGTATTTCTGATCAATTTAATGTTATTTTAATGGTCAAAAAATTGCTTTTCTTTCAAAAACAAGGACATTTCTAAGTGACCCCAAACTTTTGAACGGTAGTGTGTATGCATATATATGTGTCTGTTTTATTTTGTATTCTACACATTTGCAGCTAAAAGAATCTGAATTGCAGAATACATAGGCCTACGTAAATATATAAAATAGAAAAATATGAGATGTACTATAGCACTGGATGGACAAAGCAGGTGTAGTTTGTCAGAAGGTCTTCGGGGGAAGGTTGAGTTGGCGAAGACGGTTCATCATGTCTTCGGGTCCCTTTGGTGGTAATGTCGGAGATGTGTGTTTCCCATTTTAGGTTGGCTTGGAATGTCACACCGAGGGCTTTGGCACTGGACACCACCTCAAGTGTGTGGTCGGAGATGGATAATGGCAGAGGTGGGTCAGGATTATGGCTGAAACAGGTATACATGCACTTTGCACTTTGTTGGGTTGAGCTTCATCTTGTTTTGTTCTGAACAGTCGGCTAGTTGGTTGAGATCCTGCTGTATGGTGGAAGTGTCACATTAAAGGTACAATTTGCAATATCCTACAGATGTGGTCATTTCAATGAATTAATAATATATACCCATTTGATTCTATAAGAATATAACTTATAAAGCCCCATTTCATTTAGTACAATTGTCTTACCCTAACATAATGTGTCTTTTTTTTAACTCAATAGTTAACAATAGTCGTTGTAAACTCAGAACGTATAGCTTCAAAAGAATACCTCTAGCGTAATAAAGAAAATGAATGAAGGATTGTGCCTTTAAAGGACTGGAAAGACTCATAGCCCCATTTGAACTGAATTGCAAAAGGAAAAGCAATGAGAACTGCCTTGGTGTGCAGTTGACAAGTCGGTGTCATCTCTACATGAGATCCCATCAAATACTTTATTGTGCAATCAGGAGAGGAAAGTAGAAGCAACAGCAATACTATTTAACGTCATTAATCACATTACTTAAACATCCCATTAAAAAGCATTACTATTTTGATATTTCGACTAAACTCATTTCATTGCATGATGCATGTATAACCGCGTATAGTTGTCCCTCTGTGGAACATCTCCTCTAGAGCATGCTCTGTGATCTACTTCTATTCCTTTCACTCTGAATGATCTTCCAGCTACTGACTGGCACGGTGCACTTGTTCTATACAGCATCTGGCTCTGTCATGTTGCTATGCTGTTTAGATGCCAGTATGGCCAATATGTAGGTCTGTGCAGGTGCTACAGGGTTTACTACTCTCCAGAGCAGGATAACAGAAAGAGTTAATGGGTGACTCAACACAATGGATCTTATCACTCTCTGGCCTTGCTTGAAGACACAAACATGTGGTTTATGTTTCTGCCCTGTGGTTTATGTTTCTCTCTTTCTTTTTGCCTTTTTTGGGGGGTGGGGGGGGATTTTTTATATTTGGTATTTTCCACTCCCAGAATTCCTCTCAAGCTGCGAGTGAAATGTGTTTTCCTCTCTCTGAAAAGGGGAAGAAATAGAGAATGAGATGGATGGAGGTGAAGTGGCTTAAATTAGCACACCTGTTGGTAATTTATCACACATAAACCTCACACCTAATTTTCACACCTGTAGCTCAATGTGCTGTGAGTCCCAGTAATTCACTCCCACATGGTGTTTGAGTGTGGCACATGGTGTATGAGTCCTGGGTTTCCCCGCAACGCCCGGCTCGGAATGAGAGGAGAGGGGACATGACAGCCTATGAAGAGTGGACATGGGCGTGCATGCTTGGCATTTTTGCACCACATGTAGCATGGCTCAGTCTGGCATCTTCCATCCCCTCCTTTGCTCTTACTGCTTTTACTCTACCAGCCATGGATACTTTAGGTTCTTCACATCTGAAGGAAAAGGTGGATGGATACCAAGATTCTCCTTGCTATGTGGCGTGAAAATAAACATCCCTGAGGGCTGGGGTCTATTTGAGGCATCCCAAACAAGCAAAAACATCCACACAAATGAACACACACTACACACTTACACACACACACACACACACACACAGGGCTCTAAATGAACATCCCTGAGGGCTCGGGTCTATTTGAGGCATCCCAAACAAGCAAAAACATCCACACAAATGAACACACACACACACACACAGGGCTCTAAATGAACATCAATTGGTAGCACTGATGCCTCCAACCCCCAAAAATGTAGGAGCACAACATAACATTTAGGAACACAAGAAAAGCAGATTTTTTAATTGATTGAGATAGAATTCATATAGACCCAATATAGGCTTTATCTACTTCTGAAGCACAATGATGTGCCCTAGACACAAATAAAGATATTGTTTATTATAAAAAGCTGAAACGTTTATACAAACACCTGCAAGCCAAGATTTACTGCAGATAAAAAAATGTTTAACTGAACAGCTTCAATGTGCCTTGGCATAGATTCTACAAGTGTCTGGAACTCTATTGGAGGGATGCGACATTCTTCCATGAGAAATTCCATAATTTGGTGTTTTCAATTGGGTTGAGACGGTGACACACAGTCTTTCAAAGTAACTGAGACCTCTTCTTCTAGGCATGGTAGCCAAAATAATGGGCAACTCTGCATTTTAATAATGACCCCTAAGCACGATGGGACGTTAAATGCTTAATTAACTCAGGAACCACACATGTGTGGAAGCACCTGCTTTCAATATACTTTGTATCCCTCATTTAGTCAAGAGTCCTTTATTTGGGCAGTTACTGTATATGATCAGACTGGTAACAGATCAGGTGTTGTATTACTCATGAAGCACAGCTGAGTGAGCATACATTTAAATCATTAGCATTTTTTATTTTACTGGACTGATGTCTGCATCTGACGGTCAGTTTCAGCAGAGGGAGGGAGCAGCAGAGGGTCCGCCTCTCACCATCCCTCCGCCGAGACTGACCGTGACCAAAAAAGGGGACGCCCACTGGGCACACACACTGGTTGAATCAACGTTGTTTCCAAGTCGTTTCGATGGAATTACATTGAACCAACGTGGAATAGACGTTGAATTGACGACGGTGCCCAGTGAGCACGCTCTTCTAGCTGATGGTGGAACTGGAGTCGTAACCCCATTATTTCAGCCTCATGCGCTAGTATTAACAATGCAAGACTTTCAATACATATTGCTATTCGTTCATTGCAGTGCTGGTTAAAGTGCGAGTGGACGAAGGGAGAAGCTCATTTTATGGCTTATAAAAGTGTTGACTAAAAAATGTTGACAGTTCTAAATACAAACGTAAACATGAACTGCTCTTAAAAACAGCAGCTCTTTGCTGTATCCCTGACAGTCTCTCCCCACTTAGTACATAACGTTCTGAGAACCACATGTTTCTTAGAGCGTGGTTGTCCTATGATTATTTTTTTAACCTTTCGACAACTTTCTGGGAATAGTTATTTTCTTGGTATTTCATTACTTCAACAGAACGTTTCCTAAAAGTTCAAACATGGTTACATTTCATTTCAATTTTGATAATGTTCTAGGAAAGTTCTCCAACTTGTGTGACATTGAGAATGTTCTCAAATAGTTCAGAGAATGTAAAGAAACAAAGTTCTTCTGTGGGAATTTCAGTACTTCAGCATAACGTTTCCTACAGGCTTCCTCATCGTTCTATTTAAATTCATGTTCTCATTGTTCCGAGAACGTTAAGAAAATGTTCCATAAAAAAGAAAACTTTAGTGACATTCAGAGAACGTTCTAAGAATGTTATTTAAAAACATACATTCCGTTCTGAGCATCAACAAAACTCTCTCTATCCTCTATCTTGTTAAGTGTGTTCTGGTGTGTTGGCCTCACCCACTAATTTCCCACACCTGATCTTAATGAGTGCTTGTTTCCTTTGAAATGGGGTCTGTTTGAATAGACAAAAAATAACAGCTTTGTATGCGTTAAAAAAAACATGGCATGCTAGCTCCATCCTGGTGGCATAGTGGACAAAATCCATGAATAGAGAACAGAGGATTATAGGTTTGAATCTCACTGATGCCGTGTCACAATAAAAAATGAATGTTTCCATGATTAATGCCTAAGCAAATGAATTTCCATGTCCTATCTGTGCTTGGAGTTCAAAAAAGTTAACCAAAAATAAGCTAGCAGTGTTATTAAAAGTCTTACTGAAACATTCAGTGAAAGTTAAGGAAGTAATTTAAAAACCTCCAAATAACCTATAATATCCATTCTGAGAGCATTAATAAAACCTCCCAGGAAAACTTTCAAGGAACAAGAGTAAAACGTTATCAACCTAAAAATCAACGGTCCCAGAAGAAGGTGAAATGTTCACTTCCGTTTCACCGGTCGGGAAACGTATGGCTTCGTTCCCAGAACCAATGGTAAACCAAAAATGTACGTTCCCACATCTTCCAAGGAACCTAATGTGCTAGCTGGGTCTCTAGTCTTGGTTTTAGAACCTTTGAAATCTCATAGTATCAGCGCTCGAGGAAGCTGCAGACACAGTAATCTGAGCTATCTGATTAGCCAGCCGTAGGCCTATAGGTGCACTTGATTTGCTCTCCGGGCCCGAGGGGTATGGCACTCGGAGGCAGTGGTACAGCAAAGCCTAATCATAACAACAATTATTCTGGTAAACATTTTTTGCGCAAAATATTTAGGAGCATATGCTCAAAATGGTTGCACTTTAGAGCCCTGCACACACACTGTGTACATAGTCACACTGACTATCACTACGGACCTCCCTCTCTCCACTGGGTGAACATGAACCGTGCCACACAGTTTTACCTCATTAACCCTTTAACAAGATACAACCTCTCACCCCCGCTCGGCCCTGCGGCCTGGAGGGAGATCTGAGGTGATCCACAGGGTCAAAAGTGGAGCGCTCCACAGGGGGGGACGATGGCTGAGACACGGTCTTACTTTCACACATGGTCCACGCCACAAAAAGCCAACTTCAAAGCATCGTTCCCCGGCTCCAATATCTCCAATCCCACCACCACCTTTCACTCGAGAGTGAGAATTGCACCGCATTGGGTTTTCAAACTTTAGTAATTGAGGACTGTTTCTTACCCTTAACAGATAGACTTCATGGTATGTTACCTGTAAAAAAAATATTTAAAAAATCTGCCAATTTTTAGAGCTCAATTTATATAGTCCCATTTCTACCACATTCTTGTTGAGATATGCATTTTTTACATTTACATTTTAGTCATTTAGCAGACGCTCTTATCCAGAGCGACTTACAGTAGAGTGCATACATTTTATTACATTTTTTACATACTGAGACAAGGATATCCCTACCGGCCTAACCCGGACGACGCTATGCCAATTGTGCGTCGCCTCACGGACCTCCCGGTTGCGGCCGGCTGCGACAGAGCCTGGGCGCGAACCCAGCCCAGCCTGGGCGCGAACCCAGAGACTCTGGTGGCGCAGCTAGCACTGCGATGCAGGGCCCTAGACCACTGCGCCACCCGGGAGGCCTTTTATATCTCCGTGCACATGAGTTTGAGTAGACGTTTGCCAATGTGGGTGGACTTCTATTTTAATAAATCCATTGAATATATACCATCACAACGAAATCCATTATTCATTTGTTTTAGGCAGGTCCTAAGAAACATAAGACTAATAATTTATTTTCAAAAGAATAGAATGGCATATTTTGAGTTGAATTATGTTGCTGGTCTGTGCAGCCTATATGCTACATGGCTGTGCCATGCACATGAAATCAATAGTTAGTGTTCATTAAACAGACAAGACACTTAGGCTACCCTGATCACAGTCAACACAGACGCTGATTCAATGAAACAAAATCACATTGATTGATTGAGACGAGTCATAGGCTTTTGGTCGGGAGTAGGCTACTAAGCAACTGCGAGTGAAGAGCAACATAATCCACTTGTTAAGCTACATAACATGCTGGCCAATGTTTGCCAGTGCTAATACATGAGCCAACTAGACAAGATGATCGTGAGCAGCGTTCACCTCAACATAGCTAACATTTCTACAGCCTAATTGTAGCCTAACCAATATTCAAATGTGGATTTATCAAGACGAGTCCCTACGCTTGTCTCAAAAAAGTGTGAAACGGTGCTGAAATAGTTGAACACACGCGGCGGGTAGGCTGTTGCTTCAAATGTATTCTAACAATTGGATGACTTTCATCCTGAGTTTCAGTCAGGAAAAATGTGATGACTTAAATTGCATTAGCCTACTTTATTCCAATATTTCCGTAATTCAGTGATATTTAGTGGAACAGTAATTCTTTATGGATACATCCAGTTGTGGTTAAGAAAACACTGCAGGCGGTGGGCTATGAGAAAAGATGGGTGAAGTGACATGCCTCGCAAAGTTTAAAACTGGCAGGAGAATGTCCTATGTTGCTATGTCTTGCTTGTTCTATGTTGCTATTGTCTATATTGTAATTGTTTTTAATAACCTGCCCAGGGACTGCGGTTGAAAATTAGCCGGCTGGCTAAAACCGGCACTTTTACTGAAACGTTGATTAATGTGCACTGTCCCTGTAAAAATAAAATTAAAAAATAAAATTAAAATAAATAAAATAAATGGTAGTAACTGGCGCTGCCTAGCAAATATTAAGAGCGTAGTGCGTGTCAATGCCGCCTCAGCATTACGGCTACATTTCATACCGTAGGCAGAACTTTACTGCAATCACGACTAGGTCGGTTGGCGGAAAATAAAAGTAGAGGCTTTATCACTGGCAATACCTTTCATATATAAAGAAAATTGAGCAAAAAGTTGGTGGGATGCTAAAGTTGGAGGAAAAACATATTGGTCTGAAAGGTGTATAAGACTGTATTAGAGAGCATTTCCCATAGAAGTAATGAAATCGGATGGCAAAGTACAGAAACCTTTTTAAACGCACCTCTTGGGGCAGTATGGTATGTGCATTAGGTGTTCAAATTAGGATTGTGAACCATATGTCTAATTCACATGGATGGTTGGGATGGGCAACTGATGGGGTTGGGGGCCACAAAAAAATCTGAACTAATCACGAGGGGCTGCAGGAGCTAGCGGGTCTGCCTTTTGAGGGCCCTAAGTGAAAAAATGTTGCTTGAAATTTGAAACATTTGCAGTTTTACAGCTAATTTCCTGCAATTTATCACATATTTTGCCATAGTTTGGAGAGAAATATTTGCAGTTTTGAATATGATATCTGAGTGAGAGTGACTAACAAAACCAATGGGGGCCACTCGGTCAGTAATTCGACCATGATTACTACAAGTTTAGATAGCTGGCTAGACTAACTTATCAATCTTTTTTTTTTTTTGCTGACACAGGCGAGTGACTGTCAGTGACTGACATAACGAGAACAAAACTGATGATGCACAACCAAATTTCGAAATTGCACCTTGTGTATTCTACTATTCTAACTCAACAGTAAGTTGAGACCCGGACCGAGTTCCTAAAATAACGAACAAACAAAACGTGTTAGATAGGATAAATAATGCGATACGTGTAAATTGGCTTCCATCCAAAGACATGGGTGGTATGTAAGCCCTTAGTGTCTTATTACAAAGAAGTCAACAGCTTAGACTAGGATAAGTCCCTACCTGGCAGGTGTCAACATGCCACACTAATTACTATTACAAATGAACAACAAATGTGTTTTTTATGCAAGAGTTACTGTTACACTAAATATCACTGAATTACGGAAATATTGGAATAAAGTAGGCTAATGCAATTTAAGTCATCACATTTTTCCTGACTGAAACTCAGGATGAAAGTCATCCAATTGTTAGAATACATTTGAAGCAACAGCCTACCCGCCGCGTGTGTTCAACTATTTCAGCACCGTTTCACACTTTTTTGAGACAAGTGTGGGGACTCGTCTTGATAAATCCACATTTATCTTGCACATTTATTTTTATGCTATTACCCAAGTCCCCGAGGCACTGGTTGTGCTAAGGAGTTATGATAACTCAAACCACAGGAGTCTCTTCTCTTGTCTAAACAATCCTGCCTGATGGAATTCCTAGCCCTGTTGTGGTAGGGTTACCATACAGCCTTAGAAAACTACACTCTTAAAAATAAGGGTTCCAAAAGGGTTCTTCTGCTGTCCCCATAGGAGAACCCTTTATGGTTCCAGTTAGAACCCATTTTGTTTCCATATTTTATGGAAACAAAAAGTATATTACTGTTAGCTTGGTAAGTTTACCAGTAAACTACTAGAATTTTGGTATCTTTCAAGGTTTTTATGTAATCTATCACAAGACATCTAGTGGCACTTTTGAGTACTTCAGATTATCACAGGTGTCTGTAATAATCTCTGTCCCTCGGTATGGCCTTATCACATGTAACACATATGAAATAAGATAATTTTAAAATAAAAAATATAATGACAAAGCTGAAAAAGCATTATCCTAAATACAAACCATCAATTTAGTGAATACCATTGATGTTAAATATGAGGGTTTCAGCATGAAATATTCTTCATATTTTTTTAATTATTTGACTATGTCAATATGTATTTGTTGTCAATGTTTAGGCATCAAACTGGTGGAGTCAATATTTGGAAGATTTGGAAGAGTTAATGCTCTTTTCATTAATTTGGCTATTTTCTCTTGAACCATATGGTCTATCTACTAGAAACTCATGGGAAATATGGGCACAGATATAATAAATAAATGTCGTATATGAATACATTTTTATAAATTACCAAAGTTACTCAAGATTGCCATACATTTTCTGTTAATTACCCAAATTACTCAAGTTTCCTTTATCTTACCGGTAGGTTTGCAACCCTAACCTGGAACCAAAAAGGGTTCCGCAAAGGGTTCTCCTTTGGGGAAAGCCAAAGAACCCTTTTAGGTTCCAGATACACTCTTAGAAAAAAAGGTGCTATCTTCTCTACATACTTTCTCTACATCCTTAAAAGCTGATGGGTTTTTAGGTATAATCCTTCCCCTGGCTTTTACAAATCGTGTTAGTTGTTTTCAACCAAACACTGCTTGCTAAAACCATACACATACTGTACAGTGTGTGTGTGTGTGTGTGCGCATGTACAAGCGACTGTGCTTTAATGATGATACCCAGCCCTAAATTGTCCATTACACGTTGCTACTGTCCCTTACCGCATCATGGCCGTGCCATCTCGAAACCCATTAGTATGTAAACTACATGTGACCCCTGCCTACTTACACATATTAGTTAGGGCTCCTGTCTGTGAAAGTTGTTTATACAGTGTGCTCATGAGACCTGGCTGCCGTTCCAAAAAATCATATTGAGTTAAGGAGAAGTCAGCCAAGATGTAATACAAATAGCTGTAAGAAAAAGAAAGGAATTTGAAAAATGTGAAATTAGTTCTTTTTCTCCTTTCACATTTTCTTCACCAATCTTCCCTACCGCAGTTTTGCTCCACTGTCTGGTCCCTAAACCAAGTTAGCAAAAAAAAAAAAAAAAAACTGAATGGAGTTGAGAATGCATAAAAGTACCACAACAAAGCATATTCAGTAACCAAACAAGCTGGAAATGTGAGGCAGCCACACGTGACATTAAAATCATAATGCAGCTTGTAAATTTCCTTAGATTACACTTAACATTATTTCTTTCTCTTTCCATCTCTCTCTCTCTCTCTCTCTATCTCTCCATCTCTCTCTCTGTGTGTCCTGGCTGTGTGGCATAAAGCCAGAGCAAAGTACACAAATGAACATGGCCTTTGAGTCAACACAGACAACAACACGACAAACAACAACAATGACCACAACCACACACTGACCAAAACCCAACCATGCAGTAAGCTATATTACAGATAGTCTTATATCTGGGCCCATGTGGAATGACTCGGGATGCATTCCATCTCTGACAAGGTCTGAGGGAGAGGAGAACGCTTGTTCGGATGCCTTCCACTCAGCAGAATGCATCAGAATCCCCAAGTACACAGGACTAGGAACCATGGTTTTAACTAGCTCTGCCTTCACTATATTTGGGTCTTGCCAGGATAGTCATCCAGAGAAAGTAACTTGGTGCATCTAAATGGGACATTTCATATTCAGCACTTGGGTGAGAATATATCACTGTTCACTCTCTATCTACAACTTCGTAACTACATACTGTATATACTGCCAGTGTCACCCATGTGGTTTTGTGCATGGCTAAAGTGCTCTGTTCACTTCTGTTAGAGCAGAATGACGGTGGTGTGCTGACAGTCCTTTTCAGTATGGGACTGTCAACTGTCAACATTGTTAATAGAAGCAACATAGTGAGCCTAATTAGATGATTGATGAGGCATCTCATTGGTTCGTCTCGACAATCTCTCTAAACTCAGCATCAGGGCCCTGTAATGACTACCAGCACTTGGCTCCAGCCCGAGACCTAATCCTAGATCCAACCTAGTGCACAGATCCTTAATAAATACAAATACAGCCCCGGTTCCAGCCTAAGCCCCATCTGATTAGTCCCAGCCCCAAACAGCACAAGCCCAATATCCCAGCCTAAGCTTCAGCCCAAGTCAAGCCCCTGTCCAAGTCCTATAGCTCTAGCCTCAGATCCAAGCCCTGCCCTACCCCCAGCCCAGCCCCAGTCAAGACACAGGTCCAGCCCCAGCCCTACCCCCAGCCCAGCCTCAGTCAAGCCGCAGGTCCAGCCCCAGCCCTACCCGCAGCCCAGCCTCAGTCAAGCCGCAGGTCCAGCCCCAGCTGCATTCATCAATCCTGCAGCCTCACACAGTGGGTGGGTTCGGGAGCACCACCATCACCTCCACCATCACCTCCAGTACAGTACATCCATGTCCGGCGGATTCCTAAATTACAGGCAAGTTACACACAGTGAGACGGTTTATTGCATCTGACCGGCTCACTTCCTCCCCATACCAAAGGCATTGCATGCTGGGCCTTATTTTGATGTGGCGTGTAAGCATAATTAGAGGTCCAATAAAAGCAGAGAGGAGGGAAAAGGGAGGCATGTCCATCTGTTGAGTCTTAATAAAGGGTGGGGAGGGGGTAGAGCGAGCCCTGCTCTGCTCTCCGGATCACACAGCTCCACCATGCCTCCCTGTCTGTTGTTGTAGCAGCCATTAGAGCAGGCGTGGATGTAAATACTCTGCAGAGCCAAAGGCCAACCCCACATGCTTGTCTGCCTGTGTGTGTGTGTGTGTGTGTGTGTGTGTGTATTTGTCAGGGGGAGGGTGGCTCCTGATCTCAAGTTACCAGGGCCTTGCAGAGATCGATCCAAAGTAGGTACTAGTCTGCAGGCACACGGAGACAAACACACACACAGACATGGCAAACAAGAGTCAGATATGTGGCTCACTGCAGTAGTACAACACTGGACCGTCCCTATTCCGTCCCTGCCTTTGACTCTGGCTATGTCCCTAGGAGTGGTGATGTTAATCACCTGCAGCCCAACGGCTGCTAAACTGCTGGCCATCAAGTTCCAGCTTTTAATAACCTCTTAACATATGCCCTCATTTTTTTTATAGTGATCCCCATACTTCAAATCAAATAAAATGTTATTAGTCACATGTGCCGAATACAGCAGGTGTAGACCTTACAGTGAAATGCTTACTTACGAGGCCCTGACCAACAATGCAGTTAAAAAAATACAGATAAGAATAAGAAATAAGAAAATAATAAAAGTAACAAGTGTTAAAGCGCAGCAGTAAAATAACAACAGTGAGTCTATATACAGGGGGGTACTGGTACAGAGTCAATGTGTGGGGGCATCGGTTAGTTGAGGTAATATGTACATGTTAGTTGAGGTAATATGTACATGTAGGTAGAGTTGTTAAAGTGACTGTGCATAGATGATAACAGCGGTGTAAAAGAGGGGGGGGGGGCAAATAGTCTGGGGTATCCATTTGATTAGATGTTCAGGAGTGTTATGGCGTGTGGGATATAAGCTGTTTAGAATCCTCTCGGACCTAGACTTGGCGCTTCGGTACCGCTTGCCGTGCGGTAGCAGAGTGAACAGTCTATGACTAGGGTAGCTAGAGTCTATGACAATTTTAAAATACCTATAGTATTACTTAAGAATCACACCAGTTGTGACCATATTATCAATACACTGTTCTGAGTAAATGCTGAGGAAACACTTGAGTGTTGTTCTTCACATGAGCATAGTGAGAGGTTAGTTGACGAGGGCCTCCCTCTCTCTGTCTCTGGTCCTCTCACCTACCTCTGAAGCCCCCGCATGACTCACTTTTGTGTTTAAATGCTTATTTTTTGTTGTTTTATGCGCACCACTTAGAAACGATCCCCACATTATGACTTTTATGGCCCAATAAACTCAAGAGTATCGAACCAAACTGGCTGGCCATATTTAGTAGCTTTATACGAAAACGTATTAAGGTGTAATTGCTGTAGGCAGGCGTGCTATTGTGAGAATAACATAGGTGAGGGTTACCAAAATTTCCCTCGCACTCGAAAGGGACACTGGACCTTTTGTCTCCAGCTCTGGAGTTTCCAATCACCACGGGGAAATATGGAGTGTATTATAAGATTCATATAATAAGTCCATTTTACTTCACATTTCCGAAAATGAACTTTCACAGTGTGGTAAAATGTAGCCTGAAAGAAAAACATATGTTTGGCATTTAGTGTTGCCAACATATGGGATCCTCTGATGACAATGATTGAGGGTGGATGAGAAAATCTTGTGTATTTCCCCGAGAAAAATAAAAAAACGGGAACCAAATCTACACACAATGACTGTTTCTCTGCAGTGACCTGATAAATGGAAACGTGTAGAAGTGTATAAAACCAGCCTTCTCCTCTGTGTGAAATGGATCTTCCTCAGTCTTCGCTCAGACACGAAACGGCACGCAAAAAAAGCGAGAAAGCGGAGAAACCTCAGCCCTCTAGTTCGCAAACCTACTACACCGCCATCGAATCAGAAAGCTACGTGTTGGTGCCAATTTAAATTAATTGGGGCTAATTGAGTTTATAGGGTGAAGGGGGCTAGGCAGAGCGTGAATAGGCAGAGGGTGAATAGGCAGAGGGTGAATAGGCAGAGGGTGAATAGACAATGTTTTTTTGTGGTGAGAGAAAATGAAGACAAAACAGAAACAGATAACCCTCAGCTTGTCACGTGGGTCCTGAGGAATCTCTCCGAGCCTGACTACAAGTTCATGACACCTGTGTTGGTTTTTTTTCCTCTGGGGATTTCCACCAGTGTAGCATGGCATCGGTGCACTGAGGACTGAGGACCCTTTCACCGGCTTCATTTGATACGGCTGTGAATGAGACCTAGCAGGTCTGCTACACTACAGACAGACAGGATGGACATGCTTGGGTTAGTGGGTCCCACCAGACTGACCTCGCCGCAACATTTACTGTAGTTCACAGGTTTTGTTTTGTTACTGAATTTATTTGTCAATGCAGCTGAACACTTGAATTACCTGCCATGATTTTCCACAAAATTGGCACTGCCCAGACACCAAAACACACCTGCATAAAGACGTGCATGCATGCATGCACACACACACATTAACGGCTTGGCTGATGGGGCCTGGGAAGAGAAAGGGAACACGGTTCCTCTTAGACGCTGCAGCCGGGGCTCAGGTCAGGACTTGGCGAGCAGTAATCCCTCTCAGGTGATGCTGCTCACATTCAGCCACATCCAGCTGATCTGCTTAAATATGTTCTCTCCCGTCCCTCCACCCCCTCTCATCTTTAAAAGCCCCCTAGGCTAGGAGCAGAATTTAGGAGGATGGGGGCTACTGCTATTCCGCACCACGAACCCCGGATTGCTTTCCAGCGTTTCTGTAAAGTGATCGTTCCATGTGCCGCTTTGCGCGGTGACACGCCGGTGCACAACGTACAGGGCTCCTTCATAACCAGCCAGGAGAAACACACTGCTGCTGTGGAATAAAGTCACACAGTCTTCCTGGCTTAGGAGAGAGCGTGCACACACACAGGATACAGGGTGCCCATCCCGTGGATTAGAGTGGCATTATGTGAAAAAGCCTTGTTAAAAGACATGCCATCTGCGGGCCCCTTTTCACTTTTTCCAAAGACAGAGTGGCAAAGCTGCTTTAAGAGTGGCCTCGTGGAGCATTCCCTCTCCCTGTCGGAGTCGGTTTAAAATGGCTTCATGTCCACCAAACAATAAGAGGGACAATAAGCTATTTAATAGACAGTCATAAACTATTAATATATAATAATATATGACATTTAGCAGACGCTTTCATTCAAAGGGACTTACAGTCACGCTATTTGTATCCATTTCTCTCACAGAAAATACAGAGAATTAGCAATTGCGGTCTGAGTGCTTTCAGGGCGGCAGGTAGTCTAGCAGTTAAGAAAGTTGGGCCAGTACCCGGCTAGGTGAAAAATCAGCTGATGTGCCCTTGAGCAAGGCACTTAACCCTAATTGCTCCTTTAAGTAGCTCTGAATGAGTGTCTGCTAAATTACTAAAATGTAAATGTAAGGCATATCCTTCTAAGTAGGGTTGCACATTTTGGGGAATTTTCAGAGGTGGAAACTTTCCGTAGGAATTAACGGAAATATATGCTAATTAATATTAATACCATTTAAATGTAGATGTTTTTTGCATTGGATATATTTACCATATCATATGGAGACAGAAACATAAACATTTTACCTTATCATAAGTAGACATAATTGCTAATGATTAAATCCTTCCAATAGAAATTTTAAAAACAATTTAGTTTCGAATTGAACTTTAATTAAATGAGTTGACTCTTCACATGGGATGTTTTCACTGAACAACAAAAGAAAGGGTATATCGAATGATCCCCAATGATCCATCGCATCTCCCAAAAACGTTTTCAACATTTCATCAGACTGAGGCCTTATCTACACTGTCACTTTCCAAGCTTGTTGAGGATGTCTCGTTGTCAGGCTCAAAAGCCAAAAATTTTCCCGGATGGACACCAATTTTTCAACCCTTTTATTGGTCAGCCTGTTGCGTGCTTTGGTGTGTGTGTGCTCGCAAACAAGGACCAGTTGCGCTCTGAGGCGGCTGACGTTGGTGGGATTTGGAGGATGATGGAGGTAACATGGGAAAGAGCCTCAGATCCACAAGGTCCCTTCCACCAGGTGGCTGATGAGAATTTCTAAAAAATTTCCATGGGAAGTTAAGCCCTGGAATTTGGGGAATTTTGCTTAAATTCATCCAAAAAAGTTAGCTTATAACAGTGAACCTTTTTGTGGGATACACAAGGCAATTCTAGGTGTTGTGGCATATTTTGGTGAAACTATCCCTGATTTAATGGAATTGCAACCCTCTGCATGCACAGTGCATTCTTCCATCACATGTGCAGTGCACTCTTCCATCACATGTACAGCTGATTCTCAAGATCTTGCACACCAATGAGATGCTATTGAGCCCACACTACTACACTGTCTGAGCCAAGGACTACCTGCTTTCTGGTAAGTTTTGATTACAATACTGGGTGGGGTGAATATATTTTATGACATACATGATTTTTTGTTAAATAGTAGCCTACAGCAAAGTGTGTTTAACCTGATGAGGACAGAGGGCGCTGTTGTCACTTTGGGGGAAAAACGTGCCCAATTTAAACGGCCTCATACTCAATTCTTGCTCGTACAATATGCATATTATTATTACTATTGGATAGAAAACACTCTCTAGTTTCTAAAACCGTTTGAATTATATCTGTGAGTAAAACAGAACTCATTTGGCACAAACTTCCTGACCAGGAAGTGGAAAATCTGAAATCGATGCTCTCTTCTGGGTCCTGCCTATAAATGGGCATGATACCTATTAGTATACATGCACGTCATACACCTTCCCCTGGATGTCAAGATGCAGTGAGAGAAGAAATGGAGTGTTTATCTTGGTCTGAGATGGAATACGTCCTCTTGGAATGACGTGTCACCCATTTTCTGTTTTCAGGAAGGCGCGAAGTTGGACCTGGATTTGCCTTCTGAATAGCTGTCGTTATAGGCGACTACTATCTCCGGCTTTGATTTTATTTGATACATGTGACAATATCATCGTAAAGTATGTTTTTTCAATATAGTTTTATTAGAATTTTGAAATTTATTCGGGACGTTAGGCGTGTTGCGTTGTGTGCCTTTGTTCAGAAAGGAGAGCTTCGCGCCACTTGGCTAGTGCGCTTGCTAATTCAAGAGGGAAAATGGACATTCTAAATCCAAACAACGATTGTTCTTGACAAAGGACACCTTGTACAACATTCTGATGGAAGATCAGCAAAAGTAGGACCCATTTTATGATGTTATTTCATATATCTGTCGAACTGTGTACTATTAGTTTTGCGCCCAGGTTTTGGGCACTCGGTCGACATAACGTAAGCCTTATGTGGTAATGAAGTTATTTTTAGAATTCTAACACGGCGATTGCATTAAGAACTAGTGTATCTATCATTTCCTATACAACATGTATTTTTTAGTTATGTTTATGAATAGCTATTTGGTCAGAATATGTGTGTCAGAAAAAGTGTCAGAAAAAAATCCGGACGTTGTGGGACAAAATAGCTACGTTAGCACAATGTATAACCACTGATTTCAGCTCTAAATATGCACATTTTCGAACAAAACCTAAGTGTATGTATAACCTGATGTTATAGGACTGTCATCTGATGAACCTTATCAAGGTTAGTCAAAAATTATATATCTTTTGCTGGTGTGTCACGATCGCTAACTTTTACTGCTGGGAAATGGCTTGTGTTTCTGGCTATTGTGGTAAGCTAATATAACGCTATATTGTGTTTTCGCTGTAAAACACTTACGAAATCGGAAATATTTGCTGGATTCACAAGATGCTTGTCTTTCATTTGCTGTACACTATGTATTTTTCAGAAATGTTTTATGATGAGTATTTAGGTATTTGGCGTTGGTGTCTGTAATTATTCTGTCTGCTTTCGGTGCAATTTCTGATTGTAGCTGCAATGTAAACTATGATTTATACCTGAAATATGCACATTTTTCGAACAAAACATAGATTTATTGAATAACATGTTATAAGACTGTCATCTGATGAAGTTGTTTGTTGGTTAGTTTGGTTGGTTCTTGGTTAGTTAGGTTGGCTTTGTGCATGCTACCTGTGCTGTGAGAAATGTCTGTCCTTTTTTGTATTTGGTGGTGAGCTAACACAAATATACGTGCTGTTTTCGCTGTAAAACATTTTAAAAATCGGACATGTTGGCTGGATTCACAAGATGTGTACCTTTCATTTGCTGTATTGGACTTGTTAATGTGTGAAAGTTAAATATTTCTAAAAAATATATTTTGAATTTCGCGCTCTGCCTTTTCAGTGGAATGTGGGAGGAGTTCCGCTGGCGGAACGCTGGAGCAGTAAAGGTTAAATCATTTATAATTTGTTAACAATTTCTGCTAGTTAGTTTTTGCTACCATGTGGGTTTTAGCTTGCTTGAGCCTGCTAACTGAGGAGTGTTAATTCACCTGTTTCCATACATGTTTCATTTTAAAACATTTATCTTACAAAGGAGTTGTTTAATCTAACTGCTTAACTATGTATATGTACATGGAATTGTATTATTATTATTATTTTTCTCATTTAATCTTTACAGGAAAATGCCACGGGCACTATCTGATGTGTGGAGATAGTTCACTGCAGCTAACGTATAAGGAAAAGCTGTGTATATTTGCAAATACTATGCCAAATCATATGTGAAGAATGCAACAAAGATGCAGAATCATCTGGCCAAGTGCTAAAATTTCCCTCAGAGCTCACAACAAAACCTCTGACAAAAGTCCCTCTACTTCTATTCAAGGTGAAAATGATGAATCAGACACCTTATCGATAGCAACAGCTCATGGTCCTCCTGGAATATGACATTTTTTTGACTCAATGGAGGAACGTAGTCAAAGAAATGCTGATGACTGTCTTGCTCGAGCTGTGTATGCAACTGGTTCACCTCTGATGCTCACAGGCAATGTGTATTGGAAGACATTTCTGAATGTTCTTCGCCCAGCATACACCCCTCCAACTAGACATGCTTTATCTATTCATTTGCTGGATGCAGAGTTCAACAGAGTTCAAGTGAAGGTCAAGCAAATCATAGAGAAAGGGGACTGTATTGCAATCTCTGATGGGTGGTCGAATGTTCGTGGACAAGGAATAATTAACTACATCATCTCCACCCCTCAACCAGTATTCTACAAGAGCACAGACAAAAGGGACAACGGACATACCAGTCTCTACATTGCAGATGAGCTGCAGGCAGTCATCAATGACCTTGGACCACAGAAGGTATTTGCACTGGTAACAGACAATGCTGCGAACATGAAGGCTGCTTGGTCTAAAGTAGAGGAGTCCTACCTTCACATCACACCCATTGGCGGTGCTGCTCATGCATTGAATCTGCTCCTCAAGGACAGCATGGCACTGAAAACAATGGATACACTCTACAAGAGTGCCAAGGAAATAGTTAGGTATGTGAAGGGTCATCAAGTTATAGCAGTAATCTACCTCACCAAGCAAAGTGAGAAGAATAAGAGCCTCACATTGAAGCTGCCCAGCAACACCCGTTGGGGTGGTGTTGTCATCATGTTTGACAGTCTCCTGGAAATGGCCATATCACAGTCTGCCGATATAGACAGCCCCATCAAGAGGATCCTACTGGATTATGTATTTTGGGAGAGAGTGGTAAACAGCCTGAATCTCCTGAAACCTATAGCAGTAGCCATTGCACGGATTGAGGGAGACAATGCCATCCTGTCTGATGTTCAGACTCCGCTTGCAGCTGTAAGAGAAGAAATCCGTACTGCCCTGCCCACTTCACTGTTGCTCCAAGCAGAGGAAACTGAAGTTCTGAAAAACATCAAAAAGCGTGAAGACTTCTGCCTGAAGCCCATACACGCCGCAGCATACATGTTGGACCCCAAGTATGCTGGCAAGAGCATCATGTCTGGTGCAGAGATCAACAAGGCCTATAATGTGATATCATTGCCGTGTCTTGCCACCTTGGCCTGGATGAGGGCAAGGTTCTTGGCAGTCTGGCGAAGTACACCTCCAAGCAAGGGCTTTGGGATGGAGATGCAATATGGCAGTCGTGCCAGCATATCTCATCAGCCACCTGGTGGAAGGGACTTTGTGGATCTGAGGCTCTTTCCCCTGTTGCCTCCATCATCCTCCAAATCCCACCAACATCAGCCGCCTCAGAGCGCAACTGGTCCTTGTTTGGGAACACACACACCAAAGCACGCAACAGGCTGACCAATACAACAGTTGAAAAATTGGTGGCTATCCGGAATTTTATTTGGCTTTTTAAGCCTGACAACGAGCCATCCTCAACAAGGTTGGAAAGTGACAGTGTAGATGAGGCCTCAGAGTTTGATGTTCAAGAGGTGGACATTGAGGAGGTACGGGGAGAAGACATGGAAGCCTGAGAGGAAGACAACCACAGCTTTAGTTTCTAGACTATCATTTTACAGATGTATGTTGAAAACGTTTTTGGGAGATGCGATGGATCATTGGGGATCATTCAATATTCCCTTTCTTTTGTTGTTCAGTGAAATCATCCCATGTGAAGAATCAACTCATTTAATTCAAGTTCAATTCATAACTAAATCGTTTTTTTTTTTTTTTTCTATTAGAAGGATTTAATCATTAGCAATTATGTCTACTTATGATAAGGTAAAAGGTTTATGTTTCTGTCTCCATATGATATGGTAAATATATACAATGCAAAAAACATCTACATTTAAATGGTATTAATATTAATTAGCATATATTTCCGTTAATTCCCATATATTCACGTTAATTCCCACGGAAAGTTTCCACCTCTGAATATTCCCCAAAATGTGCAACCCTAGTGCTGTACAGTCTTTCACTACTATAGCCATTTCCTAGTAGTGGATTTACAAACTCCCCTGACCCATGGTGCATCTCTTCCTCCAGGCAACATTGGTACTTGAGTCTGTTTTTATGTAGTCAGCAGGTGGCATCATTAGCCAGAGAATAAAAATGAAAACCAATATCCTTGAGTGTAGCAATGATATCATAGGAGGCTTCATTGGCATGAGTTCCCCTTTTTTTAGTGGGCGGGCTGGGGGAGTAAGGAGGTGTAAATCATTGGTTTTATATGAAGAGAAAAAACAATAACTACAGTGGAAAAGAGGACTGAGTCATGTAGTAGAGTATAGGAGCTGCTTGCAAGACATGATCAAACCATTTACACCACAGATTCCCTTAATTTAGCCTTAGCCTGACTCTCTTACAGTTTGCATTTGAACACAGACTGTTGCCGACTAGAACTGCCCTGCATTTCACTCTTGCATTCCCATACACTTCCCTAGCTAATCCAATCATATACTGTATGTCAACGGCAAAGGCTCTACTACTTATTTCAGCCAACTTATTTGAATTTATTTCAGCCTGAAAGGTAAAGACATTTGTTCCTCTATTTTTCTTTACCCATAAAATATATATGCCTGGGGAGCTTAACGTGACCAATTCCATATTCAGTTTTTAAAATGTGTCTGGGACTGAACATTCCAGACTGATTTGGAAACCTCACTATGTTACTGCTGCCTGCCAGACATACTGTATGTGGAGCTGTCATGGTGAGCCTTGAGGGCAAGGCACAAATATTCAGCCCTCTCACAGCATATTGAACAGTGCTCTCTCTCTCACATGCTTCTCTCAATAACCATAATAAATAAAGGAAGGAAGTGAAAGCCTAAAGCTTGGCTGCCTGCCAGTGTGTGCTAAATGTCACTTTTGGCCTCAGTTGGGCCATTCCATTCCAAAACAACAGGAACCAATCCTCCACCTCCCTCCAAAAAACGATCTGTACAAAACCCATACATTGCTGAGGGCTGGACCATCCAGTTTGAGATGTTCAGAGAGTTTACGGTAATGTGTGTACAGCTCAGTCCAATCCCATCCTCAGAGTCAAATGTATGAGTTAACCTTTTGCTCTCACCTCCACCTCCAGCCACCCCCTCCCTCCCTCTCTCTCTCTTGCACACACACACACACACGTAAGGGTTATACCTCTCTAGCCTGCTAGCCAAAAAGCATTTCAACCACTTCTATCAACAACGAACACAGAAACACAAACAAACACACACACACCTATGCCATTATCAATTTGCCTCTCTCCCTAAAGCATCTCAAACTTAACCAGTTCCACTCCGTGCCAAAAAGTTTGATCCCATTAAGAACATTATATTATGGAGCATCTGAGATCACCAATCCTAAGAGAAAAATAGAGGAGCAGAGAAAAGTGTGTGTGCCAGTACCCCACCACAGTGATTGCTTGAGTATTTGCAGATGGGCAGTGGAAGGCTTGCAGCCAGGAGTGGAGGTTCCCCCTGGCATGCCTTGCATATGATTAAATCTGTGATTGCCTTACAATTTACAACCCCCCCCCCCCCCCCCCCCCCCCCCCCTACTGTACTCCACACCACACCGTATAGACCTAACATGTTCGGTTGAGGGTATTTGTGCTATAACCAGGGGTCAGTAAGGAATAGCACACACACTTCAGATTAAGCCGTGTTCCCACTCTCCATTGCCACCACTGGAATAAGGACCTTGCTTATGTCACAGATCCAGGGGGGGGGGGGGGGGGGGGGGCTGCTAAAAGCAGGCAGGCACACTGATGTCACAGTCTGCTCATTCATTCCGCCTTGCTGTTTTTACCAATGGGCTAAATCCACAGAGGCGATTGTTATGCGTGTACCAACTGTTCAAAGATAACTCTGCGGTTATGGGATCAATTAAAACCAGCTTAGGAGGTTGGAGAGGTCGAATTCATGACAGGGGAAAGGGGGTTCCGCATCTATTCATTAAAACTCCCACAATACGCCCCCCTAAGCCGCTGCGCTCGACAATAGATAGACAGAGCCGCACTACCAGCTTTTTACCGTCTAGTCGCTGTAGCCTACTAAGCAGTACCACATTTAATTAAAGACACAGACCTCTCTTTGTTGGCACGGACAGTCGGACAGGTAAAAGCACAGAGAGCCCGAAGCAATGTGGGCTAGCCTACGCTATTTGACCAAACGACTCACCAACAGCAACTATGTAAGAAACACGAAGCAGATAACAATATCACAAATCTTATCAGGCATACTTGGGTTGGCAGCAAACAATGACCGTTATGTGTCCAAAACGCACATTTTGCGCATTTGCCAAAATGTCCCCAAAACATAACTTCAAGAATTACCTGTAATCTAGTAATACAACTAACTATGTCTTTGAGTGGTGAAGTCTAGCCAATTTGTTACGAATTAGAAAAATATTTTCCACGTTGAACTCATGAAGTCGCGAACAGTTGCCTTGTAAAATATACCCACAGTCTGGGCAGACTCGGCTACTGGTTTACACCGCTGTGGCACTTTTCGTTTTGGCGGGCGGGATGGATATAATAGGTGGCTCGAATCAATTTTTTCACTGCGCTTTTAATCTTATAGTGGCAGTTGGTTGATAATATCAGAGTGCATAAAACTCATCCAGGAACTCACGAGCGCACTTACCAGAAATGCATCACCTCAAATACCCTAGCCCTAGTCTACAGGATGCTGGACGGTCACTGTATCCTGATCAATACACTGTGCTCAGGGCGATGATAGTGTCAACGTGTAGGCGACGTGTCAACGAGTTATGTTTGAATAAATTGGCAAGGTAATTATCTAATCAATAAACAGAACCGGATATACAATGGCAACAAATATTGATTAAACTCTTGGTCTCAAAATGTTTAATATTAGCTGTTCGACCATGTCTATTTTTCTTTTTCTAATGTTGCTGGCTCAAACTATCCAAAACTTCTCGCTCTCAACTGTCACATTGGCAAGGATGATTTATGCATATATAGACGACGTTTCACTTACCTCTTTTGTTCCTCCTCCAGCGATTTGACTGCGTTTGACAGCTGCTGTACTCCATACAGTTCAACACGATTAAAGCCAATGAGAAAAGTCGAAACTGCATCTGGACGGCTGGTGTTCCGACTCGAATAAGAAGTGCCAATGGTGTTTGGGATGAATTATCTGGTCCGTGTCCTCCAGTTTCTTGAATGATTCCAATTTGTCACACATTAAACGAGCAGCGACAACATAATATCTCACCACTGAATAATATCATTTTATGAAGTTTACGAAGTTCACCCTTCATTCACAAGTGTCCCTTTGAGTGCTGTAAAAATAAAGATATGGGTTATTGTGATAACAAATGTGACGATATCAACATATATCCAAACATGGGAAGAATACTTGATCTAAGGAGTTTAAGAGGCTAAGCCTATTGTATTTAAATACACTGCAATAATTAAACATTTTTCTGCCCCACGTGTTAATAATTTACTCTCCATTCTCGACAAAAGAGCTTGGCATGAAATGAATGCATAACATTCTAACGCTTCTCAAACAAGCAATAACCTTCCAATATAATGAGCGCAAGAAGCTGCGTTTAACAATGAACACAATATGAAACATACCTGCATATGTGACAGTCTAAATCCACTTCAGAAAGCCACAGTGGATTTGGAGCATACAGCATCCCTCTTGTATGAAAAGTTATTCTGAAGAGAACAGAGGTCCGAGTGATCTCCCTTCTTGAGACGCACGCGAGTTTTATTCCGATAATACCTGTTTCCCCGGTGAAAGCGTGTCCTTATTCACTTCAACAAACTTGTCTACACCATTCAGACGTCCCGTTTTACCTTGGGGTTTAAAGCAAATGATATAAAGCCAGTAGATTCTCCTCTAGATTGTCTGCATCTGCGCTTCGAGCGGAGGTGAAGTGGTAGGCTACTACTGGTCCTGATGCTTGGGTTGCTTTCTCATATAGCTGCTCCTGTCACGTGGAGATCTCTAGATCTGTGGGGCTGCTCAGAATTAGAAGCCCCTTGACCAGAGTGGAGTATTTTTTCTTATTATTTTAGATAATGAAGATGACACATGCTATTTAGCTGCCTAGGTCCTAACTCTACACCGAGGCTCCCTCAGGGTCCTAGTGCAGGAAACAAATACATCGCAGCCGTTTTGATTCTCGTGTGAAATGAGGCACAACACGTGACGTTTGAGTGGGGTATTGTTGTAGGCTATCGCCCCTAGTTTGGAAGTTGAATGACCTATAGGCACTCTCTCTCAAATTCCAAATTAAACTTTACGTTTTTTAAAAGTCGTTTTTCTATGTGGTTTGGAAACGGAGTTTGTTTGGTCGTTCAATTATGAACAATTGACCAATGAGAAGTGGTCTTGCTCGAAATGGGCCTATCACGGACATGTGTGCACCTTTTCTATCACATTTAACACCAACAGGAAATTTATTCTCAACGATAAATCTTGTCGGGAGTAGTACCTGCATGGTTAAACTGTTATTTCCACTATATGACAAATATGTCTATTCATGTCTCAAAAAGCTAGTGAATTGCAGTGCAATTTATTCTCATTTTAGGATTTCGAAGAAAACATAGTTGTATGGCTTTGATTCGAATGTATTTAATGGTCTAATTTTAGTGGATCAATTGGGAAGACAATGATCATCAATGTTTTACCTTCATCATCGTTGCCGTCATTGTCATTTGCTCCCAAGAAACAAGAACGAATGAACTTCAAAAGATGCAAAGGCCTTACTCTGGGAGAATGTCATGTGATTGGACAACTATTTGCTGCACTAATGAATGTTAAACAATCTACCTAATAAATTGACAGAAAACTAAAAACAATTAAGAAACCATTAGCCACTTGCATTACCTCAAAACTAACTGAAATGAATGAAATCAAAAGCGATACCTGAGGATAGGCCTACTAACGGTCCTGAAAAAAAAGACTATAAAAATCCCAGGTTAAGCTTTACTTCAGATGTCCTGATACCCACCGAGGTCCATCCTGTTCTGGTAGAAATAGGCTGTAAATGCTGTACCCCCTTTGACCACTAGGTGTGGCACTTAATCTTTTATTTATTCTAGGAAATTAGTTTGTCGGGCGCTTATCAGGACAACTGTCTGCCACCAGATGGGAAGCAATATTCTACTCAAAATAAACAGACATGAGGTAGTGTTTTAGGAAATGACTGAGGCCCAGGGGTTACAGATTGGTGTAAAGCGTTTGCTACGCTCCATATGTAGTCCTTGTATATAAAGCACGTCTAAACCTTGGATGTTTTCTTCTGAAAAGCCAGAGGTCAATTCAGTCTGACCAGTCAACAAGAAAATGAAGGACAGTAAGGACCGTGAATAAAATATTTTTGCAATGAGTGTTTAAATCACTACCAAAGGCTTTGTAGTGAAAACCATTATTTGTATTTACCAATATCATGCTTGAGTTATATAACATAGCACGATTAAAAATGATTTATTGTAGACAGTGGGAGGAGCTGTGTCATAGGAATACCACCCCACAGAGAAAACCAGAGACCTTCCATGACATTTACAATTTTTACACATTGTCACACTGGTTTTATACAAGACACAGGAGAAAAGGGGAGAGTGTTCGAACCTCAAGCAATAACACAATGCACGTTTTCCATTTCATCACACGCTTGCAAACCTTTTGTGGGAGGAAAACCTCAGACAATATGTAAAAACAAAATCATGGAAGTTTCCCAGCCAAAACCAATAGTGAACTTCTGCCTGTTTATTACTTTATTCTAGTGCAGTGACAGACATTGTGGTCAAAGGGCTGTTTGCGGCAAGTCTGGTATTGGTCTGGACATCCGACTAAAACAACACAGGAGAGTGCACTGGTAAGGTGAATGATAATTAGGGGCTAGGATAACTTAGTTTCATGATGCGTCATGGCGAAGGACCGGTAAACCAATCACTTTATCCTCCCCGCTGGCCTGGTCCAAGGTGACGTCAGTGTTTGAATCGTCTGGCTCCGAGCCCTGAGTGCCATGGAAGCTGGAAGCACCTCTTCCTTTCTCTCCAGAGATGCAGCAGCCTATGGAAGTTTCAGTCTACCAAAGGACCACCAGTCACACACAAGAGTAGTCACCTACCTGAAACCATCTCCCCTTCGAGAACAAGGTAAAGTTGAGCTAAAGGGAAAGAAAGTTACATGAGAACACAGAAGCTGAAGGAAGAGTTGGTGAGAGAAGGGGGGCGCAAGAGGTGTAGAGAGCTAGAGGCACATTAAACTGATTAGTCTGGCTAACGGAGGTTTACGAGTCCCTCATGTCCTCGGAGGGAAAGATGACTGGCAGAGAATTTGACCACTATTAACTGTACATCACCGCTGTCTGCCCCCTCCTCCCACTTCCCCTCCTGTGTGACTGCCATGGTGAACTGGGCCACTAAAACACCATAAAACCCAATAGACTAAACAGTCATTCATCATTACAGCGCATACATGAGCCGTATCACCCAAAACACTATTAACTGTCCCACTCAGTGACTTAAGGCGCACATTAAAACTTCCAAGTATTACCAATGCAAAGTCAGACCACTTAGGCCTCAACCGCCATCTGTAATGTCCAGAAATAAAAGCAGTCATTGGTGAAAATGGTTTTTGCATGTCTGTTTTATTGAATCACTGCTGACTTGAAACAAGAACACATTTTTAAAAAATCCTCTGCTCCTTGAGGGACAAGCAGAAAAAAAAAACAGGATGTTGTTGCTGAATGGGAATGCTGTGTAGAAACAAGAATAAAAACCATTCTCGGTGGTGTCTTGCTAAAAGCCAGTCTCTTGACCTGCCCAGTTGGGTGTCTAGGGAAAAAAAAGTTAGAGAAAAGGGAGGAGAGGTTAAACTACCAGTTGACAGACATACAGTATTTTGTTTGAGTTTTAATGAATTCGGTGTCCACATTACAAATAAATTCTGTGACGAATTAGAAACAGAAATCCCCATGAGTGTATGTAATTGTACACGTGAAGTGGACTTAAAATTGCATGCGTGCCGAACCCCCAACAGCCCATCCAGACGGCAGGCAGTAAATGTATTAGAAGTGATTTGTAGCCCTGAGGATGTAATGACACTGTTGTTTGCGGTCTCTTGTCTAATTACAGAAATCACTTAATGAGGGCCTCTGCTTTTACTGACCAGAGTTATAGCAGCTCTCTTACTGCAAATATTCAAACATTAGGGAGGTGGTAACTGAACACGTCAAAAGATACCTACTCAGAACTGGACAGTTAAAAGGGGGGACATTTAAAGCACACTAAGGCGGCCCCGTCGTGATTAGATAGTTATTATAAATATAATCTGAGAGGGTCGGGGAGGCGGTGGACTGACTCATTTAAAAAGGTTAAGAATCTGTTTAACTTTGGTTTTACAGACATGTCCTTCTCTCCCCAACTTCAAGGAGCACTGCTGGAGTGGGGAGAGGGTTGGGCTCAGGGATGTGTGCGATCATTGAGGATTGCCTTCGTGGAATAGTCTTACATACCACTCATACACAGTCAAGATCAAAACAGACCGAAATTGGTACCCCAAGCCAAACATCTGTGGGGACCTGTACTAAGTGGAGGGAACTCCGTAGTTTGAGTAATGTTCAGTGAGGCTAGTGTGAGAATCAACCTTATTTGCACAGAGGTAGCTGAGTCACAGGGCACAGGCCCTGTTTTACGGCAGCGTTGACATCTACCTTGTCATTAGGCCTATGAAGATCAAAGGGATGATGAAAGTGCCTGCTAGCTCCGTTAAAAACTGCTCTTACTGGCTGATTCCGTGTCAAGTGGAGCGTTTTGTTGAAGCTGGTTCGTCAAAATTCTTCTAGCCATGTTCTCTGAGCTGATCATTTCGACAGGGCTTTGAACTCTGTCACCCACGTAAGACACACAGTCAGCTGGAAAAGGGAATAGGTAGTCTAGTCTTTGACAAGGGATGGGAGGGTGGGTAGTGGTGACAACTCGCTTACCTCGTTCCTGCTGGCATGGGCCATCTTCTTCTCAATGTTCATGGCCAGCATCTGGCTCCTGAAGGACAGGCTCTTTGTCTTCTCAATCACCTGCTGGTACGGCGACACAGCGTTGTTCCCCATCACCACGTGACCCTGGATAAGAACAGGACAGGGCGAGGGGCGCACAGTTAGGCCTAAACACACAGCGGGGAGAGCCAATCACATCTGGTCTCATAGACACCACCGTTTCACCAACCGCCAGCCTCTCGGGACACATTTATGTAAATCTCAGTGCACATCAAGGTAATTCTATGTCATTCCAGACTGAGCAGCTAGGGTATGATTTGCTGATTACAGAGAACTCTGCGCCGTGACGGGTATGCCAAAACATGCAAAACCCAATGTGGAGCTGAACAGAGGAGAACAAGGACATAAAAAGGTTAAGGTATTGTGGTTGCTTACTTCAAACTGTGTTGTATACCCTCCTATTATGATAATGGCAGACAAATCCCATGCCTTGGTATTCTCGTCTAAATCATTCTACAGTTATGCACTTATACGGCATCTTGAGGTACACCGCAGAATAAGCTCCCCGATTAGGAAGGAGATTCTGGAAAATAAACTTGACTAATCAATTGCGTGGGAGCAGAGGTCATTGATTGACGAGGAAGACGCAGGGCGTCAGTCTTACCAGTTTGGAGTCTATCTTGGCATCCAGCCTGGCATTGCGGATAAGGTTGACAATCCATCTCTCCGCCTCCTCGGGGGTCATGTTCAGCTTGTCTGCCAGCATGCTAAGGAGGAGCAGAGGAGAAACAGGGTTTTTAGAAGGTGAGTGGAACAGTACACGTGTTCTCCGATTAAATAGGTGGTAGAGAAGTTCAGTTGCTAATTGTTTAAAGAAAAATGTGGCCTGAGTGTTGTCTATATAGTTCATATACACACGACATCACATTAATCAATTGGGGCGTGGAAAGGTGTACCCCTCTGTCCAATGAGGTCATTTCTGGGCAATAGGGGCCTTTTTGGGCCCCTTTTTGCCCAGGGGCAAAAGTTCAGTACAGCCTCTAATGTACTGAAGCAGACAGTAGAAAAGACCACTCATCCACTCAAGGAAAAAAAGCCAAGATTAACAGTGTACAAAACATGCTCTTTCCATGACAGACTGACCAGGTAAATCCAGGTGAAAGTTATGATCTATAATTGAAGTCACTTGTTAAATCCACTTCAACTCAGTGTAGATTAAGCGGAGGAGGCATGTTTAAGAACCATTTTTAGAATGGTAGCAGGTGCCTATGCACACCGGTTTGAGTATGTCAAGTACTGCAACGCTGCTGGGTTTTTCACACCCAACAGTTTCCTGTGTGCATCAAGAATGTTCCACCACCCAAAGGCCATCCAGACAACTTGACAACTGCGGGAAGCTTTGGAGTCAACATGGGCCAGCATCCCTGTGGAACACTTGACACCTTGTAGAGTCCATGCCCCAATGAATTGAGGCTGTTCTGAGGGCAAAAGGGGGTGCACATGTATATTAGGAAGGCGTTCCTAATGTTTTGTACACTTAGTGTATATGAAAATCCTTTTCAGTGGAGGTCTGATGCCATACCTCTACATTTGCTAGACTACTCAACATGATGAATGGGCTGCATTAGGACCGTAACAAAGCTAACAGGACAACGCTAATACATTACTAAGTCATACACATTCTTAGGCTAAAAGGCATATAAAGTAAAATGCAATGACATGTCAAAGCAACGCGATCAGGGGAACATAGCAAATGGTCTTACGTGAACTAGAAAAGAAGATGTAATGACTCCCCAGGCTAACTCAATTAGGAGTCGGTGGGAATCCCGGCTTCTCTCCCCCAGCCAGCCACTTCACTCTTCGATGTCCTCTCCTGGACACACACTTACATTCTCCCCACCTGGCCCAGAGCCTGCCGTGACAGAGCGGGACCTGCTACTGTCCCCCAAATGAAAGCCAGGTTGCTGCCGGGGTGCTCTTTGATAGAGCGGTGGGACATGGATGTGTCACCGAGGGCGAGAGGGAGGTGGGGGGCGCCTGGCGCTCTTTGAACCAAAGCCTTTTCCAGTGCAGCTGGCCTCCCTTGCGGCTTTGAAAATAACTAAACCCCCTTGATACTACTACCACCACCACCATCTAGACCCACTCTTTCCCACGTTTCCTGCTGGTCCCCGATTTCATATTAGGGGCCTATAAATATACCCATTTCTTCCACCACCACAAGTAGTACAGCTAGTTCATTCTCATCCCACAGCCCAGTCACCTAACACACACCTGGAACACACTCCGCTTCGAATGAACCTCATTAATACGCTCGTTCAACAACAGATACTAGTGTGTGTGTAAAACCGTGAGGACTGTATGAAGTGCACCCCACTAAATATAATTTCATGCTCCATTAATCAAGTTCCTTCTCCCCCACGGAGGAGATCGGAGACAGACCTGTGAGTAAGCCAGATCCTCGCCACCCCAAACCACCTCTCAAGCTATGGGATCAGACCCAGTCCACAATAGTCGCCAATACCAGCAGGCCCGTTTCAACTGTCACTTCCCAAACGCTGACTTCTTTAAGACTTTCTCCCTCGTAAATTCCCATTTGGAAATAACCTCATTTGGGATAATGTTTGCCTTACCTCAAGGCCCGACAGCATAAACACATTCTCGCCGCTCTCTGAATCCAGCTTGGCATCTTCTTTGAAAAACGTAGCAAAACCACGTACAGAGGGGGTTGAAATTACATCAGTGTCTGGAAGGGGCATAAAAAAAAAACAACCAACAGCATTACCTCAGCATAAAGAGGCACTGCCTCGGGGCATTCCAAGTAACAAGAGCGTGATGATCCATCACCACTTTCACCACAGCAGTGTTGAAGGAGGTGGATACCAAACCCCACAGGCTGGAGGAGCACGACCAACCTGTCACTCACACCCAAATAACTAAATCTGCCCCCCCCATGCCTCGGCCGGACAGCCGATTACGGCAAAATGCTGTGGAAAACGAAATTGCACTTACGGCTCATTATGAAGGACCTAACAAGCAGGAAAACTGTCATTTGTCCACTCACGTGAGTTTGGGTTGTGATGGCTAACATGTGTCTGCCATTCAGGAGTGACACAATCAACACTAAGGAGAGACAGGCCGCGCCAGTTGGGGCAAAAAGACTCTGGTGTAGGTCTATAACAAATGTTCATGAAGTGTAAACTCGGCATTGATTGATAATTACAGCAATTTTCACAGCAAAAGCCAATTCATTTAACAGACAATCTGTGTTTAACGAAGTCTAACGGTAGTAGGCGTTATCCAACTTTTAATTCCCTTGTTGAAGACTGTACAAAGCAGTCAGTCAAGAAACAGTGTAGGTGGACAAACAACTCACAGTTAGTGTCTGAACACCCTAGTCCTGACACGCTCCAATTAAATTATCCGTTTCAAAATGTAACCCCAGAGATTTGTGATTGCCGCAGAGGGGTACGGATAGAGTGTTTGTTTGGCAATTCCATCAAGTGGAGGGCACATGTCAGTCAAACCAGACTCAGATCCGAGATCAAGACAAACATGATCCCGTTTCCTCACGGGGAGTTCACCTCGGCCCTAACTCCCTGCAGAATGTGATCTCCCCAGCATACCACAGTAACACGCAGTACCCCAAAAGGCCCAGAGCAGCCCTTGCCTGCACCCAGGACAACTTCAGGGGTTAACAACCTATGTAATTCATAAAGGGAAATCTGGCAATGCTTTCCTGGGGAAGAGCATTCATGGATCATATTTTACAAAGGACTTTGCTTTATCACCTTTATAGACCAGGTCTTAACTTTTCTCTTAACCTGGAACTTCAGAAGATGGGGAAGGGGATATGAATGAAGGGGGGGGGGGGGGGGGGGGGGGGGCAGACCTACAAACTCAACTATAGACATATCCCTTGGCCCTTTAGCCAACTAGACAGCCTACTTGACTGGTTTTGTTTTACACAGCCATAGCCCTGTTCCTTGGGGTGGGGGGCTCACTTTCATTTCAACCTCTTACTCACTCTGGCTTCTCAGCGTTCAATTTCAGGCTGGGGCGACAGACAGACTCCTGTGAGTCTCTCAAACACCCTCACACTCGGGGAGAGAGGTTAGGCGTGGGGGGGGGGGGGGGGGGGGCGGATAACTGTGTTAGAGAGAGAGAAAACTCCCATAGAAGTGCCCCCTTCTTAAAGTGGCTGGGCTCAGACGAATGCATTGTTAAACACTACCATATGATAGCATTAAGAAAATTCGAGCCATTTGGAACGACCCCCGCTTTCGGCTTGTTGGGGTAAAATAGATTTTTCGGGAAAACGGAAAATGACCGTGTGGTCTTTCTAATGACTCAATTGTGAAGTGGAAAGATCTTCCATTTTACATCTAAGTACACAACAATACTACTCCAACTACCAGAGAACTTAAGTGTTAGGAAAACATTTTGAGTGATGGGAAAAGACGTCCACTACCTTTCCATGTGCCACATTTCTTATGTACGTACTGACAAAGTCACTGGACAGTGTACCAATTGGGGTCAATGAAATACGACTGGCTATCAACATTCAAAGAAAGTCAAATATGATAATATTAAGTTTGTGAATCCAAAAAATTAAAACCAAATTGTAAAAACATACCCAAGTCTAGACAAAAGGATATGTGGATGCAATTACGGAGCATAAGATCAAATCGTGGGGTCCCATTTTCACTGCCTCCTTTTTTACATGAGCCTTTCCGCATAAAGTAACTAAATTACCCACACTTCTGGTCTACTTTTGTCCCATGCCGTGGGCTAAAAAAGCAAGCTAAATATCTGTGAAACCTTCATAGCCAACAGCTGTAAAAATGTCCTCATTAAAAACAGGCATCAGATTCATTTGAGTCCATGCTTGGATGCAGAGCGCTTCTGGGTAGCCAACTAATGACATGGAATTTGAGCATTTGTCAAAAATAAACTACGTGTTCTGTCCATCGTCATCGCAACGGCTTTAAATAAACACGGAAATCGCTGACACTGCCGATCGCCGCTGTGTTTGTACCTCAACTCAGCTTGTTACCTCAGCTAACAAAGACCTACAAACAAAGGAGAGAAAAATTAGAAACGTCACAATTCAACTTCCTACTGTTACCACTAACCTTTGTGGTCTTTAACAAGTAAATGTATCCAATTGCAGCAAGTCTGCCAAAAAAAGAGCCGGCACTCCTAATCAATTCCAGACAATCTGGAGATTGACAGAGCCCTATCGTGTTCCATGGTTCAACCTTGACTACAGACTCCCACAGCTCTGTATAACAGGCACTGCAATAATTTCTGTCAAAAGTTACAATTCATTCACCCTTTCCATTCAATGTCCATGACAGCAAATCCCAAATATTCCATTCAAAGTTTGAGTCTAACCATTTTTGCCTTAGTACAGTTACTATGACATCTTTCTAAATGTATTTCCACAAGTACAATTGTTCAGTGTAGACTAATGTGCACCTAATCTGTATAGCTATACATTCGTTATTTTCTAGAATTGATGCACAAGAGGCAGCCAAATCCTTAACTGTGGACCATTATCTTTTCCCCCCTAATGCTCACCACAATTAGCATTGACTAAATGTATTGTTTTGAGGGCTATCCAAGGCAAATTCATTATAGTGGATGTGACAAGGCTTAGGAAGAGAGTGAAAAGAATTACTTCAGAACCCTCAACACCAGCCACACTGACCCAGCACGACTCAGAAGTGGAGCTACGCGGTTCCTCTCCCCTGCATCAGCAGCTGGCAAAATCTGAAGCCATCAAGAACCTGACCTCTCCCTGAGAGAAACTTGTCCCTGGTTTAGTCTCTCACTCAGGTGGTCTTTAAAGTTTAGTGAGCAGAACAACCAGGACGCAGTTAAAGCTCCATTGCCTAATCCCTAAAATGTATATGTGGAGATGTGAGTATTTGACTGGGGAAGGGGGCAATAAACACTTATCTGCGGGGGGCATTCCTGTAATCACTGCACATATCCACCCTCTTCCTGCAGTTGGTCTGCTTAGCAAGCTCATTGGCTGGTGATGACCTTCCTGTGTAAGTCTTTAGCTAGTCTAAGCTGACCACTGTAGTGCATGGTGCACATCTTAGCATTTGGACAGTGATGGCGAATAACGGTCTAGCAAAGACTGATCTCTTGCAATGTTCACCATACTTAAGTCCTGCAGCACCTTTCCTTCCTGTCAGTTCCCCACCTGGTGCTTTATGTCACTCCCTTGGTCTCACCTGATGCTGATGCACTGGTGGATCCTGCAGAAAGTCTCAAAGATGAACAGACGGGCATTCTCAATGAAGTCCTCCAGGCAAGCCACCAGGAAGAAGTCATTCACAAGCACCTGGAAGAGATGGAGGGAAATAAAAGTTAACAGTAACACAAATATTATAGTGAGTATTTGTCTGTGTATGCATTTCTATAAAATACCACTGCAGGGTTTCAGGAAAGTAAAGCAGTTAAATGAGGACAGAGTTAAATGACAGTTAAGCTAATTCGTAAACTCATTACTGCAATCAAGACTGGGTTCTGACTGAGTGGCCCTGGAGAGCCATAAAAGGCCAGCAGCAACAGGTTTCCCCCTTGCAGTCTTTATTTGTGATTGAAGCCCCGATTTAAATTGTGGGAAAACCCAAGTCACTGTCAAATTAAAATGCAGCAGAAATATTTTTTTCTCTTCTCCATACATGCAGAGTAAAGAGGGGTGGGGGTCTTGCTCTAGCCATATTTAAGTTACCAAGCAATTTACTTTGGCAAAAGTCTTAAAAGGAGAAACCCCCATCTGTAAAAAAGTAATCCCAGGCCACTCGGGGTGCTCCAAAATCTACCACAAATTTTTTAATTCAGCTGTCTCCACATGAAAACGGGAAACAAGAATGGAGCCAGCCACTGACTTATCACCGTTCATCTGTGCCCAGGGGTGCAGTGTCAATTGTGCAGTGCGGGAGAAACCAATTTATACACCACCACACTCTCAGGGGTTCTACAGCCACCATAGGGGCAAGAACACCCTCTGCTCAACATTAGAACACATGGGCTAGGGGCACTCCAGGTCTAGCTACACTAACAGACAGGCTACAGAAAAATTGCAAAGTTTACACCGCCATAAAATAGCAGTAAAACAGATCTACTTTAAGTGTTCATGACCCCATTGTTCATTCAAACGTTGCTTCAAAAGGCATACATTCCTTTGTGGTCATTACTGCGTTCCTACTGTCTTGAGTACTAGTTCACATCACAGACCTCTGTCTTCATAAGTTCTCCAAGAACTCAAAACTCTGCCTAAAGCTTAGACAGCTGTTTTCACCTTCCATTTCTGCTTGAAGAAAACCCAATTACATGGCACTATCAGGCAACACCACATTTCAGCTATGACAATGCTTATCTAGGCATGATAAACTTTGAACAGCTAAGTGTCCTAATCACTGTCATCTGGGATTCGGCCCAAGATCCTCAAACACGTTTTGAAAGGGCTAGAAGAGGCCTTTTATGCCTAATCTGATGAGCTAAACTTGCGGTAGGTTCCCCCTCCGCTTTCATCAACATGCAAAAGTCGCCAACATCTGACAGCGATTCCAGCTGGGGGGGAACCTGCTAGGAGAAAAACACAGGCGCCTAATTACATGACAGGGGGCGGATTCAAATAAGACTGGTCTCTCCACTTCAATTTTTAAATCAGTTGCAGTGAAGACAGGGAAGTTGGAAAACGGTACCGATATCTGACTATTACAGCGATCAGTAAATAGTTGGGTATCACCCAGAGTAATGTAGTAATGCACCAAACTGATGCATTACACATGCTCATCCAAATGGAGTGTCTTTTTACCTCTCAACCATCACTCCACAAAATTGACTGATGTTCTTTTTCATGGCGTATGTCTCCGTCTGCAAAACCCCCCTGCCTTTATTGCTTTCAAATGAGGCCAGTTTGTGAAAATGTTTGCAGACCCATCACACTTTATGCACTTAAAAGGTGGAGCGCAGCAGCTTAACTGTTGCACAGCCACCCACCTCGACAGACAGGTGGTCCTGCGTGTGAACGGAGCGCGCTCTGATTAACCCTGTTGGCGTGTACAATCACATATTTGTGATAATTGTTGAGTGGTCCCTGCAGCAAACCATCGCAAAAATGTGATTGGAACAGTAGCAACTGAACATATGATGCCAAAACAGCATTGTCTGAAAAGCATCTAAACAATGTTATGTACTGATGGGAAATAAAGGTCTTCAACCGTATTCCTCAATATCACCTTTTATTGTAAGAAATGCTAACGTCATCATCCAAACATCACACAGAACACTTCCACAGCCAAACTCATTCCATAAACCAGTCTAAATAACAGATTTTTTAAACTACCTAACAGCTAGACTTGTTTAAAATATGCTCAGAGGGGTTACAAGTGAGAAATTAAATAGTTTGAAAACAAGATGCGTGTCAGCTAGCTAACAGCAGCTAAATTCTTCGATGGCAGCCATATTTGTTTACATTTGACAAGCAAAACCTCCCTAATCCCATTCACTGTAAAACGCAAATAAATTGCAGCCAAATATGGCTGTGCCCATTGCATGAAAAACTTAGATTTGTAATATGCTAAAAAGTGGCCAAACTATGTACTTGTTACATTGTATTCAAGAACCGAAGCACATTACTTTTTACCCTTTGACAAATCACAAAGCAAATAGATCACCAAATACAAGCCTACCGCCAAGCCTAACTTTAGCAGGGGGGCAAACAGAAGTTGACGCTAAGTTAAAATTAAACTCCTGGAAAGGGGATCTGAGCTGGCAACCCTGAGGTACCATAGTTACAATCTGATACCGCATCCAAAACAACTGGGAACTTGGAAATCTCCAACTTCTGAGCTCCCCCAGACAACTGGGGACTTGGAATATGTTTTGCAAGAATTGGAATGCATGATTTGTCACCAAAACTTGAAAACATGTGAACACATTAGGCTCCATACATACGGTATGCTACAGTAGAAACGACAAGACGATATACAGAACATAAGGCACTTACTTTGATAGGAAGGTACACATGTCAAGTTATTATTGGAAAGGAAAACAATGAAGGCAATGCATATTACAACCAGAAAAGGTGCCAGGGGGAAGAAAAGTTGGGCCTGGTCTATTTATTTATTTTACCCCTTTTTCCCCCCAATTGGTAGTTACAGTCTTGTCCCATCGCTGCAACTCCCCTACGGACGAAGGTCGAGAGACATGCGTTCTCCGAAACAAGACCCTGCCAAGCCGCACTGCTTTTTGATAAACTGCTAGCTTAGCCAGGAAGCCAGCCACACCAATGTGTAGGAGGAAACACGGTCCCGCTGGCAACAGCGTCATCTTGCAGGCACCCGGACAGCCACAAGAAGTCACTAGAGCGCGACGGGACAAGGAAATCCCGGTCGGCCAAACCCTAGCCTAACTCGGACGAAACTGGGCCAATTGTGTGCCGGCTTATGGGTCTCCCAGTCAAGGACAGCTGTGACAGCATGGGATCGAACCCGGGTCTGTAGTGACTCCTCAAGCGCCGCAGTGCCTTAGACCACTGCGCCACTCGGGAGGCCATGCAACGCCTGTTCTAACTAGAGATGCGCAAAGTCTTCATACTTGATCTGGGGAAACACAGGGGAAGTGCTTGGGCTCGGAGAAATTTGTCTGACTCAGTAAATCCTCAAATTGTGCGCAACAGTGAAATGGGCTACTTCATGTATGAATTCATTTACACACTAATTCAAGCTTCTAGAAAATTATTTGCAATTAAGTTCAACCATAGCCAATAATTAGCGGGCAGCTTGCCTTGGTTTGAAGGCAGCGGGGGTTAACTGTCCTGCTGCATAACAAATCAGTGCATTCTGACAAAAAAAACTCGCACTGGGGCGACCTTTACAGATATTTGGAACTCATGCGCGAAAAAGGTGAAGGCTTTTGTGTGTGCTGGGCCTGCTCTGAGAAGACTGACAGGACACTACTCCCAAGGCAATGCTGCTAAAGCACCTCAAGGAGAACTGGCATCCAACCTGAGTAACAGGGAGCAGCATCTGCTCCAACCACATGAAGTCTCTAAACAAGACCCCAAGCAGGGAAGTCGAGACCAACCTAGAGGGATCTTTAAAAGTGTGCGAGTGTTCAACGAGCTTGGTGATTGAGGGCATGTGTAAAGTCTACGCTGAAATGGGATACAGTTCCAATATCGTTGGTTGTATGTCATTTAGCGATTGCTGCCCCCCCCCCTCCAACCGAGGCATTTGCACAGGAAAGATCTAATTTTTGGAGGCAGTGCTTTGGATAGTCTGTCAGAGCACACGTCAGAGAAAAACTATCAAATAAAAAATGTATCTGTACAAATTAGTTTAGGTATAGGTTCCTCATTCGTTAAGAAACAGACTGGGGGAGCTAGAGGCTCTTTGTATTAGCTTAAAAATAGATAAGATGAAATGGGACCTTCAGTAAAGCGCTGACATGATTTACTTCTGTGAACGAGCCATTTGATCAGGCCAGATGTTTTTCCATTGAGCGTTTATCGTCAAGAAGCAAAGGGGGCAAAATAGGCCAAAGTTGAGCCTTTTATTTCTCTGCCGGTCCAAATTAACAAATCATTTGCGAAATCTCAATTATACCCTTGTATGCAAAGAATGAGGCTGGGAGATTATATTCTCTGAAATCCACGCAGAGCACTACACCAATTAGCACACCTGCTAGGCCTCTAAACCCAATTGCTGTCCAGTGATTTGGTATCCAGAACATGTCCAGCCCCTCTTCAGTAAATGAGCAATCTCCTGGGAATTTACCCTAACTGATTGATGACAAATTCACACAATTATGAACTTCTGACCTATGTTAGGAGTGGATGAAACAAACCACAAGTTGTAAATATGTTCACAGGGACATTTAACACTTACACCTAGGAAATCTTAGTACCAATGTTGTATTACTAGTTCATACTAGTGTTATTCCACAGCATTTTCAATCTGAGTGGTTTAGTTTGACCTAAACTCGACGATTCTGAACTGAGTGATACGTTTGACAGAACTTCTCCCAGAAATTCCCTAAATGGGCAGCTAGCTTCTGATTAAAATAAAACAAATCCTAACATTTCAACATTACCTTTGATGCTTTTTCCTTGTTTGGCCAGAATGTCTAACTCAGTCTCCTCATGCTATGAACAATTATGCCTAAATGTAATATCTTCAAGTGTTAGCATGGACACAGTTGACACAGTCCATTCCCATGCATACAGCTTTTTGTCTACAAACCTGCAACCTTTCTAAAATTGCTTTCACTACAACAGAAGCCTTGTTGGTGCTCCACAACGTACTTCAAATAAAGGTGAAACATTTTGAGCCGAAGGTCTTAAAAATCAGCCATGGTGAACAGATTAAGTAGATCATTTCAACCTTGCCATCCACATGTACTAGAGAAGTAATTCCTCTTGCCGAAGGGTCTTCCCTTGTACCTCACATTATTTTGTAGTACTAATCTACTCTTAATGAGGGGCTTCAATTCAAGTCAAGTCTCTGGCTAGTTCGCACAAACGAAACAGCCTTCCTGTAAAATGTTGGTTTTATGTTTCATAAACTGGAATAAAAGGATTCCAGAAATGTTCCTTACACACAAAAAGCTTCTCAAATTATGAGCACAAATTGGTTTACATCACTGTTAGTGAACATTTCTCTTTTGCTAAAATAATCCATCCAACTGACAGGTGTGGCACATCAAAAAGATGATTAAACAGCTTGATCATTACACAGGTGCACTTTGTCCTGGGGACAATAAAAGGCCACTAAGATGTGCAGTTTTGTCACAACACCACAGATGTCTCAAGTTGAGGGAGCGTGCACTTGGCATGCTGATTGCAGGAATGTCCCCCAAAGCTGGTACCAGAGAATTGAATGTTCATTTCTCTACCTTAAGCCCCCTCCAACGAAATTTTATAGAATTTCCAACCAGCCTCAGAACCGCAGACCACGTGTAACTACGCAAGCCCAGGACCTCCACTTCTGGTTTCTTCACCTGCGGGATCGGCTGAGACCAGACACCCGGACAGCTGATGACACTGAGGATTGTTTCTGTCTGTAATAAAGCCCTTGTGGGGATAAACTAATTCTGATTGGCTTGGCCTGGCTCCCAATTGGGTGGCCTATGCCCTCCCAGGCCCACCCATGTGAAAGCCATAGATAAAAGGGCCTAATGAATGCATTTCAATTTCTTTATATGAACTTTAACTCAGTAAAATCGTTGAAATTGTTGAGTTTATATTTTTGTTCAGTGTGTATGTATGCATGCATGTATATGCGCGCGCACACAGCTTCCAAGTTGAGTTTGTGTCTGGGACACCCCAATACAGTAGATGGCGTTGTGAATGATTGGTGTTATGCATTAGTTTCTGTTGGTCAGAGTTGATTTGTGACAGTATTACTAGCTAGCCAAGCAGCCAACTTTTCTATGACATTTAATAATTTCTTGCAATAAACAAATCAACTTAAGTGACTAGACTTGTTTGGTGTTGTTAAACTAACATGCTGACCACACCACTCGCATCGCGAGCCGTGCAAAATAAAGGTACACATACGTTATTCAATCAAAGTTGGTTGCCAACCGCCATATAAAGTCCAAAGAAGAAGAAGCATTAAGGAGGAGAGATTACTAGAAACAAACTTGGTTTACCCTTTTATCAACATGTGCGTGATGGCACACGAACGAGCGGGTCTGGTCAGCATGTAACTCTTAGAAATTAACTGGATTTGTTAGCTAGCTATACCTAGCGGCAAATAACTAGCTAGCATAAAAGAACGCTAATAATCATTATGGAAACTGTTTGTGTGAACATAAACCAGAGATAGTTCATCTGTGCATACCAATCTGAACCAATGACCTAAGTTCACCATCTACTACAGTCTGCACGAGTGAAGATTTCTGCTAGAAGCAGCAAAGGCAGCAACCACCGGTAACCTTCGCACTATTTAATTTGACCCATCACAAAATGGTGGTTGGCGTTGCCCAGAGAGTCGTTTTTGTACATTTTGAAAAAATGTCTTCACAGTCCACCGCGAGCCAACACCTCTGATGAACAGCTGGCTCGTTATTATTACCTCATTTGTGTCACTGAGAACTAGGCCTAGAAGGACAAAGGCATTGCTGGAAGTAAAGTGCAGCCTTTATTTTTAGCTGATGCACTACAGTTACTTCAATGGTAGTACACATCAAGCCATTACACACCAAAACGGAAATAAATAATCCCAATGGCTGTCTATGACACGCATCTCGAGTGTCTGAACGCCTCTGCATAGACCTTTGCTTATAAAGAGTTTACTGTTAACTACCAGGCTGATGGACAATTACAGGCCATCATAAAAATCTGGCCAGACCAATGAGTCACAGGGTTTCTCAGAGGACTTCTGTATCACCCAAGTGACCTAATGCAACTCTACCATCGGACAATATGTATAAACCCGTGTTTAAAAATACATTTAAAAAAAGCCCAACGCCGTGAGAAAGTGTGAAAGGTCGGCCAATCTTGCATGATCACTAATGGTGTTTACTTCTGTGCTAGCTACATGGGAACGTAGGAAGAGCTGGTTGGCCAATCCAAATCCCTCTGTAAATCAAGGACAATATAGAGAGCGGGACACAGAACAACCATTCCCCCCCCCCCCCAAAAAAAAGTCTGAAAAGGATAAATTACTCAATCTATTGCACATTGATGGGTGGGAGCGTGCAAGGGGGGGGGGGGGGGGGGGGGGGGCAGCTGGGACTTACCGACTCACACTCCCTCAGTTTCTTCTGAGCGCTGTCGAAGTCGAAGTTCACATACAGGCACTCCACAAACTCTGTGATGGGATCTTTGTAGGTGTAGGACTCCTGGAAATGGAAAAGAAGATTTCTAACATTTTGCACATGCCTGTGTGTGCTAGCTTCTTATTTTTCAGCAGTGGACATAGGACATAGCACAGGTTCAACAGGCAAGGCAGCATGCCTCCAACCCATTACTAAAAACAAAAGTCAAATGTGGAGACCCATGGCTAACCAAATAGTAGAATTTACAACGCAGTGAATAAAAGCAGATTCAAAAAGTCCCCTAAACAATTCCAAACCAATGCTAGGGGGGGAAGAGACCCAAGAAGACAGAACAAGCATAGAGCACATGTTTTAGTGATTACACAGAGCCCACCGAGACGGCGCTTATTTAGCTTTCAGAGCCATTGATCTCTGAAGAAGCTACCGATGTTGGGTTTGGGAAGAAATCGGTACTCTACAATCAGACCGTCTGCTGCCATTTATCAAATGTAATGGGTTCAAGACCTCTAGCCAGGACCAGATCTCTGATAGAGTATACTCTATATACTCTAAGAGCAGCATGTTTATCAGCCAAGGCCTTACACTGCTCATAGATGTGTGGATTCTGGCCTTTAATGGGGTTGGTTTAAATGCGGAAGACTTTTCAGTTGAAGGCATTCAGTTGTACAACCCCTTCCCCTAATAGTTGGTGACATCTTGTGTCAAAATGGCCAATCTTACACTGACTAAGGTTGGCTAACATGTTACCGTGATAGAAAATTTGTAGGAAATGTGTTTTGAGAAATTGGGGTAAGGAATGTGTTAAGATGTTTATTTTTTATTTTTATACCTGCTGTATGACCTTGACCAGATCTTTCAGGACCTGCCGCCGCTTGCGAACGTCTTTGTTTGTGATGACAGCAGTGGTCAGGTAACGCAGGATGTGTGGGCACATGGTCTGAATGGCGTTGAGGTACCTGAAATGACAAAACAAAAGGTCATGACAAGAACAAATAATCAGGGGTCTTAAGGACTGGAGGAACTACATGGCAACAAAAAGAAAAGCGAGTTGATATTTATGGAGGTGAAGGCTATACGAAGTTGATAAACTGTGTTGGTGTATGCATAGGTTGAAGGGCATAAAGGTCTATTTTTGGTACGCAAGTAACTAAGCAATTAGGCCCATGGCATTTAGGACTTCTGACCTTATCAACCAAACAGATATGTGCGTTGTAATAGCACATTCTCTGCATGACATAAGTTCAAGCACTCCTTTTCATTACCCCCTGTATAAGCAGAGGGGAGGAAAGGAAACCCTGGCCTCGGCAGTAGACACAGATCACCGAGCAGGGGACCTGCCCAGTAGCTGAAACCCTATCATTCAGGGCCTTGTTTTTCAGCCACAGGTTAACTTGCTACGGGCTGAGCACGAGAGAGGGCCTTGTTAGAAGCCAATTAGAACCCTAGACAACATTCTTACTCTGCAGACAGTGTTGCAAGTCCTTTCCCCACACGCTTCCGTAAAAAAACGTGCACACATACAACCCCATTCCTTGTCAAAAGGAGTGTTCGACTTGAGTTATTTGTATAACTTCTCTTCATCCTTATCTGAACAGCTATCATTGACCCCCCCCCCATTCAATCCACCGACCAAATTACATTTCTAAATAGGAAGTGGGGTTTCCCTGCCACTTCCGGCTCCTTCAGCTCTGATAGATTAGGACGGAGAAACATGTTTTTCAGAGCAAGGAGGGAACACCGCAGACGACGGTTTAATTAGTTGAAACAATTACAGGGACTAGTGGGCCTGCGGCACTTGTGATGTTGGGGTCTAAAATCAGCAGTGAGCAGGCGGGCTAGGCGGTGAGCAATCATCCACCTGGTTGGAGAAGCCCCCTTTCCTCTCCTTTTGTAGTCGTCGGACTTAGTGGCAGACCACAACACTCCATGCTCTGTTCCCGATGAACATACGCCTACTCTCTCTCCAGGGGGTCTCCAAAAGCAAGCAATACCAGACCTGCCAACCCTGTCCAACTTTTTAGAGTACCAGACGCGCGCGGCAAATTGGGAGATTCAACTTGTGTGCCGAATTGGGCCCCCAGCAAGCTAGTGCGCGCAGTTGGAGTCTGATCGCAATTATAGAATTGTACCAACTCAAGTCTATAAAAAGGTTGGAATACTTTGACAGCATTCCATTTACACATATGGTAAAAGTCACCAACAAGATCTAATTAGCAGTGCATACATTTCAAATTTTCAAAATGGATAAAATCTCAAATCTAGTGCAAAGGCATTTCAGAAGCATTTCCTATATAGAAAATACCTGACACTCATTCTTCATCGCGCAGTCTTCTAAACTCCCGACTCCATTTAATGCCAAGATATATTTATTTTTGATAATACTTTTGTCATGCTTTTTGTGACGTGGATACTAATTACAGTGCATCAGGTTGCGTGATCCTCGTAGTGTTACGTGGAAAATACAACTAACGAGACGCAGAATTTAAAGTATCACACTCGCACAAATGCGACCAGTTATTTTTCGTATTTGCAGTTCATTTATTTCACTAGCAAATGCAAGTGAACTGCTGGCACTTTAGAGCCCACTGAACGTCCATCTTATGTTATCTAACGTTAGCTTGAAACAATTAGGGTTTACCTTTCCACAACACACGGAGTTGAAAAGGGATGTGTTTACCTACAGCTGACAGTCGAAAAAGTCCGCATCACAACAGGAACGAGGTAGCTACGTCGAATATTAATCTACATTTCCGTTGACACAAACTCGGTACATGTCTGTGTGTTGCAGCTCGAGAACCGGGATGTTAGATTTTTTATTATATATGCATTTTGCGTACCAACTACGATATTCTCTGTCCATGTACGAGATCCAAGTTAAAAGTATACAGAAATGAGTAGGGCCTGCTTTTTATATATATCATTTTTTAATTAAATTATTATTTATCAGTCCCTACTCATTTCTGCGTACTTTTAACTTGGATCTCGTACATGGACAGAGAATTGCGTAGTTGGTACGTAAAATGCGTGCATGTTGGCAGGTCTTCAAACCTGCACGAGTCATGCAGTCATATCTGGGACTAGCCGCGAGGAAAAAAAGAAATGCAACATTCACCATACCCCACTTAAGGGACCTAACCATTTTGGAGTTTGAGGCAACAACAACGCTGTACTGGTTGCAGAGGACGCCTCAAAAGAATTAGAGTTTCAAAATCAAAACGATTTCAACCCAGTGCGTGTGAGTGAGCGTGAATAACGAGGAGAGAGACAGGATAGGAGGGTGGAGATGAGGGGTAGAGGGAGAGATTTCATTGACCATCTGCGAATGATAGAACAATGTAAACCAACTGCGAGTGCTTGGATAACATTACTAAAGTATTAATTTCCCCCCTTTGCACCTACATCATAGATCACCGCATGACAATATTCTCACCATGAGTGCTCTTGAACTCAGTAGAGGTTTTCAATAACACAAACTAGGAAGGCCTGATGCAACTTTTGCTGACTGTGGGTAACAGAGGTCAAACATTAAACTAAGGCCTAGCCACTGGTCAACAACTTTGGCCAAAGGAAGTAATGGTCAAGGGGTGAGGGAATGAGGCCAAGCCTCACTGTGGAATTAAGTGGTTTCTTGACTGAAATTGCAACGCACACATAACTCCCTCAAGTTCATCCAAACAGATGTTTGTGTGAGCTTTTCATTACTAATTATTGGGCAGCCTTTCCGTAATTAAATTTAAAAACTAAGTAAAACTCAGAGAACCAGACATCCCTATCTGCTATGTTGTGGTGGCATGTCATACCTTCAGTTGACTACAATCATTGGTTCAATTACACAAACCAGCAATCAGAATGGGGGGGATGCATTATAATAGTTTGTGTGTAAATTTTACGCAGTGCAGAGTTTTTCCGATCTGCAATACACATGGACTAACTTGCAGCTTCGAGAGTAAATAGACCACACAAAAACAAACGGACTGAAACCACTTAAAAAAATACCCCAAGTAGGTTTTTGAAGAGGCCCCCTTCCCAAAGTTAAGAGTAAATGGCTTCCTTTTCAAAATCAAGTTAGTCTAATAAAAACCGAGTCTACTTTCTCCACAGTTAGCAGGACCTGACCCAGGCGGCTGCCAGCTGAACCACTTTTGGTCTCTCCTGGGCCAGCAGCAAACCCTGGGGCCCAAGGTTCAGTCCTCTACTGTGCCTCTTCTTTAGGGATAATTTCCTTCCATTCTCCCCACCAAGGATGAAAGCAGGCCACATTTTAACAATCACCTCTTGGGTCACTCAAGGGTTTAGTGTGGATCAGTGAAGACACTGCGCCTCAGACTGTAGAGATGGCAGCTTCTACAGGGCAATATGTTAAGGAGGGTTCGTCATCAGGTCTAAATAAGCCAAGTGTTTTACAGAACTCCAGTGTGTCAGAGATGAAAATACTTACTGCGGCTGATACAGGAAGAGCTCAATGATGTTGTCTCTGCCTTTGGGGTGGTTAAAGAAGACGAATAGGGACCAATGGATCAGCCAGGTCCTCTGCTGAAGAGACTGGAGAGGGGAGCTCACCGACTGGACAGGAGAGAGTTGTCATTATTTACTAGTTCTGATTGAGGTGACAATACAGTATACTGTAAGACAATTAAAAAGTTCAGAGTGAGGTCTCAGTTCCCTTTCAAACGTTTTCCTTCCAAGCCAGAGCCCACACCCCTGCGTCCTTCCCAGCTATCCATCCAATAAAAATTAAAAAAAACAACATAAATCCACATAACTGCTCCATTTGCAGATCCTCTGGAGTCAGGACTGAAAGGGGGTGGGGCATCAAGCCGCAAGAGCGCTTTGCTGAAACCCGAAGCGGTCAGTAAGGATAAATCTACGTAAGGGAATCAAATTGCAGTGTCAAATTCTGAGAAGTGGGGCATTTACGTTGTTATCGATAGTCTCCCTCAGGCGGGTGAGGTCTTCCATCGCAGCCTCCCAGTTCTGCATCAGGATCTCAGAGGCCAGCTTCCCCCACAGTGAGTTCAGGGCATTCCTGTCTGTGGCCGGGACCTGGGAAAAGACATGTCATACTTGTTAAAACATGAAACACAGCATCACCTCACACAGCAGCAGAACTCAACCCACCTGCAAAATGACCAGGCACTGGCATATCTAATCCTGATAAATGCCTCAGTGTACAAACCGTGTGCTCGCACACACGCACGCTGAGAGACAGTCATTGGCCATTGCCACCGCCACTTGGCTTCGGCAAGCAAAACTGTTTGGTGGAGTTACTTCTCTTATTTATACTGGATAAACTGATTAAATTATGTCATCCTGAGGGAATTGGACTTGACAGAAAGAGAAATGAATCATGAAAGAATGTTTAGCTTTTTATAAAAACCTAATTTGCTGCACTTTGTGATACTGCAACCGCTGCATTGCAGATGTTCTGCGATCCTTTCAGATTACCACCGTAACTAGGAGCACATTTGAAGCATATGTGAGCTTCTCCGTACAATGTGCTAAAACATTGTTACTGTTATTTACTTAATGCTGCAACTCTTGAAAAATGTGCAGGGTGGCACACGGCCTTGGGAAGACACACACATTACTAAAGACGGACCTAGGGCATTTCAGCTTTGGCCCTACTCTAGTCAAGAAAGGAATATCTCATTTAAATTTAGCTCTGCCTAGTTCAAGCTACCACCTTGGTCCCCGAGGTTGTGACGTTTCTGGGGCAGGGTCAGCAGGTCAAAGGTTAGCTTGTCTGTGACATCTCCATACCACAATTACATGGGACAGATTCTATCTAAAAGGAAATGGTTGAAGAAACATTGAGCTCACAACTCTGGGTTCAGATATTACTCCCTTAAAATAACTAAATTGGATATTTAAATTAGCAGTTGCAATTGGAGAGAACATTGAAGATATACACGCAAAATGAGAGTAGAGGGCACAACTAGCATCTTTGAGGGGAAACCCCATCGCTGTTCCTCAGACCTCCGGTCAATCCTCTCTTGCCTTCAGCCCCTCTGAATGGACTTTAATGAAGTGTGTATGGTGCTACTACTTCTGGTGGTGGTTTTGCGCAACATCTGATAACTTTGATCAACAAGGCTACAAGGAGAAGCATGCAGTAGAGGCAGAGTTATCAAAATGTCTATCACTTGGAGTTCACCAACAACAGAGGTCCTGCTCCAGCCACAGAAACCTTGATGCACTGTGACCAGTAACAGCCTGGATTTCTCAACACCATCTGGGAGGTGTTCATAATTTACGCCAAGCCAGGGTAATCCGTCTAGATAAATGAGTGTTTGGATGCTTAATTTGATGGAAAAGGGCATCAAAGACAAATCTGCTAATGCCCTTAGGAAATTGGCGATCAAGCTTTTCAAAAACAGTCCTAACCAGGTAAAATGCTTTTCCAAAGTCTATGCCTGGTACATTGCCAGGACACGTCATTTCGGTTTGCTGTACAAACTGCATGTCTTGAGAAATGTTTCAATAACTTCTACAGCTTTTCAAGCATGGTAAAATATAATTGTGATAATCTCCGACCATTAACACAAAAGGAAAACCTCCCGTTGAATCATGCTAGCTATAAAGTCTTATTACAACTCTTCCATTATCACAGGCTAAACGCATTGATATATGAAATGATGCTAACAAGAACCAGTTGAGGGGATAGCCATCCTCAAAGTCACAAGATCCCTGTTAATTTGTTTTTACCTTTAACTAGGTAAGTCAGTTAAGAACAAATTCTTATTTACAATGACCGCCTACACCGGCCAAACCTGGACCAATTGTGCGCCACCCTAAGGCGGCTTAATCAAAGCTAGGCCTCCACCCTATGGCTCATGGGAACCGCTGGCCCACAGTAACTTATGATAAACACCAAACGCAGTCAGTGACAAGAGTCAACCAGGAAGTGAGGGCGGGTGCCTGCTGTAAAGCCACAGTAACCTAGACGCAACCCACCACACCCCCTTCTTTCCGACAGCAGAGTGGACTGTGAGACAAATGATCCATGGGTGGAAAAGGAAACCAGCTGGAATCTCTTAGTGATTGAGAAAAACAGATCAAGATAAAGGATTAATACATATTTATATTACATACAACAGATAGGTGCAATTAAGTGTTGTTTTACAAGGTCAGACATCAGCGCCCCTGGAGCAAATGATGGTGTCTTGCTCAAGGGCAAACAGATTTTCACCTTGTCGGGTCGCGTATTAGAACGAGCAACCTTCCAGTTAGCAGCCCATCGCTCTAACCGCTAGGTTACCTGCTAGGCTACATGAAGACTTTATTAGGCTACACAGTAACTTTTAAATGAACTGCTACATAAAAAGGGTGACCGGTGGAAAAGAATACTGGTAGGAAAAAACAAGTGGGGAAAGTCAGCGGCAAGGTAGTCTTCCAGAGTAAAACACACGAAGAGGAGCAGAAGGCCATTCATCCACTCACAACAGTGGAGTTCTTTGATCATAAAACAAAACCTGGGACTGCTTTAAATTACTTTTTTTGATGTATATTTTTTAAATAAATGAGACCTCATAAGAAAGATTAAGCATTATAACTTAGGAGAAAAGCCAGCCACGGTGACAATTTAAAGGTTGTCGTTTCATCTAAAAAAATAAAATAAGAGGTTTGTTGTTTTTTCTGCCTTGGAAGTCCCTGCCTGCTAGGTTTAGCCAATCTCCATGTCATTATGGCAGCTTTCTACACACTGCCTGGCATTCACTAGTGGCCACGCAACAATAGTTTCAATACCAGGGTTTTTCCAGCAGTTACCTAGTTTCCATTTGTTGGCGAAAAGGGACACATTTTCACCGACTGACCAGCAACAATAAATTTACTGTGCTGAAGAGCCGTCGGGACACTCAATCTTTATTCGCAACATCCAATACCTACATTCACTGATGCTATGAATAAGTTGCTCTTTTCGCGCTACGCCACACTAACAGAACCCGAGGCCTGGATTTTGCAAGCCTGGCTTCCTCTGTTTAATTGACTGGCTTTCCCACGTTTGATGGGTAGAGCCTCACCTCTACCTTACGGGGGCAGTCTGAGAAAATGGGAGGTCCACAACAATAGAGGGGGAATAGCGGGGCAGGTATGAAGTATAAAGACAGACATTTAGGCGTAAAATTATTATTTTTTAATATAAAAAAATGAGCCTTCGGATTGCCAAGAGGAGGCAGCGGCTATCTGGTAACAGTAACTGCCCGAAATGTAAAATGAGGGGCTAATGATTTGAGGAGTAAATTCAAAACTGGAAAATAATCTACATAATTTAGACTGAGCTAAAAACCATAAACAACTGTGCGAAGAGGGAGCGCATCAATTGCATGCTTTTGATGTGGGGGGGGGTGGGGGGTTGCTCATGTTTAATCAAGAGCCGCCATCATCTGGTCTTCAATGTCTCTCGCTAGCATACTTAAATGTGAGTGCGTCACATAGAATCAATCAAATAAAATTTAAAAAAGAGCCCAACTGCTTTGGGTTAAGAGGCTGTTTACAGAGATTAGGGCTCGTTGCTCAGAGTCTCTGCTAAGCCTGTTTTTCAGGAGAGGACACCAGCATCACCAACGTGCATGACTAGTCACAGACATCTTCACGACAGAGGGAGAGTATCAAATGTCAATTAAAAATGGGAAACCTAAGTTGGTTGTAATATTTGTCATTCTGATGAACATGTAAAGTGTTGATTTTATTATTTGCATTCTTTCGAGACTGGCTTTGGCACAGGTCTTTGCTATACCCCAGAGCTCAGATGAGGACATATGCGACCCAAAAAATGAAACTATTGAATAAGACTTGGAATACACTGGTTGTGCTTGTTTGGTTGGAGGAATTACAGGACACTGATAGTAGAGATGAAATGGTAAACCCTGGCTTTGGAGTAACAATGGTGAAATCTACCACCAAAAACGTAGGCGAGTTTGAGCATCAAATTTGCAAACAGCGTCACAAAAAAAACAGGCTTCTGAAAGGGGAAACACAAGGTAATAGTAGTGATGGTGCCTGGTCAGCGTGACCATAAAAATATAAAAACATACACCTCAGATTAAAAGCACCAACACTGGGTCTGGTGGTACCTACAGTAGAAATTAACCTCATTGGCCAACATCTTATTTTAGTTTGGAAATTAGGTTTGACGCCAAGGCTTTCTGAAGAACATTAGGTGACTTAACTTGTTAAAGTCAACGATAGCACAAAAGGTCAGCCGAGCATTCAGACCTAGAGTAGCCCTTACAAGCCACTGGTCCTGGAGAGAAACTAACAAAGGCAGCACTGAAGATCTGGTGGCACCTTCCACTGAGGTCACAGGCTGTCCATTCCCAGGACTTATCTAGTGTTACACCACTATTGTGACACAAAACACTCCTCTGGCCTCCCCTCTCAGTCAGGTAACCACCTCTCTTGGCCTAAGAGGTTCCCAACTCTACACAGCAGTGCACACAGTCCTACTGCACCTTGCCCATTCTCTGTGTAGTTCATCTTTCACTGATTTCTGAGGGCAGCGGGAGAGAAGCCACAAACACCAGCGCAACGATCCCTTTGTTTAGAGGAAATAAGATGTACGCATGTGTAATGAGAATACTGCCAGTACTTTCAGTGAACTGTAATTACCATCCGCCCCTACCCTCATTGGTATTATCTGATTTCCAAAGCATTTCACTGCTGGTGAAAATGATTTAATCCCTCCTCCATGCACACTCATATGTTAGCCAAAACAACAAAAAATGGAAATACTGTGTATAGCCAAACAGGTTGAGAAACACAATGGAATTAGCTGCAAAACATTAAAAACCAGCAATGTTATCAGTTAACCGAAAATACATTTGACCGGTCAAGCGCAGTCTATAGGTTAATTTGCATAATCTAGTGGAATTAAATTGGCACCGCATATAAAGTATAGTTAGAGAGGAATATTACCTCGCAGCTCCTCAAACAGCTGGTTGCCGCTTGAAGGGAAATTCAGACATTTGCATTTAGAATTCTACATTAGAGTGAAAACAGAGTTGAGTCACTTAAACAGCATCGTATTTTCTGTTGGTCACGTCATTTTACTGTTTGGAACGAATTAACCGGGGTTAGTTAGTAGGCAAAAATATACATCCCTAATTCAAACAAGACAGGCTATACATTTACAAAGTCCACTCATTTAGGCCTAAATGGTAGGCTAGTTCTTTGTTTAGTAAACCTGTTCTCTCAGTCAGTCGATTCTTTATTTGAGTGCGCCTATTGTACGTATGCATGTATGTACGTATGCATGTATGTACACACTTTTCGAAGCACTCGGAAGCCTGACAAGGAGCTATCTGGCTTCAAATCAATAAGTCGTCCACTGCAGCCCGCCCAGCGAGAGGACAAAAGAAAGATTATGAAGTCTGCTGCTGAACACTTGGCACATTAAAAAAAAAAAAAAAAGAAATCCTACCCTTGTCCTTGAACGTCAGCTCATCCTAATACTGAAGACGTGTGGAGAATTGAATGAGGGAATGACGGCAGCTTTTCACATGCAATTAACTGAGGGTGTTCTCTCTTCCACGTGCTAGCCCTTTGAAAAATGGAACAACCCTGGACAAAACAACCGAGCAGTGAAGTAGGAAATTCAATTTTTCATAAAACGCGTTGAGCCAAAAAAAGTATACATCAATGGAGACATTGTCTAATTCCAAAAATGCAATGTTAAGTGGATGTATACTGCTCATAATTTATGGCGTTTGACACGGTCCACTGCTGGGGGGGGGGGGAATCACATGTGATTAATGCACAAAATGGGAGTCGTTCCGGAGAAACTATTACTTCTTAATGAAGCTTCAATCACCGTCTCTTTGTCCTTAAAGAGCTTGCTAATATAAAGCACTGCCCAATAGTGTCCATTTGTCAGTGGTCCAGTTTTTATTCCAAAAACTACTGATGAAGTTAAGGGTACAAATATGTAATATCACAATTTAAAAAATGTCTCGAGATCTATTAACTTGCTGTGAACATCTAGTATCCAAGGTCGCCAGTTTGATATTTCATAAGAGTACACTGAAATGAGGGGTACTAGACTTACCAGGACACGGAAGAAGTAGAGGTACTCGGCAGCCCCAGAGTAGTTTCCACACTCGTACTGGAACTTGGCATATCTGTACAAAGTGTCCAGGTACTCCTGACGGAACTGGAAGAGAAAAGGGCTGATCAATGGTTTCGTCCGATAACTATTCAGAGCATAGACACCAGCAATTATTTATTTGCTGACCATATTGTCAGCTTTCTCACAGGCCTCATGTAAGATTATAGTCCAAGATGAGAGCCATGGTGTTATATCCAGTCAATGCCAGACCACCCCACTGGGAACAGAGTGGCTAAACTAAGGAGGGCAATTCTAGAATCATGTTCGATTTCAAAGCCTATTCTGTTTGATTACCATCACTAATCATTGGGGTCAGCATGTAGCCTAGCAGTTCATATCTGTATTTATTATGGATCCCCATTAGCTGCTGCCTAGAACATTTACACAAGTGGGAGGGTTGCTGGTTCGAATCCCTGCTCAGACAGTAAAATATGGTGCAGAGTGCGCGGTCAACCAGAGGTTTGCTGGTAACATCCTAGATACTGTTATCTGCTGTCGTGCACTTTAGCAATTTCAGTGTGTAATTGTGTGTACAAGGAGCTCCATGTCAACATCCCATACGGAATGTCACATTACCACATGTAGGCCTATTTACTTTTGTCATCTGTGGCTATTTGGGAAAAGCCTTCAACAACCGACCTGAGCCCTATACTACGGATAAGGTATGAGGAGTCAACTTTGGTCAAGTCGGAGTTCAACTTGAGATAACTGGTACCAAAGTGGCTAACCTTTTAGCCAAGAAAAATTTCTATGAGTACAAATCCTTCAGGACTAACCTACTCTGGGGCAGGCTAACTCAGAGCCAACTCCATTTATCCTGAATCTAGTGTGAGCCACTAATTGAGGACCAATGAAATCAGATACCCTCGCAGAGTCATCATCCCCATCATTTTAGGAAGACAACAGATTAAATATTTAATGAATAAATGCTTTGTCAAAATTATATGAACTAACTAAGTAAAATATTTTAAAATGTTGTTTATATTTATGTTGAGTACACACAACTGTAGCAATGAAAAATGAGCATTGGGTGGTGGGGGCAGGGGAACAGTACGTTGGGGAATGTCCATAGGGGCACAGCAGGTGGGAGAGAGAAGTGAAAATAAAATGAAAAAAATAAATAAAAATATTTACGCCGTAACAATGATAAATGTCCATTAGGTGGGTGGGGGCCGGGTACATGTTCATGGGGGGGGGGGGGGGGTAGAATATCTCTGAACGGTACACTCCTGCTAACTCAGGACATATCACAGCGCGCTGACGTCAGTTTGGGAACCGAGGCCAGTCTCAGATGCAGTGTGGCTTTGACAGGCAGTGGTTGCGAGCCGCTGCGAAGCGGAGGGAGACCGCCCTTTCCCACAGCTGAGTGGCCTTCGCGCTGCTGAGGTGCATTGAGGACAGAGTGCAGGTCAGCGGGATGCCAGGGTGGGAGGATTCTGAGTGGGGGGGGTTAACGCCAAATATAGACACCCAGCATTTTTGCGGGTAGACCAATGTGTCTAGAGCTGTTCTGTATATTCTTAACAATTCACCACAGACTGTAAAATGTCCACAGATTTTTCTGCAAGCTGTAAAGCTCTTACATTTTTTATATTTTTTTTAAGTTACAGTTTTGGGAAGTCGTTACATGTCTCCCTGCTTGGGCCTTCCCGCCCCCCCCTTCCCTAAATAGCGGGTTCACACAGGAGTCATGAGAAATGCAGTTTAGAAGTGAAACGTCAGCAAAGCGGTCCAAACTTACGCTGTGTTTCTCCGCCAGATAGTTAAAAAGGGCCTGTCCATCCCTGAAAGAAAAATAATTTCAGTTAGTGGCCTTGTTTCATTAGAGTTGGCTGATGCAGGTTGGGTGTTTTGAGCCCCATTCAGGTGTACTTTTTCAATTTCTGGACTGTAGCAGGTCTAGAGTTCAGGGCAAATCAAGGGCCTTTCATTTCATGAACTGCACCTTTGTACTTCAAGAGTCTGACAGGGAAGCAAAAGTACTTTTATTTTGTGTGAACATTCACAGGCTGTTTAAAACATTCATCTTCAACACTGACACCATTAAACTCATGGTCCAACAACATTTAGGGGGAAGCTCAATCTGACTTTACAAAACTGGAATTGCAGCCTTAGATTATGACTCCAAATAAATATGGTTTTATATGCCATAAACTGAGTCGCCTTTCATGTCTACATAGGGGAGGCATCAAAAACACACACTACATGACCATAATTATGTGGAAACATGCTCAACAAACATCTCATTCCAAAATCACAGGCATATAGGAGTTGGTCCCCCATTTGCTCCTATAACAGCCTCCACAGTTCTGGGAAGGCTTTCCACTTAAATGTTCAGCCACAAGAGCATTAGTGAGGTCGGGCACTGATGTTGGGTAATTAGGCCTGTCACGCAGTTGACGTTCCAATTCATCCCAAAGGTGTTCGATGGGGTTGAAGTCAGTGCGCTGAGCAGGCCAGTTAAGTTCTTCCACACTGAACTAGACAAACCATTTCTGTATGGACCTCATTTTTTCCACAGGCGCATTGTCATGCTGAAACAGGAAAGGGCCTTCCCCAAACTTGGAAGCACAGAATCTTCTAGAATGTCAGTATGCTGTAGAGTTAAGGTCTCCCTTCACTGAAACTAAGGGGCCTAGCCCGAACCATGTAAAACAGCCCCAGACCATTATTCCTCCTCCACCAAACTTGAAAGTTGGCACTAGAGGTCGACCGATTAATCGGAATGGACAATTAATTAGGGACGATTTCAAGTTTCCATAACAATCGGATATCTGTATTTTTGGACACCATTTTCTTTCTTTTTTTACACCTTTATTTAACTAGGCAAGTCAGTTAAGAACACATTCTTACTTTCAATGACGGCCTAGGAACAGTGGGTTAACTGCCTGTTCAGGGGCAGAACGACAGATTTTTACCTTGTCAGCTCCGGGATTCAATCTTGCAACCTTAAAGTTAACTAGTTCAACGCTCTTACCACCTGCCTCTCATTGCACTCCACGAGGAGCCTGTCCGTTACACGAATGCAGTAAGAAGCCATGGTAAGTTGCTAGCTAGTATTAAACTTCTTATAAAAAACAATCATAATCACTAGTTAACTACACATGGTTGATGATATTACTAGTTTATCTAGCGTGTCCTGCATTGCATTTAATCGATGCAACGCAGGGGGATGATTTAACAAAAGCGCATATGCGAAAAAAGCACAATCGTTGCACGACTGTACCTAACCATAAACACCAGTGCCTTTCTTAAAACCAATACAAGTATATATTTTTAAACCTGCATATTTAGCTAAAAGAAATCCAGGTTAGCAGGCAATATTAACCAGGTGAAATTGTGTCACTTCTCTTGCGTTCTTTTCACACAGAGTCAGGGTATATGCAACAGTTTGGGCAGCCTGGCTCATTGTGAACTAATTTGCCAGAATTACGTAATTATGACATAACATTGAAGGTTGTGCAATGTAACAGCAATATTTAGACTTATGGATGCCATCCGTTAGATAAAATACCGAACAGTTCTGTATTTCATTGAAATAAACGTTTTGTTTTCGAAATGATTGTTTCCGGATTCGACCATATTAATGACCAAAATGCTCGTGTTTCTGTGTTGTTATAAGTAAGTCTATGATTTGATATTTGATAGAGCAGTCTGAGCGATGGTAGGCAGCAGCACGCTCGTAAGCATTCATTCAAACAGCACTTTCGTGCGTTTTGCCATCAGCTCTTCCCTGTGCTTCAAGCATTGCGCTGTTTATGACTTCAAGCCTATCAACTCCCGAGATTAGGCTGGTGTAACTGATGTGAAATGGCTAGCTAGTTAGCGTGGTGCGCGCTAATAGCGTTTCAATCGTCACTTGCTCTGAGACTTGGAGTAGTTGTTCCCCTTGCTCTGCATGGGTAACGCTGCTTTGAGGGTGGCTGTTGTCGATGTGTTCCTGGTTCGAGCCCAGGTAGGGGCGAGGAGAGGGACGGAAGCTATACTCTTACACTGGCAATACTAAAGTGCCTATAAGAACATCCAATAGTCTAAGGTATATGAAATACAAATGGTAGAGAGAAATAGTCCTATAAATACTATAACTACAACCTAAAACCTCTTACCTTGGAATATTGATTGCTCATGTTAAAAGGAACCACCAGCTTTCATATGTTCTCATGTTCTGAGCAAGGAACTTAAACATTAGCTTTTTTACATGGCACATATTGCACTTTCACTTTTCTCCAACTCTTTCTTTTTGCATTATTTAAACCAAATTGAACATGTTTCATTATTTATTTGAGGCTAGGCTTTATTTATGTAGTATATTAAGTTAAAATAAGTGTTCATTCAGTATTGTTGTAATTGTCATTATTACAAATAGTTTAGTAATAGTTTTTATATATATTTTTTTTTAATTGTCCGATTAATCGGTATTGGCTTTTTTTGGTCCTCCAATAATCGGTAGCGGCGTTGAAAAATCATAATCCGTCGACCTCTAGTTGGCACTACGCAGTCGGGCAGGCAGTGTTCTCCTGGCATCCGCCAAACCCTGATTTGTCCATCGAACTGCTTAATGGTGAAGCGCGATTCATCACTCCAGAGGACGCATTACCACTGCTCCGGAGTCCAATGGTGGCGAGCTTTACACCACTCCAAGCGATGCTAGGCATTGCTCTTGGTGATCTTAGGCTTGTGTGCGGCTGCTCGGACATGGAAACCCCTCACGAAAAGTTATTGTACTGACTTCCGAGGCAGTTTGGAACTCGGTAATGAGTGTTGCAACCGTGGACCGATAATTTTTACGCACTACACGTTTCAGCACTTGGCAGTCCTGTTCTGTGAGCCCTACCACTTCGTGGCTGAGCAGTTGTTGCTCCTAGACATTTCCACTTCACAATAACAGCACTTAGTTGACCAGGGCAGCTGTAGCAGTGCAGAAATTTAACTTCCTTGTTGGAAAGGTGTCATCCTATGATGGTGCCACGTTGAAAGTCAGAGCTCTTCAGTAAGGCCAGTCTACTGCCAATGTTTGTCTATGGAGATTACATGGCTGTGCGTTTGATTTTATACGCCTGTCAGCAAAGGGTAGGGTGAAATAGCCTAACCCAGTAATTTGAAGGGGTGCCCAGATAGATATATGTATACACCCCCCCCCCCCCCCCCACGGAAAGTACTCAGACCCCTTGACACAATTTGTTTCATTACAGCCTTATTCTTAAATATGCCATCATAAAGCGAAAACAGGGTTACTTTTTTGCAAAAGTAATTTTTAAAAATAGCTTATTTACATAAGTATTCAGACCCTTTGCTAGGAGACTCGTAATTGAGCTCAGGTGCATCCTGTTTCCATTGATCATCCTTGAGATGTTCCTACAACTTGGAGTCTACCTGTGGTATATTCAATTGATTGGCATGATTTGGAAAGGCACACACCTGTCTATATAATGTCCCACAGTTCACGTCAGAGCAAAAACCAAGCCATGAGGTCGAAGGAAATGTCCGTAGAGCTCCGAGACAGGATTGTGTCGAGGCACAAATCCGGGGAAGGGTACCAAAAAATGTCTGCAACACTGAAGATTCACAAGAACAGTGTCCTCCATTAGGGATGTACCGTTATGACATTTTTTAGTCGATACCAATATCCAGTATTTTCCGTGCCCAAAAACAATAACGATCTTTAACATTTTTTGCAGCCTTTTAAGCATTCTAGTACAGTTAAATAGTTCACACACACAGCGGTCAAAGGCACTGCATTTCAGTGCAAGTGGTGTCACTACAGTCCCTGGTTCGAATCTAGCAAGTATCACATCCGGCCGTGATTGGGAGTCCCATAGGGCAGCGCACAATTGGCCCAGCGTCGTCCGGGTTTGGCCATCATTGTAAATAAGAATATGTTCTTAACTGACTTGCCTAGTTAAATGTTACACGCCAAAAAGTTATTTTGTTGGCATTTACATGACCCATTACCAGTAAAACATAATCAAAACCCATTTCTTTCACTGACTGTTTCGTTGTTCAGTCATTTCATTCTCAGCCAGGATTTCATCATACATGTCAAACAGTAAAGTTTCAGCTCTGTCTGTCCGTGGCCTCTCTTCCTCGGTGTGCACTGTCCCCGTGTCAGTTTCCATCTTGTCCAGCTGTGTATGTAACAATTCACATAAACCCTGTGTCTGCATCGAAGTAGTGGTCCTTGTACATAGCATTGAGCATGGTGGTGACAGTAAAGAGGCTCAGAGAGAATGACACCGAATCACTTGTTCACAGCCTCGAGTACTTTCCCAAGTTAACCCCACAGTCTGTCTGCATTTATGTTGAGCAGGCATTTCAATGCCATGACAGGGTATCACGTCGGCTGCAGACGCAGTTGATTAGCTTATTTCGAGTCAGTTGTACAAACGGCGCTTGGAGTGTGTTCATGTTTCAAACAAGTTCTCAAATGCCATTGAAAATGGCAGCAGCAGGATGAGAACCCCACACATTCTTGAGCATGCAATACGGCTTTCCTCAGTATGAAATCTCATCGACCCACCCACTGTCCGACTCAGCATGCTCATGGTGCTGACGTCGCTGGTCCAAATGTCAGTCGTGAAGCTAATAGCAGTGACACCCATAGCAAGTAGCTCATGGATGAGTTTCAACAATACTGTGTGACTCCGGTAAGGGAACAGCTGAAAAATAGCGCCAACTTGGTAATGTGCACCGGTGCTCGACCAGATGGCGAAAACCATAATCCACAACAGAACGGTTGAAGGTCAAGGGCAAAGAATACCATTATCTTGGCATTAACGGATTTTGTCTTGGAGTTGTCGCACTGAAATTTTCTTGATCTTTCAAATGACTGCTCGACCTGAACTTGTTTAGTTGTTGGAAGTGTGCGCTTAGTATTTTTCTGCTTTTGTTCTATGTAGCACTGTATTTATTGTGGCGTCATTACATCTACCCGTAGGTACATTTATTTATATATGTACGCATGTCAGCTTTGACATCAGTTTTGCATGTCGGCATTAAACTAGCCATCGGGCCGATGTTGGCATTTTTAGCTAATATCGTCCGATTCCGATATGCTCACCGATATATGCATCCTTAGCCTCCATCATTCTTAAATTATAGAAGTTTGGAAGCACCAAGACTCTTCCTAGAGCTGGCTGCCCAGTCAAACTGAGCAATCGAGGTAGAAGAGCCTTGGTCAGGGAAGTGACCAAGAACCCGATGGTCATTCTGACAGAACTCTAGCATTCCTCTGTGCAGATTATATATGTGCAGATTATATATATATATAAATGTTTGGCTTGTTAATACATTATCTGGCTGCATGATGAAACTAATTATGATTTAGAAAAAGTTGCATTAAAAGGTATGAGCTCTACCTCGTTTTTTGTGTAGGCGCTACACACTTCCATCAGTCTCTCATTCATAATTTGACAAGCACTTAATGCCTCGAATTTCCCGACTGCAACCCTCGTAGTCGTAATGCCCCCCCAAAAAATGTTATGCCTTTTGTAGCCATTGTGGCTTCGGGGTGAATATAATAATTATAATCCCCTTCTCCCTGCTTGCGCCTAAGAACCTCATGTATCTCTGTCACTGATTGGGTCTTTCTCACAGGATACAAGTGAAAACAGACATCGGTGACGTAACTGAACGCGTCCTTACCCAATCCCGAGGCACATATTGAAGATATTGGAAGAACTGTCCACATTTACTTTGTCAGCCAACAAGATGAGTAGACCTAACAAACAGCAAAAGCACTAGCCGATGTCAATCTACTATCCCCATGGTACAAAAGTTGACCTATTCTATGCTGGGACAGTTGTGGGATGCGACAGAGCCAAAATGAATACAACCCCTAGCATCCCAAAAAACTAACTTTTATTCAAACGCAAGGAGGCTGACGCAACAGATCAGAATGTTTAGCTTAAAATGCTAATAAAACTATTAGGCTATTGTTTCACATTATTAAGCACAGCAATGCACACTGCAGTAGGCGATGAGCGCTAATGTTCCATTAACACCATTACCAAAAATGACATCAAATGCAATTATGCATGTAATGCTTTTATTATAAAAAAGGTGCATTTATGGTCAAAATGATCTTCCCCAAACTTCCAACTCACATGCCGGATATGTATGCTAGTTAGGCTCTACGCCTGTTGTAAAGCGGATTAATGTGCTTAATTTTAATTAGTTATTTGGCCACCAACTCCTTAAAAACATGAGGTGTGCGGCTGATTTGAAAAAGTCCAACAAAAAAGTATGCATTGTTTGTTGCCTTCTAGAGGGGCAATAGAGCGCTGAGTACCAGTCAATTAGCAAGTTTGGTAGGCTACTAATGACCATCAGCAGCATCAGAGCTTGGAGAAGCGTAATTACTGTGACTAAGCGGTCACATGGAATTTGACTGCCTTCATGACCGCCGGTGTGGTGGTAATATGGTCACCTTAACAGCCCTAGTCTTCACCAAGACCTACCCCAGGTTCTCACATCCACAACTGCCTTGCAAGCCACAGTCCCCACAGGAACAGCAAGAAACCCCACATATCCAAATGTAAAGATCTACATTGTGCCTTGAAAACCCTTTAAAAAGAGACACAGAATTGCATCACTAGCACCAACTTCGGGACCAAAAAGAGCAAAGAAGCAATGGAAATTGACAAACTCAAGATCCATAGAATTGTTTAATTTCCTTAACCTATCATCAGAAACAAGGCAATAATCCAGAAAGTGAATGTCAGAATTTGGCTAGGCCTAAACTATATTGGATTTGCTTCCTGGAGATATTAAGTTGAGGGCAGGCCTCCTATTAAGCATGTTGGCAAACAGTGCACCTAAGACAGTCTCTCTCCAACACAAATCATTATCTCTACATCACACAGTTCTATCCCAAGTGATAGGACTAGGAGATCTAAATATTGAACCCGTCTGCAATTTCCAGTCAGGGATGTTCCGCTAGATAAATCCAAAATCATATCAAAAACACACTACCGCATCCAGAGTAACTCTAGCAGATATATGCGCGGGACGCTAAAGTGGCTTGCCCTTTTGGTGTAGTTAAGAGTTTTTTGGTGACCCGGGACAATTCTTGTATTGTTTTACAAATCCAATGGTATCAAAACGAATCTGAAGAGAAAATAGCCGTAACTGCACTACAAAAAGTTTGAAGTTACATTCACAAGGCTTCAAACTCCCATTACAATGGTCAGTATAAGATGCTTGCTTTGATAAACAAACATGTCTCAAAACCAAACCTTTAATAAAGAATTCACGATTGGCAAGTGGATGAAAAGTGTCCTTTGATGAACTGAACTCACTCCTGCCAAGAAACCAAGTAAAGAATGAGGACTTGAGTTTAACCAAACTATTTTAATCACGGCAAAGTCAGCGCCATCCTTAACATTCACTGCAGCATCGTGTATCGGTCTCCTCGTCTGCGTTTGCCGAGTTCGTAAGATGTAACCCTAAATCCACTCTAGGGAAATTGATCCAAAATGTAGGCATATATATTTTTGGGATTACCATCTCAATTTAACTTGAACTTCATTCATTAAGCCTGCAAAGTCAGAATCTTACACCAGACAGCAAGACCACTACTCTGGGAAATCATGAATTGCAAAAAAAAACAGCATTGTCAATGATGGGCCATCTATAAAATGCAAACAACTCCTAAACCATCCATCGGTTAAATGGTGGGACAGGAGGTTCTAACTCACCTGGTTGACTGCATCTGTTTTGTGGTCTCTGGGTCCTCAAACATCTTCACAATGGGCTCCGTCTCACCCTGCAGCTGCTTCAGCTGAGCCACCACAGTGATCCTCTTCTCCTTTAGGGCTTCACAAGGACAGAGAGAAACCATTAGAGGCTTTGACCAAGGCAATACCCAGGAGAATACCATTACATGCAACACTAAAGATTTGTGTCTGTTTATACTAGTTTTTGGAACAGTGAAGATTGTATTAAGCGTGACTAAAATGTGAGGGGGATGGTGTGCAATCAGTTTCACCGCCATCTTGTGATTTATTGATGAAACAGTGTAAACACTGAACCATGCATAATCCTTATCACTGTAAAGGTTTCTTTAACAAAAATGTTAGGAGGTAGACTACGCAATGTGCAGTCTTCTTACTGGCGGGGATCTCTTTCTCAGGGAAGAGGTTTTTGTGAACATCCATGGCGAAGTCCACCATGTTGGTCTCGCTAAGGAGATCCAATTTTCCATGAAGCAGTTCCTTCTCATTGTAGATCTGAAAGTGGCAATAGTTCAAAAGGGGGAAATGGGGTTATTTTTGGAATATACAGTTTCAAATTCTTAACTTTGCCTACCCAGTTTAGGAGAACTGCTGACAATGACAGGGTTCAGGAACTAATCCGACTAACAAAGTTAGAAAACGTGTTTAGCTGTAATGGATGCCTGGTTGTTAAAAAGGCACCCACCATAGGGCAACACCACCCTCATTTTGATGCAATCCCTGCCTTAGAGGGTCAATGCTTGTTTTGGTTAAAAGCTACCGGTACATATTCACAAATTGGAGCTGGGAAAGAACGCTGTGGTGATTTCCACGTGGTGTGGAGAAACATTAACAAATAGAGAACTGACAACTGTTAGAGTAGCTAGCTAGCATGCTAACCTTAGCTAGACATCGTGCTAATCTTATCTAGCTAGCTAACATTATTGGTTGCTCGTTTATTTTTTTAACTACACTGTATTCAAAAGATTAACCAGCTGGCTAGGCTGAAAACTTGGCCACAGATGGAAACCAGCATCTTTGACTTCACCATCAATTGTTATTCTCTTGGCCTCTTCCATAAGAGACATGCATTTTTTTTTTTACATTATACTGCACACGGTGCAACCTTCGGTAGGTAGGTTGCGGTACCAATCAAAGCATGTCGTGAAGCAATACTTTAGTGGTCAAAAACATTCATCTTGGGGCAACCTGGGGAGCAGGGTTGTAAAATGCAATCATATCATGCATTTATAAAATGGTCATATATATGTTTGAGGAATACACACCAGCAAAAAAACATGGATAATTTACCCAACAAGTATACACCCCTTATTTTAAGGGGTGTACACCCCTTATTGCTCCATGGCTAAGGCAGCCAAGTGTATGCTACTTCAAAAAGCATTTTGCTCAGTTGCAACTTGAAGAGTAAGAACTTGAAGGTGTTTCTGATTAATAAAAACAAATGCCATGCTGGTGGGTGGTAACATTCAAATAAAACCAAGGACCAGAAAATTAACATGGACTGAAAAATTAGCACAGCATATCATATGAGAAACACAGAAAAAAAATCCTACGTCCCCACTTCGGATTTCCCACTTCAAGCCCAAATACATCATACTTTGACTAAAAACGATGACTTAATTTTAAGAGCTGTCCACACCAAGGACCATAATTATATTATTTTTTGTTATAATTCAAATGAACAGGAGAGTTTACACTACAACTACAAAAAAGTTGAGAACAATAATGAGAGCTATCGTTTGGATCCACTTTCAGAGCGATTTTTCCCCTTTCCCTCCAACGATAAAACAATGACAACCAATCAAAAACGTTTTCTATATATTTTTTTTATATTTCACCTTTATTTAACCAGGTAAGCTAGCTGAGAACAAGTTCTCATTTACAACTGCGACCAGGCCAAGATAAAGCATAAAATTCAAGCGTTCTTGGTTCTAGCTGCACGAGGGTGCCCGGAGAGGAGATAAGGCAGAGCGCACCGTAAGCTTTCCTGAATAACTGAGCATGTGTGAGCATATTTGTGGCCACATTAATTATAGACAACTTGGGAGACTGAGCCTCGACAAACAGAAGGCCATATTTTCCAATGATAACCCCATCTGTTAACGCCGATACATCCTGACAAAATACACATTATGACTGTCCTGCTAATATGCCTTTCTGGACCTGGTAAACTCTCAAGACCCCCCCCCCTCCAGCCTCTCAGCTACAGCTAATCCCTTAGCTCTTAGAGTCACAGGAAAAGCTAGACTACAATAGCTTGTTGTAGACTTAATTTTAGCATTTTATTTACTATTACTAGCCTATCTAGCAGTGATTCCAGCTTGCTCTTGCTTGCTGAATGTATAATAGGAGAGTTTGAAAGGGGAGAGGGAGTGAGTGAGGGCCTGCTGATGTACCTTTTTGGAACTTAGAGATAATTTGGGATTTTGGCTGGTGAACACCATTGCTATGTCTCGGTGTCCCGTATGAAGGAAGCATGCTAACAGATAGTGCAATGACTGGCAGTCTATGGGTAACGCCAGTTTGAAATTGCGCTAGCAACTTCATTCAAACTGCACACAGACACCTAAAAATGATATCCATGAGTTCATCTGACTCTGGGGAAGTAGAATCAGGCCTAGGCTGTAAGCAGTTATTTAATCATTAAGCATTCAAAACAGTATGTTTGAGTGGTTATTCAAATTATCCCAAATCACCGCAGTTTACAGCCCTAGACAATTGTGCATTCTCTTGATCATAATAATACATTCCACTGAGTTGTTGTAGCCTAGGTAGAATAATTGTATTTTCTAAAAACGTAGGCCTAATTAATAGTGGAGCTTTTAGTGTCCGGGACTGCAGAGCGTAGATCTGCCATTTCCTAGTCGGTTAACTTGTTTTTCTTGCACTTTGACAGGTAAATATTTATAAACAACTATTTATTTAGCTAATGAAAGGCCTAATATCTAGCTTCTTACTTCAGCTACACATCTCTTCCAGCTGTTTCCATGCGCAATAGGCTATTCAAGCCTCTTCGCTATTCCACTTCACGTGAAAGCTCAGGAAATGCCATAGGATATACATTTTTTTTTTTTATTGTTTATACTAAGCCGAACAGACTTTCCCTTGAGTGAAGGAGGCTTGCCCTTGCTAAATGTAAAATAGTCCTAGGCCAAATGAATTGTCGCATAGGTCAGACATGAGCACAGAGAAAAAGGGCCAAACAAATTGACAGTCATTCGAAAAATGGAATTCACTTGCAAACCACGCTTGAGTGACAAAACTGTTTTTTTTCCCTTCTCATTATTAAATTTAAATATGAGTTTCTATATAACATGTACATTGAAGTATTATGTGCAGTTGTTACTATGAACACACCCTGAAGCACTGAAAGGTCTTGTGTTAACACCTTATTAATAGGCCTAGGCAGGTGTCCTGCAGAATGATAAATGATCCGCTGGTAGGCTGGACACATTAAATTTTTAACAATTATTTTTTCTGATAAAAACTAGTTTATTGCATCTACTGTGGAGCCCCGTTTCATTATTACCTTATGTCCCAGCTGCTTGCCATAGTTTTGAAGTAATCACAAAAAAAAACAGGCCTTATTTTTGGGCATTTTTCACCCTGCCAGCTCCTATTAGTTCTATTGAGCACCAACTCCCCTTCCGAACGTTCTATTCCCAGCCTATTGTTCTACGTCACAATGCCTGCTTTGCCATGTTTGGTAATGAGAAAGTCATTTTTTCCCTACTTCCTCATTGTGATTGTTGTCTCTACCTTCTTGCCCTTTGTGCTGTTGTCTGTGCCCAATAACGTTTGTATCATATATTGTGCTGCTACCATGTTGAGTCATGTGTTGCTGCCTTGCTAGGTTGTCTCAGGTCTCTATGTAGTGTTGTCGCTTTTGTCGTGATGCGTTTTGTCCTATATTTATAATACCACCCCCATCCCAGCAGGATGCCTTTTGCAGGCCGTCATTGTAAATAAGAATATTTTCTTAACTGACTTGCCTAGTTAAATAAAAGTCAAATAAAGAACGCAGACATAAGCACACTTGGCACAATCGAGGTGCGGATGTTTAAAGGAGCGCCAAGTCTAGGTCCAATAGGCTTCTAAACAGCTTCTACCCCAAAGCCATAAGACATCTACATCTAGTCAAATGGCTACCCAGACCATTTGAAGTGCACCCCCCCTCTTTACACCACTGCTACGCTCTGTTATTATTGATGCATAGTCACTTTAATAGCTCTACCTACATGTACATACTACCTCAAATAACCGGTGCCCCCCACACATTGCCTCTGTATCAGTACCCCCGTGTATATAGTCTCGCTATTGTTATTTCACTGCTGCTCTTTAATTATTTGTTAATTTTATCTCTTATTCTTGTCTGTATTTTTTAAAACTGCATTGTTGGTTATGGGCTCGTAAGTAAGCATTTCACTGTAAGGTCTACTACACCTGTTGTATTTGGCACATGTGACTAATAACATTTGATGTTTACCTTGTACAGAAGTTATTATTTTTCAGTTTAGTCCTAAAAACAGATTGTGGTCAAATAAAAAGGGATCCGTTTAGGCAAAATGGAATTATAAACGTCACTCCAGTCAAAACATACTCAGCGAACATTCATTTGCTATGAACTCGCGAAATTGTTCCAGCTTAGCCAACGTTCTTTGCCCATTTTTCAGCCTAGGGTGAATTTTGACTCGTTCTATTGTCCAACCTACTGCTGATGTGGATGCTCGCCAAGGTTTATAGCTATGTATAATTTATAGTTCTTGGTGTGAATGGCCCTTTATTGACTTCAATCGTTGTGCAACGTCAAGGGTAAGCTCTGGGCATCGTGAATTTCTGTTATTGCCTTGTGGTGACGTTATTTTAAGGCATATCTAGTGTTTATAGTTAACTAGTCAACGCATTAGCTAGCTGAAAAGGACACCAACGTTAGTTAAATACATTCTCGAGACGAGGATCTAGCTAACGTAAACTCACCCCTTTCCATACAAATGTGCGCAACAGCAACATTCATACGACGCTACAAAGAAAACTAATGGGACTGTAGGGACTGTGTTGACTTCAAAATCTGGGGTGTGAACTTCGTTTCTATTCAAGCGTTGATCGACATGGTAATGGCTCTATAGTATTGGAGAAAAGTTGAAAAAACGGACCCTCCGTTACATCGTGACGTGTCATGTCGTAACGTACAGCACGCATAAAGCAACCATTTCTGTCTTACAACCTCTTTCCACCTGGTGTAGCACTTCTCTCATCCTTTAAAAACAAGAAATGGACAGTGACGGGGGTAAGGGGGGATACCTAGTCATTTTTTGCATCATCCTTGCATGCTGTCATCATTCTCAAAGCCGCTGTTTACTTCTAAGATCACTTTAGCCACGCCCTAAAAACTTAATTCAAATTCGACACAAACCTTCAAATAGGTATGTAATGACGCATTATATAAACTCTTTATAGTGTTTTATTTACATTTTAGAGGCGATAAGGTGATAAGTTGGACAGATCGAGTGAAAAAAATGAATTTTCCCACACAACCTCTCCTTCTCACTATCAGTCATTAGTTTCGCTTCCCCACCCGCCATTTTTTTTTTAAAAGACCCTACGGAGCTCATTGCCTTGTTGAATTATGCAGAAACGGGCAGCGTGGAGTTCATGTTATTGATTCTGTTGGAAAGGGGAGAAATTGTGCTTTACAATGGTATTGACATTACAGTTGATCTGGAAGTATTACGTTTTTGGGAAGCTAAAATAATGTCAATTGTACGGACCAAGGCGATGTACAAAAGTGAGTGAGTTTACGTTAGCATCTAGGAGTCATGTAACCAAGATCTGCATATAACGTTATATCAATGTTGAAAAGTAAAAGCTCAATAGATGTAGCAAATGTTTGTTCACTAGACTAGCCAGATAACGTGAACTAGTTTAATTTAAGACGCAGTAGCCGACAGTAACCGGTTAACGTTTGGTAACTAACTTACTGTTAGCCTAGGTTTTAAAATAAAGTTAGCTAACGTTAGTTGTTTACTTAACGTGCTGTAGTTAACGCTATGCCATACGTTAATATAAATCAAACTGACACCAACATAGCGTTTACTAAATCACATATATAGCTAGCTAACAGAAGAAACATATGCTAGTTAGCAAGCTCGCTCGTCTGTGCTGCTGGACCTGAAACAGCGCGAGGCCCCAATTCATGGGCGACTCTTTCACGCACGTGGAATTTACATTATTTACACACTTCTACCGAAAATCAAGTTATGTACAACCTAACATAACACACGCATTTACCTCTTTGACAGAAAGGAATTCCAGCAAAGGAAAGACGAGATGTCTGTCCAAAAAATGGGCAATTTTGGTGGTTAGGTCGTACTCCGCCATTTTCACTGCGAGAGAGGAGGAAGTAGACGCGAGAACGTGTTACGTAAAATGACCAATCAGCGTCACTTTCAGCATCAGTACATGCACGGATTGGCCATATTGATACAAATTATACTATTTTAATGAGCATAACGACGATTATGACCATGTGTAGTTATACTGTACATTATCTGACCTGGCTGTTCCAACAAAGCGAATTGGAGCATATTGTAGCATTCAAGATTAATTGTAGCGTTCAAGATTCATATTCAAGAAGTTGTTTTTTTCTTAGACAGTTTTGTAGACAAGATAAAACAAAGAGTGGATTGAGTAGCCTTCAACTAATAAAACAAATGTCCAACACTGATAAAGTACCTTGTGGGTAGGTGCAAACACTGTCTCACAACTTTCAAGTCCTAATTTAGTTTATTTATTTGTAATTGTTCCTGATAATGGCATGTGCATGAAGGCATTTTCTTCTAATTAGACCTTGCAATTAGAGTATTATTAAGTTATCCCTTTGGCAACCAATTTGTTAATATTGTTTTACTTTTGTTGTGAGTGTACAACTCCTTCTCCTGTGACTCACAGGGCTGTCTCATGAAGATATTTTATAAAGTGGTGTGCACTACGTGCACGCTCATATGGAAATGTGTATTCATCTTTTCTCCTGCATAGGCCCACTCAAAACAAAGCATGACTATGTAGTAAACCTTTCAAGACTACCATAATTGCACTGTAGTGTTGATACCAATGAAACATTTAATTTATGAAGAGGGAGTTCTTTGCCAAGTGAACTTGTTGAAATTGAAAACATTGAGCCTCCCCAGAACCCACCAATATTTCTCCAACAGAGACGTATCTAATAGAGTTCACCAAGCTCAAAGACTGTGACTCTTCACAAGGAAATTAAGCACATGGGAAAACACAGAGATTTAAATAATCATAGACATGATTAAATAATAATAATAAGGCAAATTAAACATTTTAGTTTTCTGCCTGTCTAAAAAGTTATTAGTTGTCTTGACTAGCCTTCAAAAGCAAACCAGATTTGATTTGATTAGAAAAGCAAACCCTTTTTCCCTCACTTCAGCAGATGCCTCATAAAGATGCCCATGTGTTGGCCATACCTAGCAGTGAAGAGCCAATATCAGATACTAAAGGGCACATCTCTAATAGGTTCCACTACTACCTTGTTTGCTTGACAACCACATGGCACTGTCCTATAGCCCCAAACAATTGCCCCCTTGTTACTAGGAAGCTCTCTCGCTCTCTCTCTCTCTGCCCTCCGACTGCAGGTAGAAATTAGTCATAAACAGACATCACTCACCATGGCCAATGCTGTTTCATTGAGGCTTCAGACACAGCCAGCCCTGGCTTAAAGTCAGTACTCTTTAAAACTCGAAGAAGAAGAAGAAAAAAAAATTATGTAAAACACCAGCACTGCTCCTTTGTGTCCTCTGCCCATGAGTTTTCAGTAAGGCTTCTTTTTTTTTTGTTCAGTATCTTTCAGATCTTTTAATTGTATTGTTAATGTTATTGTTTTTGCGCTAATTTCACAAATGTCCCTGTAATTTGATCTCTAGATGCTCGCTAGTTTGTTATTTTGTTCAGGGAGTGATTTAAACCTTTAATTTCCTTCAACATTTTATGTTGAGCTCTCACAATCATCAGTAACTGACACACTGATCATTTTGCATTATTTTGGCCAATGGTAAACTATATTTACCCAGCCAGTTCTGAGGTGGATAAAATATTTGCCAAAGAATAGATCCATCTTTCAAAAAGACAAACATGCCTCCATTTGGCAGCCACGCGCCTCCATTTGGCTCACGTACTTGTAGGCCTAGCAGTGGCTTCACTCTGAAAATTCCTTTTTTTGTTTTATGATATAGCCTAACCTTTTTTAGGATTTGGATCACCACTGACTGAACAGCGTTCCTTTTGTGAAAATGGCACCAAATTATTTTTGCTTCCTGCTTTGACAAATTCTGCCTATTCACTTATTTGCCAGTTTTACTACTTGGGAGTCCGTCCATGAAAATGCCTGTGAAATTATTATTCATGGCTTATTATGAATAAATTACCATCTATTACTAAGTGCCTTGGTTTTACTCAGAAGAAAAGCACTGTTTAGTCTTTTATATTTTTTATGTTAAGATTTGTCTTCCTCAGTTTTTTTAATCGTAAGATATAGATATTAAGATATTTTGCCAAGTGAAAGTGTAAATATTATGACAACCAACCCTGATACGATTGGTGCTTCCCTTCCAACTTTGACAGCAGATTATATATTTGACCTATTTTGTTAATAACATACCCAACAAAACACACCATGGTACCGAAATGTACAAATTAATCTGGAGAAGGCAAAACCTAACATTTGCAAACAACAGCCAATAAATATGTTTCAACCATAGGTTAAATACCACAAGCTAAATTATAATTTACAAAGAATCTTGTGTGTGAAAGAGTGATTCAAACACAATTTTTTTGTTGTTTTCTCTTATTTCAACCAGCCTCTGTTTTTAATGAAGGCGCCCTGGGGAGTATGTTGGAAAAATCAAAGCAAGGGAATACTCTCTCCTCTTAAGATGGCATCAGTTTTCTGTTGAAGGGATTTATTTTTTCAGAAGCTATTTACATTTCCCCATAGTAGAACACTAAGGGGATACTGTGCTGGATTTGAATTATGTGGCATTGTAATAAGCCTGTGTGTAGCTGGTGTAGAGGAGTGAGGCACAGGACAGCAGATATGAGTAATACATGTAATTTACTCAAGAAATCAAAGAGACAACACAAATAATCTAGTCCACAATAACAGACCGTATTACATACAAACAATCACTCACAAACAACCATGGAGGAACAGAGGGTTAAATAATGAACAAGTAATTGGGGGATTGAAACCAGGTGTGTAAAACAAAGACAAAACAAATGGAAAATGAAAAGTGGATCGGCGATGGCTAGAAGGCCGGTGACGTCGACCGCCGAACGCCGCCCGAACAAGGAGAGGGACCGACTCCGGCGGAAGTCGTGACAGGCATGCAAATTTTATTTGATAAAAGTCATCACACAAACTACACAATTTACCCCAAATAAACATCTATCAGGTTTCAGAGTCACACTAAAAGCTGTGATCACCTTCCCTTGCTGGATCCTTTCAGCGGGTTATTTCCCTACTCTGAAAAGCAGAATTAGGCCTATGTGTTTTACAGTGAATCATACCCAATTGTGGCTTGGTGGAAGTTTTAGGAAACTGTGAGAGCTAAGGTGATTAACACATCGAGGTTCCAACTAGAGGGAAACACTTACACAGCAAATAGGGGACCTGCCCGCGTTAGTCATTTGAGGTTACTGAACCGGAGCCTTTCTTGGACCTGAACACTGCTCTGAGGTCTATAGACTTCAGGGCAGACCACATTTTGAATGTTGTTCTTTTATAGGGCTACTGTACTTTACTAATGCGCTGAGTGAGCTCAAAGCTCACAGCCCATGCTCATGTGTGCACAGTTGACATACAAAGATATATGCCCTCACTGGTGGGCTGGCTGCGACAAAGGTTTAACGTGCTATACTGCCCAAAACTAAGGTGGTCTTGCCTATCATATTGGAATCTTCTTGAATGTTGTGTTTACTCACTGTGTATGAAAATGGGTGGTAACGTGACTGCGGAAGGCAGAACTATTTTCAATAGTAGCCCTAGTAGTACCGGATGTTGCTACTTTTTTTTACTACTTCTTCTGTCTGGAAAATTTTATGCGGATTCCTCAGAATGTACTTGTGAATGCAGAATGCACGCCTACGCACTCTGCCCCTTTTTGACACTGAGAGGTGTTAGCATACATAAACGTGCACACACAATTATTTACCCCTAATTTATTATATTTTGTTCTCTCATGAGATGGGTTCCAGTCTGGACCGTCCAGAATTGGAGGGCCTAGTCCAAGTTCTTGACAGACTAGAATAGAAACTGGAACCTTGGTGCCAGACTCTGGAGACCGCACCAGGAGGTTGGGGTCAACCCAAAGCAGACCTTTCCAGCTGGAGGGCCTGACACCACACTCTCTGTCTGTGTATTGCAAGGCCCCGCTGCATGCGCCTCAGTTCAGCTTGTAGCTGTGGGGAGTTATTGTTGAAGCACAAAGTTGAACCTCCCCCTCCCCCATTGTTCTGCATCACACTCAATCTCTGTGGGGGAGGCAGGGTGGTCTCCAAATTAGCGATGGCGGCTGGGCTATATTTCTGACTGTACCTTAGTCTAGTCGAACACTGCTAAGGTGTTTCTCGGTCAACCAAGCCATGTAGGAAAGGCAAAAACACATAACTAATGAGGAGATCCCAGCAAGACACAGAAATATCACACATCCATGCTAATGAAGAAAGTGATCCAGAGTGGAGCCTTGTAAAACACTACACCAATAACTGGCTTAAATACACAGACCCACTTGCTCATTTCTGTTTCCTTTAATTAAAATGAAAAGGTTGTGAACGCTATAGGCGGAGGCCTTTGGAGACTGTGTGGGTTTGTGGCCACACATGATCCATCTGTCAGTATATCCCAGTCCAATAAAAGGATGCTGTCAGAAACAACAATATATTTCTGCATGTAGAAAAATTATCCATCTCTTGATGTGTGTGTCTTTCAGAGGAAAAATAATTTTCAGCTTTTCCTAACTGGATCAACTTAAAAGGCCAACAGTGATAAGCCAGGGATTCCATGAAAAACCTCAGCTCTGTAGTTCTCTGAACGCCTCCTCAGTCAACAATTCCAAGAGAGGGATAAAGGCAGACAGTGCCAAAGACACCCACCACCAGCCTCTCTTCTCTCTATTATCTGTCAAAAAATAAATCAAAACGATCTGAAGACAAATGCCTCTGTGCTGGATGTTGCAAAGCCAAGCATCTCCTCTCAATCTGAATGCCAGTATCTCATATGAATTTCAATTATTCTTTTAGATATGCATCACCTCGCGCGCAGTCCGTGTCAGGTTATAAATCAGCAGCCCACACTCCTAATCCAGAGCCCAATGCTGACATCAGCAGAGTCCAATTCGATGGCAGTGGGATCTGGGTTATCGACCGAGCCAGGGGGCCAGAAAACAATACAAACTCACAGGCAAGGCACCCAGTTGCACCAAGCATGGCAGAACATCTGCACAGCACATGTCCACTTTTTACACCAAGAGTAACATGTAAATACTTTTCTAACCCCAAAGAATCCTCACATGGCCACGTGTCATATTATGTCTTAGGAAACAGAGGAGAAGTTGTGTGTGTATGTGTGTGTGTGTGTGTGTGTGTGTGTGTGTGTGTGTTGTAAGGATGTATGTTCATGTGATGCTGAAATCCTGTAGTTAGTACACTTCAGTAATATTATCCACTAAAAAAAGAGAGAGAATATTTGACCCCCTCGGCCCCAACCCTACAGTACCTCACCGAACCCTGTTCCCATGCTCACTCCTCATGATATACATAGCTTGATTTCCCCTTTAGAATTATCTCTGACAACATGACATTACAGGGAATGCAGTTATCTCCGAATGTGTGGTCATGGACATTCTTACTGGAATCGAAATGTGAAATCCAATAACTCCATGATCATGCCATTTAGCAATGGCTTCCGCCAAAGAAGGGATGGGATTCATTTATACTTCTTCATCTGGATTCAGAATTTCTGGAATGATTGCAGTTACATATATTTATGTAAGTTAGTTGAAGGCTCAGAAAAAAACCAGTCTCAAAACAATTGGAGGAAAGTAGTTATGAGAGTGAACAAGAGCCATAACTTCTCTCAATGGTAAACCTCAACTCGGACTCCCGGGAGGATGTGGAAGTGATCCATGTTTCAAGCTGTAACAATAGCTTTGGGCTAAAGGTCAGACCGCTACTGCTCAGGATACCGTTACTTAGAAGTATCCTCTTTAAGGACACTCCAATTTAGGCTCTACTCAGAGTAAACTTTTTTTCCTCATCTTAATCAGTTCCAGTATAAAGTTATATGAGGAAATCAACATCCAAACATGAAAGAGGCTCTCTGCAGTAGATGACAGATTGGTCACTGTATGGGGTATCATATGTGCGTGAGAAGTCAACATTCAAAGTCTGAATCTGTATCCTTTCGTTAAGAATACAGTCACTGATAAAGGAGAAATAATGTTCCATATTGCAGCATAATATCAAGCACCTTTTATTGCTAACAAAGGTTGGCATTGAAAGATGAAACATTTCTCTCACACTATTGTTGAATTAAAATGGAAAAGTTAACTCCACTAGACTGCTCAACTACTAGGATAAAGTCAAGGAAATCTGAATTCACCTTCAAGCCTCATACTTAATCAGGGATTTAGTTGATTTTGTACCTCTAAAATGTACCCATATCTTGATGGGACATTTCATACCTGTAACGGTTCTCCTCTTCCTCTTCATCCGAAGAGGAGGAGCATGGATTGAACCAAGACGCAGCGTTGTAACTTGACATGATGAATTTATTTAACAAGACGAAAAAACACAAAAACACTTTAACAAACTACAAAACAACAAACGACGTAGACGCACCTGAACATAAGAACTTACATAACACGAAGAACGCATGAAACAGGAACAGACTACATAAACCGAACAAACGAACAAACAAACCGAAAACAGTCCCGTGTGGCGCAACGTACATAGACACAGACACAGGAGACAACCACCCACAAAAAACAGTGTGAAAACACCTACCTTAATATGACTCTCAATCAGAGGAAATGAAAACCACCTGCCTCTAATTGAGAGCCATATCAGGTCACCCTTAAACCAACATAGAAACAGAAAACATAGACTGCCCACCCAAACTCACGTCCTGACCAACTAACACATACAAAAACTAACAGAAAACAGGTCAGGAACGTGACAATACCTGTCTAAATTGCAGTGGGTTACTTGTGGGTGAACACACCTGGACATACATGGGGAATGAGTCTTTTGAGAGTCTTCTCTTGCCTGGTGATGTTAAACTTGTTTAAAATGAATTTAATGAGAAAGAACGGTGACATTAAATTCAATCCAGCAACACATAATGTACTGCATGTGGTAATACACTACTCTACTATGAGCAATCACACTACTACACTAGGTGTCAGGGGAGCCATACATCCTGAGCTTCTAACTGTGTGAGTAATGTCAATTACTTGTGCGGGCGCTGACATTGAGCTGAATATTGTTCTTGGCATTGAAACCTAGGGAGAGGGAGTGAGAGAGTGAGGTAGCTAAATTGTGATGGGCCACAGTTTTCCCGCTCTGGGCCTCTCGCACAGGCTAAGGGTGAGGTCAAAGGGTGCTACGGAGAGGAGATCATCAGAGGCAACGTGTGCTGAAGTCATCTGTATGTAGAGAGTGATTCTCAGTGAGCTGAAAGCAACTTGGTCAGACAGGGGTCGTAGTCAGCTTTCAAAGCAGACACAGCACAGCTGGCTCCAGAGGGTTAAGCCCAAACATTGTTGCTAATTGCATCTGTCTTCATTTCCCGCAACCGTATGACACCGGTGAAAAATAAAGAAAAGGCTGGAAACTAACAGGAACCGTTTCAAAACCGCAGAGCACCTAAACGCCACATCAATTATCAGGCCGTAACTGTTCATTTTAGTGATTGCCAACTCTGATTGCTTCTGTCAGAAATCAAAATATAATGCCTGTGCAGTGTTTCTACTGTAAACTTGTCTTTTTGAAGACAAGGAAAGGCGACTGAAAGGAAAAAAATATATACAGTGGACAAAACATTATGAACATGTTCTTTCCATGACATGGACTGACCAGGTGAATCCAGGTGAAAGCTACGATCCCTTATTGATGTCACTTGTTAAATCCACTTCAATCAGTGTAGACGAAGGGGAGGAGACAGATTTAAGAAGGGTTTTTAAGCCTTGATACAATTGAGATTTGGATTGTGTATGTGTGCCATTCAGAGGGGGAATGGGAATGGTAGTAGGTGCCAGCCACACCGGTTTGTGTCAAGAACTGCAACGCTGCTGGGTTTTTCATGCTCAACAGTTTCCCGTGTGTATCACGAATGGCCCATCACCAAAGGACATCCAGCCAACTTGACACAACTGTGCAAAGCATTGGAGTCAGTATGGGCCAGCATCCCCGTAGAACGCTTTCAACACTGTGTAGAGTTCATGCCCCGACGAATTGAGGCTGTTCTGAGGGCAAAAGTGAGGGGTGGGGTGCAACTCAATATTAGGAAGTTGTTATTAATGTTTTGTACACTCGGTGTATTGCCTGTCCCATGTGCCGTATGTGGGGCTCTCGGAGCATGAAAACCTACGTAAGCAGCAGTCAAGGAGCACAATTTGGGTTTTCAGAACGGTTGCTATTGATCTCTCCTCATTGTGATATTCTAGCTGAGTGACCCTCTCCAAGGTAAACAGCAGCCGTATATTGAGATTTAATCATTTTTCTTTCACTACCTCCAGATACACCTGCATCTCACGCTGCCAACGTTAAAGACAGCTTGTTAAACCTGTGCACAGTACAGAGGTCCTTTACCATCATGGCCTCATCCGCTGAGTCAGGCCCCACCGTCTTTTCTGGTCGTTGGTGCGGGTCGGGAAGAGAGCAGGGCCCTGGCAGAGAAGGGAAGGCCCTTTACCCCGAAGGACAGTGTTTGCTTGTTTTAATGTGGTCGCCTCAGTATTTTGGTTTCCAGCAAAAACCCAACCATATATCAACTGACTGCCATGTGCAGACTTGAAAATTACAAGTCCATGGATCGTTTGAGCTGAACGTAAGTTCAACCGCACATAATGTTATTTTTTGTATCCCTGACAGAGATGATGACATTTTATAGTCCTCTTGTGCACTTGTACTTGCCCAATAACAACCATGCTCTGCCTTTATACAATGGCAGTGTCCTGTAACAAAACATAGTCCTGTTGATCTCAGACAATAGAACAATAACAGAGTATCTACATTGCAGTGAGAGGTATTGGGGATGACATCAGGATTCTGAAATGTTTCTGTAAGTGAGTTTGTGTTGAGTCCACCTCAACAAGTGCGTAATGTGGTAGAGGAGTGTGGCTTGTAACTTACAAAGTCAACGACATGGGATCGACAGTCAGAGGCCCCTTGAGAGGGAAATCAAGAAAAGAAAGGGACAAATGTGCTTTCAACAAACAAGTCTTCCACTCCTGACATTCTGCTTAACCTACTTAAGAAGAAAATGAATTACACAACTAAGCATGAGACTATGAGACTATGACCCCTTTCCAGTCCTCCCTGGTAACAACCACAAATCTAACCAGGCCTCATGAAAGCTAGGTGTAAGATGAATATACATTTAGCGTGAGCAGCATTGCAGAGCTCGGAGACCTAAACCTCTAGAGAGGGCTAGCGTTACGATTCAGGGCCTGTTTTGTGGTCAGTTGGAACAAGGTAATTTTAGGCCCAGTTACATAAATAATAACTGGAGGCAGTGTGTTAATCAGCGCTGTCAGATTGAATACCTGGGTATGATGGGGGAAAGGGTCAGAGCAAGTGCATGCATTGCTTTTGTTTACATCTAGTCCTACATCCAGCACTGTCATAACTCTTATGCTAACCAGTCTGTTATGATTAATCTTCTAATTTCTATAAAAAACTGACAGTTTACACCCCACCACTCAATCACATTACACTCATGTTAATAGCAGAATAGCAGAAAAAACAATAGAAGCAGCAGAAATATTAAAGTACATAGAAATTAATAAAATACATTGAACATGTCTCAAAAATATGTTTGACTATTCTCGAGCTTGTACGTAGATTGAATGATCATTTGTTTTACACTATTCAGAGAGTAAAGGCTCAGTGAGCAGAAAGAAACAAGCCACACCCAGTTCAATGACGTTGAACCTGTGCTGCCAAGAAAGATGGCGTCGGTATCAGAAATGTACGATGTAACCTGGGAAGGTAAACACAGACGATTAAACGTTTTAATGTACTTTATGACTGAAAGGGTGCTGTTAAATCTTTGTATAATTCGACGTAGTGCATTTTAACTATCGTTCGGGGGATGTAGCTGCGTATGTCCATCTCATCAAGCCAACTGCTAACGTGTTAGCTCAGCTTGCTAACACGAGAGCCACTTGGCTAGCACATTACTTCTGCCTATCTTTCTTATTTCATTTTTTTTAGCGACGTTTGCTAGCTAACGTTAAGCATTGATTAATCTGTTATTGTTGACATTTTGTATCCCATTGTCGTAGCTAACAGTCCACAGCATGTGTGAGTTTTCAAGGATACACAGCAGGCTAAGCTAGCTAGCCAGCATAGGTACCTAACGCCTGTCAGCTGATTATAACTAAGTTAGTTAGCTAGCTAGCTACCTGCTGTCATTGTTCCGCCTCATTAGATGGCTTGCTAAAATACACGGTCTTGCAATGGATACTACTAATAGGCAGGGAAAACCTGTTTTGGTGATTTCTTGTCCATCATCAAAGTAAATCACAGCACGTTTTTGGAATCTTTCAACAGTTACCTGATTAGTTAAGTACAATGCCATTGGAAATTGTTGTAAATGCAATTTATGTACCTAAAACTGACATTTAAAATTATGCTGTAGCTGCTTCCTGTTGACTAGACATATTGATAATTAGCATATTGCCAAAATACTGTTTTAAAGTGTCCAAATCAATATGCAGAAACAGTTTGTGTGCATTGCCTTTGGAAAGTATTAATTTCCCTTGAGGTGCGTTATTTGTAAATTATTTTGTACATAATGTTTCTGCCACTGTCTCTTATGATCGAAAATAGCTTCTAGAAATCAGGACAGTGATTTACTCACCTTGTATTTAAATACTTTTTTATTTAACAATTCGGACGAGAGGGATTTACTCCTGACACCAACAAGGCCCTCATCTACCTACGTTATATAGGTATGCACGTCAGCTTTGACATCGGTTTTGCACATCGGCGTTAAACTAGACGTTGGGCCGATGTGCTTAGGATATATTGTGCATCCTTAGTACATACCCCAACAAGAAGCCAAGGATTACAGGCAACATCCGCACTGAGCTAAAGGGTAGAGCTGCCATTTTCAAGGGGCGGAACTCTAACCCGGAAGCTTATAAGAAATCCCGCTATGCCCTCCGCCGAACCAGCAAACAGGCGAAGAGTCAATACAGGACTAAGATCAAATCGTACTACACCGGCCCCAATGCTCGTCAGATGTGGCATGGCTTGCAAACTATTACAGACTACAAAGGGAAGCACAGCCGCGAGCTGCCCAGTGACACGAACCTACCAGACGAGTTAAATGACTTCTATGCTCACTTCGAGGCAAGTAACACTGAAACATGCATGAGAGCATCAACTGTTCCGGATGACTGTGTGATCACACTCTCCGCAGCCGATGTGAGTAAGACCATTGAACAGGTCAACATTCACAAGGTGGCGGGACCAGACGGATTACCAGGACGTGTACTCCGAGCATGTGCAGACCAACTGGCAAGTGTCTTCACTGACATGTTCAACCTCTCCCTGTCAGTCTGTAATACCAACATGTTTCAAGCAGACCACCATAGTCCCTGTGCCCAAGAACACTAAGGTAACCTGCCTAAATGACTACCGCCTCGTCGCACTCACGTCTGTAGCCACGAAGTGCTTTGAAATGCTGGTCATGGCCCACAACAACACCATTATCCCAGAAGCCCTAGACCCACTCCAATTTGCATAACGCCCCAACAGTTCCACAGATCATGCAATCTCTATTGCACTCCACAATGCCCTTTCCCACCTGGACGAAAGGAACACCTATGTGAGAATGCTATTCGACAACAGTTCAGAGTTCAACACCACAGTACACTCAAAGCTCATCACTCAGCTAAGGACCCTAGGACTAACACATCCCTCTGCAACTGGATCCTGGACATCCTGACAGGCCGCCCCCAGGTGGTAAGGGTAGGTAACAACACATCCGCCACGCTGATCCTTAACATGCGGGCGCCTCAGGATTGCGTGCTCATTCCCCACCTGTACTCCCTGTTCACTCATGACTGCATGGCCAGGAACGACTCCCAACACGATCATTAAGTTTACTGATAACACAACAGTGGTAGGCCTGATCACCAACAACGATGAGACAGCCTATAGGGAGGAGGTCCGAGACCTGGCTGTGTGGTGCCTGGACAACTCCCTCAACGTGATCAAGACAAAGGAGATGATTGTGGACTACAGGAAAATGAGGACAGAGTACGCCCCCATTCTCATCGACAGGGCTGTAGTGGAGCAGGTTGAGAGCTTCAAGTTCCTTGGTGTCCACATCACCAACAAACTGCCATGGTCCAAGCACACTAAGACCGTCGTGAAGAGGTCACGACAATGCCTATTCCCCCTTAGGAGACTGAAAAGATTTGGCATGGGTCCTCAGATCCTCAAAAAGTTCTACAGCTGCGCAATCGAAGCATCCTGACTGGTCGCATCACTGCCTGGTATGGCAACTGCTTGGCCTCTGACCGCAAGGCACTACAGAGGGTAGTGCGTACGGCCCAGTACATCACCGGGGCAAAGCTTCCGGTGATGTAATGGCTTGAGTCAATAAGTATTCATCCCCTTTGTTATGGCAAGCCTAAATAAGTTCAGGAGTAAAAATTTGTTTAAGTTGCATGGACACTGTGTGCAATAATAGTGTTTAACATGATTTTTTAAATTACTACCTCATCTCTGTACCCCACATACAATTATCTTACAGATTCAACCACAAAGACCAGGGAGGTTTCCCAATGCCTCGCAAAGAAGGGCACCTATTGGTTGATGGGTAAAAAGAGAAAAAAAGCAGACACTGAATATCCATTTGAGCATGGTGACTTTAAAACAGTTACAGAGTTTAATGGCTGTCATAGGAGAAAACAGGATGGATCAACAACATTTTATTTACTTCACAATACTAACCTAATTGACAGAGTGAAAAGAAGGAAGCCTGTACAGAATAAAAAAATATTACAAAACATGCATCAGGGCTTTTTGAGTTTGATAATGAAAAAATTATCACATTTCGGTTTTGTTTGTTTTTAGACTTTAAATTCACTATGCATTATGTGGGTTGAATTCTGTAACACAGAATAAAACAATTAAACTCCCATGATGGTAGTGACTACCCATTACTGCTTACCACATATTAACCATTTATTCACATTACATTGCTTAAAATATTTCAGTTGTGTATATTACATGTGTTTTATTTGATGACTTTATTTATTTTCAAGTCATCTCATCTCTATAGAGCTGCTGCCTATGCTGTCTGACAAAATCACTTTTTGTAGTTCTTCAAAGTAAATAAGGCATACTTTTATGACAGCTGAATACCAACTATCAATCACTTAGATCATGTATTATCAGTTAGAGAACTCACAAAGCAGCAACTGCGCTTTATCACCTCACGATCGCACATTCTTCTCTCTTCCGTAGCAGGCGAAAAGAAACAGGATGCACAATGGATTATGGTCATTGTTGTTAATTACCACTTTTTATGTGCTAAACTATGTAGAATATGGGCCTGTTGGAAACTACAACTTCCTACTACATCACACAGTTAGGGCTTGGTCCGATTATCTCTAGAGAAACTGTGCGATGTACGCAATGAGCTCACAGGAAAAAAACGAATGTAAAGTAATACTGCAACAAATGTGGCAAAGTAATTAATTAACTTGTCCTGAATTCAAAGTGTTATGTTTGAGGCAAATCCAATACAACAGATTACTGAGTACCATGAACCGTACTTTAAAGCATTGTGGTGGCTGCATCATGTTATGGGTATGCTTGTAATCGTTAAGGACCGGGGAGTTTTTCAGGATAAAAAGAAACAAAATGGAGCTAAATCCTTGTCAGATTTTCTGTTTGTAAATTCAGTGTTTCGCTCTCGGAGTGTACACTGGACGCTCTGGCTGAGTAGGGTTGATCCGAGCGTTCTGACCTCACAACGGCAGTCAAGCACCCAAGCTAACGTTGGCTACTTCCAGACACAAATGAGAATCTCACTGACCATTTTACTCGCCCTAGCAGACCTGGTTAGGATGTTATCCAGAGCGTTGGTAACTGTGCTGCAGGCAACAATTTAAATTTTCGCATTACCGGCGTTTACTGACGTTTTACCAACGTTTACTGACACCGGCCATATTCAGCGGATGTTGAGCGTTAGTAAATTCATCAGTTATTCTGTCGGAATAGATAGCCAGAGTGAATCTACGAACACACCCCTTGTTTGGTCAGCGTTGTGTCAAGTCACTCCGGTTCACACTGACTATGGCGTGTGCAGAAAGTAGCCCACCAGCTGATCTGTCGATAGTGCCTGCTAAATTTGGGTCATCAATGTTGTTGAGAAAAGTAGCAAAACTTTTGTAGTTCTCGATGGCAAATGTTATATCTTTCAAAAACGGCACGGTAGAAAGGACTGTCACAGCTCACGTTATAGACAGAAGCATGCTACATGGCCGACCAATCCAAACCCGTCTCCAGGCATGTCCAGCCCATCCATTATCTCAGCCAAACTAATTGAACAGTCCAGGTGTGCAAAGCTATATAGGCTTACCCAGAAACACTCACAGCTGTAATTGCTGCCAAATGTGATTCAAACATGTATTGACTCAGGGTACTTATGTAGTCAAGATATATATATTTTTATTTTTCAATATTTTACAAAATGTACATTTTTATTTTGTGTTGATTGTTGACAAAAAAATGACAAATCCATTTTAATTCCACACAATAAAATACTTTCTGATGGCACTGTATGTCAGGAACCAGTAGGTAGCCCAGATTTTAGAGGTGGACCAGTAACCAGAAAAAGTGTGCACTGAACTGCGTACTAGAGTAGAGGGCTGCTGGGTCAGGATCATTACCATCCACTACCTTTGTGCTATTGAGCAAGTTAACCCAATTGCTCCAGGGGCTGGTGGTGTGCTGCTCACTCTTGTGTGTGTGTGCGCTCTACCTGATTCAATATGATGTTATATGAAAGCATGTAATTTTTATATTGCCTGAATCCTGAGAAATGTTTCGATAATTGTGTTCACAGAAATGAGAGACAAGCTGCGGAAGTGGAGGGAGGATAACCACAGAAACAGTGAGCAAATCGTGGATGTTGGTGAAGAATTAATAAATGAGCATGCGTCCAAACTTGGAGATGACAGTAAGTGCATTAAATCACGAGTCACATCAGACCAATTTCTAATGCTGTTGTAGTAGGCAGAATCTCTTTGTACACAATGATCCACAACACTAGCCATCCATCACAAGATGTTTGGGAGACACCAACTTCATTTGTCAATTTGGTTCCATTCTTGATTTATTTTATTAATTGAAGAAAAAGTAGCGTTATAATAGGACGGATTTGAACTACATGTCGACCGATTAATCGGAATGGCCAATTTAATTAGGGCCGATTTTCAAGTTTTCATAACAATCGGTAATCGGTATTTTTGGACGCCGATTTTTTTTTTTTTTAATGTATTTTTATTTAACTAGGCAAGTCAGTTATGAACACGTTCTTATTTTCAATGACGGCCTAGGAACGGTGGGTTAACTGCCTTGTTCAGGGGCAGAACGACAGATTTTTACCTTGTCAGCTCAGGGATTCAATTTTGCAACCATCCGGTTACTAGTCCAACGCTCTAACCACCTGCCTTACATTGCACTCCACGAGGCGCCTGCATGGCAGGCTGACTACCTGTTATGTGAGGGCAGCAAGAAGCCAAGGTAAGTTGCTAGCTAGCATTAAACTTATCTTATAAAAAATAATCAATCTTAACATAATCACTAGTTAACTACACATGGTTGATGATATTACTAGTTTATCTAGCGTGTCCTGCATTGCATATAATCGATGCGGTGCCTGTTAATTTCTCATTGAATCACAGCATACTTCACCAAACGGGTGATGATTGAACAAGCTCATTCATGAAAAAAACACTCGTTGCACCAATGTGTACCTAACCATAAACATCAACTCCTTTCTTTAAAATCAATACACAAGTATACATTTTTAAACCTGCATATTTAGTTAATATTGCCTGCTAACATGAATTTCTTATAACTATGGAAATTGTGTCACTTGTCTTGCGTTCCGTGCAAGCAGTCAGGGTATATGCAGCAGTTTGGGACGCCTGGCTGTTTGCGAACTGTGTGAAGACCATTTCTTCCTAACAAAGACCGTAATTAATTTGCCAGAATTTAACATAATTATGACATAACATTGAAGGTTGTACAATGTAACAGCAATATTTAGACTTAGGGATGCCATCCGTTAGATAAAATACGTAACGGTTCCGTATTTCACTGAAAGAATAAACGTTTTGTTTTCGAAATGATAGTTTCCGGATTCGACCATATTAATGACCTACGGCTCGTATTTCTTTGTGTTATTATTTAATAATTAAGTCTATAAAGCAAATAAAGCAGTCTGACTGAGCGATGGTAGGCAGCAGCAGGCTCGTAAGCATTCATTCAAACAGCACTTTCGTGCGTTTTGCCAGCAGCTCTTCCCTGTGCTTCAAGCATTGAGCTGTTTATGACTTCAAGCCTAACAACTCCCGAGATTAGGCTGGTGTAGCCGATGTGAAATGGCTAGCTAGTTAGCGGGGTGCGCGCTAATAGCGTTTCAATCGGTAACGTCACTCGCTCTGAGACCTTGAAGTAGTTGTTCTCCTTGCTCTGCAAGGGCCGGGGCTTTTGTGGAGCGATGGGTAACGATGCTTCGAGGGTGGCTGTTGTCGATGTGTTCCTGGTTCGAGCCCAGGTAGGGGCGAGGAGAGGGACGGAAGCTATACTGTTACACTGGCAATACTAAAGTGCCTATAAGAACATCCAATAGTCAAAGGTATATGAAATACAAATGGTATAGAGAGAAATAGTCCTATAATTCCTATAATAACTACAACCTAAAACTTCTGGGAATACTACCTGGGAATATTGAAGACTCATATTAAAAGAACCACCAGCTTTCATATGTTCTCATGTTCTGAGCAAGGAACTTAAACGTTTAGCTTATTTACATGGCACATATTGCACTTTTACTTTCTTCTCCAACACTTTTTGTTTTTGCATTATTTAAACCAAATTGAACATGTTTCATTATTTATTTGAGGCTAGATTTTATTGATGTATTATATTAAGTACAAATAAAAGTGTTCATTCAGTATTGTTGTAATTGTCATTATTACAAATAAATAAAAATATAAAATTGGCCGATTTAATCGGTATCGGCTTTTTTGATCCTCCAATAATCGGTATCGGCGTCGAAAAATTATAATCGGTCGACCTCTCATGTGAACTTTGATGTAGCCTAGACGAGGTGATGTATAGTGTTTTCAGGCATCAAAGACATACACAAAGCCAACATTTACAGTCAGGCAGCATGTTCAATATAGACAACATTTAGTGGCAGGATGGGAAATTAATTAATAGACTGTATTCTCAGTCTAACAGAACATGCAATTACTACCATCTAGATTTAATATAGACTACTATGGTTTGTGGTTTCACTGCAACATGATTGCTAGAACAGGTTGTACAGTAGGCCTGTGACTGATTTGGTCTTGTCACAGTTCTCTGCTCATGAAAACAAGGAAGGGCATCAATCTCTTAAATGACTGGTTGTCCAATGATTCATTAATTCAGTATGGAATCAAGGAGTACTGACTGTTCTTTTGTACAGGCATAGAATAACAGGGAACCAAACTGAGCTCATAAGGATACTGCTGGAGAGATGATTCGGCCTGTGTTATGCTGCGAAGACATTGTATACATGTAGTCCTTTACTCAGTACTTTTTTGAAGCACATTTGGCAGCGGTTACAGCCTCGAGTCTTCTTGGGTATGACGCTACAAGCTTGGCACTCCTGTATTTGGGGAGTTTCTCCCATTCTTCTTTGCAGATCCTTTCAAGCTCTGTCAGGTTGGATGGGGATCGTCGCTGCACAGCTATTTTCAGGTGTCTCCAGAGATGTTTGATCGGGTTCAAGTCCGGGCTCTGGCCGGGCCACTCATGGACATTGAGACTTGTCCCGAAGCCACTCCTGCGTTGTGTTGGCTGTGAGCTTAGGGTCATTGTCCTGTTGGAAGGTGAACCTTCTCCCCAGTTTGAGGCCCTGTGCGCTCTGGAGTAGGAGTTTTCATCAAGGTTCCCTCTGTACTTTCATCCGTTCATCTTTCCTTTGATCCTGACTAGTCTCCCAGTCCCTGCAACTGAAAAACATCCCCACAGAATGATGCTGCCATCACCATGCTTCACCATAGGGATGGTGCCAGGTTTCCTCCAGACATGACCCTTGGCATTCAGGCCAAAGAGTTCAATCTTGGTTTCATCAGACCAGATAATCTTGTTTCTCATGGTCAGTCTTTCGGTGCCTTTTGGCAAACTCCAAGCGAGCTGTCGTGCCTTTTACTGAGGAGTGGCTTCCGTCTGGCCACTCTACCATAAATGCCTGATTGGTGGAATGTTGCTGGAATGTGGAATGTGGAGATGGTTGACCTATTGCAAAGTTCTCTCATCTCCACAGAGGTACTCTGGAGCTCTGTCAGTGACCAGCCACTGGGGAGCCAGGCCCAGCCAATCAGCATGCGTTTGTCCCCACAAAAGGGCTTTATTAAAGACAGAAATTCTCCTCAGCTATCCCCCCCCAGACGATCCGGTTGGACAAACTGCCAAATTCTCTAAAACGACGTTGAAGGCAGTTTGTGGTAGAGAGATTGACATTCTTGTGGCATTGTGTTGTGTGACATCTGCACATTTTAGTGACCTTTTTATTGTTCCCCAGCACAATATGTGTGTGATCATGCTGTTTAATCAGCTTCTTGATATGCCACGCCTGTCAGGTGGATGGATTATCTTGGCAAAGGAGATATGCTTACTAACAGGGATGTAAACATGTGAATGGTGGTGTGCTCAGCCCTCCATTTCCTGTAGTCCGTGATCAGCTCCTTTGTCTTGCGGACATTGAGGGAGAGGTTGTTGTCCTGGCACCACACTGCCAGGTCTCTGACCACCTCCCTATAGACTGTCGTTGTCGGTGATTAGGCCTACCACTGTTTTCATCAGCAAACTTAATGACGGTGTTGGAGTCATGCACTTCTTCTTGTAACTATTTTTTGAGCATTGGTAACGTGTCTGGCTCTGGCACTTTGAATGCCTAGTTCTCGCCTCGGAAAGCTTACACTGCCCACCCAAGACGCCACAATATTGATACCTTTCTCATGTAATTTGATCGATTTGTTTGTCAAAATCAATTTGTGGACCAGGAAAGGGGCTGTTTGGGCCTCAATACAGTGCCTTCAGAAAGTATTCACACCCCTTGACTTTTTCCACTTTTTGTTGTTTTACAGTCTGAATTTAAAATAGATTCAAATGGGTTACTGTGTGTAGGCCAGTGACCAAAAATCCCATCATGTCAAAGTGGAATTATGTTTTTCAATAAAGGCTGAAATGGCATGAGTCAATAACTATTCAGCCCCTTTGTTATGGCAAGCCTAAATAAGATCAGGAATACAAGTTTGCTTAACAAGTCATATTCAGTGGCAAGGAAAATATGTGAACCATTGGTCATAACATTTTATCTGATCTTCATCTAATTCACAACAATAGGCAAACAGTCTGCTTAGACTAAGAACACACAAACAATTATATGTTTTCATGTTTTGACCACACCGTGTAAACATTCACAGTGCAGGGTGGGAAAAGTGTGTGAACAATTGTATTTAATAATTGGTTGACCCTCCTATGGCAGCAATAACCTCAACCAAATCTTTTCTGTAGTTGCGGATCAGACCTGCGCAATGGTCAGGAGGAATTTTGGACCGTTCCTCTTTGCAAAACTGTTTCAGTTAAGCAATATTCTTGGGATGTCTGATGTGAACCGCTTTCTTGAGGTTATGCCGCAGCGTCTCAATCGTGTTGAGGTCAGGACTCTGGGCCACTCCATATTTTCATTTGAAGCCATTCTGTTGTTTTAACTTATTTGTTTTGGGCCGTTGTCCTGTTGCATCACCCAACTTCTGTTGAGCTTCAATTGGCGGACAGATAGCATTATGTTCTCCTGCAAAATGTCTTGATAAACTTGAGTTCATTTTTCCGTCAATGATAGCAAGCTGTCCAGGCCCTGAGGCAGCAAAGCAGCCCCAAACCATGATGCTTCCTCCACCATACTTTACAGTTGGAATGAGGTTTTGATGTTGGTGTGCTGTGCCTTTCTTTTCTCCACACATAGTGTTGTGTGTTCCTTCCAAACAATTCTACTTTAGTTTAATCTGTCCACAGAATATTTTTCCAGTAGCGCTGTGGCACATTCAGGTGCGCCAAAAAGGACATTGTCGAAGTTTAAAATGAAGAGAAGGGAGAGCTAGAAATGTAATGTTTGGAAAATATTTGGTGAAGTGGTAAGAGGATGATAGCAGTGCCAGCTATGTTGTGTGATGATTTTGAAGCACTATACAAATTCAACAGTCATAAGATGGGACTTCAAATAGGCCTATGGCATGTCAAGGGAACTGTGGTCTACTGTTTAAATGTGTTGAATGGAAACTGAAATCTGGACACTGTCTGTAAGTCTATAACCTCGCCACATAGCCTTATAACTCGTGCAGAATTAAGCATTTCTTGCAGGACAATTATACACCAAATGTAGGCAAAATTTGAACTTGGGAACAGGAGTGAGAAATATGATTTCTTTATTTCTGTATCTTGAGAGAATGCAATGCTCAATTATATACCATCTGTAGAGGTGCTGTCTTTATCATAAAAGTTGATTTGTATTTCAATCACATAAAATATGCACCAAAGCTGACCTGAAATCTTAAGTCTCTTTCACAGCTTTCTTTTTCCTTACATCCGGTCAAACTGATGCCATTTGGACATTTAGCTTTATTGTATTTTTTTTTAACGTTGTATTTTCTCCCCAGTTCCTAAACGTATTTGCTCTGTGAATGACCGAGAGAACTTTACTGGTGTCAACTAGATTGAAGCATTCATTCTATCGATATATGACATTATTCTGTTGAGCAAGGGTTTATTTAGTCTTCTAGGGCAACATAAAATGACAAAAGAGAAGCTACATGTATCTAATTATAGACAAGTTGACTAACAAATAGCTAACCAAAATGTTGAAAATTACATGCAGAAACACATCTAAATCAGGCAAAACTAAATTCTGCACCCCCTGTCAAAAAATAATTCTGCTGTCTCTGACTGTAGCCTATAGCGCTTTTTCTATATTTGTGTGTTAGGGTTGGGTGCGGGCCTCAGATTTTCACTTTATCACATATTGTTGGGCGGTTGCGGATAGGCTATTAGCAATTGGGTGCAGGTGAACAAACAACTGACCTGTACACCACTACACCACACACAATTATATGTTAGGTCCCTCAGTCAAGCAGTGTATTTCAAACACAGATTCAATCACAAAGACCAGGGAGGTTTTCCACTGCCTCCCAAAGATAGATGGCAAAACAATTTTTAAAGTAGACATTGATTATCCCTTTGAGCATGGTGAAGTTATTAATTACACTTTGGATGGTGTATCAATATATCCAGTCACTACAAAGATACAGGCATCCTTCCTAACTAAGTTGCCGGAGAGGAAGGAAACCGCTCAGGGATTTCACCATGAGGCCAATGGTGACTTTAAAACGGTTACATAGTTTTCCCCTCTCACACCCATTAAACTGAGGATGGATCAACAACATTGTAGTTACTCCACAATACTAACCTAATTGACAAAATAAATAAATGAAGCCTGTACAGAATAATAATATTCCAAAACATGCATCCTGTTTGCAACAAGGCACTAAAGTAATACTGAAAAAAAAAAGTGGCAAAGAATTTAACTTTTTGTCCTGAATACAAAGTGTTATGTTGTGGGCAAATGCAATACAACACATTACTGAGTACCACTCTCCATATTTTCAAGCGTAGTGGTGTCTGCATCACATTATGGGTATGCTTGTAATCGTTAAGGCCTGGGGAGTTTTTTCAGGATAAAAAAGAAACAAATGGAGATGCACATGCAAAATCCTAGCTCAAATTCTGGGACTGTCTGCTTTCCACCAGACACTGGGAAATGAATTCACCGTTCAGCAGGATAATAACCTAAAACAGTAGGGAAAATCTACACTGGAGCTTACCAAGAAGACAGTGAATGTTTCTGAGTGGCCGAGTTACAGTTTTGACTTAAATATACATGGTATCAATGGCAAGATCTGAAAATGGTTGTCTTGCAATGATCAACAACCAATTTGACAGAGCTTGAAGTTTTTTTGAAAATAATAATTAGCATATGTTGAGAAATCTAGGTGTGGAACGCTCTTAGACTTACCCAGACATACTCACAGGTGCTTCTACAAAGTATTGACTCAGGGGTGTTAATGAGATATTTCTGTATTTAATTTTCAATAAAATTGCCAGAATTTCTAAAACGATGTTTTAATTTTGTCATTATGGGGTATTGTGTGTAGATAGGTGAGGAGAAAAATCTATTTAATACATTTTGAATTCAGACTAACAACAAAATGTGTAATAATTCAAGGGGTATGACTACTTTGAAGGCACTAGTGTAGCCTCAAGTTGTTATTTTTAATCCAAAATAATCAATTTCCACCTCAAAAGGCAAACAGTATAGGCTGGTATCTTTTAAAGCTGGAATCTGTTTGAAACTGCCACATTCGTTTGGGTTATAACAACAAATAGTAACATGACACTGTTAGAACAGTGTTACTAAAGCAGGATCAATAAGTTAGCCAGCTATCTTTGAAAAACAACCAGAAATAACACATTTCTCGTTCATTAAAAAGCTAAACTTGTGTTTTTGTCCATTGAATCAATTAGACCATGCCCATTTTTAAGTTTCTTTCTAAAAATGTTACGTTATCCAGCTTACTGGCCTAAATATTTGGATAACTCCTTGATCCTACTTTGTAGTATACCCCGCTGCAGAATATGTACTGCCATTTAAAATTTCTATTTAATTTATTTATAATTTTTTTTGCAACGATGCTGAACATCCCTCAGTTTCATCAACAAAACAAAAACAATAAGACGCTGGGTTGAACAGGGTTGTTTCACCTTACACGAATTCCATTTTTAATGTCTCACAAGTTCTCAGAAGCCTAGGCCTATTCAGTATTTTTAGTAGGCTTAGCAATGTGACTCAACTTTTGAATTGAATGATGCAGAAGCTTGGTAAGGCATTACTTGATTAAAAAAAAAGAACCCATATGTGATGGTTGGTAGCGGTACACTCAGTTTTGCCTTTTGGCTATATAATAGCCTGCTAGTATCTCACTATGTAGTCTTGCTGAACAACTCTGTGAAAGTCTATTTTCCTTGTACTCATTAAGATTCATTCATCGTCTTTATAGAGCAGGGTAAACACTTAACACGCCCCGGTTTTTATTGAAACCAGTTCTTAAATTGGCTGTGAAACAAGATGGCAATTATCAAACAAGAGTTGGAATCATAAAAAGGCAAGAGAAACTCCAGTCGTTTGTTTGTTTTGGCATATAAGTTTTCTTGTTGGGTTTTATTGTCCTTTCTCAATTTACAGTTAGACAGCATTTGGCAGAGAACGTCTGGCGTGCTTGTCGAAACAGACATTTAGCATTAATTCCATTAATTGGATCCAATAGCCAAGCCTATTATTAATCACTGTCTTTTACGGTTACAGTTGATTGATTGAATAAACACTTCAATAAACATTTCATCTTTATTTTTAAACCACTGGATGAAATGTATCGGGCAATGTTGATAAACGTTGTGAATAAGGCGTCACACCGTAACTGGTTAGAATATCACAGCGAAATGAGGGGAAATGACATAATATTCTGCTGCCCTGGATAACAGCTGTGTTATCTTTCTTTCTCTGTGTTTTAGGAACGGGCTGCGTAACGTTGTCTTTTGTATGGAGTTGTACATTATCTTATGAAGTTTAGAACATTTTCTATGAAGAATGAAATCTTAGAAAACCAGCAGAATTTGATCTATATGGCCTTAACTTGGTCAGTGGTCTTTTACCATGATTGATTCTCTAAATTAGGCTTAATATAACTTTTTTTGTGTATTGAACTGCATAAAACATACATGGGATAGATTTTCCCTTGTCCATCCAGTCCTTTAAATACATGGTTTTATTTCTATGCAGCACATATGGTTGATTATTAATAAAACAAGTGTGAGGATTGAGAGAAATTCTACTTGTAACTAGAGGTCTACCAATGGAGGACCAAAAAAAGCCGATGCCGATTTTTATATTTTTATTTTTGTAATAATGACAATTACAACAATACTGAATGAACACTTTTATTTTAACTTAATACATCAATAAAATAAATTTAGCCTCAAATAAATAAACATGTTCAATTTGGTTTAAATAATGCAAAAACACAGTGTTGAAGAAGAAAGTCAAAATTCAATATGTGCCATGTTAATAAGCTAACGTTTAAGTTCCTTGCTCAGAACATGAGAACATATGAAAGCTGGTGGTTCCTTTTAACATGAGTCTTCAATATTCCCAGGTAAGAAGTTTTAGGTTGTAGTAATTATAGGACTATTTCTCTCTATACCATCTGTATTTCATATACCTTTGAGTATTGGATGTTCTTATAGGCACTTTAGTATTGCCAGTGTAACATTATAGCTTCCGTCCCTCTCCTCGCCCCTACCTGGGCTCGAACCAGGAACACATCGACAACAGCCACCCTCGAAGCATCGTTACCCATCGCTCCACAAAGCCCCGGCCCTTGCAGAGCAAGGGGAACAACTACTTCAATGTCTCAAAGCGAGCGACGTCACCGATTGAAACGCTATTAGCACGGACCCCGCTAACTAGCTAGCCATTTCACATCGGCTACACAAGCCTAATCTCGGGAGTTGATAGGCTTGAAGTCATAAACAGCTCGATGCTTGAAGCACAGCGAAGAGCTGCTGGCAAATGCAGGAAAGTGCTGTTTGAATGAATGCTTACGAGCCTGCTGCTGCCTACCACCGCTCAGTTAGACTGCTATATCAAATCATAGACTTAATTATAACATAATAACACACAGAAATACGAGCCTTAGGTCATTAATATGGCTGCAATCCCGGTAACGGGATCGATATGACAGCCACAGCCAGTGAAAGTGCAGGGCGCCAAATTCAAAAAACCAAAATCTCATAATTAAAATTCCTCAGACATACATGTCTTATACAATTTTAAAGGTTATCTTGTTGTTAATCCCACAAGTGTCCAATTTCAAATATGCTTTTCAGCGAAAGCACTACAAACGATTGTTAGGTCACACCAAACCACAATAAGCACAGCCATTTTTCCAGCCATTGATAGGAGTCACAAAAAGCACAAATAGATATAAAATGAATCACTGACCTTTGATCTTCATCAGATGACACTCATAGGACTTCATGTTACACAATACATATATGTTTTGTTTGATAAAGTTCATATTTATATTTATATCTAAGTTTACATTGGCGCATTACATTCACTAGTTCCAAAAACATCCAGTGATTTTGCATAGCCACATCGTTTCAACAGAAATACTCATCATAAATGTAGATGATAATACAAGTTATACACATGGAATTATAGATATACCTCTCCTTAATGCAACCACTGTGTCAGATTAAAAAAAAAAAAAAACGGAAAAAGCAAACCATGCAATAATCTGAGACGGAGCTCAGAACAATAGTCAAATTAGCCGCCATGTTGGAGTCAACAGAAACCAGAAATTACATGATAAATTATCCCTTACCTTTGATGATCTTCATCAGAATGCACTCCCAGGAATCACAGGTCCACAATAAATGCTTGATTTGTTTGATAATGTCCGTTATTTATGTCCAATTAGCTGCTTTGGTTAGCGCGTTTGGTAAACAATTCCAAAGTCACGAAGCGCGTTCACTAAAACGTGACGAAATGTCCAAAAATTCCGTAACAGTCAGTAGAAAAATGTCAAACGATGTATTGAATCAATCTTTAGAATGTTTTTAACATAAATCTTGAATAACGTTCCAACCGGAGAATTACATTGACTTCAGATGAGCGATGGAACGGAGCTCCCTCTCATGTGAACGCGCATGGTCAAAGTATGGACTAATTCTCCTCTCATCCGGCCCCCCTTCACAGTAGAATCATCAAAGTTCTACAGACTTTTGACATCTAGTGGAAGCCGTAGGAAGTGAATACTCATTCATATCTCGCTGTAATTTCAATGGGATCTTGGTTGAAACTCGACCAGCCTCAGAATTTCCACTTCCTGTTTGGATTTCTTCTCAGGTTTTTGCCTGCCATATGAGTTCTGTTATACTCACAGACATAATTCAAACAGTTTTAGAAACTTCAGAGTGTTTTCTATCCAATACTACTAATAATATGCATATATTAACAACTATGACTGAGGAGCAGGCCGTTTACTCTGGGCATCTCTGTGCACCTTTCATCCAAGCTTCTCAATACTGACCCTGCAGCCATAAGAAGTTAATATGGTCAAATCCGGAAACTATCATTTCGAAAACAAAACGTTTTTTCTTTCAGTAAAATACGGAACCATTCCGTATTTTATCTAACGGGTGGCATCCCTAAGTCTAAATATTGCTGTTACATTGCACAACCTTCAATATTATGTCATAATTATGTTCAATTCTGGCAAATTAATTACGGTCTTTGTTAGGAAGAAATGGTCTTCACACAGTTCGCAAACAGCCAGGCGTCCCAAACTGCTGCATATACCCTGACTGCTTGCACGGAACGCAAGACAAGTGACACAATTTCTCTAGTGAAAAGAAATTCATGTTAGCAGGCAATATTAACGAAATATGCAGGTTTAAAAATATATACTTGTGTATTGATTTTCAAGAAAGGCATTGATGTTTATGGTTAGGTACACATTGGTGCAACGAGTGCTTTTTTCATGAATGCACTTGTTCAATCATCACCCGTTTGGTGAAGTAGGCTGTGATTCGATGAGAAATTAACCGGCACCGCATCGATTATATGCAACGCAGGACAAGCTAGATAACTACACATGGTTGATGATATTACTAGTTTAACTAGTGATTATGTGAAAATTTATTGTTTTTTATAAGATAAGTTTAATGCTAGCTAGCAACTTAACTTGGCTTCTTGCTACACTCACCTAACAGGTAGTCAGCCTGCCACGCAGTCTCCTCGTGGAGTGCAATGTAATCGGCCACAATCGGTGTCCAAAAATGCTGATTACCGATTGTTATGAAAACATGAAATCGGCCCTAATTAATTGGCCATTCCGATTAATCGGTCGACCTCTACTTGAAAGCAATTCCCCAGGATTCAAGGGCTAGATAGCAGACATTATTTTAGGACTGAGTGGTGTTATGAGTTTCTGAGTTGATAGGAAACCATGGCTAGATAGCAGGCAGACATTATTTTCCCTGTTCAAGATATTGTGAAAGTGAAAAGTTTGAAGTGAATGCCCACAGTTGAAAAGAAGCATGCTTGGAGAGCAGATGGGGCCTAATCCCTATTCCTGTTGAGACATCACTTAGGGCCGTCTCCTGTCCTGCCTATGATCCAGTAGAAAAAGAAGAAAGCACCTTGTGTTACAGTCAGAACTAATACTGTGTTAACAGTCTGTCAATTCATCATGTTTTGATGTTCTGCCTGACACTATACTGGAATATTAAAACCGTGCTTTTTCTCCTGTGCCCAGTATGGATAATTTATGAGCAGGTGATGATAGCTGCGCTGGACTGCAGTCGGGATGATTTGGCTTGGGTAAGTGAACTACCAACAGCTGCCACACACACCCAACGACCTCAAAGCCCATCTCTCACAGTCATTGCTACTTCGTCACCCACAATGCCAAATGTGAAAATATTTTTATTTGGCCAAAAATATTACTCCATCTGTCTGTACTTTGGAAAAAAACATTTGCTGAGCAGTGTTGGAATAATGGAGGGTAAAAAACGCACTATAGATGAACACAGTGTTAGCTGTAAACCTTTATGGAGTTTAACTCCCCCTTGTTGATTCACCTGCCATCACAGAGTTAACTAATAGATATGTTACAGGTTGTGTTACTTAAAGTGCCTTCAGAAAGTATTCACACCCCTTGACTTTTACACATTTTGTTGTTACAAGGTGGGATTAAAATGTATTGAATTGTCATGTTTTGTCAATGATCTACACAAAGTAATCTGTAATGTCAGAGGAAGAAAAATTTGTAAAAGAATTATGAAAAATAATATATCTTGATTACATGTGTCCATCCACCAGAGTCAATACATGTTAGAATCACCTTTGGCAGTGATTTAAAGCTGAGAGTCTTAATGGGTAAGTCTCTAAGAGCTTTGTACAGCTGGATTGTACAGTATTTGCACATTATTATAAAAACACAACAACATCCAACTTGAGAGATTTTTGGATCATTGCTAGACTAGGCCACTCAGGAACATTCAGTGTCGTCTTGGTAAGCAACTCCAGTGTATATTTGGCCTTTTTTTTTTTTAAGTTATTGTCCTGCTGAAAGGTGAATTTGTCTCCCAGTGTCTGTTGGAAAGCAGAATGAACCATGGTTTCCTCTAGCCTGTCTGGCCGAGGCGTTCCGCTAGCGGAACTCCTCCCACATTCCACTAAAAAGGCAGAGCGCGAAATTCAAAAAATATTTTTTAGAAATATTTAACTTTCACACATTAACAAGTCCAATACAGCAAATGAAAGATACACATCTTGTGAATCCAGTCAACATGTCCGATTTTTAAAATGTTTTACAGCGAAAACAGCACGTATATTTATGTTAGCTCACCACCAAATACAAAGGAGGACAGACATTTTTCACAGCACAGGTAGCATGCACAAAGCCAACCTAACTAACCAAGAACCAACCAAACTAACCAAGAAACAACTTCATCAGATGACAGTCTTATAACATGTTATACAATAAATCTATGTTTTGTTCGAAAAATGTGCATATTTGAGGTATAAATCAGTTTTACATTGCAGCTACCATCACAGCTACCGTCAAAAATAGCACCGAAGCAGCCAGAGTAATTATAGAGACCAACGTGGAATACCTAAATACTCATCATAAAACATTTCTGAAAAATGCATCGTGTACAGCAAATGAAAGACAAGCATCTTGTGAATCCAGCCAATATTTCAGATTTTTTAAGTGTTTTACAGCGAAAACACAATATAGCATTATATTAGCTTACTACAATAGCCTACCACACTTCCGCATTCATTCATCAAGGCACGTTAGCGTTAGCGAATAAACCAGCAAAAGATATTAATTTTCACTAACCTTCATAAACCTTCCTCAGATGACAGTCCTATAACATCAGGTTATACATACACTTATGTTTTGTTCGAAAATGTGCATATTTAGAGCTGAAATCAGTGGTTATCCATTATGCTAACGTAGCTTCTTTTTCCCAGAATGTGCGGATATTTCTATTAGACTCTCACCTATTCTGACCAAATAGCTATTCATAAACATTACAAAAAAATACATGTTGTATAGGAAATGATAGATACACTAGTTCTTAATGCAATCGCAGTGTTAGAATTCTAAAAATATCTTCATTACGACATAAGGCTTATGTTATAGCGAGAGAGTGGCCAAAACCTGGGCGCAAAACTACTAGTATACAGTTCGACAGATATATGAAATAGCATCACAAAATGGGTCCTACTTTTGGTGATCTTCCATCAGAATGTTGGACAAGGGGTCCTTTGTCCAGAACAGTCGTTGTTTGGATTTAGAACATCGTTTTTCCCTCTTGAATTAGCAAGCACACTGGCCAAGTGGCGCGAAGCTCTCCCTTCTGAACAAAGGCACACAACGCAACACGCCTAACGTCCCGAATAAATTTCAAAAATCTAATAAAACTATATTGAAAAAACATACTTTACGATGATATTGTGACATGTATCAAATAAAATCAAAGCCGGAGATAGTAGTCGCCTATAACGACGGCTTTTCAGAAGGCAATTCCAGGTCCACCTTCGCGCTTTCCAGAAAACAGGAAATGGATGACTCGTCGTGCCAAGAGGATATATTCCACCTCAGACCAAGATAAACACTTCATTTCTTCTCTCACTTCATCTTGACATCTAGGGGAAGGTGTATGACGTGCATGTATACTCATGCGTATCATGCCCATTTATAGGCATGCCCTTGAACAGAGCATCATTTTCAGACTTTCCACTTCCTGGTCAGAAAGTGTGCTGCCAAATGAGTTCTGTTTTACTCACAGACAAAATTCAAACGGTTTTAGAAACTAGAGTGTTTTCTATCCAATAGTAATAATAATATGCATATTGTACGAGCAAGAATTGAGTACGAGGCCATTTAAATTGGGCACGATTTCCCCCCAAAGTGTAAATAGCGCCCTCTATCCTCAACAGGTTAAATCAAAACATGCATTTTCACTGCAAAGAGCAGGAACCAATAGAATTTCCCCACTCTTCTGGACTGATTTGAATCTGGCTAAATGTACTATTGACGCCTAGTTAATGTCCTGTCAGTTTTGCTCATATCTGCTTAAAATTGAGTGATTACATAAACTAAAATAATTTTATGGTTGATGGGAACAGTATATGAGGATGTTTTGCAACGATTCCCTATGCATTGCAAAGAATATTGGCGAAGACAACTAGATTACGGAAAGTTGTCCAATCACCTGCTCCCAGTGAGAAAGAACATGACTGTTGTAGGACAGGTCAAAAGATCCGGGCTGCAGGACAGACTTTCCATCTCATCCAGGATATCGTTGGACATGACGATAACCATTCCTCACCTCTGTCATGAGTGTGTGAAAAAACAAACTCCAGTTCCCTCATAGAGACGGGAGAAAAAAAACTCACCGTAAAGAGCATCCTGCCTCTCCTTTTTATAGTAGCAAGTGGTGAACTGTGGGTAGCCACAAGACAACATGGTCTTCAACCACGTCAACTGCCGATTTTCACATAAGTTCTTCAGGACTGTGTTTATCTTTTATCATGGATCCCATGAATGGAAACCATCAACTATCCCTCCTGCCCTGCTCTCAATGGTCTGGGCGGACTGGAAAAAACACAAAAAAACACTGCATATGACATTAAAAAAAACATTCATGTTTTACATGGATACAGTATATTTGTTTGTGTTTAAAGGTGCAGTGCGTGTAACACGCTGTTGCTGGTGGAGAACAGCAGGCAGGGGAAGCAGTAGCAGCTCAGCCATAGAGCCAGTCTTTCTTTTGATACCATTCAGATTTAAATGATTGTGTTATTTTCTCCCTAGCTTTGATTTAAGTCCCTAAGCTCAGGTGTTGGTCTTCCATCAATTTAATAGCCCGTTTTGCGTGAGAATTCATATTGAAAACCGTTTCAGATGCAGTATGTTAGCCATCCTGATCAGATACTATGTAAATCAGAGCGATTTAAAGTAGAGGCAGAATATGTACAGCGCCTTCATAAACGAACGAACTGCCAAAAGGCGGAAGATGACATGTGACGTCCACAGGCAGGAAGGACTCTGTCTATACATTTACATTTAAGTCATTTAGCAGACGCTCTTATCCAGAGCGACTTACAAGTACATACATTCATACTTTTTTTGTACTGGTCCCCCGTGGGAATCGAACCCACAACCCTGGCGTTGCAAGCGCCATGCTCTACCAACTGAGCCACACGGGACCTATCTCATTTCTTTTTTTTTCATGCCAATACACATGCACATTTATTATTTGAGTGCAATGAAAATGTATGGAACATATTGAAACGTGAAAGGCAGCAAAGCTCTCTGACTGCCTTTCGACGGCCGTTAGCTTGCAGTATAAGGTAGAAAAAACAAAAACATCCTGTGGCGGACTGCAATAGAATCGAAGAGTCCCCGCGATATACAACTGTTCAGGGAAGTCAGGAACCAATACACACAGTCAGTCAGGAAAGCAAAGGCTAGCTTTTTCAAACAGAAATGTACATCCTGTAGCTCTAACTCCAAAAAGTTTTGGGACACTGTAAAGTCCATGGAGAACAAGAGCACCTCCTCCCAGCTGCCCACTGATGCTAGGTAACACTGTCACCACCGATAAATCCACGATAATCGAGAATTTCAATAAGCATTTCTCTACGGCTGGCCATGCTTTCCTCCTGGCTACCCCGGCCAACAGCTCCACACCCCCCGCAGTTACTTGCCCAAGCCTCCCCGCTTCTCCTTCACCCAAATCCAGATAGCAGATGTTCTGAAAGAGCTGCAAAACCTGGACCCATACAAATCAGCTGGGCTAGACAATCTGGACCCTCTCTTTCTAAACTTATCCACCACCATTGTTGCAACCCCTATTACCAGCCTGTTCAACCTCTCTTTCGTATCGTCCAAGATCCCTAAATATTGGAAAGCTGACGCAGTCATCCCCCTCTTCAAAGGGGGTGACACTCTAGACCCAAACTGTTATAGACCTATATCCAACCTGCCCTGCCTTTCTAAAGTCTTCGTAAGCCAAGTGAACAAACAGATCACTGACCATTTTGAATCCCACCGTACCTAATCCGGTTTCCGAGCTGGTCACGGGTGCACCTCAGCCACGCTCAAGGTACTAAACGATATCATAACCGCCATCGATAAAAGATTGTACTGTCCAGCCGTCTTCATCGACCTGGCCAAGGCTTTCGAGTCTGTCAATCACCTATTCTTATCGACAGACTCAACAGCCTTGGTTTCTCAAATGACTGCCTCGCCTGGTTCACCAACTACTTTACAAACAGAGTTCAGTGTGTCAAATTGGAGGGCCTGTTGTCCGGATCTCTGGCAGTCCCTATGGGGGTACCACAGGGTTCAATTCTCGGGCTGACTCTTTTCTCTGTATATATCATCAATGTCGCTCTTGCTGCGGGTGATTCCCTGATCCACCTCTACGCACACAACACCATTCTGTATACATCTGGCCCTTCTTTGGACGAGCTCCAAACGAGCTTCAATACCATACAACACTCCTACCGTGGCCTCCAACTGCTCCAAAACTAAATGCATGCTTTTCAACCGTTTGCTGCCCGCACCTGCCCGCCCGACTAGCATCACTACTCTGGACGTTTCTGACTTTTCTGACTGAATATGTGGACAACTACAAATACCTAGGTGTCTGGCTAGACTGTAAACTCTCCTTCCAGACTCATATTAAACATTTCCAATCTAAAATGTAAAACTAAAACTTTGGCGATGTCATTTACAAAATAGCCTCCAACACTCTACTCAGCAAATTGGATGCAGTCTATCACAGTGACATCCGTTTTGTCACCAAAGCCCCATATACCACCCTCGACTGCGACCTGTATGCTCTAATCGGCTGGCCCTGGCTACATATTCGTCGCCAGACGCACTGACTCCAGGTCATCTATAAGTCTTTGCTAGGTTAAGCTCCGCCTTACCTCATCTCACTGGTCACGATAACAACACCCACCGTAGCACGCGCTCCAGCAGGTATGTCTCACTGGTCATCCCCAAAGCCAACACCTCCTTTGGCTGCCTTTCCTTCCAGTTCTCTGCTGCCAATGACTGGAACGAATTGGAAAAATCGCTGGAGACTTGTATTTCCCTCACTAACTTTAAACATCAGCTATCCGAGCAGCTTACCGATCGCTGCAGCTGTACATAGCCCATCTGTAAATATTCCATCCAATCTACCTACCTCATCCCCATATTGTTTTAATTTACTTTTCTGCTCTTTTGCACACCAGTATTTGTACTTGCACATCATCTGCACATCTATCACTCCAGTGTTAATTTACTAAATTGTAATTACTTGCTACTATGGCCTATTTATTGCCTTACAACCTCACGCCATTTTCACACACTGTATATAGACTTTATTTTTTTCAGTTGTGTTATTGACTGTACGCTTGTTTATTCCATGTGTCGCACTGCTTTGCTTTATCTTGGCCAGGTCGCGGTTGTAAATGAGAACTTGTTCTCAACTAGCCTACCTGGTTAAATAAAGGTGAAAGAAAAAAGAAAAAAAACTCAGATACACATGTCATGTCAATGAGTTTGAAGGGCGGGAGAAAGGCACAGCGAGGCTGCCTTTCCCCATGCCTCCTTGCGCAAATTTGTGAAGTAAGTACATGTTCAGAAATCGATTTTTATCATGCATAAAAGCATTACAAAATGATTATTGGTCAAACGTAGAGGAGATCTGCATGGAGGAATGGGCCAAAATACCAGCAACAGTGTGTGAAAACCTTGTGAAGACTTACAGAAAACGTTTGACCTCTGTCATTGCCAACAAAGGGTATATAACAAAGTATTGAGAAACGTTTGTTATTGACCAAATACTTATTTTCCACCATAATTTGCAAATAAATTCATTAAAAATCCTACAATGTGATTTTCTGGATTTTTTTTCTTCTCATTTTGTCTGTCATAGTTGAAGTGTACCTATGATGAAAATTACAGGCCTCTCATCTCATTTTTAAGTGGGAGAACATGCATAATTGGTGGCTGACTAAATACTTTTTTGCCCCACTGTATATTTAAATTTGCATCAATATGCCCAGACGATCAGGCTGAGCATTTCAATGGCAAAAGGAGGCTCAGGGAAGTAAATGATAAAAATATATTGGGCGCAGGTAGCCTAGCGGTTAAGTTTTGGGCCGGTAACCGGAAGGTTTTAACCCTAATTTCTTCTTTAGGGCATATAAAATCTGCGTTGCGGAAAACGCAGACGGAATCACGGAATCCAGATTTTCTGAAGTAATTAAGCAATATTCAAATATGTATTTAACTTAGTAGGAAATCAACTAAATGTATTAAACGTATTAGAAAATGTATTAATTTGCTGAAGTTAATCATAAGATATGAACATGCATCAGTGATACTTATTTTCCTGCAACCTTCTGAAAAAGCACAGGTATGCCCGTTTGTGTGCAGTGCACGTATGTCTAGTCTGCACTTTGTGTAGCCGTTAACGGTAATGCTAATGATAATCGTCTGCTGATGGATGGAAAGGCTTTCCCCAAAACCTTTTAAACTAAATGTTAACTACAAAGTAGCCTATGCCTACCTGGCAGAATGACATCATTATTTGCATCAATCCAGTGGCCATTTTGTTTTGCTAACTCTGCAATCACATGAGCGCTACAGAAACACAGCTAACCAAACAACGGTCTCTGAATGGTGCACACTTGTAATAAAGGGTAACTACACCCAAAATGCAACATTTCTTAGATTTTTTCCCAGACCTCAAAAGTGGTGTCCTGATGTGGTTTAAACATTGTTGTGGTTTTTTTTATTTTTAAAAAGTGATAAAAAAGGGAAACTGAAACCTGGAAAAACAAAAAGGAGAAAACGGAATTTGGGAAAAAATGTATTGGAATCAGGCACAAAATATAACAGATTTTAAAGTGTCCTACTCCTGTAAGTCGTTCTGGATAAGAGCATTTGCTAAATTACTAAAATGTAAATGTAAAACATTTCTCACCTAACTAGCTGTAAGACATGCTTCGCCACTTTGGCGACTAAGGGCTGTGTAGTTCATACATGCAGAATTACTGTTTTACCTCAATTAGCCATAATATAATAATATATGCCATTTTAGCAGATGCTTTTATCCAAAGTAATGCGTGCATACATGTTACGGTTAAATAAAGGTGAAATTAAAAAAACAAAAATAAAAAATGCATCTTATGTAGGGGTGGTCATGAAATCCCTAGTTTGAAAGCGACTGTTTTCTTGAAGCTGTGCCATTTTCCCTACATTTCCCCCCACGTAGGCTAATCCCTTAACAATTAGAGTTCTCGCCAAAGAGCTTCAGCCCCTCACATTTGAGTAACAGCTATTAGGAGGCCTGCCCAGTGTTATCTGCGGGGCGGACCCAACGGCACAGTGGAGACCGATATAGAGCGAGCAATGATGTGGTGCACATATGCGATGAAGTACGCAATTTTCAGGGGACCACTTTTGGTTCGTGAGTGCTAGTTTCAGAACTACTGGCAAAACAGTTTACAAAAGTACCGGAGAATCTCTAAGGTGAATGCACTAACTGTGTAAGTTGCTCTGGATAAGAGTGTCTGCTGAATGACTAGAATGTAAATGTAATATGTTATTTTCATGAAATTAACAGAGTGATCATTTGCAGTGATTTAAAAATACAATTACAAAGACTGCGTGGGGGCTTTAAGTAAAAGAAAGTGTATATTTGTAGCATGTTGCACCCAGCCAACTCTAAGTGTACCTCCTCTCTGCCCACTTCCCTTGCAGACTTGTCTACAGGAACTGAAGAGGCAGTTTCCAGGTAGCCAACGAGTGAAGCGATTAGCAGGCATGCGGCTGGAGGCTTTGGAAAAGTAAGCTTCAGAGTCTCACTGTAACATGGCTGAAAGACTAAAGGGTAAATCCATTTGAATTCAATCATGTTTTTGACAGCATCCCTTTTGATTTGAACAAAACCCATAAATATTTGCCCATTGCAGAAGGGCTCAGAAAGTGACTTTGGACCTGAATGTCAAAACATTCAAGAGAGAAAGGTGCTCGGTTGAATGCATTCAGTTGTCCCTTTCAAAGTTGACCCATTGAGACATGTCTTCATCACTGGAATTGAAAAACAGTTGAGATTTATATAATTTAAAAGTTTACAAACAGGATTGTCAAACTATTTTAAAATTATTTATTTTTTTAAATCATAGGGCGGTAAACAATTGGCCCAGCGTCTTCTGGGTTTGGCCAGTGTAGCCCGTCATTGTAAATAAGAATTTGTTCTGAACTGACTTGCCTAGTTAAAAAAAAAAAGGTAAAATAAATCATGTTGTAGCTTAGACATTATCTAAGGTTTTTGTGTTGTGCACGCCATCAGTTGAGAGACAACATTCTCTTGAACACAGGTTGGTTGTCATGTTTTGGCTGATAAATGTACTAAAATGGGAATAACATTTCAACTTTCAAATGGTACCACAAAGATGGTTGGAGGTCCACACATCACAGAATGTTGACTTGAATTGTAATATGTTATTTAAAATTAATTCTCCATAGGAAACCTATTGAAATCATAGACATGTAGATACTGTATTAGAAAAGGCATGACCATTTTAAGTTGAATTTCGCTGGTGGGTAGACCGGCGGTCATATTTGTGGTAGTAATTAGAAATAAAAATGTACAATCATTTTACATTTCAATGATGTACTGCCTAAATTGCAGTGGTCTGAAGGGATTTGTCCATTATATTAATTATGTTGCTGTGATTGAAATAACGCTAGGGCTGTCGCCTATAAAGAAAACAATCGGTTGGTCATAATTTTAAAATGTATTTTCCCATATAGACACACCCTATGTGTTTTAATAAAATCAACTATATGTACTGAGCTTGTCTAATGCTTTAACCCTTTATACTCGTACCGTATACGGGTTTAAAATGGAAGATTTGGGCGCTAATAAGTGCCTAAATTGGAACCTAGTGGCTGTACAGTAACATGCTAGAGCACTGACTGATAGCCGTTCTGAATTTGAGCACCTCACACGACAAGAAGTTGCCCCTTCCCTCCCAGTAATTGTGCAACTTTTGCATTTTTTTTTGTTGTGTGAGGGAGGGAAATGCAGTAAATTAAGATGACTCGATGCATTTTGAAAGATGAGACATTCAAGATTATAATAAATACCACATTGATGTCATAAAAGGTAGCCAAACACCCATCAGTCTAAATGTGTATTTCACATTTCCACATCTTAAAACTCATGTCATATACAGTGTCAACATTTGTGATCACTATGTTTGATGTAGGGTTACAAGTAGAGGTCGACCGATTAATCGGCATGGCCGATTTCAAGTTTTCATAACAATCGGTATTCGGCCTTTTTGGACGCCGATTACATTGCAATCTACGAGGAAACTGTTACACGAGTGCAGTGTCAAAAGCACCTTGTGGCTGCAAGGAGCCAAGGTAAGTTGCTAGCTAGCATTAAACGTATCTTATAAATAACAATCAATCTTCACATAATCACTAGTTAACTACACATGGTTGATGATATTACTAGGTGAACTAACTTGTCCTGCGTTGCATATAATCAATGCGGTGCCTGTTAATTTCTCATCGAATCACATCTTATTTCAGCAACGCCAAACGGGTGATTTAACAAAAGCGCATTGCCGAAAAAAGCACAATCTTTACACAAATGTACCTAACCATAAACATCAATGCCTTTCTTAAAATCAATACACAGACGTATATATTTTTAAACCTTCATATTTAGTTAAATGAAATTCATGTTAGCAGGCAATATTAACTAGGGAAATTGTCTCTTTTGCGTTCAGTGCAAGCAGAGTCAGGGTATATGCAGCAGTTTGAGCCGCCTGGCTCGTTGCGAACTGTGTGAAGAGCATTTCTTCCTAACAAAGACCGCAATTAATTTGCCAGAATTTTACTTAATTATGACAACATTGGAGATTGTGCAATGTAACAGCAATATTTAGACTTAGGGTTGCCACCCGTTCGATAAAATACGTAACGGTTCTGTATTTCACTGAAAGAATAAACGTTTTGTTTTCGAAATGATAGTTTCCGGATTTGACCATATTAATGACCTAAGGCTTGTATTTCTGTGTGTTTATTATATTATAATTAAGTCTATGATTTGATATTTGATAAAGCAGTCTGACTGAGCGGTGGTAGGCAGTAGCAGGTTCGTAAGCATTCATTCAAACCGCACTTTCCTTTGTTTGCCAGCAGCTTTTCGCAATGCTTGAAGCACAGCGCTGTTTATGCCTTCAAGCTTATCAACTCCAGAGATTAGGTTGGCAATAATAAAGTGCCTATAAGAACATCCAATAGTCAAAGGTCTATGAAATACAAATGGTATAGATAGAAATAGTCAACGCGTCATAATTCCTATAATAACTACAACCTAAAACTTCTTAACTGGGAATATTGAACCACCAGCTTTCATATGTTCTCATGTTCTGAGCAAGGAACTTAAACGTTAGCTTTTTTACATGGCACATATTGCACTTTTACTTTCTTCAACACTGTGTTTTTGTATTATTTAAACCAAATTGAACATGTTTCATTATTTACTTGAGACTAAATATATTTCATTTATGTATTATATTAAGTTAAAATAAATGTGTTCATTGTTCATTCAGTATTGCTGTAATTGTCATTATTACAAATATATATAAAAATTGTCTGATTTAATCAGTATCAGCTTTTTTTGGTCCTCAAATAATCGGTATCGGCGTTGAAAAATCATAATCGGTCGACCTCTAGTTACAAGATGACATGGCTTGTTCTGAGCAGAATGAGCCTAAGTTTGTTGTGAAGGAAATTTGCAACGGCATACTGAAACTTCTGTACTTTTTCGATACCATAACATGAAAAAGGTACTAGAATTGTTGTTACTGTCGGTACTTCTGGCATTCGCAGATTCCTCCATTACGCTCCCGAAGTTGCCGGTAGTAGGCTACACAATATGTCTTGTTTGAACTATATTTGAGAAGGCCAAGTGAAAATTAAGAATTATGTTGTTTAAAACCTTTTCTCAATAGGGGGGCGCCATTTCGACTTTGTAAAAATTTGTTCCCAAATTACACTGCCTCGTACTCAATTCTTGCTTGTACAATATGCATATTATTATTACTATTGGATAGAAAACACTCTAGTTTCTAAAACCGTTTGAATTATATCTGTGAGTAAAACAGAACTCATTTTGCAGCAAACTTCCTGTCAGGAACTGAAAAATCTGAAATCTGGGGCTCTGTTCCAGGGTCAGTTTATAAATTTGCATGTAATCTATGGGTCGACATGCACTGCATACGCCTTCCCCTAGATGTCAGTAAGCAGTGAGAATTGGAATGGGGTGTCTAGCTAGATCTGAGACGGAACAAGACATGTTGGAACGGAAGGACCGGTCTTTTCATGGTTTGACCTGACGCAGGAAGGACCTCTCCATCGCGCTCTGAAAAGCTTTCGTTTTATAAGTTAGATATCTCCGGCTCTGATTTAATTTGATATATGTGTTAAAAACATCATAATGTAGTTATTTTAAACCGAGTTATATCAGTTTATATCAGTTTAATGCGATTTTCGGTATTTTCTTTGTTCTGCGTTATGGAGGGTTGGCCACTTATGCGCCACATGGCTAAAGTTTGCTGCTAATTACACAGTTGAAGACGACATTCTACAACCGAGCAACGATTATCCTGGACAAAGGACAACTTGTACAACATTCTGATGGAAGCTCATCAAATAGTAGGAACAATTTATGATGTTAATTCGTATATCTGAAATTGTTCAGACTAATATTCCGCCATTAATTTCGGGGCGGTCTCGCTATAACGTAAGCTGTATGCCGTAGTAACGTTAATTTAAAAAATCTAACACAGCGGTTGCATTAAGAACTAATGTATCTTTAATTTGCTGTCCAACCTGTATTTTTTAGTCAAGTTTATGATTAGTTATTGATTAGATTAGGTGCCTCTCCCAAGATTTCTCCCGACATTTTGTTTGCAGTTTGGCTACTATTCACAATGTATAACCACGATTTGTGCCGCTAAATATGCACATTTTTGAACAAACCATATATGTATTGTGTAATATGATGTTATAGGACTGTCATCTGATGGAGTTTGAGAAGGTTAGTGAAAAAATTAATATCTTTTGCTGGTTTATTCGCTATCGCCAACGTTATGTTGAATCAATGTTGCTGTGTGGTTGGCTATTGTAGTAAGCTAATATAATGCTAAATTGTGTTTTCGCTGTAAAACACTTAAAGAATCTGAAATATTGGCTGGATTCACAAGATCTTTGTCTTTCATTTGCTGTACGCTGTGTATTTTTCATAAATGTTTTATGATGAGTATTTAGGTAATTCACGTTGCTCTCTGTAGTTATTCTAGTTGCTTTGGTGAGAGTTGTGATGGTGGCTGCAATGTAAAACTATGATTTATACCTGAAATATGCACATTTTTCTAACAAAACATATGCTATACAATAAATATGTTATCAGACTGTCATCTGATGAAGTTGTTTCTTGGTTAGTGACTATTTATATCTTTATTTGGTCGAATTTGTCATAGCTACCTATGCAGTAAAAAAATGGTGAGAAAAAAAAAGTTGGGTCTTTTGCTATCGTGGTTAGCTAATAGAAATACATATTGTGTCTTCCCTGTAAAACATTTTAAAAATCAGAAATGATGGCTGGATTCACAAGATGTGTATCTTTCATCTGGTGTCTTGGACTTGTGATTTCATGATATTTAGATGCTAGTATTTACTTGTGGCGCTATGCTAGGCTATGCTAGTCAGTTTTTTTACTGATGAGGGTGCTCCCGGATCCGGGATGAGTACCAAGTAGAAGTTAACATGCAAACCAGCATTGCGCCAATTCAACAGCGCACCAAAGATGGTTTCAGAACGGAGGAGAGCGACTGCTATCCAATGCAGGAGAAATCGCTCACTGAAGATTCAGTTCATCACCTTGGAGAGCTCCATCCACTGCAGCGGCCGCTGTCAAGCATATGCAATCTGTCAACTAGAATCTGCAACTTGAAAAACAAAGTAGACTCATTTACTGTTTTCAAGTGTAATGTCTTGTTTGTTGTCCAACTATGGTAAGCGAACTAGTGTTTGCAGGTTTTGTAGTCCTCTTTTTTGGCGTCATCCTTTACTACAATGAAATGCTGCCTTACTGCAGACTTTAAAAAATATATTTTGTCTTAAGTAGGCCTAATAGAGCCCCACAATGGAGGTGTCATAATACCCATAAAACCTAGCAGTCATTTGGGGAAATGGTTTCTACCATTAATTTTTCCCATAGGGAATTTTTGGAACACTTAAAATAAGGGCTGTGTTTAGTGTAGGCTTACTTTTGTGAGCCATTTAAATCTCTCTCGGGCAAGTTGACTTCTAACAATCTATTCTGCTCTATTTAGTCTTTCAAAAATGCTAATTAGCCACAAGACATCATGCAAGACTACAAATCCTTGCAAGGTCCTGCATGTCATCTCTAGCTGATACCTTTGTTAACATATATTATGTCAACAGTTCACAGAATTGTCCATTTGAAAGAAATGTAGCCAATTTATTCATTACTAAATTTATCTAAAATGTAATGGTTAATCCAGAGATGCTTACCTTTGCCTCGATTCGTCAGTCTCGTCCAGATCATGACATTTTGTAGTTCTTTATGATAGCCACATAAGCTGATAATTAGCATTAAAAAAAAAAACATTTTGGGGGGGGGGGGGGGGGGTGGTAAATACAGTCAAAAATATTGTAAATTTGTCCTAGAGTGATTTATCAAAACGTAATGCCAGGGAAAGCCTACACGAAACACAGCCCCATATTTTAAGTGTTTCTAAAATCCTCTATGGGAAAAATAAATGGTGTATTAACAATTGGAAACATTTCCTTGTTTGACCACTAGGTTTTATGGGTATTATGACTCATACTGTGGTACTCTTATACAGAACTGGAGTTGTAACCAGTTTTAGCAGAATTTTTTTAATGGTTTTACCCCGTTGCCCCTCTCAACAGTAGGGCCTGCTCCGCTCCTTCTCCCGACAGTAGAAGGTGCTGTGTCCAGTTGATAATCACTCTGATAATTGCCTTGGAACTGAACTTAAACTATACAGAAAATAATTCTCTCACACACAGATGAAATAAATTAAGTTAAGGAGAATGGGTGAGTTGATGAGCGAGGTGAAGTGACAGATGCATAATTATGTTATCACCAATTGTGAAAGAAGAATAGGGCAGGCCATTCTATTGTATTAATCTGTTCTCAAAATGGTATGTACCCAACAGTGCATTCAGAAAGTATTCAGACCTCTTCCCTTTTTCCCCACATTTTGTTTTACGTTACAGCCTTATTCTAAAATGGATTAAATTATAATCATTTATAATAATCATTTAAATGGAAGTAGTTTGGAACCACCAAGACTTCCTTGAGCTGGACGTCCAGCCATACTGAGCAATCGGGGGAGAAGGGCCTTGGTCAGGGATGTGACCAAGAACGCAATGGTCATTCTGTCAGCGCTCCAGAGTTGCTCTGTAGAGATGGGAGAACCTTCTAGAAGGACAACCATCTATGCAGCCCTCCACCAATTAGGCCTTTATGGTAGTGTCCAAACAGAAGCCACTCCTCAGTAAAAGGCACATGGCAGCCCGTGTGGAGTTTGCTAAAAGGCACCTAAAGATCTCTGTCCATGACAAACAAGATTCTCTGTTCTGATGACACCAAGATTGAACTCTTTTTGGCCTGAATGCCAAGTGTCACATCTGGAGGAAACCAGGCACCGCTCATCACCTGGACAATTATCATCCCAACGGTGAAGCGTGGTGGCAGCATCATGCTGTGGGGATGTTTTTCAGTGGCAGGGAACTGGGAGGCTAGTCAGGATCGAGGGAAAGATGAACAGAGAAAAGTACATAGAGATCTTTGATGAAAACCTGCTCTAGATCGCTCAGGACCTCAATGACCCTAAGCTCACAGCCAACACAACGCAGGAGTGGCTTCGGGACAAGTCTCCGAATGTCCTTGAGTGGCCCAGCCAGAGCCCGGACTTGAACCCGATCTAACATCTCTGGAGAGACCTGAAAATAGCTGTGCATTGACGCTCCCCATCCAACCTGACAGAGCTTGAGAGGATCTGCAGAAAAGAAGGGAAGAAACTCCCCAAATACAGGTGTGCCAAGCTTGTAGCGTCATACCCAATAAGACTCGAGGCTGTAATTGCTGCCAAAGGTGCTTCAACAAAGTACTGAGTAAAGGGTCTGAATACTTTAAAAATTAATTAGCAAACAGCAAACCTGTTTTTGTCATGATGGGGTATTGTTTGCAGATTGATGGGGGGGACAATTAAACCATTTTAGAATCAGGCTGTGACGTAACAAAATGTGGAATAAGTCAAGGGGTCTGAATATTTTCCGACTGCACTATATATCAGTCCACCGAATCCAAATGAAATGTTGAGTGACAATGTGACAATGCTACGATTATCAGCACAAAATCATCACAGAGAGTGTGTCCAAACTTTTGACTGGCACTGTATATACTCTGTATAGAGTGTTGAAAGTTTCCCAGAGCAAAGTGATCTCCATTATTGGTAAATGGAAAAAATATGGAACTACCCAGTCTCTGCCTAGAGCTGGCCATTCAACCAAACTTAGCAACCAGGCAAGAAGGTCATCGGAAAGACCAAAGGCACTGTATGTCTTAGAGCAATGGTTCCTAACCTTTTTCAATTACTGAACCTAGGACCCCTGGTTGGGAACCACTGTCTTAGGGTGATGGACTGTGCCATCCCCACGGTCTCCACAATGGATTAGTCCACAGAGCGGTACAAATCAGACAGGTGTCTCGTGTTCCTTAAAAAAATAAATCAATTTGTGCCCGCACGACTAAATACATTTTTGCCGACCAGCGGCCTATAGACCATACAATCGACCTGTCGACTAAATGGGGTCAGCCCTTAATGGCAACCACCCTGTATTCAAGAGCATGTTGTGTCTCAACCGATGGCGGGCGCAACACAAAAACCTCAGATGTTGTGAAATAGGGTCTAAGCTACAACATATGCGAATATGGAAAAAATCGGTGTGTTTTTAGATAATTGACGTTAAAGTTTTTATTTATTTATTATGAAACTTTTTTAAAAATAAATACTTAGTTTGACCACTTTTTGTAAGCTTTTAAATTATCTCAAACTCAACCGTTGATATTTTCCAGTGATGAAGACATGGATGTCACATGGTATGGTGGGGAATGGAAAATGGTTGCACTTTGAGCACCTTTTATCTCCTGAATGTTTTGACATTCAGGTCCAAGTCACTTTCCGACCACTTTTTTCCATAGGAGAACATATGGAAAGTTTTGTTTAAAGCAAAAGGGATGCTGTCAAAAAGTGATTGAATTAATCTGAATTTACCCTATAGGCCTGGGGTTAAGGCGGGGGAGTACTGTAGATCCTAAGTGGTACGATGGTCTGGGTGAGTGTGTGTGTGTGGTGGGCTCTGTTTGTGTTGGAAACAACCATTCAACTGGCAAAAAGGGGGAGAAAAAAGAAGTGAATGGTTCAGTGCTCGGCCCTTTTAGCCTGAGCGAGGGATTCCCCAGGAAGGAAGTGGTTTGCTCCCACTGCTATTCTGGGGGTCCCTCAATCTTCTGTTAAAAAAAATTATAATTATGCTCTTGTTGTGCTTTTCGTCACTGAGCTGAGAGATGAGGTCTTGCCTGCCTGTAAATATTGACATGCCACCACAGTTTCAGCTTTGTTTCTTCTCAGCACTGTTTATTTGTACATCTGCAATTGTGATGAATAAAAACAGAAAGGGAGTGAATGTAAGGGTACAAGATAAACACAGTATTTTTGACTGGAACTGGAGTAAGGGTAATTCAATTTGTTTACCACCCCTGATCACCATGACTCGTTTATCGGTTATGTCGGAGTTGATGTGATAATTGAACTCCTGCACTGTCAGATTAAATTAATGGCACACGCTGGCCTCTAATTGGCTTCAGGCGGAGGTACACTGGAATGACACAGCTTCAAACAACTAACCATCCCTCACCCTCGACACACACACACACACACACACACACACACACACACACACACTGTGTTTTGTTGAGCCCCCCCAGTAAATAAAGCATATCAAAGTGGCTCATGAGTGGTTGCCTGGTGCCATCTGAAATCTCCCAGAGTGCAGTTGAGTAATAAAGTGGATGTGAGGGAAGGAGTGGCACTGGAAGTGGGGCTGCTCACTGCTAATGGGAAACAGAGTTGCTTCTGTTGTAGGTTGTGGTGGGCAGAACAGGTTTTGATCATGGAGCCCCGGCTTTTTTGGCTGCTAAACCGTTTGCATTGCTGTTCGCCTCTAATAAAAAAAACAAGTTCAAAATCATCCCTGCGGACCCATGATTTGACATGACATGTGAAGTGAACACGCCTCCCCACCTCCCTGTTGCCAGGAAATGTCTGCATGGTTTGATATTTACAGCTCATAACTCACTCATTTTAAACAGGATCGTATGGGTTTCCCCTTTTGCTCCGTAACTTTAAAACACACATTGTGTTGAATATATGCTCTGATCAGACTTGTATGTAATAGAAGGTAGACCATTATTCTACACGGCTCAAAAGAAAGGCCTTTAAAACGCAACTGAACAGATTGATTTGATTCACCTTTTTAAGCAAATCAAAGGCAATACTTGTGTGTACACTCTTCAAATCAGTGTGCTTCTCTACTCTTTGTATTGGTTTCTTGACTCGTTAAGTGGTGTAAGCCTCTCAACAACGCAGGCTTTGAGCAGCAACAGTAATGACTGTTTATTTCCTCTTTTAGATCACTGCTGATTTCGGCAAGGGTTCACAGTGTAACCATAGAGACCGGCTGTGTTGTGTACCGAAACTTGATTGCCTTGAACTCTGTTTGATTTCAACACCACCTAATTTGTCTTGACCGGTGAGTCTTTTTCTTCTTCTTCCGCCTTTGAAGGTACGAGGATGCCAGCAAGCAGTATGATTCAATACTGCAAGACGATCCCACCAATACGGTAAGAGAGGAAAAACACACACTTATTCTTATTTTGTTACAGTTGTGGTCCAAACTTTTTGGACAGCTTTTGAATTTGCTGAGAAGCTTTGGTATTAGTGGTGCGAGTTTGCATAGTTAAACTCCCCTTGGCCTTTTTGACCTCAACCACATTGCTGATCAGGCTCTCACCCACACAAATGACAAGTGTTTGACGGAGTGGGCGAGGGGGGAGTGGTTCATGGTCTTAGGCAGTGTTGGACGTGTGTGGTGGAACTAAGGCTAAACTAAATGCCTGCTCTTTGAAGACGGTGATATATAGGTAGTCCTTAGACCCCTTCTGGGGTGAGCAGGACTGTGCTCCTGTATTACGTCCTGGCTTCAGGTTAGGGGTGTTAATGAAAATGCATTTTTACCGGTTATGCTTATCAGTCTGTAAGTACATTTTCATAGTTTAGTGGTATTAAATTGGCACTTGTCTATTTTCGTTAGTTATCATGTATATTATTTATCACACGTGCACAGCATACTTAACCTTGTTTGAGGAGCGGAATAGCCAATCACCTTTTAAAACAGCGCGAGAGTAGCTCCTCAAAAAGCTGGTACTTGAGTGAAACCAGGGAGATCGTTCAAGATTGACTTCGAAACTGAGGATGTCAGGAAATGCCTTCAAAACCGGCCACTAGGGGCAACAGTGAGCTCTATTACCAAGTCGTTTTTGTTTTGCTAGGGTTTTGTGGACGGGGATGGGGGATGTGCCTAATCCCACGACTTGTGGATTAACATCTAATTCTGCAGTGAGACTGCGAGAGCTTGAGTGAAACATGCTTTTGTAAGCCCATGGCTACAATTAAATAGTGTAAATATTTTTGTTTCTCAATCTCAACTCGTAATTAAAATGCACCTCCCTTTCATCATTTGAGTGCATAGGCTATAGTCAACGGTAGGCAGGCTATCAGCGTGTCACAAACCACTTTGCAATGTAAGCATGAGGCATTATAACTGTATGAAACCTGAATGTTTTACTTTACCTCAAATAATGAGGCATGTCTTACCTTGCTTCAAAGTAGCCAAAATCCATCCATAGAAACGTGGAGGCAATTATTTTGATTTTCATCATGCCATTAACCAGCATTTCTCTCCTGATGTATTGGTTTTCATATCAACTTTATTTCATTGTCCAGAAGCCAGTGGGCCATCCTAGTTGTTGCTATTCGAGTCCCCCCCGTTCTATGTTTCTAACTGAGATTTTCAGCTGTCACATGGAACCGCTCGCATTCGGTGTGCTGTTTTAGATCAGGGTTTTCCTGCAAATTGAATTTGGACAATTATTAGCTGCTTCATTGCAGGAGTTCCATGTTCAATAATAGGCTAAAGCCTTTTGACTGAAAGACGATAGGCTTGCTATTGTTGCATGGTTCTCTTAATGAAAAATGTATATTTTTTGTATGCATGCATAGTATTTTCTGTTCGTCATACAATTTTACTGTTTTTATTACATTATTATTATTTTTTTTACATTTTGTTGACCGGTTAATGCGGGTTGGTTAGTCGACAGCAAAATGTATCAATGTGCATCCCTTCAGGTGTAAAGACCAGTGTTCACTTCTAAACAGTAGAAACAGATACAGGAAGCCATTTGGCTTTTACTCATGTTCTTGTTATATTATATCTTAGGCCCATGCACTGTGAGATTTGTGGAGTATCTGGGCTCTGACAAGGCTGCTACTTTCCCACGATCTTGATCGCCACTTGCTGTATGAGTTCTATCCACATGTTGTCTTTTTGTGTGTCATCTGTCTATCTGCCAATTAGTCTGCATTATCATAGTGATGTAGCAAAACGGTTAACACATGCAACCCTCTGGGTTACGCAGCAGTTTACCATTTGAGTCCGCCATATTATAAATGAGTATAGCCTTTAGGTATTGTTGCCTTAAATTCCATACAATCGTCTCTCAATTTATATTGAATTTCAGCTGAATGACTTGCAAGACCATGTCTATCCAGTGTTCTGCCAATCCCCGACCACCAACCCAAAACACATTGTACCTGCTGTTAATTGTTTCCATAAGGACATGTGGCCACGCAAGAAAATACATGTTTTAAAGGGTTTGCAAAAGAAACCATGACCTTATTTGTTTTGGCAGTCCTCCTGTAGACGTTCAACAAGTTTCGGCGTTGCACCGACACATGGACTTGCTTAGATATATTAAACATTTTCTCTTGGCTGGCAAAGTGCGAGAGACGAAGCATAAACATTTGTTTTTTGGACACCTTGTGAGGATTCTGCACCTCACCGACTGTCTGTTTCAAACAAACGGAGGCCTTGCTGACAAAATCAATAAACTTGGGTATGCTCTGATGCAGTCACCTCCCCTTCTTTCTGGTGTGGAAGAATTGCCCCCTCGTCTCTATTGGTTCCCTGGAGTGTAACTGTCTGCTCCCCCTCGTTCAGAGCCCTTTTCACCTTCACTTTGTCATTTACAGTCATTCTTTATTTTTCTCTCTGTTTCTGTTGGACCAAACCAGTCACCGTTCTTCTATTAAAATGAGAGATCTATTTGTTTTACACAGGTTAGATCCACCATGTCCTATTTCAATTATAAGCACATTGAATACTCTGTCATGGAAGACAAGACAGGTGGTGGGAAGGGAAGCGCAAGTTAGTTTGTATAGGCCGTGATGCCTCCAGAGCAACTGCTTTTGGTTTTCAAATTGCCAGTGCAGGCACTTCCACAACCTCAGCAATAAATATACTGAACAAAAATGTAAACACGACATGTAAAGTGTTGGGTTCATGAGCTGAAATAAAAGATCTCAGAAATGTTCAATATGCACAAAAAGCGTACTTCTCTTCAATGTGTTTACATCCCTGTTAGTGAGCATTTCTCCATTGCCAAGATAATCCATCCACCTGACAGGTGTGGCATATCAAGAAGCTGATTAAACAGCATGATCATTACACAGGTGCACCTTGTCCCGGGGACAATAAAACAGCACTCTACAATGTGCAGTTTTGCCACACAACACAATGCCACAGATGTCGGAAGTTTTGATGGAGCGTGCAATTGGCATGCTGACTGCAGGAATGTCCACAAAAGCTGTTGCCAGGTCATTGAATGTTTAATTTCTCTACCATAAGCCGCCTCCAACGTTGTTTTAGAGTATTTGGCAGTACGTCCAACCTATGGAACTCTGTTTGGGTCCTTGCGTGTCAAAAAAGATACACGTCAAATAACACTTTGACCAATCAGGACCTGAATATGACTGCACTAAACATAATAATTTAACGCGTTCATACTTTTTTTTAAACCTAGTTATTACACATTGATTACACTCACTCGTATTTCATATGTCGCAACGATTCATCGATTTACGTATGCTATGATGCTGGTAAAGTTGCCTCGCGCACCTACAGTGCTGGTCATAAAAATAGCTGATGGATGCAAACAATGTTCTTCCTCAAAAACAGCAAAACGACAATCTGTTTCTGTAGCTAGCTAGCTAGCTAGCTAGCTAACTATATAGCTAGGTCTTGTCATCTAAAATAACCCTAATTTATGTGAAGCTAGCCACAATAAGGATTAGCCACAATAGTGGACTTTGCGGTTAGCCTTCAAAATAAAAGTATGTCATTGACAGTGATGTAAATGAGTACAAATAGTAGAATTATGCCATAATTGAATAGATCATAATAAACGAGGTTGGAATGTTATATGAACTTAATAAAAGACAATAATTTGTTAATTTGACAAAGATCTGTTGAAATCACACTGGCTGTATTAGACTTTAGAGTTGCATTAGGGGCATACTTATTTCACTGTACAGCCTTACCTATGGATTGTGGATCAATGACATGGGGTATCAGTCTACTCAGTGACACCCAGAGAATATTAGCGTTGTAGCTCTTGCGGGACTCTGAAACAACTGAATTGAGCCACATTTATTGTCAACCTACTATGTGTATTGAAAATTATTCCAGAGAAACAATACTGCATGGATGTTTTGGAGTCTGAAAACAGTCTGAAAAAAAAATATTGGGTATTGAGTAGACTGATACCCCATTTCATTGATCCCCACACCTTAGGTAAAGCTGTACAGTGCAATATGAATGTCAATACACACAATAGGCTGACTGGGGAGGTGATTTCACACAGTCATAGTCCCGCGATAAGAGCTACAACGCTAATATTTGCGTGAACTCTAAACAGTTGTGTTCTGTGGGCGTCACCGAGTAGACTGATACACCTTCATTGCTTCACATTCCAACCTCGTTTAACATTGTCTAGTCTAAATATGGCACGATTCCACCAATTGTAACCTTCTGCATCACTTTCAAAGAGGTACTTTTATTCTGAAGGCAAACCGCAAATTCCACTATTGTGCCTAATGCTTACTGTGGCTTCCTTACTGTGGCTAACAGTGAGTGACTCACAAGGCTCCGTTCTCTCGTTGTCGTCTGGTTGTTAACAAACACCAAGTGACTGGGGACTACTGGTGAGCTCCATAATGAAAAATGATGTGGTAGGTGAAATGAAGAACGCAATCTTTTTTTCTTCTTCTAATGTATTACACAAGTTGACTGCAGGTATTTACTTAAAATGAAACTACAAATATTTAAATGTATTAAAAAAAAGTGGCAATTTCCAAATACCCTGGTATACCGTAAAACATTTCAACCTAAACTGAACTTGGAAGGGCAGAGAGTAAAATCAGGCTTCGCAAAGGACAATGTTTTAGGCAGACTTTGCTGATAGTCTACCGGGTCCTGAATTATCAAATGACTTTCTAGGAGCTCTACCTATGACACGTAATAGTTTACTTAATGGGTAAACTAGTTAATATATGCATTGTCCTCTTCATTCTTTGGGTTGTGAGATCTTCTCCAATGGGAAATGGGAGGTGCCTTGGGAATTGTACTCTTGACGGATTGGTGTGTACTACTACTCGCTAGTCAATCAGAGCACCACCCAGGTAATGTCCTGGGATGTGATCGGGTTGTTTCCTGATCTCCAAAGGCAGGGTGGATGTCACCCATAACACCAGCGCCCTTTTGTTAAACCTGAGGGCAGGAATGGAAACAGATACTCACTGTCCCCTGGTGTCTTCCAGACCAGCTTTTTCCCACCAACCCGTCCTGGCTGGTGAGGGTTTGGTGTGGACGGGGGCTGACATCATTTAGGTCACCTGTCTTTGAATGAAGGATCTCCACTGCTCCCAGTCCAGCATGTTCTCTAACATGTTCTGTACAATGAGGGAGGGGATGGAGCTCAAAGAAATGGCGGAAAATTGGCAACCACAGCAAGGACTTGTGAGGCATCCCAGCATGCCGAGCTGGAGATTGGAAACTGAGCTGTTGTAATTACAGACTGTGGAATAGATGTGGTACCCATTAACCAAAATTGTTGAATCAACAGAAATTGCTCAAGGTTTCTCTGCCATGGCGGTGTCCAAAGAATGTGTCGAACTCTTAGCCCTTCCATAGTTTTATTGTGTTCCAATACCTACAGCAATGATCTGGCGAAATTCTCGTTTGCTTGCGTAAATGCATTTTTGTGCTTCTCTCGTCTTTTTTTGTCTTTGAGAACTTTGGCTAAAAGGCTATAGCCTAGTGTCTGTCTACCACATTTTCATACAAAAGGTAACTTCATTCATTATTCATTCGGAGTCCAAATGACACTGGATGATTCATCTGATATATGGAATTCCGACCCTCATTTCATCCTAATTGGTGTGCAGAAACAACTAGTATTTATTGAGAAAGCAATTGAGGTCACTGAGAATCCCTTACTGAGGTTGAACGGGAATTGTATGCAATTAGAGTGTAGGACAAGGTAGTTCTTACAGAGGTCAAGATGCACTCCGTTTTCTACTGAGCTGAAACTAGATCCTGTTGAAATTGAAAATATTGGCTTTTTGCAACCATATGATTTAGGCACTATTTAGACAATGCTTCTGTATTTGATTTCTGGATGCCTTAGTATGCTTTGATTCCAAGTAATACAAGTAAAACTCCCTAAGCTCTTAGGCATTTGAAACATCTGTGTAACAGTTTATTCTTTTACTGTACACAAATGTTTTACTCTGAGTTGTTTCGTGTTATTGTTGCTTTCAATGCATTAATACCTTCATCTACTAGCTATTTCACAACAGCGGCACATAGCGTCGTTCATGGTCCCTCCCTTTTTCTCTGTATTCGTCTCTCTCTCCATCTCCTCCCTCCATTCTCGACCCCTCCATCTCTCCCTCCATGTATGTTATATAACATTATTATAACATAGGCTATCTAGGTGTCCAGTGTAGTCCTCACAGTCAGAGCCTGGGTTGTGGTCAGTCCTTCTCAGCGAGAGCCAGGGGCGATTTAAACAATCCAGTGCTCTGAGTGCTCCTCGAGAACCCTAATTAAAAAGGAATCATGACACCGGCAGGATTATCCCTGCTGCCAGGTTCGTCTGGATCATTAGTTTGGAGAGGGGGAGAAAGCGAGAGGAGGAGCGGTTTGGAAGAGCTCCGCATTTAATAAAGATCTGTGTGACTCCTTCGGGGTGTGACTCCTTCGGGGCTACCAACTTCCATATGTTCCGAGTGAGCCCCAAGTGGTTCTTTATCGGGAAAGAAGGACTGGGAGAGGAAGGGGGAAAGAGAGGGGTGTGGGGTAGGCCAACAATTGCAACATCCACACTGAAAGTTGGTGTTCTGACATAGTTTTGGTATCGGACGGGGAAAAATACATATGTTAGCAATTTGGTTAGAAGTGAGTATAAATTCCTTAATCTCACATAGCATCAAGCCCCATATGGTCCATGTAGAATAGTTTGATCTTTTGAGGAGATATGTGTTTTATGGTCAGAGGGGGGAGAGAAGTAGTTGGTGTCACCCCCCCCCCCCCCAACTCACTCAGATTGCTCTATAAATGAATCCTAATCCTTTTGAATAATATTTTCTTGACAATGCTTGTGTTTAATTGTGTGAGGAACACTCTCAAACAGAAATTCACATGGTATGTGTTTATTTTAGAACAAAGGCAAAAAATAATACAGGTCAAGAATAATCTAGATATTTATACAAATTTGCCTACTTTAGGTTAGTGTGTGTCTGTGTGTGTTGTCTAAGTAAGCACCATAGCCAGGCTGTAGTGCAGGTCCCTGTCCCAGGGTGATGAATAAGTGGATTTATTGTGACGGTGGTGTCAGTGGATTCCCAGATTTATGGTCGCTCAGACATGACTCATGCACAGCCCACAATGGCTTTGGTTTTGAGTGTGGGAGAAAGGAAGCCCCACTCAATCAAATGCCAGTCCATAAATAAAGTGGTCCGTGGCAGGCAGGGCAGCACCATTCTAATGGCAACAGCAGCCCGCCGTTAGACACACAACCCTCCAAAACGCCGCCTGGAAAAGTCAGAGGGGACGTAATACTTTCTGATTCAGATTGATGAGAATCCAATCCACTTTAAGGTCACTTCAACATCAAAATGAAAGACAAGGCATTTGGAGGCTGACGTAAGTTAGCCAGGCTTCAGAAGCTCATTCTGAATGCGCTGGCCGTTGGATTTGGGGTAAGGCGCTGTTTTCCCCACTTAGACGGGGATGACTCACCACTATATCTCAGACGCTAAGCTCACACGCCGACTCTCAAATGTTGACTCATGATTTGTGTTCTTCCTTCCACAGATATAGCCTAGCTAACCATGACCTCTTATGAGATGCTGGCACATCAATTTAAAGTTGCCCCATAACAATATCAACAATATTCGGTACATCAGCATTTTAAGTAGCGAGGCTTCTCACCGCTGTGTAAGAACTGTAACAAAAGTGCTCAGTAAGGCTGGTTCATGCAGTCAATATCTCTCTCCTAATTTGAAGATATCTCTTAACTGAAATGTTATGATTTGGTACTGAACATCATCACATCAACACTGTTGGCTGATGTTTCCGTAGAGAAAATGTAAAAATCCTGATTCCCACCACCACAGTCCTCCACTCCCCATAGATTTGGCGTTCTGTGAACTCATGATCCCTATCCCCAGGGGGCTCGGCCAGGAGCAGAGGGGGGTGGCTTTGACCAATATCCCAAACCTCACCCCTCCCCAACTTCCACCTGAGCACAGTTCCAAGACTCCCAAACTCATTTAACACGTACCCTCCTCCTTTCTCTCCTCTCCTTTTTATTTGTGTGAGCTCTGAGGAGACCCCCTCTCCTCGGTCAAACACTTGAGGAGCTAAGACCTTACTAATCCTCTGTTGATGCTGATCTCCACAGGCGGCGAGGAAGAGGAAGATCTCGATTCTGAAGGCCCAGGGGAAGAGTGCCGAGGCCATCCGCGAGCTCAACGAGTATCTGGAGCAGTGAGTAGTGTTTTACAAGGGGATTTGGACGCCCTCCTCCTCACGCTCACCTCCCCTGGTCTTTTTAATTAAAAGGGGGTTTGCATTCGATTTGAGCCGGGCTGGGCCACAACCTGTCCATGAGACCCCCTCAACTCTACTTAACCCCCCATCTTGGAGCTCTGCCTGTTTGCCATGTCTGTCTATGTTAGCCTAGTTATATAATGCCACGATTTGGATTTATTTGAAACATGGCGATTTCAGCTATTGTACTATACATTAGAGTGGTTATTGTTGATGATCCTCTTGCTAATACGGGCTCTAAATAGCATGGTGGGATGGTGCTGAAAAGAGTCCTCAATGGAAGACACCCTAAATGTCTCACTGTTTTACAGGTTCGTCGGTGACCAGGAAGCGTGGCACGAGCTGTCGGAACTCTACATCAACGAGCACGAGTAAGCATTGCATTTCTTTATCACATGAATTTAACTCCTCATCGACATGACTTGTGACCTTTTGACGGACTTATTCCAGTGGTGGGAGAAACCTGTGACCGGTCCAGATTTGAGTGTGTTCTCACTCTAGTGCTGTGCCAGCAGTGTGTCAGCACCCCCTGGTGTCAAGACCTGGAGGCGGCACCTTATTATATCTCCCATGGGCATCTGTCAGCTTCTAACAGACTCGGGGGGGGGGGGGGGGGGGGGAGGAGGAGTGTCTGTAAGCAGTAACTCCTCTCCTCTCCCAGTCTCGGTGGCTGAACTGACGGCTTGATCCCAGAAGGGATATATTAGGATGGGCACAATGGAGAGGGGCGTTGAAATACCTAACTCAGCCAGGGGTCCGCATTGAGCCCCTGTCTATGTTTGTCACATGGAGTGGAGGGTAATAGGATTTTGACCCTAAGCCCCCCGCTCATACATATGGGGGTAAGACAACCCCTTACTGATATCTCTGTTGCCAGGGGTAATTGTCAGCCTCCCAAGGCAAGAGCATTGCAAGGAATGGTTTTGTTTGTGTCACTTTTTATCCCTCCTTAGTTGTCTTGGGGACTTCGGAGTCAGGGAAGCAGCCGTCTTTCACGGAGGTGTGTTTGTGTGTATAAGCGCTCTGGTGTGTGTGTGTGTGTGTGTGTGTGTGTGTGTGTGTGTGTGTGTGTGTGTGTGTGTGTGTGTGTGAGCAGCACACCGGCTCTGCGGTCACCCTGGCAGGAGGGCAGTGTCCGCAGGAATGTTTAGCGCAGTGAGAGGGCTGCTTATTGGATATTTCATGTATTTGTCCTGAGGGGCTTTATTGCTGTAATAGAGGGAGGAAATCCAGGGGTGAGCGGATTATCTCCCAGCTTAGCCGAACTTTTGTAATATCACCCCATTCACTTCCCGAGCCCCTTATCTACAGGCGTGTCCATTTCTTTTCTCTCTTTTCTTTATTTTGGGTTACAAACGCCCTTTTTTCCCTCACCCTCTTCCGGACAGCATGGCATTATCGCCTCTCTTTTCCACACACAGAGAGAGAGGGAGGGAGAGTGGCTGCAGAGAGATTCCCAGGAGAAGTTGATGGCATTTTCTTTCCAGAGCCAGAAAAAAACAGAGGCTGATGGAGAAGAGGGGAAGAGAAATAAACGCCTCTGCCCTCACTGTGTAGCGCCCCGCAAGCTAAAAATATACAAATCACTCATGGTTTCTCACCTGACATTGTTACATGGCTCTACAGACAACAGTGTTCAAACATTGACAGTAATTAATAGCCTAACACAGTGGGAACCTTTTTCAAAATAATCCTCATACCGCTGAGTGATATTCAAACGTTATTGAGATTGCGCCTTTCTGTTAGTGTTGCGTTGAACCGCTTAGACGCTTCGACTCATTGGGAATCATCTGAGCGTGTTGTGCTGTTGAATTAGTCTTTATTTAACTACTGTCTATCGGTTCAGATTTGTCTGGTCATCCGATGGCGCATGATGACTTTCTGTGGTCAGTTTGCACAGTCTAATGGAGGACTCTTGATCCGTTTGCCCAGTCTAGTTGGGAAAAAGCTTTGGGCTGGAATTCAGTCAAACTGTGGTATTACAGTTGGTGGCACCAAAAACCAACCATTGTCTGGTTTGGTGTTCAAAGAAAACAAAGCAAATGTGTGAGTCAAACTAACAGTGCCACCACCATCGAGCTAGCAGCGTGGTCTCTGAGCCCAGGCTTAGGGAGTTGGAGCTGAGTGGTGGTGATGATGGTCGGAGGGTGGAGATTGGAGGGTGCGGTACTGCAGTCAGCCAGGGCTCTGCCTGGTGATGGAGGCTGCCTCTCCTCTCTCCGCTGCAGGCCGGGGCCACTTCAGGAGTACATCTGAAAGTCTTTATGGGGAGGAAGTGGTAATTGTAAACAGCCCCCCAACCTTCCAAATACCCCGATCTCTCTCGCCCCCCCCCCCCCCCCCATTCTCTCCCTCTCATTTGAACTTGCCCCTCACTCTCCCCTACCACTCTAATGCTGCTGCTCTCTGTCTTTTGAAGTCCTTCAAACAGATTCTAAATGGGCCGATAGTCTCTTCATGTCGTGCGAGGCAGCATTTGGGGGTGTCTGTTCCCGCCAATACACCCAGCTTGCGTCAGAGCGTCGTCCCCCGCTTCTCCCTCCATGTCAGTGAAATGGCTACAAATTTGCATCCTTATCTTGCGTCATTTATGATCCCACCACCACAAGCACAATTTTTGGTTTATCTGCACATTTCCAAGTGCTGATACAGCGTATGGTGGATCACGTACAGTCTCTCTCTACACTAGAATTGAGTGCTGGGTTTTGCGTTTTGTACGATTTTGGTTTAATAGCCCTGTTCTGGGTTCATGTAGTCTGTCAAGGCGTGGGAAAATGTGTGTGTGTGTGTGGACTGTGTAATTCTGACTGTGTGCGTCTGAGTGTGTGCTGGAGAGATAAACTTGCATTCCCTTGGACGGGTCCCCTGAAGGAGAAATTGTGTATTAGATGTATAATGGTTGTAGATTAGCGTGAGGTCAACAGCTCAGCAGTCTGCTGAGAAGTGATCTCATCTGAGTAGGGCACAGTGTGCCAGTTTCTACTGTAGCGCTGACCTCAGGAAGGTTTTTAACTAGACATTACCAGAGTGAAAAACACATCGCCAGACAGACGGATTGATCCTGTGTGTCTGGAGACCCCCGCTCCTCTCCTTTTCAATGTTCCACTTTCCAAAACTGAAGAGTTTCGCCAATATAGACATAACCACATAGGCCACCAGATCCCCTTAGTCTGCAAATAAACTTATTTTGTTAGATGCATCTTCCTAGACTCAAACGTGCATAAATGTACAGTAAACCAAGGCAGCAGTAGAACTTTTCTGCCTAACAAATTTACACTCGGATTGGAATGGGTAGACTACGTCACAGATGAAATAGAGCACATTTCCCCCCTTACTATTTTTAAAGCTGAAAGATGAAATGTCCATCGCTAGTGGTCATCAATCTATCTATTCATTGTTCCCTTGTTTCCACAGCTATGGAAAAGCAGCTTTCTGTCTGGAGGAGCTGATGATGACCAACCCTCACAATCACTTGTACTGTGAGCAGTACGCTGAGGTAGGTATGACTCTCTGCGTGTCCATCATCAAGCGGCCTAACTATGGAATGATGTTTTCTCCCAGCCCTCTACGTGAATGCTCTCTCTCACGTGGAGGAGCCCGGCCGCTGCACTTAACGTCAGTGGGAATACACGCTCATGAATGTCAAAATGTTTACACGGCTTGTCATGTCGTGCTTATTCAGATGCCGTGTAGGCATTGCGTAAGCCCCCCGGTCGGCACGCCTCATACCCATATTTGAATGCCTTGTCTCACAGGTGAAGTACACCCAAGGGGGGCTGGAAAACCTGGAGCTGTCCAGAAAGTATTTTGCCCAGGCTCTGAAGCTGAACAACAGAAACATGAGGGCCTTGTTCGGTCTGTATATGGTGAGTTCGAACATCTAACCCGTCGCATGATAGAGGAGCGAGGGAGGGGGTGAAAGAGCAACATGTGGTTTGTCAAAATGTGCAGGCCTGCTACTGCCTTTATGTAGCGACCACAGAGCCCAGCTTTCAGATAGGTCAGGTCAATGCTGACTCAGTGGGTAAACCCCCTCGGCTTGGAAAAGTCTGCCCCTTCAAACTCTCTATTTTGGTAATATAACCCCTCTAAGCTTTCGTACGGGACTTTTTTCATGTTTATGACCAAAATTACTAAAATAAATATAGAGCAGTGGAAGTACGAAAAAAAGGAAAGAGAGGGCGACTGGCTCTGTCAGTCCCGGCAGCCCCCCGGCCCAGGTTAACGTTTTGATTTCGTCTGCGCCAAATGCCCCCCCTTTCATCTTCATATTTATTTAAACAGGAAGTTGTCCGTTAGCACCAATGCATCATATGTAAGTGAGTCCTGACATAAGAACACAAACGGAGAGTGCAGGAATAAGGGTGGGTGGATGGCCAGAGCAGAGAGAAGCAGCGACACAGGCCTTCCAGTGTTTTCTCTCTATTGCAACAGGGGTTCAAGCAGGTAAAACATCTCATACCCGGAAAGGGGCACAACCACTGGATCCGTTCATGGTCTTTGAAGGGATATCTTCACTTTTATAGACTAACCTTTTATTTTTCTTAAAGTAGTCAATGGGGTTCAAATTAGCTAATGTTATTGAAACAAATTCAAACTGTAATTGAGGGGTTAAAATTAGCTAATGTTATTTAAACAAATTCAAACTGTAAATGACGGTCTCTCCTGGCCCATAGACTACTTTCAGGGTAAATGGAGGAAGAGGTAAGTCTAAAAAGGTCTTCAAGGTGCTAGCTAGCCGCAGAACATGCTTAAAAAGCAGCATCAATTCAAGACCTTCAGATCCCTTAACCTCCAAAGTTATTCCTGTTCACCTATGGGGGAATTCCGACCCGAATTAAGTGCATGTAAATGGAACGTAATTATTTTTGTATGCACTTTTCTCTCGACACATTGGTAAGCGCTAGGTAGATGAGTAAGCCATTCGGTAAGGGGATTGTAAATATAAATAACAATTGTTTTAGATTTAGACCATGCCACTGTCAGTTATACCCACATTTAGAACTGTCACTCTAGTGTTCCTTTTCTTAGATTTTGCATTATTCCATTACATAGTTAGTTTAGCTTTCTTTCCTCTGTCACATTTGTGTGGTTGTTCCTGAGGATTGCTAGTAATAGTGGATCATATTGGGCTAACGTATTGCAAGTTGCGCAATCATTTGGGACATGTAGCCTAATTTGAATCATTATGGAATCATACGTAGCAGTTTAAACCTGGGGCATGGCGCACGGTTCACAATGACTGGACTGTTCTCAACACAGTTCCATGATTAGTGTGGATTATTAGGGTGGACTTAATGACGACTGTTCACTTAACCACTACTCTACACTTTTCTCACCTTCTGATATTTTATGGATTGAACAATTTGAAAATGTCAGATTTCAGGATGAATCGAACCACTATTTTCGATTCACCAATATAGTTTGTGCGTGTTTTTTTTTTAAATGATTCATAAATACTTTCCTAACCATAAATAATATACAAGATCAGAATATTTTTTTAAATCTAGCAATTGGTGTTGAAAATGCGACAAACATGCATGTATTTAGGCCTACAAGGCTTTCTTTCATTGATCCCTAATATTCTGAACCGTTCTCTCCATATATTTTAGTGAGTCTGTCGACAATTCAGATTAAAGGTAACACCAAATTAAAAGGGATGGCTTTAGATAAATGCACTGAAAACTCCACGAGAAAATCTGTTGGCCAGCAAGTGGGAGGGTTTTCAGTGGTTTGAATTAAATGTATTCAGCGCGCGCAAGGGAACCACGCCTGCAAAGCCCGTTACGCACCTGCATAAGGTAAGTCTGAATACCAACTACTGAAGTGCATAGGAAAGGCATACATAGTTACGTAGAGGACTTTATGTTCCTCCGTCAAATCATCCACTGCCACTTATATTTTGGCCTAACGCTGGTTTCAGGTTTAAATTTGATCGTAAAAAAGTGTCCACAAGGTCCAGAGTTGAAATCCTTGACACGTGCAAGTTAGTTCCTGACATGGGATTGTGCCAAGGCAATGACTTTCTGACCATTTCATCTGATTCTGGGTGACAGTGACGCTTCGTGAACACCACCGAAGGGCAGCTCCTCACCGAAGAGCTATTTGATTGGATCAGCGTAGTCGTTCAGAGCACCTGGTACAGCTGAGTCGTTGGTAGCCGTGACCACTGTGAGGTTAGTGTTAGCCAATGCTGTGTCACTGCACTAGCGGGGATCTTCTCACAGAGGACGACATCATTCTGGGGTAGTCTGTCGAAGCTGACATCATAAGCCGGAGGTTAAGAAGAAGAAATCCAGAAGCAAAAGCATAAAAAAAGCATGTCCATGGGGACGCCTTTGAAGTGCTGCCCGTTCAAGCCTAGTGGGGTTTGCACTTCGGAGACGATGGCAGTAGCATGGGAAAGACATGGGTTTTGTGGTTCTGAGGGGAGCTGGGGCGGGCAGAGAGCATGATTCACATCGCGCTTCGCTCGCCACAGCACCGCGGGTTCTGAAGACATACTGAAGACATGCCGGCCCTGTCATCACCGGCTATCTATGGTGTTGGAGAAATTAGGGCCCATTAGGTGACACTGCCTTTGGGGGCTGGGGAATTAAATAAAGCACTCACTTTTTCCTCTCCTGTTAATGTTTTTTTTTGCGTTGTCGGGCCAATTGTTTCTCGTCCTGCCCACGGTGGAATTGGTTGTACATTCATCTCAATTATGCTTTTATTGCAATTTTGATATGACGACACCTTTCTTTCCTCTCCTCTTTCCTCTCTCCCTTGCTTTCCACTCCCTTCTTCTTCCCCTGTGTAGTCGGCAAGCCACATTGCTGCCAGCCCCAAAGTGAACGCCACGGTGAAAAAGGCCAATGTGAAGTATGCTACTTGGGCCACCAATCAAATCAACCGAGCCTATCAGGTGAGTTACGCCAGGTGTCTACTTTAATAATGAAAGCTACACTATTTACATTTTAGTCATTTAGCTCTTATTCAGCGCGATTTACAGTAAAGTGCATACATTTTCCTACTTTGTTTTCCGTACGGGTCCCCCGTGGTAATCGAACCCACAACCCTGGTGTTGCAAGCGCCATGCTATACCAACTGAGCCACATGGGACCTTTCCCACTTGCCTTTTCCACTTAACTGTTCCTATACAACAAGGGTAGTCAGCCTTGGTTCTGTACTGCCACATGCACGTCATGTATTTGATTGAACATTTCTGCTTTAGACCAGGTGTCATTAATCTAGCCAATCACTGTTGGTGATGTTATTGGCAGAATTAGGAATGGTGCCTAGGGCTGTTGCGGAGACCATATTCATCAAAACTGTCATGCTTTTAAAACTCACTGTTAGGAAAAAAAATGTCACGTCTCTGTGATGATCAATTTGAAGGAAGAAGTTCAACAACAGGTTGAAACTGAGTGAAAAACATGGTCGTTGTGGAACGAAATGGACAGCGCTTTCTAAGGTGATGATTCATTCAAAGCATTGAGAGGTCGCATGTAGGACACCTATACAGCTTATGCATAAACATTTGCCTATGTATGAGCCCATGCCCGAAAAAGAAACCTGAATTAAAATAATGATTGTGCCATTATACAAGACATAGCCTTCCGCATATTATGCAAGTCATAATAAAACAAATTAAAAGCATAGGATTTTATGTCTTTTGTATATTTCTCTAGACGATCTTCCCAAATTTAACAAATCCACTTTGAGTGTGGACTGTATTATTATGCATACTGGATGGACTGGTTACCATTTGCGATGCTCCAAACGTTCTATCCATGAGTCTGGGAGAGAATGTATAGGCTTAGGCGATGCTGTTGGCTCATCGATTGTGCAGGGCAGCTTACAGAGTTAGCCTACAATTATAGTGAATTTGATTTTGAATAGCCTAGTAATAGGGAATTTTTAAATATTTTCATAATCAATTGGCTGGTACATTACTTTTCAACTACAGAATATCTCACCACTGTGCACTTCCATTTCCTCCTCTCTCCTTCATTCCTTTCTCAAGCGAGCACAGATGGGGAGCTGTCAACAGTTTAATTAAATATGTTTCGTTGTGATTTTTTTTTACTATCGATGTTCCCGAACAGATTTCTCTTGGTTTCCCAAATGAACACTGAGTAACTGCAGGAACACAAGTTGGAGAGCCCATGGCATACAGGGTTTTGGCGGAGTATTACCTGTCACGCAGCGAGAGGCTGTATGTTCCTCAAACAATGGTTGATGCGTGTTATTATAAGTCCAGACATTTCTATATGCAATCCCGTGTGAAAGCAGAGTTTTGATGGTTGCAACTAAAAAGAGGAGGATCCCAGCTGCTACTATATTTAGGCGCATTGCTCAGCTGCTCCACTATTAAACTATAGTAGCCTACCCGGCATGATTTAACTGCGGGAAAGCGTCCTCTATTCGCTATCCAAGTGCATACGGTTGACTTGTCTTTTTTTCCCCCTTCCACTACCCATTTGATAATGGGCCATTCTAAGTCAAAACCAATTTGACATATTAGTGAATATTTAATTGAGAATAGACTGATGGGTGATATATGATCACTTGATGAGAGAACAAGGTGTGCAGCCTGAGGCAAGGAATGGCAAAGTTTTTTTGCAATAAAAAAAAAATAATGTCAATAGCCTGTAGTTTCATCATGCAGCTCATATATGTATTGATTTCTAAGACATTCTAAGGTTTGAATCATTCACAACTAATTCTAAATATAGAGTATAGGACCTGTTTCAATTATCACTTTTACGCCCAACATAGCCACTTCATACGCGCACTGTCCTTTCTATTTTAGTTCAATTATATTATACTTACGATAAAATCATAACATCGTACAGCCAGATAACATACAGTAGGCCGACTCATATTCGGTTCTTCTGAAATACATTCTCTTCATATCATGTTTCTTTAGATCTGCCAAAAATAAATAATGGATTTAATGTGTTGGGGTATATTAAATGGATTGATTTGACTCATTGTAGAATGTAGCTGCGCAGAAGGTGCGCATCAGCGGCTTGTATGCGTGGAGGCCTGGAGATGCCTAACATGTTTATGTTAATTAACGGTAGTTTACCTTGAGACCGGCAGTCTTGACAATAACCAGCTGCCAAAATGTCATGACCACCACAGCCCTAGTGGTGCATGACTGTTTGGGACGAAATCCTGCAGTGGCACTCCAGGACCAGGTTTACCTACCCATGCTATGCAATAACTTAATTCCTTGCATACTCTTGAGTTCTTACTGTATTCTCCCCCTGGTCTATGCGAACCACCCTACTTACCCTCTGAGGCCACGGCTGTACTGGGAATGGTTTTGACCAGCGGGGGGGTCCAGACGGTCCACCTCAATTCAGTGTCTTACTGTTTGGGTAGATTTCAGCTGATGTGTTGACTTAAGACCACAAGGCCCGCTCTGATTTTTTTTTTTTTTACTGTGCCTTTACGTGTGCTGCTGAGCTATCGATTCCCACCTACAGTTGAATCATGTAAGATTTGAGTGGAACAAAGATGTCTAGTGGTGGGACGGGGAGGTATGACAGGTCTACCTTTCTGAGAAAAGGGTCGGGAGAGAGCGAGGGGGATACGTGGGGAAAGAGCGGAAAAAGTGAAACACTGCTCAGATGGCATTCCGTGCTTCTGGTGGAATCCCTCCCCGCACTCCAGGAGGGAAAGATGGCGCTGAGTGTGTAAAGACTTGGGCTTTAGTGGCTCAGCGTGGTCCCACTCTCCTGACAGAGTCCGCACATGCAGAGCAAGGAACTGCTTATTGCATGTTTAACTCAATGCCTAAATAAGCAATGCATATCACCCCTTATGGCAGCAAAGAGTTATATTAAATACACATTTATGCCCAAGGTGCTATGGCAACAGCGTAAACCGGTTTAGTCATGTTTAGTCACGATATATCGGTGAACATATCGGAATCGGACGATATTAGTTAAAAATGCCAACATCGGTTTTGCACATTGGGCGTTAAACTAGACATCGGCCGATACCGATGTCATGTACATACCTATATAACGAAGGTACATGACGTAATGATGCCATGTTGTGGGTGATGTTGGCTTTCGCCGACTGGTCGAGCACCGGTACACACGACCAAGTAGGCGCTATTTTTCCGATGTTGCCCTATCGGAGTTAGACAGTAATAACGTCACTGTTATTAGCTCCACAACATACATACTATGAACGCCGTTTGGGTCTTTGCGTGTCAAAAAAAATACAGTAGCACTGTCAAAGCTGTACAAAAAAGTCAACAAACAAGAAAACACCGGCCACGAACGATGTGTTTACAATACCGCGTTGGTAATAAAGCATCATTTGTTCGACCGCAACTTCTGGGGTAGCTAGTTTTAGCTTGATACCTAGCTAGCACCAATACAACCAGCCTGAAAACAATGACCAGTAAAAACTGCAGTCATTTTCATTATTCTTAGCAATGATTTAGGAATCCTTGTGAGTAAGTATTAGCTAGGTTGCCACTTGTTGTTCGGCTATTGAAATTGAACTTCAGTTCATGAAAATAAATAGCTAGCCAGCTACTAAACTCTGTTGTCCAAAGCTAACGTTATAAACAGCCAGCTAGCTTAATCTGGCTAGTGACGCTCGACCAGACCGGGTTATGTGTTGTGAAGCTAGCCACAGGATTAGGCACAATAGTGGAATGTGCGGTTTGCCTTCAATATAAAATAGTAATGCAAATGAATACAAATAGTAGAATTATGCCGTGCTTTTATTTTGAAGGCTAACTGCAAAGTCCACTATTCTGGCTAGCTTCACATAGATGGGTCCGACCACCATTAATCAAATAAGAACTGTCTTATAAATTAGGGTTATTTTAGATGGCACTTAGCTATATAGTTAGCTAGCTAACTATAGCTATTGAAACAGATTATGTGGTTTTGCTATGTTTTTGGGGAAGATCATTGTCTGCATCCATGATCTAGCTAGCTTTTTTTTATGACCAGCACTGTAGGTGCGCGAGGCAACTTTACCAGCATCATAACATGCGTGTCGATGAATTGTTGTGATATACGAGTGATAGTGTAATAACTATGTAAAAAATGTATGAACTCATGAAATTATGTGACGTAAATGCACAAGGGAAAACACCATATGTGTGTTTGGTCTCCACTCTCAGACAGAGCCAGAGCCACACCCTGATCAGCCAGGGAACAGGAAGAGGCTCCCGGCGGGCCCGGCAGCAACCTGTTGGGCTGTGTTTGTTTTAAGTTGGCTGGTAATGGCAGGGGCAGCAGAGCAACGGGACCCCACCCTGCGTGTGAGAGGAAAAATGACAAGGCGCAAGGTTGACTTGACTCTTAACTCCAACTCTGAGGGTTTTTTTCTCCTCCTTTTTAAATGGGCACTGGGCTATTTGAAAGGGAGCCGCTGTGGAACGTTGTGGGCCTCCGCAGGGCTGGCCTGGCTGCTTGTGCTGACTGATTGATGGGGGCTTTAAAGGGCTACTCGTGTCAGCCGTCCCGCTTTTATGACCTGCTGTACCTGGTGATTGTCATACCTCAGTGCGAGGAAAGGCGGCTGGTGAGTGGTGTTGTGGGAGCAAACGTCACAATGGGGTCAAAGCGACTGGGGCAAGGCCGTTAAACATTTTATTACTGAAAACTGAAAGAAAGGGTCCGGCTTTGACATGTAAAGGACCCAGAGGCGAGAAGTTTTAATTACTCTGTCATTGTTAGAATTTTAATATCACAAACATAATTTGTGTTTCAAGAGGACATGTAATTTTTTTCCCACCCTGCCCGTCAGTCACCGTCAGTTATTCACTGGCAGTCAGAGTGCACAGCTGATGGCCCATCGACACTACACCTAAACTATACTGAACAAAAATGTAAATGCAACGTAAAATGTTGGTTTCATAAGCTGAAATAAAAGATCCCAGAAAGCTTATTTCTCTCAAATGTTGTGCACAAGTTTGTTTTACATCCATGTTAATGAGCATTTCTCCTTTGCCAAGATAATCATCCACCTGACAGGTGTTGCATATCAAGAAGCTGATTAAACAGCACGATCATTATACAGGTGTACCTTGTGCTGGGGAGAAAAAGGCCGCTCTAAAATGTGCAGGTTTGTCACACAATGCCACAGATGTCGGAAGTTGAGGGAGTGCAATTGTCATGCTGACTGTAGGAATGTCCACCAAAGCTGTTGCCAGATAATTGAATGTTAATTTCTCTACCATAAGCCGCCTCCAACATCGTTTAAGAGAATTAGGCAGTACGTCCAACCGGCCTCAAAACCGCAGAACACCTGCAACCTTGCCAGCCCAGGACCTCCACATCTGGCTTCTTCACCTGCAGAATCGTCTGAGACCAGCCACCCGGACAGCTGATGAAACTGAGGAGTATTTCTGTCTGTAAGAAAGCCCTTTTGTTCGGAAAAACAAATTCTGATTGGCTTAACCTGGGTCCCCGGGGGGGGGCCTTGCTCCCAAGTGGGTTGGCCTATGCCCTCCCAGGCCCACCCATGTCCACCCATGACTGCGCCCCTGCCCAGTCATGTGAAATCCATAGATTAAGGCCTAATGAATTTATTTCAATTGTCTGATTTCCTTATATGAACTGTAACTCAGTAAAATCATTGTATTTGTTGCATGTTGCGTCAATTTTTGTTCAGTATATAGCCTAACTAATTTCACACACAATAGTTACCCAAAAGACAATATTACATTGATAATAGTCTGATGTGTGAGAATAGTATCAATTGTTAATTGTATATAGGAAGACTCTGATGAACAGCGCAGCTTGGAATTGACACAGAGGCACGGAAATGAAAGTGAGTGCCAAAAAGTGACTTTTGCAAATTCTCCTACAGAGTCACAGTCAGGTAAGATGTTTTGATGTCTATATAGTATCAGAAAGAGCAGATTATGCCGTTTCCATATCACCTATCCTTGCCAAACAACAAGATTTCCTCTTGAGTCGACGTGAACTTCGATTAAGGCAGCCCTCTGTGCCCTCTGCCCATGATGGTAGTATGGCAGGCCATTTTGGGGTCAACAAGACGTGTGACCGTATTTTGGATAACAACTTCTGGCCTGGTCTGAAATGGGATGTTTTGTCTTACTGTAAATCCTGTTGCGTTTTCCAGTGGACGGGTAAACCGAACCAAGCTGTACCGGTTGCACCTTTGCAACCTATTCTTGCTTTTGACTAACCTTTCAGCAGGGTTCTGGTGGATTTTGTTGGTCTTTTGCCCCAAGCAAAGAGTGGTAACCAGTTTCTCTTAACCAACAATGCAGTTCAAGAAATAGATGGTTAAGGGCTTGTAAAAGTAAGCATTTCACTGTTGTATGCGGCGCATGTGACAAATCCATTTTGATTTGATCATGTGTGCCACCACTCTTTTCCATTCCACTAAGGAACATCAAGAGAGGAAAGTTGGTATGAATATTACAGGACTTTCCCTTTGAAATGTCCGTGGTAAGGACAACTTGGTTGCTGATTTGGCTTTCAAGGATGGGCAGTCAATACGTTTTGTGTTTAGCCCGTGTGTAGCCCTGGCTCACAATTGATTTTGACTGCACATTTTCCCATTTTGGAGACCAGTTTTGTTTTGGTTGCGCTCGTTCGAAGGGGATGAGAGTTATAGAAGCATATGTGAGTTTTTCGAAAACTTCTGTTATAAGTTTTGTTTTTTCCATTTATGTTATTAGGTTGGTCTTTAGCACGTATAGCTTGTTCACACACAGGGTGCATAGGTTACCGTCACCTCGTTTAGTCATTATGTGTCACACCTGTGCTGGTTGCCATCTCGTTAGTTGGAAGGTGTTTCACCTGTGCTGGCCCAGATGCTATTTAAGAGTGGCTGGCCCAGTGCTCCAGTTGTCTTGATAGATGTGGATGGTTTAACACCTTTAGTTGGCTCTCCCTATTTTGATTTCGACGCAAACAATCTATCTGAATTCCCTGATTTTCGTTTTGCTCCACCTTTTTGGTTTGCTTCCTGTCTTTAAGTTTGGTGTGGGTTATTCTTTTGTTTGGGCAAATTTAGTGGGGAACTCGTGGGTGTCTTTTAGGTCCCAGTTGTTGTTGCTTTGCAACTTTCAGTGGACACCCCAAAGTGTGTCTTAGAGACCCTCCTAAAACTCCACCTGTTTCGTTTTAGTTGTCAGTGACTCTTTGTTAGTTCCCCCTTCTGTTTGAGTGACATTTTTGGTTTTCTTGCAGGGGAACGTAACAAATAGAGTCCCAGGATATTAACCAAGATATGGTCAGTATGCCAGGGTTCTCCCCAAACAAGAGGGGTGCTGCGCCACCTGTTTGGGTTGGCTGCGCCATTATGTAAAGATTTCTAAGAAAATGTAACCGATATTTAGTAATGATGGAGGAACTATCTTTGATCGGCAATGAATGACATGATTGTGAATTGCGGAACAGGCCACTCGTAAATTCCGAGTTTTATCATTTTCCTCAATTAATTCAGCCTGCTTCAAAATGTGCTATCTAAATACAGAGCGCACTCTGGACGCAGACAGTGCATCCGGAGAACGTCTTTGTTGAATCAGGGCTCGTATGGGCAGCAAGTACAAAACAGCACACATTCTTTTATAGCCTATACTGTAGGGGTTTCCTGTAGGGTTTATTAACTGCATTTAGTTGTGGTATATTGGCCATATCACAACCCCCCCCCCCCCCCCCCCCCTTCCCGAAGTGCCCTATTGCTGTTATCAACTGGTTACCAACATAATTAGAGCAGTAAAAATAATGTGATGTGGCCTTACACTCACACACAAGACACACACACACACACACCAAACCTGCTCTCAAGTCTTAGGAAGCTTGCCTCGATGCTGCTGTCCCTGTGCCCAAGTAGCAGTTATTATAATGAGAACGGAGGCGTAGTCTACTGCACTACTCACTAATGCCAAGTGCCTGTGGGTGTTGTTGCAGGGGACACATGTCCTAGCTCCTAGCCTAGCGTGGCTAAATTAGGTTCTGTTAGTCTCTGTAGTTTGGGGACAGGGCTGAGAGGAGAGGACCCCCTCCTGAGTTCCGATAATAGCAGGGCTGATTGTGGTTTAATTGGGAGATTGAGGGGCTGTGTGTGTGAGTCACAGAGGAAGTCCAGTCTGACCTGTGCACACACACACACACACAGAGGGAGAGAGGGAGACAGAGATTAGTAGCAGTGCTTTATGGGTTTGTCTAGGGCTGTCCAGGCGAGGGGCCGTGAGACAATGAGTCATCAGGACGTCCTGCTCCTCCCTCTCTCTCACCTCTCCCCCTCACACACAGACACACGGCTTTTTTGCAACAGGCCAGGAACATCCCTGACTCCAGGTTGTGCTTCTCTTCTCTTGGCCCCGTTAGTCACTCTGGAATTGCACATGGCCAATCTGTATTCATCATGGTGCTTCATGTGTTTCTGTCAAGTTATCATTCTAGGTTTGTCAGGCTTCTGGCGTGACATTCCAACGTTGCCCCATTATGCTGTGGAGTTATATACACTGAGTATACAAAACATTAAGATCACCTGCTCTTTCGATGACAGACTGACCAGGTGAATCCAGGTGAAGGCTATGATCCCTTATTGATGTCACCTGTTAAATCGACAATCCGTGTAGATGATAGACGGGTTAAATAATGTTTTTTAAGCTTTGAGATAATTGAGACATGGATTGTGTATGTGTGTCATTCAGAGGATAAATGTGCAAGACAAGATTTAAGTGCCTATGAACGGGGTATGGTAGTAGGTGCCAGGCTCACCGGTCTGTGTCAAGAACTGCTACGCTGCTGGGTTTCCCGTGTGTATCAAGAATGGTCCACTACCCAAAGGACATCCAGCCAACTTGACACAACTGTGGTAAGCATTGGAGTCAACATGGGCCAGCATCCCTGTGGAACGCTTTCAACACCTTGTTAGTCCATGCCCGGACGAATTGAGGCTGTTCTGAGGGCAACTCAATATTAGGAAGGTGTTCCCAATGTTTGGTATACTCTGTTTAGTTTAGTCTGTTTCGACCTGATGTGGTGGAGCGTGATATGGGGCTATGAGGCTATTGTGACACTAAGTGTGCGCTAGTGTTTTGGCTTGGTTGGCTCTCCCTCAGCCAGCGCTGTGCTTTGGTCTCTTTAAAGATGTGATGAGCTGATGTTTTTTCTCTTCTCTCTGTCATGCAGCTGGCCGGTCGCGGGACAAAGGAGAACAAATGCTCCGTGAAGGCCGTGGAGGAGATGCTGGAGTCCATCACCATGTCCTAGGCCCCACCCCCAACTCTTACACCCCCCCCCCCCCCCCCCCCCTTCCCCTGTTCTACATGGCTCAACAAGGCAGCTCTGTTGGCTCAATGCTGTGCACCCTCCCCTCCCCCCTCCAGACTCGGAACACCACCTTCCCTCCCTCTGTTATTAGATGATTTAAAGCAGGACTGCGTCTGAAATGACACCCTACATAGTGCCCTTTATAGTGCAGTACTTTTAACCCAAGCCCTATCTGAGCAAATATTGTGCACTATGTGAGATATAGGGTGACATTTGAGATGTAGGACAGGTAGATGCTCCCGCATTGAGATCAGGGACTGAGAAGTGAGTAGAGAAAAGGCTGTAATAAATGCTCATGTAAAGAGAGGGTTTAGACAGGTCCGTCTTTATGCAGCTAGGCCCTCCGACATTTCCTTGTCTGTAATTGAAATAAAATCAAATGTTTTTATCATAACTATAGTTTTTTCCCCACTGTCAGTCCATCCAGATGTCTTAATAAAGGTTTGAATTCTTTGCTGTCTGGAGAAAATGTTCTCATTTCAGTGGGTTGGTCTTTTTGTTTTTTTCCTGGGTTCTATTAGATTTTGTGTATAGGACCAATCTTATCAGTACATTGGCTCAACTGCTAATGATAATGGCAGATTCATTACGTTTATGATGATAATAATGATCAAATCCTCTCTGTAAGCTTTCTCTGAACTTATGGTGATTGAGCCCCAGCCACTCTAACCACTCTACCCCACCAGTAGCAACAGCAGAGCAATCGGCAACACTAGAGCAGTCTGCTTAAACCGTTTTCCAGTGAGCGGGAGAGAAGTGTTATTAAACGGGCAGCAGCGAGGCTAAAGGCCTTTGCTTCTCACACTGGATCCAGCTGTGAATCCCGCCCTTCAATTACCCAGGCACCATAAGGGCTCTGTAACTGCAACGCTCGGTGGCGCGGGAGAACACCTCTGTCATTTCAGTTTAGGGAGACCCAGAGCACACGGACTGGCTGCCAGTAATTAGAAAACAGACAAATCAAATTCATGAATCTGGGAACGTTCAGTGGTGGAAAAAGTACCCAATTTTCATACTTGAGTAAAAGTAAAGATACCTTGAAATAAAATGACTCAAGTAAAAGTCACCCAGTGAAATACTACTTGAGTAAAAGTCTAAAAGTATTTGGTTTTAAATGTACTTAAGTATCAAAAGTAAAAGTAATAATAATTTAAAATGTCTTATATTAAGCAAATCAGACCATTTTCTTGTTTTATTTATTTATTTACGGATAGCCAGCCACCGTTCAACACTCAGATATAATTTACAAATTAAGCAATTGTGTTTAGTGAGTCTGCCAGATCTGAGGCAGTAGGGATGACCAGGGATGTTCTCTTGATAAGTGTGAATTAGACAATTGTCCTGTCCTGCTAAGCATTAAAAATGTAACGAGTACTTTTGGGTGTCAGGGGAAATGTAAGGAGTAAAAAGTACATTATTTTCTTTAGGAATGTAGTGGAGTAAAATTTGTCAAAAATATAAATGGTAAAGTACAGATACCCCAAAAAAACTACTTAAGTAGTACTCTAAAGTATTTTTACTTAAGTACTTTACACCACTGGGAACGTTTATAACTGAGGGGGGAAAAATAGATATTAATGCTGTGAAAAGGTCTGGTTTCCTATACCACACTCATTTGTGATTGTCCGACTCGGGCTGGTCCAAATGAATGTCTTGTTTCTCGCTCACCCGTGCAGGGTCAGCTGGTACTTCGATCGCTTTTTGTTTATTAAGTCGCAGCAATTGTCTCATAATTTCACTCGCAGACTGATGGAAAAGTTGAGCGTTGAGTTTATGGCATTTTTTGGACAGCTTTGGGATTTAAAGAGGTCGCGGAGCTCTAAGCCGATGTGGAGAAAGCGATTTTCCCCACAGTTTTTAATACCCTGGTCAGTGTATGATGTGTCTGCCTTTGATTTTGAACACCAATCTGGCAGAACCAATGAAAGCCAAGGGACTTTTTCTGAGCATAAACTGATAGTGGTCACTTTTACAGGATTCGCTGAAGGTAAATGACACCTTTGATGAGCTAAAGGGATGTTTAATTTGAGAGAGGATGTCATTTACTTGCCGACCCAGGCAACTAGGTCTGTTCTTGTGGTGAGGGTAATTAAATGCCTGTAAATGCTGCCTGTAAATGGTCCATAAAGGCTCATTGTCAATCCTAGTGATGTGTGAATGATCAGTTCAATGCATTGACATGGAGACACTGTCCAATAGTGACTGATGCAATAGTGCCATCTGTAGTCTGGAGGTAGAACTTAGAGAACTTCTGGGAGTTCAGACAATATGGAGTTATGACTATGAGTGTCGGAATACAAGGTTACACTCATCAGAAGTTCTTTCCTACACGTTATAATACATTTGAAGTGATAGCCTATCTTGATAAACATCTTATATGTAAGGATCATGATCAATTACAGACCCATGGATATGAAAAGGGTCTAATAATACGTCTGTCAAAAGGTAGAAATTACATGACGCGTAAAGGAAATACCTAATCCTGTATAAATGCACTCCCACCAAGTCAGTTGCAACGTTCACACACTAGTCGGAACTAGGAAACTGAAATGTCCGACTTGCTAACTGGTTGAACATGTATAACTACAACCAGATAGCAAGTCAGAAATGTACGAGTTTCCTAGTTCCTACTAGCGCGTGAACGCGGAAAGTATTTTATATGCAAGTGTTTCCACTGGCAGCCCAATTCTGATCATGTGCAAAAGAGCTGTTCTGATTGGTCAAAAGACCAATTAGTGGAAAAAGATCGGATTTGGTCTGCCTGTGTAAACGCAGCCTTATAGTCCTGTTCTGTTTTTTTTGTACTCTACATGTACTGTAGAGTCAGCTTCAGTCCACTGCTGTGCACCACACATACACAGCAGTGTGAAGATTCCCAGACAGACCAGCAGCAGGAAGGGAAACCCAGTCTGCCCTAAACTGTTGGCTCTGCTCAGCGGGTTACAAAGTGCAGTGGATTAGTCATTAGTGTTGCCTGTAATCCCTTATTCCCAAAGAGATTAGCTTGAAGAGAGCTTGCTAGTGTCTAGAGGCTCTATTGGATCCAGGCTCCACGGTGGTCAGGTCAGTTGAAGTGGATAATGCTCTGTGATGAGCTTACACTGTGACTTAGCCATCCTCGGCCAGAACATCAGTCAAGATCGGGATGATATCTGAACTCCGCTAGCCACGGATTGGACGTCTTGATCGGGAGCTAGAGACACGATTGGAAGACCTCCAGAAAAAAAATCCCGAACCATGCTATGCATATCTATTTATTTTTTTACCAAAGAAATCCATATAGTAAATTATATTTCTGCCAGGCTTGAAGAGAAGGAAAAAAATAGTATGTCATCATTAATGTGAACTATGAGTATGAGTGGAAGTTCTCGAGTAGCTTTGTGTGAACCATCTGTCATGCGGCGCAGTGAAAGGTGTTGACTCTGGGACCGGGGCGAGGGCCGGGCGAGGGTGTGGAGGATGAGCAGCCATCCATGGTGCGGACTGGAGAGAAGTTTCTCAAGGTGAGGGAGTGGAGTGGGTGGACGGGGGAACGGGGAGCCCATCCGTCTCTTTCTGTTTTGGGGGGGGGAGGGGGGGGGACAGGCTGGGACTGCTAAAGATGGATGAGACATGCGGTGCTAAATCCTGCCTTGTCCAGTCACAGAGCGAGAGCGAGGTGATGAAAGTGTTTGGATGGGAACGGAGACCCCCGGGACCAACGAGTACGGATTGCTCAAATAACACCTGACACAAAGTGGAGAGATGTCAGGGGCTCGTCTGTCAGAAACATACATGCCCACAGATGCAGATGGTGTCTAAATAAGAAGTGTCATCGGTGTTACTCAATTTAAATGTGAGCAAAATGATTAATCATATCACTTTAGTAAATTATTTTGAAAGGCTTAATGATCTCAGATTTGACCATCTGTGGCCTATGAAAATTCTCAATGACCTAAAATGTGTCATTGATGTTATCGTCTTTAGTGTTACTACTCCTATTGGTGGCACAGTGTTATCATAATGGTACATGTTATGTAAAGTCATGAAGGTATTAGTTTAGAATGAGATGGAAGATGTACCCAAATACATTTAAATAAATAAAAAAACATGCCCAAATGCCACCGCAATTCATGAATGACTTTTTCCTATAAAGCTATTCAATGACTTATCAGTACGGACCACGAATCCACAGGCTTGCGTGTCTAAATCAGGCCTATCATGAGGATCAAAAGCAGTATTTTATCTTGAGGTCCTGGTCTACTGATGTGATCAGATTCATGTTTTACCTACACGAAAAGGCTTAAACCCCTTTTGAAAAGAGCATAGAAGATCAGCATGTTGCTCCCGAAAAACTCAACAAAAAGGACTGCTTTCAATCTATTGTTCTGAGCCATGAATCTATGAATATTAGCTCCACAACAATAAATTTACCCCCAATTTATGCACATATGTTTACACACAGATACACTTGAAAAGTCAACAGTGACTTATTGTGATTTCAAGTAACTTTGTTTTTCAGGGTGAAATACATATGACGGAAAATCTGTTTTGACAACCAGTGACCCTCCAGTTTCATGCCATGAAAAACACAGAGTTGGGTTTAGAATTGAGTAAATTTCTCATTCAACTAGTTGAGACGGAATCTATGCCACACCGCAGCGTTTTGACATTAGTAGCGAGCATGGTTATTTTCAGTATAAAAGATAGGTCTCACATAACTTTCCACATTGGAAAATAAGAGATCGCTATTGCATAATAAAATGGCAACATTGCAAAAATGAAACTGTGAGGTCAATTGGCAAATTACTAAATGCTAACCTTTCTCTGTTGCTGCACAATGTCTCCTTTCAGAACCCTGCCAATTCACAGATTCTGAACAAACTGAGTTTACTCTCAAAGGGCAATGATGCTGGGAAATAGTTTTCTCTCAAAGCAAAAGGACAACTCACAGCCAGTGTGTATGTGTGTGTGTGTGCGCGTGTGTATCTCTGTGTGCGTGTGTGTGGTCATTTCTGAGATACTGTGAGCTTTGCATTGGGAAATGAGACTGGCTCTGAACGCAGCTCATCTCCCAGGCCACTTGACCATGAGGCTCCAGACGGCTGCCATATCCTTCCAGCCAGGAGATCTTCTGTGGCCTCTAGAGGCCTGTCTCTGCTCTGGTCTGGTCGCTGGGCCCTGCGTTGGGCTCCACATGGCCGTGGTGATGGGTTGGCCATCCACATGCCGTGCCCGAGCAGCATCCTGTCTGCACACTCCATCACAGCACATGGCATGTGCCGAATTAGAGAGATAGAAAGGGGCAGGCTGCTGGCTTCAGTAGACAGTTGTTCTTTCCAGCCCAGGCTTCGCAGACCACAAATCCTCTCTCAGAGCGTCTTCTCGGCCAGAAGGCATGCGGCTTACCCCACAAAAGGCCTAAGACCTAATTACAAAAATAAGGAAAAATCAGGATCGGCTACTGATTGAGCTTCCTGGGTGAACGTTGCTGGCAACCACAGGGATATTTTGTACCTGGAGCTGGATATAAGAGAAAGACTGGGAGGGTGGCAAAGTCAAGACAGTTGGGGATAGAGAGAAAGGTTTCTGTAACCTAGAACACTTTTATGAATGGCGCCCTCAAGCCGTTACATGTTTGCTCGCCAACATGGTGGGTGTTTTGTGTTTCAGACACCTTGTCAGTGTTTTAACTCACAACAGAACACAACACAACATAGCCAGGTAGGTAGGTATGGGTAACATATCTTTAACTGCTTCAACAATGCTTGAGTCAAAGGAGTTCCAGGGCCGTGTGCCAGACCTCATTCCTTATGGCAACAATGGGACATGACAGGAATTTTTCTCCATATTTCCCCAAATTCTCCTTTGATGTGAACACTTCCTCCCCAGGGCTTTGATTTCACTGTGACAGCTGTACTCAGGACCCACACGTCGCAGGCCTCTCCTGCCTGCCTCCATCATGACTCAGCTTTTGCCTGCTTTTCTTTATCATCTTTTTAACCTCTTTTTTGGGCCTCAATAGCACACTGAAGTAACCCTCACCCATCTCTGGAAATGTGAGTATTGTTGTTTTCCATTACAATAACATGTTTCTTCTTTTTCTAATCTCTAAAACCAACAACAGCGTTATTGACGGCGTCCACGTGGGCTCATGAGGATCTGTGGACACGCATGGTTTGACTTATCAGTAGTCTGGTTAGACCTCGCCCCATGGAAGAGATTCAAACTCCTCCACTGTCTCTAGGGGTAATTGGCCACTGCTAATTCCCGACAATGATAGTTGGGAAACATGGAAGAGTTTAAGACAAACCCCAAAGATCTCGTCTGAGCAGACGGACTCGCTACTATTTTTGTGTGATTTGTTCATCGGTTGAAATTGAAGATCGAGATTGACGAACAACTGTGCTTAACTGTACATTTGCAGGACAAACTGTGGAGAGCTTAGGATGACAGAGCGGTTGGTTGCTTCGACTGTGATGAATTCCCCCACTCAGTCAGTGTATAGTGTGCAATTGATTCACTCTGTTACTGTATGGCATGCTAAGGTTGCCAGACATATTCTGTTGAATACATATTTGGCAGGGAATATATAAGAAGTAGCAAAAGTAGCAACTAACATTCCTTTCTCGCTCTCTCTGATATCCGCTTCTGGGAGAGGATGAGCTCCTCTGATTGAGGTGACATACAATCATATTTATTTTTGGGCTGACAAGATGAATAGCAGAGTGGCGAGTGATGAGATTTTAAAAGTGTTGTTAGTGCTGTGTGTGTAGGCGTGGGTGCACATACACACGCTTACGCAAACACACACACACACATTCTCCTCCCAGTAAACTTGGCAGGCGGTAGATGCTACCATCTGTTTGTGGGGAGAGTCGAGGTGATAGGGATGGGTTCCACTTAGTCTCTATCTCCGAGACAGTAGCATGGACTCTTCTCTTCAATCCTTGACCAGAATTACGCACTGGGGCAGGCTGACGCTGCAATTACTAATGAAAGCAAGGGCCCTAATTATTATGCTGGAAACTTCACGGCTTGTTGTTGTCTAGCATTTTATGATTGGAAATAAGATGTATTTAGTTTAAGATGTGCTAGTTGTCACATTGGCTCTTAACTTACGATATGTTGACTGATTGTGTATTATTTAAGACGTTTGTTCTTATCATTAACACACTTAAACTACTCTAAAACTTCCATCATACTATTGTTGCCCAGCTGCCCAGATATGCGAGCCTACCAGATGGGCTAAATGCCTTTTATGCTCACTAAGATGGCAAGCAACACTGAATCATGCATGAGAGCACCAGCTGTTCTGGACGTCTGTGTGATCTCGCTCTCCGTAGTCGATGTGAGCAAGACCTTTAAACAGTTCAACATTCACAAGACCGCGGGGCCAGACGGATTACCAGGACGTGCACTCAGAGCATGTGTGGACCAACTTGCAAGTGTCTTCACTGACATTTTCAACCTCTCCCTGACTGAGTCTGTAAGACCTACATGTTTCAAGCAGACCACCATAGTCCCAGTGCCCAAGAAAGTGAAGGTAACCTGCCTAAATCACTACCGCCCCGTAGCACTCACGTCGGTAGCCATGAAGTGCTTTGAAAGGCTGGTCATGGCGCACACCTACCTCCTTAACACCTTCTACCTCCTGCATATAGCCTCGTTATTGTTATGTATTTTCTTGTTACTTTTTGATAATTTTTTTTACTTGACTTTATTTAGTAAATATTTCTTGAACTGCATTGTTGGTTAAGGGCTTGTAAGTAAGCATTTCACGGTAAGGTCTACTACACCTATTGTATTCGGCACATGTGACAAATACAATTTTATTTGTTGTCTGTGGTTGTGCCGACTGGGTGTGCAAAATCTTTTATGCATATGTTGTCTTCACAAAATATTTTTCCTTTTTCCCTCCTATTTCCAATTACTTTTTATGAACTGCTGATCGGGAATGTTCTGTCTGGAAAGGATATTTTGGTCTTGGGAAATATAAATGGAGAAAAATAACATATTTATAGAGAGAAAAAGAATATAGCCGGTCCAAAGAGAAAGGTTAGCCATATGCTGAGCCAATGATAGAAAGGCATTAGAAAAATGAAATGAAATAACTTATTTTTATGAGTTGGGTCCTCTACCAAATGAACACTTTAAATCATTGGCCTGAAAATGAATATAAAAAGCATTCAAAGTCATTATCAATGGCACCCTTTTATAGACACAATTGTGTTCAACCAGATTCTGTAGGCTCACATAACGAATACTAATCATGCACAAACACTACAAAATATCTATCTAGGTGTAACGATTGTCGTCGGGAGAAGGAGAGGAGGACCAAAGTGCAGCGTGGTACGTATCCATAATACTTTTTTATTTTAATTTTTTTTATCCCCTTTTCTCCCCAATTTTCGTGGTATCCAATCGCTAGTAATTACTATCTTGTCTCATCGCTACAACTCCCGTACGGGCTCGGGAGAGACGAAGGTCGAAAGCCATGCGTCCTCCGAAGCACAACCCAACCAAGCCGCACTGCTTCTTAACACAGCACGCCTCCAACCCGGAAGCCAGCCGCACCAATGTGTCGGAGGAAACACCGTGCACCCGCCCCCCTCGGTTAGCGCACACTGCGCCCGGCCCGCCACGCCACAGGAGTCGCTGGAGCGCGATGAGACAAGGATATCCCTACCGGCCAAACCCTCCCTAACCCGGACGACGCTAAGCCAATTGTGCGTCGCCCCACGGACCTCCCGGTCGCGGCCGGCTGCGACAGAGCCTGGGCGCGAACCCAGAGACTCTGGTAGCGCAGCTAGCAGTGCTCTAGACCACTGCGCCACCCGGGAGGCCCTTATCCATAATACTTTTAATCAAGAATGAACACACAAACAAAAATAACAAAATGACCAACGAACAGTTCTGACAGGTGCAACAAACACTAACCAGAAAATAACCACCCACAAACCAAAAGTGGGAAAACAGGCTACCTAAGTATGGCTCTCAATCAGAAACAACGATAGACAGCTGCCTCTGATTGAGAACCATACCAGGCCAAACACATAGAAATAGAAAACCTAGACCTACAATATAGAATACCCACCCACATCACACCCTGACCAAACTAAAAGTAGAAACATACAAAGCAATCTACGGTCAGGGCGTGACAGTACCCCCCCCCCCCCCCCCCAAAGGTGCGGACTCCGGCCGCAAAACCTGAACCAATAGGGGAGGGTCTGGGTGGGCATTTCACCGCGGTGGCGGCTCTGGTGCGGGATGTAGACCCCACTCCACCTTAGTCTTGGCCCCCTTATGTAGCGCCTCTGGAGTGGCGACCCTCGCCGCCGACCCCGGACTGGGGACCCTTACAATGGACCCCGAATAGGAGGGAAACTCTGGCAGCGCCGGACAGGCGGGAGGCTCTGGCAGCACCGGACAGGCGGGAGACTCTGGCTGCTCCGGACAGGCGGGAGACTCTGGCTGCTCCGGACTGAAGCCCGTCGCTGGAGGCTCCGGACTAGAGGGCGTCGCTGGAGGCTCCGGACTAGAGGGCGTCGCTGGAGGCGACGTCCCTTGGTGGTGGGTAGTTCTGTCAGGTGCAGAAACACAAAACAGAAAACAACTACCCACAAAACACAGGTGGGAAAAGGCTATCTAAGTATGGTTCTCAATCAGAGACAACGATAGACAGCTGCCTCTGATTGAGAACCACACCCGGCCAAACACACAGAAATACAAATCATAGAAAAAGGAACATAGAATGCCCACCCAAATCACACCCTGACCAAACCAAAATAGAGACATAAAAAGCTCTCTAAAGTCAGGGCGTGACATTTACAGGATTTCTCATTAGCTTGAATGAATGTATGTATTATGTATTATTTTCACAAGGGGTATCTATGGGTGAAACATGGAACATTGAAATTAAATGATCATTAAAAAAATCTCAGGAAACATTTAATTGGAACATGGAACATGGGAAAATCACCAAAATCGAAGCATTGTTGTATAATGCCTCACATTTACTGTGGTGGCCATTCCATCCCTTTAAGCAATCATTAATTATGATTCAAAACATAAAATGGCAATGAGTCATAGAAAATGTCAATTCAATGTCATATTTTTAAGTAATATCATCACGCGGTCTTGAGATAATATTACACGACTGAAACCGCTCTGGTTGGAGAAGCTGTGCATTCAGCACATCCAGTGGCGCTTCAATGTCACCACAATGAATCTGAAGAGGAGATTGAGTTCTCCTTAACGGGGGGAGGAGGGGCACATTTTGCTACCGGTTTACAAGACTCAGGGGAACCGTGCAGAGGGGCACTTACTCTGGTACAGTCCATACGTTCAATTAAACAACCATTTTGTCCTCGTTCTCTGCTACCGATAGTCTTTTTTTTACTTCCGCTATGTCAGGCTGTTACTACTGCTGCTGTACATACTGTATGGTTTGCAATGTAACTTCATACTTCCAATTTATAATACAGTTATTACACCTAAAAATAAATGCATGAAAGGTCAGACTGAAAAATCAATCTCCACTACACAATTATCAAAAATAAAACATCTCGGCTGCCTTTCTCCTACATGAAGTTAACACGTGAAATACACCCTCTAGACATAAGCTGCTATCATTTCATCAGAGATCATACATTATGACATCATCAGTCTATGAAATCTATGAGCTTGGAGAGGCACTTCTCATGAGCTTACCTGTTGGTTTGTGGCCTCTCTCTCCCTCGCTGCCTGTCTGTCTGTTCATGGCTGTCACTCCCCTGCCATGATCATGATAGCACCAAACAAAGTCTTAACACATGGAACACACTGTCATGACCCATAATCACTGTGATGAAATGAAAGACATCTAAGCTGAAAGCACAAACATTTGCTGTCTAGTTTGCCAGGGGTGGTATGCGTGTTGTACCTTACTTACAGTCCTTTGCACTCCTTTGAAAAAAACTCTTACGACCTCTTTTTTTCCTCTTCTTGACTGCTGGAACATTCACTATCAATTTTCACAGGGCCAGAACTACAGCTAAAAATGACTAAACTGTAAATGTAAAGCTACAGGAGAAAGCATACAGTTGCATATAGTTGCTCACGTATGTTCTAACATCAAAGTTTATTCACATTCTTACACTTTGTACTTAAACTTACTTTGTTGTTGCCAACAACAATTACTTTCCCCAGTGCAGTGAGTAATGATGGTGGTGCTGTACAGTGCATTTTCTCTCACTCACACACTGCCACACTGCTTGTAACAACCGAGAGTCCGATTGAAGCAGTCAGTAGGGGCGGGGAGAAAGTACTTCAGGGAATCTGGCAACTCGTTTTTCAAAATAAAAGTCGAACAAATTATTATTATTTGGGAGGGACATGTCCCCCCTGTCCCCCCGTCACCTAAGCCCTTGCACACGAGGAAACACTGTAGTGTCACTCTTAAAGAGAGACTACGATATTCTGGCATTTAAAAGGACCGGACTATTTTTTTCAGAGACAGCTGTGTTCAAACTGTAGAACCCAGTTCCTACAATATAAAAATTGATTTTATCAAACAAAACTATGCTACATTTTATCTCTGGGACCCTCAGGATGACAAATCAGAGCAATATTACTGAATGTAAGTACATTATTTTATTATTATTTTTATTATTTATAAACCAGTTGCCATGCTAAAAGTGTTTTGTTAGGCCTCCCGGGTGGCGCAGTGGTCTAGGGCACTGCATCGCAGCGCTAGCTGTGCCACCAGAGACTCTGGGTTCGCGCCCAGGCTCTGTCGCAGCCGGCCGCGACCGGGAGGTCCGTGGGGTGACGTACAATTGGCCTAGCGTCGTCCGGGTTAGGGAGGGTGTTTCGGAGGACGCATGGCTTTCGACCTTCGTCTCTCCTGAGCCCGTACGGGAGTTGTAGCGATGAGACAAGATAGTAATTACTAGCAATTGGATACCATGAAATTGGGGGGTAAAATTTAAAATAAATAAATAAAGTGTTTTGTTGTTGTGCACTCTCCTCAAACAATAGAATGGTATTTTATCACTGTAATAGCTACTGTAAATTGGACACTGCAGTTAGATTAACAAGAATTTAAGATTTCTGCCCATATAAGACATGTCTATGTCCCGGAACGTTGGCTGTTGTTTACAACATCATTCTAGTCACATTAGCACACATTAGCAATGTCATGACGTTGGCCTGGGGGTAGGTTTATGACAGTCATAAATACCTCTTCCCCCCCTTTCCTCTCCCTACTCTACTGATGTGACATTAGAAAGCCCCTTTGGTTAACATAGAGATTCTGGGAACATCAGAAGTTGGGGGGAAATTAACTATATTCTGGTAATCCGACCAATTGAACATATGCGGTGGTACTTAAGGTATATTATGTCAGTTCGGTTGTCATCTGGCACATTTTCATCAATGATAGAATGACATAAACTCTACTGTGGAAAGTCTGCACATCAGAGGTATCGGATTCACATGGAATTGTTGTTTAATTCAAATGTTTGAATATGAAATTATTTGTGAAGAGATGAAATGTAATTTTAGCTTCCAAATGAGAGATTTGGGTTTTCATAAGTTTAGGGCTCTGCTCAACCAGTAGCCCGCCCCTGTGAAGAGACATGGGTTATAAACTTTTCAGACACACCCCTCTCCCTCCGCTATATAAGCCATTGACAAAAATTTAACCTCCTGTTCCGAGCAGCAGCAGCAGAGACATTCTTCAAAGGACAAAGGACCCGGTTGGGCAACACGGCCTTCCATCTACCACCAACCTACCGAAGCACAGCTCAGAGTAAATATTTATTGCATTTTCCTTTTCCAAATGGGCGGTAATTTAGAATGCATAAGATATTGTATTTATGATAGCACAGCTTCGCCCCTTTGTCCTTAATTCTTCCCGCTCTTTCACTCAAACCCAGCCCTTTTCTTTTGTGTAACAAGCTGTCATATCTGTTCCACCCGCTAGGGACGTTTTCCTTTATGACGTAATTTGTATGATTCTTTCTGTGTATATGTAATTCTGTGTGATTTAGTTAGGTATTTAGTAAATAAATAATTAACCCCAATTTTGTATTGCTGATTCAACTTGTTAGCCAGGGTTCGTGAAGATAACCAAGAATTTACAACTTTCAGATGAGACTGAAATAAGGTGATGATTAATATTGACTGCTATTGATGTAAAATATTATTAGGTCTTTAAGAGTTTATTCGGAAGATAACAGCTCTATAAATATTATTTCGTGGTGCCTCTCCTCTCTAGTTAATTACATTTACATGATTAGCTCAATCAGGTAATATTAATTACGGAGAAAGTATTTTATAGAATAGCATGTCATAACACTTAATCCGGCATAGCCAAAGACACGACAGCAACAACTGTCCCGGTTTAGGGACACCGATCCCATAGAGGTTTAAGGAATATCTGCACGCAATATGAAGGAAGTTACCGATAGCATGGCTACTCTACCTGTAGACTTCCAGTCATTACGTTTGTAATGGTTCCGTAACTACAAACGCTGGGAGACGGGTGTAGTACAGGGTGAGGATTTAATAATAAATAGACATGAAATTAAACAATCAATGACGTGAGTCCAGGCGAGTCCAATGAAGCGCTGGTGCGCGTAACGATGGTGAGCAGCCTGGCGACCTCAAGTGCTAGAGAAGGGGAGCGGGAGCAGACGTGACAACGCTAATGCTAGGTAGGAATGGCTCGCGAAACTACTGCTAACTTCCTTCATACTGCAAGCAGAAAAACATTTTAATTGCCAGAAACTCGCAGTATCCCTTTAACTGTTAAAGTCAAATGGGGAAACATGGACGACTTTTTTCTCACACAAGAGTTTGGCACTTTATGGGAGCTTTATTTATTTGTCAACTTGGTGTGTATATTTTGGAGCTTTTTCCTTTGACTAGTGATCCTGAATACTAATTAAAAATGTTGTGGAAGAGGCTGAGACTTAGGCCAAAAAGCAGGATGGACCTAGTTTCCTCAAACCCCAATTTTGAGCTATTTTTCTGGGGGCGGATGGGGGGCAGAGGAGGGAGATTAAAACCAAAACTATTAAGTACACTGTGACCATTACTGCTTGCTTTTCCCTTGTGCGTCACCACAGTTGAGCTTCTTTGTGTTTAGTTTTGCTTCTCTCATGGAGTATTATCCAGGAGTGTATATGTTACCTTTACGTATAATCCACATAGTTTTGACCCCTGGACTTCCTGACGGGCCACCCCCAGGTGGGGGCAGGAAACAACATCTCCACCCCGCTGATCCTTAACACTGGGGCTCCACAAGGGTGCGTTCTCAGCTGTCTCCTGTACTCCCTGTTCACCCATGACTGCGTGGCCATGCACGCCTCCAACTCAATCATCAAGTTTGCAGACGACACTACAGTGGTAGGCTTGATTACCAACAACGACGAGACGGCCTACAGGAGGTGAGGGCCCTCGGAGTGTGGTGTCAGTAAAATAACCTCACACTCAATGTCAACAAAACAAAGGAGATGATCGTGGACTTCAGGAAACAGCAGAGGGAGCAGCCCCCTATCCACATCGACGGGACAGTAGTGGAGAAGGTGGAAGGTTTTAAGTTCCTCGGCGTACACATCACGGACAAACTGAAATGGTCCACTAACACAGACAGCGTGGTGAAGAAGGCTCAGCAGCGCCTCTTCAACCTCAGGAGGCTGAAGAAATTTGGCTTGTCACCAAAAACACACTTTTACAGGTGCACAATCGAGAGCATCCTGTTGGGCTGTATCACCGCCTGGTACGGCAACTGCTCTACCCACAACCGTAAGGCTCTCCAGAGGGTAGTGAGGTCTGCACAACGCATCACCGGGGGCAAACTACCTGCCCTCCAGGACACTGACACCACCCGATGTCACAGAAAGGCAAAAAAGATCATCAAGGACAACAACCACCCGAGCCACTGCCTGTTCACCCCGTTATCATCCAGAAGGCGAGGTCAGTACATGTGCATCAAAGCTGGGACCGATACTGAAAATCAGCTTCTATCTCAAGGCCATCAGACTGTTAAACAGCCATCACTAACATTGAGTGGCTGCTGCCAACATACTGACTCAAATCTCTAGCCACTTTAATAATTAAAAACTTGATGTAATAAAGGTATCACTACCTACTTTATATAATGTTTACATACCCTACATTACTCATCTCATATGTATATACTGTACTTTATACCATCTACTGCATCTTGCCTATGCCGTTCGGCCATCGCTCATCCATATATATTTTTATGTACATATTCTTATTCATTCCTTTACACTTGTGTGTATAAGGTAGTTGTTGTGACATTTTTTACTTGTTAGATATTACTGCATGGTCGGAATTAGAAGCACAAGCATTTCGCTACACTCGCATTAACATCTGCTAATCATGTGTATGTGACAAATATATTTTGATTTGATTTGAGAAGTCAAAATGCTTTGACCTCTCACATTCGAATCACATTTCAAACTCGAGAGAACAGAAAGTTGTAGAACTAGTATGTTCAAATCTGCCTCTCAAGTCAGCTCCATATGGGCCCTCCTTTTTTTTATTTCAAAGGAATATGTGGATGCCAAAGTATTTTTGGTGGGGGTCGGTTGGCGAGGGAGGGAGAGAGGCAGAAATGGAGAGTGGGAGCACAGTAAAGGCAAGCCTCAACTTCCCCTTCTCTCCTATCCTTTCTCTCCTTCCCCTTCTCCCATTTCTCCTTCTCCCTTCTCATTTCTCCCTTCTCATTTCTCCCCTGGAACATGTGTGTTGGGTTTGGGTATAAGAGCGGTGCACAGCCTGATCTCTGACGGCTGACTGCCTGGGAATCAGTCACAGGAGATTAATGAGGCGGCCTCCATAAACCACAACGTCCCGCAGACAGGTCGGCCATTTTTCACACTGACAGATCAAGGCTTGGCATTTTTGGCATATTTTATGTTAACACTTAACTCTCCCCGGTGACGTATCCTGCCCCAGTGTCTAAGAGACCAAGGCTACTCGGTGCAGAACAGACATTAACGTCATAGCCACCACCAATGTCAACGACCCTGTGATCGATCTCTCTCTCTCTCTCTCTCTCTCTCTCTCTCTCTCTCTCTCTCTCTCTCTCTCTCTCTCTCTCTCTCTCTCTCTCTCTCTCTCTCTCTCTCTCTCTCTCTCTCTCTCTCTCTCTCTCTCTCTCTCTCTCTCTCTCTCTCTCTCTCTCTCTCTCTCTCTCTCTCTCTCTCTCTCTCTCTCTCTCTCTCTCTCTCTCTCTCTCTCTCTCTCTCTCTCTCTCTCACAACATAGTGTACTCCATAATCGGTAGAGGAGATGGTGTGATATGTCCCTGCCAGTTTCCAACCTTAATATTATAATTTATGGCATGCTCCCTGCAGCTCTCCCTGACATCTTAGCCTGCTCTCTCTGCATCCTTGCCTGCTTTGAAGTCCTGGGGGCGGGGGGCAATGTCATTCACATGTCAGCCAGTGAAGTGGAGAGCCAAGGCTTTCTGATGGATGAATGCTTTTTGGGGATATATTTAGATACCCGTGGACCGGGGCCCAGTGGAGCGCCTACTTGAGTATCTCATCTGTGGAGCCCAGTCAGGTCGGAAACGTGCTAGAGTCACGTCCTGAACCACATCGTGAAATCGTGATTAACACAAGTCCTCTGTCTCCAAATAAGCCCCTCTCATGGTTTTCCAATGAATGTGATGGCTCAATAACGGGAGAACAGAGGTTCTGGGTCGAGAACGTCCAAAACAGAGCATGATTGACAGGTCTCCATTTTTGGGTTGAGTTGTTCACACAATCCGACAAACCCGATCACATGGCAAAGGCTGCTCATGAGAACACTAAACACATGCTCTTGGAACCATATACTTTTCAAACATTATGATGTTTTTTGGTATGTTCTATCTGGCCTTTAGATTCCATGGTGTTTTATCTTTGCGTTGTTGCATCCTCGCTTATGGAAAAAATGTTGTGACTGTTCCCATGCAGTGGTCAGTTCCCATACGGATCCCAGCAGGTCATAGATCCCACAGTATATCCACCTAAAAATCAGCACATTCCTGAAATCTCCTTGTGACTGTCAATTTATCTGGGCGTGGGGAAAGGAGGTTTGAGCAATGGGGTTGGCGCCTGTTAACCGCCCTCTGGTTGAGGAGTCTGTGGGAATGTGTATATGGTTTCTGTGTCCGATTTGTCTCCAGAAGAGCGCTTGGCTCGACGTGAAAGGTGCCGGGTTACTAAAGAGGCTCATTAGGGCCGGGGGACAGGTCTCAGGACAGCAGTGAGCAATGGGGTTCCAGGGGGGGGGGGGGTGGGGTCAGTAGGTTTTGGCGGGTCTGGCGGGAGTCCGGGAGAGCGTGAAGCTCAGGACACATGGCCGTCCGCACTCCACACGATAACATGCAGGAGAAAGAAAGGGAAGGCTGGGAAAACATGTGCGTGTTCTAGATACATCACATACCTGTGTTCCTGTCTCTCTCTTGAATACCGTTGACCTTTTCAACTGAATTTGTTTAGGCTGACTCTTTCTCTCAGTCTCTCTCTTTAGGCCTCTCTTTCTTTCTCTCTTGTTCTCTATTTCCCCCCCCTCACAGTCTCTCTGCACTGTAACAGCTATACAACTGAGACAATGTCTTATGAGAGCAATAAATATATATGTGTGTGTTTCCAGATGTGTAGGAGAGAAATGGAGGATGATAATGTCTTTCAACAGGAAATTAGCAGAGCAAATCGTCCCAATAGTCCATAGGAGCGGGTGAATTGCATTGTGTTTGATCCAGTCACTGGGTCTTATCATTACAGCGGCGGAAACACAGGGGACAACATACAGTACGTCTTCAGTCTACCGCACATGGCATTGTTATTACATGCACTTGAACTGTGGACATGATTGTATTTCATTGGAAAAACAACACATACAAAACTTAGTAGTGCTACTGTAGTTGCTGTTTGAGTAGTTTGAGACTACCTCAGATAAGTACCGTGTAAATAAGTATTGCGGGCGGCACTTCATTTCACAGACAAATTTAAAAACCTCTTTAAATTGTTTCTCCTGTGAACTCCTGCACTAACACATTCCAGCCACTCTGCAGGTATTTTTTTCTAACCCAGCGCCGTATTGGTCTAATGGATATCACTTCAAACACATACCGAAGAATGCTCTTTGTATCCAGGTGGGTTATGCCCACAGGTGCTTTTGCTTCCAAAAAACTGAAATGCGTGCAAAACTGCTCCATGTAAAAAAGCCAATTGTTAATTTGTTTACTTTCAACAGCTCTACTTCTCTTGCATGTGATCTATGTTTGGGGAGCTACTGGCGTCTGCCAGGGACTTTTGGGAGGCACGGGGTCAGCACCACTCACGGGTCTGGAATTGAACAGAGCTTCAGGTCCAGCAATCACTCCCATGTGGGCGAACCGAGCCCATGAAGGGCTGGACTGCTATGAAATAACACAAAGGGCTGAGTCAGTCTGCTATTGTGATTCTGAATATCCACAGTGATAAGTGCTATCTCTGAAACCCATTATATTGGGGGCAGTGAGTTGTCCACTTCACATATAGATGAATCAAAAACATACGACCTCTGTTAGCATCGATCCCTGCACGTCAACAGACATTAATTCTCAAGTAATACAGTACATGCTTTGTATATGGTACATCTGTGTGTATTTGACTCATGACAGACCCAACCATGTACAGGAAAAACACTCAAATGGATGCATTCTTTCTGCTCCACTTGGCTCTGCAGTCAACACAGTGCATTTTGGGTATGCTGTCTCCTTAGTCGTTCCACTGTGTATATTTGACTCACGACACCCCAACCATAGATACTGAACAAAAATATAAACACAACATGTAAAGTGTTGGTCCCATGATTCATGAGCTGAGATAAAAGATCCCAGAAATTTTCCAGATTTTGTTTACATCCCTGTTAGTGAGCATTTCTCATTTGCCAAGATAATCCATCCATTTGACAGGTATGGCATATCAAGAAGATGATTGAATGGCATGATCTTTGCACAGGTGCACCTTGTGCAGGGGACAATAAAAGGCCACTCTAAAATGTGCAACACAATGCCACAGATGTCTCACGTTTTGAGGGATCGTGCAATTGGCATGCTGACTGCAGGAATGTCTCTACCTCCAATGTCGTTTTAGAGAATTTGGCAGTTCGTCCAACCGGCCTCACAACAGCAGACTATGTGTAACCACGGCAGCCCAGGACCTCCACATCTGGCTTCTTTACCTGCGGGATCATCTGAGACCAGCCACCCGCACAGTTGATGAAAATCTGTGGGTTTGCACAACCAAAACATTTCTGCACAAACTGTCAGAAACCATCTTAGGGAAGCTCATCTGCGTGCTCGTCATCCTCACCATGGACTTAACCTGACTGCAGTTCGGTGTTGTAACTGACTTCAGTGGCAAATAGCAGCACTGTAGAAACTTACATTACAACGGAACGACTTGATTAGCGTAGTGTTAGCTAGCTACATAGTTGTCTTTGCTGTCCTTGTATCCAAGATAATTGTGTAGTTTAGAGAAATTTAGAGAAATTGTCGAGGTTACCTAGCCAGTTAGAGGTTACCTAGCCAGCTACACTTTCAAACAAAGTCAACAACGCAGCCACTGCTAGCCAGCCTACTTCACCAGCCAGCAGTACTATATCATTTTAGTCAATAAGATTTTTTTTTTTTTTGCAACGTAAGCTTAACTTTCTGAACATTCGAGACGTGTAGTCCACTTGTCATTCTAATCTCCTTTGCATTAGCGTAGCCTCTTCTGTAGCCTGTCAACTATGTGTCTGTCTATCCCTCTTCTCTCCTCTCTGCACAGACCATACAAACGCTTCACACCGCGTGGCCGCCGCTACTCTAACCTGGTGGTCCCAGCGCGCACGACCCACGTGGAGTTCCAGGTCTCCGGCAGCCTCTGGAACTGCCGATCTGCGGCCAACAAGGCAGAGTTCATCTCAGCCTATGCGTCCCTCCAGTCCCTCGACTTCTTGGCACTGACGGAAACATGGATTACCACTGATAACACTGCTACTCCTACTGCTCTCTCCTCGTCTGCCCACGTGTTCTCGCACACCCCGAGAGCTTCTGGTCAGCGGGGTGGTGGCACTGGGATCCTCATCTCTCCCAAGTGGACATTCTCTCTTTCTCCCCTGACCCATCTGTCTATCGCCTCCTTTGAATTCCATGCTGTCACAGTTACCAGCCCTTTCAAGCTTAACATCCTTATCATTTATCGCCCTCCAGGTTCCCTTGGAGAGTTCATCGATGAGCTTGACGCCCTGATAAGTTCCTTTCCTGAGGATGGCTCACCTCTCACAGTTCTGGGTGACTTTAACCTCCCCACGTCTACCTTTGACTCATTCCTCTCTGCCTCCTTCTTTCCATTCCTCTCCTCTTTTGACCTCACCCTCTCACCTTCCCCCCCTACTCACAAGGCAGGCAATACGCTTGACCTCATCTTTACTAGATGCTGTTCTTCCACTAATCTCACTGCAACTCCCCTCCAAGTCTCCGACCACTACCTTGTATCCTTTTCCCTCTCGCTCTCATCCAACACTTCCCACACTGCCCCTACTCGGATGGTATCGCGCCGTCCCAACCTTCGCTCTCTCTCCCCCGCTACTCTCTCCTCTTCCATCCTATCATCTCTTCCCTCTGCTCAAACCTTCTCCAACCTATCTCCTGATTCTGCCTCCTCAACCCTCCTCTCCTCCCTTTCTGCATCCTTTGACTCTCTATGTCCCCTATCCTCCAGGCCGGCTCGGTCCTCCCCTCCTGCTCCGTGGCTCGACGACTCACTGCGAGCTCACAGAACAGGGCTCCGGGCAGCCGAGCGGAAATGGAGGAAAACTCGCCTCCCTGCGGACCTGGCATCCTTTCACTCCCTCCTCTCTACATTCTCCTCTTCTGTCTCTGCTGCTAAAGCCACTTTCTACCACTCTAAATTCCAAGCATCTGCCTCTAACCCTAGGAAGCTCTTTGCCACCTTCTCCTCCCTCCTGAATCCTCCTCCCCCTCCTCCCCCCTCCTCCCTCTCTGCAGATGACTTCGTCAACCATTTTGAAAAAAAGGTCGACGACATCCGATCCTCGTTTGCTAAGTCAAACGACACCGCTGGTTCTGCTCACACTGCCCTACCCTGTGCTTTGACCTCTTTCTCCCCTCTCTCTCCAGATGAAATCTCGCGTCTTGTGACGGCCGGCCGCCCAACAACCTGCCCGCTTGACCCTATCCCCTCCTCTCTTCTCCAGACCATTTCCGGAGACCTTCTCCCTTACCTCACCTCGCTCATCAACTCATCCTTGACCGCTGGCTACGTCCCTTCCGTCTTCAAGAGAGCGAGAGTTGCACCCCTTCTGAAAAAACCTACACTCGATCCCTCCGATGTCAACAACTACAGACCAGTATCCCTTCTTTCTTTTCTCTCCAAAACTCTTGAACGTGCCGTCCTTGGCCAGCTCTCCTGCTATCTCTCTCAGAATGACCTTCTTGATCCAAATCAGTCAGGTTTCAAGACTAGTCATTCAACTGAGACTGCTCTTCTCTGTGTCACGGAGGCGCTCCGCACTGCTAAAGCTAACTCTCTCTCCTCTGCTCTCATCCTTCTAGACCTATCGGCTGCCTTTGATACTGGTTGCCTCCTCTCCACCCTCTCCGAGCTGGGCATCTCCGGCGCGGCCCACGCTTGGATTGCGTCCTACCTGACAGGTCGCTCCTACCAGGTGGCGTGGCGAGAATCTGTCTCCGCACCACGTGCTCTCACCACTGGTGTCCCCCAGGGCTCTGTTCTAGGCCCTCTCCTATTCTCGCTATACACCAAGTCACTTGGCTCTGTCATATCCTCACATGGTCTCTCCTATCATTGCTATGCAGACGACACACAATTAATCTTCTCCTTTCCCCCCTCTGATAACCAGGTGGCGAATCGCATCTCTGCATGTCTGGCAGACATATCAGTGTGGATGACGGATCACCACCTCAAGCTGAACCTCGGCAAGACGGAGCTGCTCTTCCTCCCGGGGAAGGACTGCCCGTTCCATGATCTCGCCATCACGGTTGACAACTCCATTGTGTCCTCCTCCCAGAGTGCTAAGAACCTTGGCGTGATCCTGGACAACACCCTGTCGTTCTCAACTCACATCAAGGCGGTGACCCGTTCCTGTAGGTTCATGCTCTACAACATTCGCAGAGTACGACCCTGCCTCACACAGGAAGCGGCGCAGGTCCTAATCCAGGCACTTGTCATCTCCCGTCTGGATTACTGCAACTCGCTGTTGGCTGGGCTCCCTGCCTGTGCTATTAAACCCCTACAACTCATCCAGAACGCCGCAGCCCGTCTGGTGTTCAACCTTCCCAAGTTCTCTCACGTCACCCCGCTCCTCCGCTCTCTCCACTGGCTTCCAGTTGAAGCTCGCATCCGCTACAAGACCATGGTGCTTGCCTACGGAGCTGTGAGGGGAACGGCACCTCCGTACCTTCAGGCTCTGATCAGGCCCTACACCCAAACAAGGGCACTGCGTTCATCCACCTCTGGCCTGCTCGCCTCCCTACCTCTGAGGAAGTACAGTTCCCGCTCAGCCCAGTCAAAACTGTTCGCTGCTCTGGCACCCCAATGGTGGAACAAACTCCCTCACGACGCCAGGTCAGCGGAGTCAATCACCACCTTCCGGAGACACCTGAAACCCCACCTCTTTAAGGAATACCTAGGATAGGATAAAGTAATCCTTCTAACCCCCCCCTCCCCCTTAAAAGAGTTAGATGCACTATTGTAAAGTGGTTGTTCCACTGGATATCATAAGGTGAATGCACCAATTTGTAAGTCGCTCTGGATAAGAGCGTCTGCTAAATGACTTAAATGTTAAATGTAAATGTAAATGCTCACCTCCGATGACCACTGGCACGCTGGCGAAGTGTGCTCTTCACGAATGAATCCCGGTTTCAACAGTACTGGGCAGATGGCAGACATAGTGTATTGCAATGTGTGGGTGAGCGGTTTGCTGACGTCAACATTGTTAACAGAGTGCCCCATTGTCATGCCATTCATCCGCCACCATCACCTCATGTTTCAGCATGATAATGCATGACCCCATGTCGCAAGGATCTGTACACAACTACTGGAAGCTGAAAATGTCTAAGTTCTTCCATGGCCTGCATACTCAGCAGAGATGTCACCCATTGAGCATGTTTAGGATGCTCTTGATCGAAGTGTACGACAGCGTGTTCCAGTTCCTGCTAATATCCAACAACTTCGCACAGTCATTGAAGAGGAGTGGGACAGAAAAATATGTGGACAACTATAAATACCTAGGTGTCTGGCTAGACTGTAAACTCTCCTTCCAGACTCACATTAAGCATCTCCAATCCAAAGTTAAATCTAGAATTTGCTTCCTATTTTGCAACAAAGCCTCCTTCACTCATGCTGCCAAACATACCCTCGTAAAACTGACTATCCTACCGATCCTTGACTTCGGCGATGTCATTTACAAAATAGCCTCCAACACTCTACTCAGCAAATTGGATGCAGTCTATCACAGTGCCATCTGTTTTGTCACCAAAGCCCCATATACTACCCACCACTGCGACCTGTATGCTCTCGTTGGCTGGTCCTTGCTACATATTCGTCGCCAAACCCACTGGCTCCAGGTCATCTATAAGTCTTTGCTAGGTAAAGCTCTGCCTTATCTCATCTCACTGGTCACCATAGCAACACCCACCCTTAGCACGCGCTCCAGCAGGTATATTTCACTGGTCATCCCCAAAGCCAACACCTCCTTTGGCCGCCTTTCGTTCCAGTTCTCTGCTGCCAATGACTGGAACAAATTGCAAAAATCACTGAAGTTGGAGACTTATATCTCCCTCACTAACTTTTAGCATCAGCTGTCAGAGCATCTTACAGATCGCTGCAGCTGTACACAGCCCATCTGTAAACAGCCCTTCCAACTAACTACCTACCTCATCCCCATATTTATTTTTGTTTTTCTGCTCTTTTGCACACCAGTATTTCTACTTGCACATCCTCATCTGCACATATATCACTCCAGTGTAAATTGCTAAATTGTAATTACTTCACCACTATTGGCCTATATATTGCCTCACCTCCTTAGTTAATTTGCACACACTGTATACAGATTTTCTATTGTTTTTTCTATAGTTTTTTCTTATTGACTGTATGTTTGTTTATCCCATGTGTAACTCTGTGTTGTTTTTGTCGCACTGCTTTGCTTTATCTTGGCCAGGTCGCAGTTGTAAATGAGAACTTGTTCTCAACTGGCCTACCTGGTTAAATAAAGGTGAAAAAAATACAAATAAATAATTCCACAGGCCACAATCAACAGCCTGATCAACTCTATGCGAATGAGACGTGTTGCACTACATGAGGCCAGTTGCGTCATTTCATAGATCCCAATGAAAGCTAGGCTTTCCCCCAAAAAATTCTAAGAAAAAGAGACAAAAACATATAAAATAATTAATCTTTCATCTCTCTGTGTTTCATAAATGTCCTTAAATTCGCAAGAGGCTGAATGTATCTCACCGTAGAAAGCATCCTAGCGAACAAAACCATGCCACTCTGTGTCAGTATGTGTAGTGTATCTATCTGAGGCTGTCTGGTCAGAAAGTGTATGGCATTGTTGCCGCCTGTAGCATTGAATGCAAGGGAAGACAGCGAGCATTTGGCCTCCCTACTAGCCAATCTGCGTTGTGAATGGTCCTGGCCATTGCTGATCCACTTTTCATTTTCCATTTGTTTTGTCTTTGTCTTACACACCTGGTTTCAATTCCCCAATTACTTGTTCATTATTTAACCCTCTGTTCCCCCATGTTTGTTTGTGAGTAATTGTTTATTGTATTTCAGTCCGTATTTGTGGCCTTTGTGGTATTTGTGACATGTATTGTTATATTATTGAGTAAAATTGCTTTCATTAATCATATCTGCTGTCCTGCGCCTGACTCATCTCCCCAGCTATACACAGACGCATTACAGAATTACTCACCTGAAATGGAGTCAGCAGGAGCAGACGGCCCCCCTTTCTCGGTCAAAGAGCGTGTCCAGCAGCACGCGACCTTGTTACAACGTTTGGGCACTGCCATGGATCGCGTGCTGCAGACGATGGATAGATGGGAGAGAGAAGGAGGTTTTCCAACGCCTCCACCAGCCCCACTACAGCAGGCTCCACGGTCCACCCCTCCTTCACCCGGTCCTAGTGGGATTTGGCTCACACTCCCGAGGGAGTATGATGGGACAGCTGCCGGATGCCAGGGGTACCTACTCCAGCTGTAGCTCTACCTGGCGACCGTCCACCCGGCTCCTTCGAGACGTGAGAGCGTGTCCGCCCTCGTCTCCTGCCTCTCAGGCAAAGTCCTGGAGTGGGCCAACGCCGTATGGACCACCCACCTGAGGGTTGAGCGGCGGGTGAACATACATCTGTTCCACCTGAGGCAGGGGACGAGGAGTGAGCAGGATTTTGCTTTGGTCTTCCGGACCCTGGCCGCCAGCGCGGGATGGAACAACAGGGCCCTGATCGATCACTACCGGTGCAGTCTGCGCGAGGACGTCCGTCGGGAGTTGGCCTGCCGAGACACCACCCTCACGTTGGACCAGCTGGTGGACCTGTCCATCCGGCTGGACAACCTGCTGGCCACCCGCGGACGTCCGGATCGGTGTCCGTCAGTTCCATCCTCCAGCACCTCCGATCCGATGCCCATGGAGCTGGGAGGTGCTGCGCTTAAGGCGACCTAAGCGAGGAATGAGGAGGGGTCATTCCCTGCACCATATGTCGCCGCAGAGGGCACACTGCTGGTCGGTGCTGGGGGGGTTCGATGGAGAAGATGGAACTCCCGCAGCGTCTCTCCTACGGACCGTACCCCTCCCACTCCACGAGGTACTGAAGGCCCCTCGCCCGACGCCTCGAGTCCAGGATGGCTCGAACAGCATACGCCGGGCTTTTTCTTCTTTGGACTTTATATGGCGATTGGCATCTCATACCACGACGACCGACTGAACTCATTTCATCTTTCAATCACCCCCGTGGGTATAACCAATGAGGAGATGGCACTTGGGTATCTGCTTCTATAAACCAACCGATCAGCGTCACAAATAGAACTGACTTCTATTTTAGCCCTTGGCAAGGCAGACACTCGTTGGCGTGCGCGAGCAGTGTGGGTGTAATAATTGAATAACATATATGTTTAAATTTATTTTGCAACGCTTGCGCACGCGACACGAGCGGTGTGGTCAGCATGTTAGGCCTATATATCATGGTCTCAAGGCATATGAACTAGCAGGTTACAGAGCAAACAACGCAATTATCACAACACATAGGTTTTAATATGGCTTTTTTTCTGGATTGGCTTTCCCGGGGGTTTTAACCAGGCACAGCTACTGCATGAGGCAAATTGAATGTATTTCAATTGGCTGATTTCTTTATATGAACTGTAACTCAGTTAAAAATGTTGCATGTTGCATTTATGTTTTTGTATTCATAAAAACACACTTACATACAGATGCATGCACACACATACATTAACCATTTATGCCAGATGATTCATTGTGGTATTCATTGTATTGTTTTGCCAGTGTCTTCCAGCAAACCCAAACATATCCGAGAGGGCCGGTAGTTCAGAAGAACGTGAAACTGGGACATCCAGGACATCCGGGGTTAGTGATTGATGCTCCTCGTCTCCACATCCCTGGCGAGTGGAACATCTGAACTCGATCAGAGAGGGTGTATGCTCGCGCCTCGCACGGAGGCCCGTCTGAACCAGCCATACAGAGGGGACACCAGATCCTCCGGGTGCAGAGCAGGATGACTCACGCTGGGTTGTATATTGGTCCCAGCGGGGCCTCCCATTATGGGCCATGACTCCTGAGAGGATGGCCTCCAGCAACCACTACGGGGCTAGATTCCACATGTGTGTGTTAACTTCTGTTACTTCTACCTAGAGGGAAGAAGAGAGATTAGCAGGTGTTATGTGTTACGTAAAAAAAAGAGGATGGAGAGCCCCCTCACAACATGAGACAGTGATAATGAATTAGGTCAAACCAAATGACCTGTTTTCTTTAAAGGGAATAAAAGGAAAAAGAGTGGAAAAGAGTGGAGTCATATTTCATAAATATTGACAAAATGATCTCTGAACATCTACTTTGAACTGTAACTTAGATGGTTCATTGAGAGTGTATTGGGTTTTCCATAATATTGTCCTTCATGAGACCACTGTTCCAAATCAAATCAAGTGATGCATGGTACGGTGAATTCATTCCAACAGCCAGTATAACGATACAGTGATCCTTTATCCATCCTAATACTGCCAGTGGCCTGTTAGCTTGGTTAACAGTGTTTATGTAACATCAAATCAGTCATTACCATGCAATGCAACACCAATCAAACAATCATATTCACACTGGCCCGGGCATACTTGTAAACTGACACTGGCTGTCTCCATAGACATATTGTTTTTCCTGTGATGATCGCCTAGCACTCATGGTTCCACCATCATCTTAAGATCACATAACAAACTGTGAACTGTTCTGGCTGAGAGTAGAGAGTGGAGTTCAGCTTCTCTATACATTCTCTGTTTTCCTTTAGCTTCGGCTTTACTGCCTCGCCTTTAACACTTTAGGATTTATGGAGGGGCCATTCTTACATCCACCAGGGGTTTATGAACCCAGTAAAGTGTTATTGTACGCAGTCTTCTAAATGGTTAGACCACAGAACATCCAATCATGGGCTTTTAACAGTCGCTATTGACCTGTTTTTCTGCCTAGGCCTTCTCTCGTGGAATCCAGTCAAAAAACTGAAGAGGGAGTGAAAGAGGGGCCTTATTCAGCCCAAACCTTTGATTTGGACGCACCGAGCAGAACGAGCAGGAAAAATGATATTCAGGGCTTCTCCAGAAATCTTGGATGTCTACCGTGGTTCTTTTATTGATTCAGGTCAGCTTGGACCGGTGAGGTGATCAAAGCATCACATCCTCAGTCGCTGGGATGTTTTCACATATCCCGACATGAACCGAAGAACACACAAGGTCAAATAGTTGATGTATTTTCATGTGGTATTCAGCAAGAAATACAATAATTTTAGATTTTACAGTGTATGATGGAGATTGACTATGAAGGCATCATAAATGTTGATATACTGTATAGCTAGCAATATAATATTGATAAACAGGCTTGAGTTCTTTCTCCACTGAATTGAATGACTTTGCCATTAATACAATTATCTGCCTGTTTTCTGCCTGTCTGCTGTCTACAGAATAATAGCCGAGTAATAACATGTCATAATAATAACCATGTAGGTATTATCTCAATTATGTTGCTAAGTCAGGATGTCAATATTACAACTCAGGTTACATACGTGTAAGAGGAGACGTAAAAAGAGATGGAGAGTAAAAATGCATATTTGTTCGGGTACGATTATAACTTTAGAAAGGAGCTTATTTTTGTGTGCAAATCTCCCATTGATATAAATGCATGATTTATGCTACAGTGTGCGTTAACGTCCATGTCTCTGTACTTGCTTTTCGTCTGGCCTGTTTCCTTCATTTATGTTCATTGTTGTTAAATAGAATTGTCGATAAATACACTTTGAGTGATGATTCAGACCAATGACTCTAACTTTGAGGCTATTCCTCATAAATGACGTTGAACTGATGTGAGACGAGTCACAATATTGGTTGGTTACTTGGTTTGATGACATCGGTCGGTTCACCATAATCCATCTGTGAAAATCCATCCCTTTCAGTGAAAACAAATGACAACATGAAGTCAACCTTGCATATTGTCTTCTCAGGGGAAATCTCTGGGTTATTTCCACCACTTGGAATGGCATTTTGTGCGTCATCGATACTGGATGCCCTTCTCAATTTAGCTGTGTATCCTGTCGGCCATCTATGTTGGTCATCAGGCTGATGCTCATCCTTCCTCCCGTTAAACAATTCCACTCTGAGGCTTCAGTGCCTGCTACACACCACTCCACGCCATCTCCACTGCAGCAGAGCCTCTCTCTTTCACTCCCATGGAGGTCTGAATGGACTGAGCGCACAGAGACTCCATGCTTACTGGAGGGGCCATGACAGACTGACCAGGTGAATCCAGGTCAAATATGATCCCTTATTGATGTCATTTATTAAATCCACTTCAATCCGTGTAGATTAAGGGGAGGCGACAGGTTAAAGAAGGATTTTTAAGCTTTGAGACAATTGAGACATGGATTGTGCATGGTAGTAGGTGCTAGGCGCACTGGTTTGAAAGTGTCAAGAACTGCAACGCTGCTGGATTTTTCACGCCCAACAGTTTTCCCATGTGTAACGACAAATGTTCACCACCCAAAGTACATCCAGCCAACTTGACACAACTGTTCGAAGCATTGGAGTGAACATGGGCCAGCATCCCTGAGGAAGGCTTTCGAAACCTTGTATAGTCCATGCTCCAATGAATTGAGGCTGTTCTGAGTGCAGAAAGGGGTGCAACTCAATATTAGGAAGGTGTCCTAATACCGTGGTTCTTTTATTGATTCAGGTCAGCTTGGACCGGTGAGGTGATCAAAGCATCACATCCTCAGTCGCTGGGATGTTTTCACATATCCCGACATGAACCGAAGAACACACAAGGTCAAATAGTTGATGTATTTTCATGTGGTATTCAGCAAGAAATACAATAATTTTAGATTTTACAGTGTATGATGGAGATTGACTATGAAGGCATCATAAATGTTGATATACTGTATAGCTAGCAATATAATATTGATAAACAGGCTTGAGTTCTTTCTCCACTGAATTGAATGACTTTGCCATTAATACAATTATCTGCCTGTTTTCTGCCTGTCTGCTGTCTACAGAATAATAGCCGAGTAATAACATGTCATAATAATAACCATGTAGGTATTATCTCAATTATGTTGCTAAGTCAGGATGTCAATATTACAACTCAGGTTACATACGTGTAAGAGGAGACGTAAAAAGAGATGGAGAGTAAAAATGCATATTTGTTCGGGTACGATTATAACTTTAGAAAGGAGCTTATTTTTGTGTGCAAATCTCCCATTGATATAAATGCATGATTTATGCTACAGTGTGCGTTAACGTCCATGTCTCTGTACTTGCTTTTCGTCTGGCCTGTTTCCTTCATTTATGTTCATTGTTGTTAAATAGAATTGTCGATAAATACACTTTGAGTGATGATTCAGACCAATGACTCTAACTTTGAGGCTATTCCTCATAAATGACGTTGAACTGATGTGAGACGAGTCACAATATTGGTTGGTTACTTGGTTTGATGACATCGGTCGGTTCACCATAATCCATCTGTGAAAATCCATCCCTTTCAGTGAAAACAAATGACAACATGAAGTCAACCTTGCATATTGTCTTCTCAGGGGAAATCTCTGGGTTATTTCCACCACTTGGAATGGCATTTTGTGCGTCATCGATACTGGATGCCCTTCTCAATTTAGCTGTGTATCCTGTCGGCCATCTATGTTGGTCATCAGGCTGATGCTCATCCTTCCTCCCGTTAAACAATTCCACTCTGAGGCTTCAGTGCCTGCTACACACCACTCCACGCCATCTCCACTGCAGCAGAGCCTCTCTCTTTCACTCCCATGGAGGTCTGAATGGACTGAGCGCACAGAGACTCCATGCTTACTGGAGGGGCCATCTGAGTTTTGATCTAATCAGAAGGATATTGACCAAGTCACTCATCAGACAAGGCTCTCCAGGCCCAGGATAAAAAATAGAAAAAGTATGTCTGGCTGTGGTGTTTAAGAATAGATTTGGTATGGGTTTCTTCGTCATATTGGCTGTTGTTTGCGGTGAGGATCTATTTTGTGTTGGCTTGGTGTTTAAATCCAAACACTTGGCCTTTTCATTGAGCCGTGCCCCCATATCCATAAAGTCACGTTGAAGTTGCCAAAGACAGGTTGGGGATGAGCTGATCGCTGAGTGATTATTTTGAGTCCCTCTCTGATCCTGGGCTTTGTCCATCTTTAGCCTCAGTCGTTTAACAGGATAAGAATTATTTTGTCAGCTAGTATAAGGGCACAAGGCGAGACCCAGATGCAGACACAGGAGGCAGATGGTTAGAGTCTTTGAAGTGTATTAATAATCCAAAAAGGGATAGGCAAAAGAATGGTTGTGTACAGACAAAAGGTCAAAACCAGTACAGAGTCCAGGAGGTACCGAAGGGCAGGCAGGCTCGAGGTCAGGGCAGGCAGAATGGTCAGGCAGGCGGGAATGGAGTCCAGAAAACAGGCAAGGGTCAAAACCGGGAGGACTAGCAAAAAGAGAATAGAATAAGGAGTCCGGGAAAACACGCTGGTTGACTTGAAAAACATACAAGACGAACTGGCACAGAGAGACAGGAAATCAAATCAAATCAAGTTTATTTTATATAGCCCTTCGTACATCAGCTAATATCTCGAAGTGCTGTACAGAAACCCAGCCTAAAACCCCAAACAGCAAGCAATGCAGGTGTAGAAGCATGGCGGCTAGGAAAAACTCCCTAGAAAGGCCAAAACCTAGGAAGAAACCTAGAGAGGAACCAGGCTATGAGGGGTGGCCAGTCCTCTTCTGGCTGTGCCGGGTGGAGATTATAACAGAACATGGCCAAGATGTTCAAATGTTCATAAATGACCAGCATGGTCAAATAATAATCAGGAGTAAATGTCAGTTGGCTTTTCATAGCCGATCATTAAGAGTATCTTTACCGCTCCTGCGGTCTCTAGAGAGTTGAAAACAGCAGGTCTGGGACAGGTAGCACGTCCGGTGGACAGGTCAGGGTTCCATAGCCGCAGGCAGAACAGTTGAAACTGGAACAGCAGCAAGGCCAGGTGGACTGGGGACAGCAAGGAGTCATCATGCCCGGTAGTCCTGACGCATGGTCCTAGGGCTCAGGTCCTCCGAGAGAGAGAAAGAAAGAGAGAAGGAGAGAATTAGAGAGAGCATACTTAAATTCACACAGGACACCGGATAAGACAGGAGAAGTACTTCAGATATAACCAACTGACCCTAGCACCCCGACACATAAACTATTGCAGCATAAATACTGGAGGCTGAGACAGGAGGGGTCAGGAGACACTGTGGCCCCATCCGATGATACCCCCGGACAGGGCCAAACAGGAAGGATACACTGGGATATATACACCGGGAATAATAAGCGACACCTGGAGGGGGTGGAGACAATCACAAGGACATGTAAAACAGATCAGGGTGTGACAGCTAGTCATGGAAATGGTTATGTGGGTCTAATTTGCTTCTTATATGATGGGTTTAATAGACATTAAAGACAGAGAAAGGTAAACAAGTAATGTAAAATGCTCTAATTGACAAATATAAGAGACACAGGATCTTTACATTTTAGATAAAGTAAAATATACTGTGAAAAAAAGCAGGAGTCTTATTAAAGTCCATATTGTGTTACTTTTAACGTAACCTCGGTTCCAGGTTTACTCACATCTCCGTTTGGTACATTTGGAGAACTAAATTCTCAAAAAAGGGGAGAAAAGTTGACACTTTCAAAAATCAAATATTTTGTATAGGTGGCGCTCCAAAGAAGAGGTGGAATTTTGAAAAAACTGAGTGTACAAAACACTAGGAACACCTGCTCTTTCCATGACAGACTGACCAGGTGAATCCAGGTCAAATATGATCCCTTATTGATGTCATTTATTAAATCCACTTCAATCCGTGTAGATTAAGGGGAGGCGACAGGTTAAAGAAGGATTTTTAAGCTTTGAGACAATTGAGACATGGATTGTGCATGGTAGTAGGTGCTAGGCGCACTGGTTTGAAAGTGTCAAGAACTGCAACGCTGCTGGATTTTTCACGCCCAACAGTTTTCCCATGTGTAACGACAAATGTTCACCACCCAAAGTACATCCAGCCAACTTGACACAACTGTTCGAAGCATTGGAGTGAACATGGGCCAGCATCCCTGAGGAAGGCTTTCGAAACCTTGTATAGTCCATGCTCCAATGAATTGAGGCTGTTCTGAGTGCAGAAAGGGGTGCAACTCAATATTAGGAAGGTGTTCCTGATGTTTTGTACACTCAGTGTATATCGGTTGGTGACAATAAAGTCACAATAAAGTATTTATAAAAACTTTCTAACAATCTAGTTAAATTGCTAGCTAACTATAGCTACCATATGGTTGGATCGAGTTTCAGTGCTTTCAGAAAGTATTCATACCCATTGACTTATTCCACATTTTGTTGTGTTACAGACTGAATTTAATAGATTCACTGGCCTACCCACAATACCCCATAAAGTCAAAGTGAAATCATGTTTTTTGACATTTTTACGAATTAATTAGAAATGAAAGTCAATAAATATTCAACCCATTTGTTATGGCAAAAATAAATAAGTTCAGGGGTAAAAATGTGCATAACAACTCATAAAAGGTTGCATGGGCTCACTTTGTGTTCAATAATAGTGTTTAACATGATTTTTTCATGACTACCTAATTTCTCTATCCTACACATACATTTATCTGTAAGGTCCCTCAGTCGAGCTGTGAATTTCAAACACAGATTCTCACATTGGTATTGGTAGAAATATATCGGACATTTAATATCTCTTTGAGCATGGTGAAGTTATTAATTACACTTTGGATGGTGTATCAATACACCCAGTCACTACAAAGATACAGGCGTCCTTCCTAACTCAGTTGCTGGAAAGGAAGGAAACCGCTCAGGGATTTCACCATAAGGCCAATGGTGACTTAAAAATAAATACTAAATACCATAAGACTGCTTGGTGTTCTGTAGAGTAGACCCCTTCATCAGTAATATGGCTAACTGTCTCACCTCCTATGGTTCTCATCCCAGATACATGGACACAGACAAACACTGCATGGCTGTTCGTGGTCCCTGGAAACAGTGCTACTAGGGTCACGAAACACTCTGACAAATACATTCCCATGTGCTCCTTCCAAGGCAATGAATCAATCAAGCTTACATGCAATAAAAGCAAAAAGGGGGCATGATTATTATTGCAATAAATACCATGTTGTAACAGAGCCAAGATTTATTTTATTTTTTTCTCTGCTGCTGCTTTTATTGCTGGTTACAGATGAGCGCTTTATGGTCCCATGGGCCCCTAGCGCACGGGACGGAGCAGTAATAGGGCCTTTGCATTCCCATCAGGCTGCGTTTTGAAACAGGCGGACATTGTAATTACGGCTGTCAGAGCGCGATGACACAACATTGGCGATGGGTATATCTTCGTGTGGCCTGAGAGTTAGAGCCTCTCCAGGAAGCCGGAGGCCAGACCAGACAAATGACCGTAAGAGGGGCGGTGTGGTGTGGGTGCCTCTGGAGACGAGCTCACACGACCCTCGCCCAGTGGCCAGAGAAAACCATACTTCATGGGTTTTAAATTCTAAAATAACAAAGAAGGAACAATGCAGGCGCCGGCGGCCGTGGCATAAACTAATCTGGACACACCTAGAACAGTATTTTCGGACAACTGAGCACCCTGTACTGAAAATGTTGCAACTGTAACTGTCTGCTATTTGTATTGTAAAAGAGTGGGGGAGACAAATGAACAGAACATTTCTTGGGAGTTATGGGGTGAATTTTTGGGCCCCGACCGAGAAGAACCCTTGTGTACCCTGTAAGGTGTGAGGTCATTCAGTCAGTCAGTCAGAGGCTGGGAGCTGTAAGGCTGCTCATGGCCGTCTCTCTGTGGGTGGTGCAGGCAGAGTGAAGGGCAGTGTGGGGGCCAAGTTATTAACTGTCATAGTCGTGCCCACATATTGGATTTCGCTGCAATAATATTTTACTTCCTGGTGACTCCTGCCCGACCCAAGATTCTGTACAGACGGTTCATTGGGCCCAGAAGCCCAGAGAAGAAGCGTGTGAAAATGGAGAATAGGATGCAACAGTGTTTAAGAAAGTATGACAATCCCCTTATGCATTAATCCTGCTTCCCCTCTACCATCTCTCATTAGGCTAAGAGGTCTGACGTACAGCACAGCTAACAGTGTGCCAGTTGTAATATATCCTCATGCAACCCGTACCGTGAGTTCACAAAGACTCGTATTTGGATACAGCCTAGGAAACCTACTTTAGTTGATATTGAGGGAAGTTATTGAAGAATAATCTAAATACTGTGTCTTCATAATGTCTAATTTTTCCATTTGAATATGGTTTCAAAGAAATAGGGATATGTCTCTCAAAACAGTCTCTCAAATAAACTTTGCTGAAGTGAATGTCCTCCTTTTATGCTTTTCTAAAAGACGTGCATGAGGAGAATCCAGTAGAGGTAGGCAGGATGACACCAAAGTGTTATCGATGGAACCACTTATACAGTAGCAAAGTCGGGAACATGGCAGAAGGGGGGTTTACCATAAGCCTCTTATACAGTAGATGTGATCAGCCAGTCTTAGGCATTCACGTCTCGTCCTACAGATTTTGAACACTGATTGAATTGGACGTGGCGTCCGGGGGCGAGCGTGCTCAACCGCCTGTCCATCAGACTCATACAGGAAACTGCACAGTCGATCCCAGATTCTCCCTTCCTGTGTCATTTCTCAACAGGTCAGCGTTAAGGGCTTTTCACACTACTGAGCCAGAACCAAGTCAAGCCAAACCAAGCTGTACTGAGCAGTTCTGGTTATTCATCCACCATATTTGCTGGAACTGTGCTTTTAACGACAATGTAAAAATAAATGATCCAATACCAATTGGCATGGTATGGTGTGAAAAGGGTCTTGTACACTAGCTAAAGGCTCTGCTCCGGAAAAAAACGTTGAAGGAGTGTTTTTCGCACAGATATACAATATATACTGTACGCCAGTCTGGTGTCTGGCACAGTGCCAGAGTACAGGAGAAAGAACACAGCAAGCCCCCACCCAGAAAGAATAGAAGGGGAATAACCACGATTGACCATGACTGTAACCATAGTTAGCAGTCATAGCATAGCGATAGCGAGACCCCACAGTCCTATTTCTGCAGAGGAGCTGTCCATTTAAACTGAGCCCAGAAGCCGAATAAATACGAAACACCATCAAGGTCAGGGTGCCACAATCCACTCAAGCACATTGCTGTTTGGGAAGAGGGAGATGTTGAAACAGATGTTTTTCATATTGCCGTTTGCGGACGTCCAACTGATGAGTGTTCTGTTACGTTAGCACAGCGAGCTCAGCTGCTGAAAGTATTTCTCCCTAATTACACACAACCTGTCTCCCAGCGTCCATTTACACGGATGTCTCAGAGGATCCACTCCAGAGCATGAGTGATCAACTCGTCTCCATCCTTTTCAAAAGGTAATATTAGTATGTTTCAATGCCCTCGAAAGGTCCATAAAAAAACGGCATAACATCATTCGAACGAATTTGCATTCAAGCGTTAAGTCGAAGTCAGTTTGTGTTTTTCAAGAGTAAACCTTTCCCACAAGAAACAGAAACGTAATCCAAACACAGGAACCCCAAAATAAATAGCCTTTTATGATGAACTTTATTGACCTGAATGAGGTGGGAATATTTTGGAGTTTCCAACCTGCACGTCGTCAAAACCCTTACCGGTTTATTACCATGATATTTAATATTATTGTACTGGTATGCCCATACACACCCTACCACCTGGCTCTATAAATAATAATACATCACTTTGGAATTGTTATGAAGTTATAAGACAGGATATTGTAATGAAAGCATAATAGTTAAGTACCCAACGTTGATTTCGGCCTATACTGTATATGCAGTCTTGCAGGAGACAGGAATCTGACATTGTCCTGCTTCACTCTGAAAAATGGCAGCCATATTTGTCTTCTCCTGTCCTCTCCTCTGTCACTCTCCCCCTCTCTCCTCCTTGCCCTCCTCCCTCTGCCCTCCTCCCAATACATTCATGTACATACTACCTCAATTGGGCCGACCAACCAGTGCTCCCGCACATTGGCTAACCGGGCTATCTGCATTGTGTCCCGCCACCCGCCACCCACCACCCGCCAACTTCTCTTTTACGCTACTGCTACTCTCTGTTCATCATATATGCATAGTCACTTTAACCATATCTACATGTACATACCACCTCAATCAGCCTGACTAACCGGTGTCTGTATGTAGCCTGGCTACTTTTATAGCCTCGCTACTGTATAAAGCCTGTCATTTTACTGTTGTTTTATTTCTTTACTTACCTATTGTTCACCTAATACCTTTTTTGCACTATTGGTTAGAGCCTGTAAGTAAGTATTGCACTGTAAGGTCTACTACACCTGTTGTATTCGGCGCACGTGACAAATCAATTTGGATTTGGATTTGATTTGAAATGGACAAGCAGTTAACGATATTAAAGATAGTCCGACGTCGACCGCTTGCGTTAGCCCTGACTGCCTCCATCTCTCTCCATCATATCCTTGTCGTTAGAGAAGAAGGTAGGGTATATGGTTGATAAAGTCTGTCATTACTGTCTCACCAGATGGGCCAGAGGGCAACACGGAGCAGCCTTCTTCCGAAACATATTCATATTTTAACCTATCACTCGCCTCAATCAACTTTGAAGGGCAGAGGGTCACAGTGAAAACACACATGTACAGACATGCACGCACCCACCCACGCATACAATTGTAGAAAGAGTGCCGTTATATCATTCTCAATATTCTGTGTTGACAATTTTATTACTGATGAACATGAAACCAACAGAGAAGAAAAACGGACTAGTCCAAGGCTCCCAAATAATGTTAAAATAAACCAGACTATTATTGCAACCAATCACCCTATCAGCAATACGGTATTTGATGTTGTTAGACATTGTTTTTGTCATGTACTGTACATTCAAGTCGAAGTGACTCATCATTTTTGTGAAGAGCAGCCTTAGCATACGTCAGTACTCCTCTCCCTTCCCTCCCCCTCACCCTTTCACCCCCAGAAAAGGGTTTACATTCCAGCGAAACGCCAACAGCTTCTAAGCCCACAAGTGCTTCTCATTTTCACTGCAACCTCTGTATGTCTCTTTTATGAGGCTTTTGCCAGAGCAGGCCGACTCCTCGAGTTTAGGAATAGAAAAGGGCTGGTGGCTGCCAAAAACTCTCTGTGGTTGGGAAACAATGGCACGCCCTGTGAGATTCTCACTGCTCCTCAAACCCCAGACGTCCTCCGAGCAGTAATCCTCTGTTCCTTTTGTTTGTCAAATCACAGTTGCCTCCGCAAATTGGTTGTGTCAGCTTTGGCCCAGGAACACCGAGACGACTTGACCAACATGGTTGCCTCTGCTGCCAAAGGGACAGAGAAGAAAGGAGCGGGGAATGGGAGAAATGCTTTAATTGCTGCAGGAATCTAGACAATCTAGTTTGGGAAAATTTGTTTGAGAAATGTGCGGCTAATAAGACAAAGGTGAGCGGTGCGATCCAGCGGGCTCGGTCCTTGCTGAACTTCCAATGGCAACTTGTGTGGCAGTCCAGACTGAGCCCTGGCCATGTTGAGACAGCACTGGAGAATTATGAGAAATTATATAAGCGTGTGTGTATGTGTTTGTGTATCAGGGAGTGGAGGAAGTCGTTGTGGAGAGGCAGGGTTAATCCAGGGGTAATTGATGTTGACAGATGTGGAACGGCCTTGCTCATCCAAGATGCTAAGAAAAACAATTAAAGAGCGGAGCAAGCAGAGTTCCCATAGACATGAACCCAGTGCACTTTTCGTTAATCAAAATGGGAAGCGTTTTTTTGTTCTATACACATAAAGGAATGAGTGAGATCACGCTCTGAGATGACATAGTCTGCAAGGAGTGGAGTATTGGGTCAATCTTGAAATATCGTTTGACAGAATATCGAGGATTCACTTTTTCAATCTCACCGATTCTGGATGAATTATGTATAAGGAGCACCGTGTTGAGTCTAGTCTAGGCTGAGTAGGGCTGTGTTATATAGCCAGAGGCTTTGGGGTTGCATTGCAAACTGTGAAAGTGATTACTGCCATGGTTTTGTCCATGTTTCAAATGTCTGCAAGTTTTATTCACTGCTCAATATTGGCAGTATACATTTGAATAAAACACAAACTTCTGTCATCAAAAAAGACCTTCTCATTCCCTCCTCAGAAATGCATAGCACAGAGACGTTTCTGCCCATTTCATTGAGTTTATTGGAAGGGACGAGTGAGGAGTGGGGAAAAAAACGAATAATAGCTCAAGTTTTACCTTGGCAAATCAAATTCCAATAAAGCTTAGAGAGAAATTAAAATCCGTCCGGTGTGAGAACTAAGCTTTGCACTTGATTGATATACTCTAAGGAGGGAGCGGAGTTCCAAAAGGCTGCAGGTGATTCTTTTACAGCTTGATATATCTAATGCGAGCTGCAGCTTTTATGAACATTAGACTGTTGACACAGGACGGCTCATTTCCTAAACGAGAGACTGGCTTACCTGGAGACATCTGACAGGGAGTATGATTTATAATACTCTGTTCATATAAGGCTTCAGCCTATAAACTACAGGGCATTTAACTCAAACACTCTCTGTAAATGTAGTGTAAATACAGTGTAAATATCGGTAAAAATAGTTGAATATTAGAAAAATACAAACATTGTGGAGGCTAGTTGCTTGGTTGCAACCTGCTGCCACGTTTGGTCATTATTAGCTATTTGGTGTCAGACTTGATATAATGCCTATAGCAGAAAGAGGGCCATGACGTGCTTCCAGATGTGACTGATGGGGAGAGTATTGAGACGGGGCGTGAAATTAGAAACCAAAATGGAGAACAAGTGTTTCTTGGGAAATGGAGCACTTAGAACAGTGTCTGTGGTATAAAACAATTGGTTTACCATGACTCCAATAAGGGAGCTCCTAGATGCCCCACCCTACAAAGACAACAGACAACAGACAGCGGCCTCATCTTTTGATAGACAGATTACAATTTTATCTCACTGTAAGATTTGACCATTCTTTCTTTGGGTAAGATGACCTCATTGTTGAAAAGTGCTCTCTCATTGGATAGGACTTCTCAGTAAGCATTAGCTAAGTTTTACTATGTTCCCGATGGCCAGTACCTCATATTGCACATAAATAAAAATGGCCTTGATTTCCATTCCTTTTAGCATAATTGATAACCCCGCAAGTGAGAGCCATCGCCAAATACAGATATAGTCTTTGCTTCTGTTGCACACCAGACACATCTTCAATCCTCTGATGCGATATGAGGTGTAAATCTGTTTGAAACCTGATTCATTGCATGTGGGGGACACATTGATCAACTTTACAGTGCTGTAAATCATGGATTTTCTGGTAATCTTGAAGCGCTTATACCCCATTGCCAGTACAGCATGTAATTGAAGGAGACCTTTCCAACTGAAAACCGTATAGAATTATGACCTTTATCTCATTATTATTTCTCACTCCCTGCCTTTATTTCTCCCTGTGTCTTTCTCATTTACTTCTCCCCCTTGTTTTTCCTTTCCTCCTCTCATTGCCTTCCTCTTTTTCTCATCCTTCTCTTTTAAAGGTTCCCGAGGTGTGTTTGCAGGGTTGTGATGTTGGGTCCAGTCAGTCCCTCGTCCTCCAGGACGCCCAGCTGGCCGCAGAATTTCAATGGGAGGGCAGCCCAGGCAGGGCTGCAGTTCTGGGGCCAGGGGGGCCAAAGGCCAGGGGGGAAGGGCCTGATGGATGGAAACCATTAAGGGTGCAGGGCCCCTCCGGACCTGGGTCGGAGAAGGCCAGGCTGAGGCCTAACAGAGAACCCCACTAGATAAATATGTTTAACCTGACAAGAGAGGGTGAGTGTAACCTCCCTCATCCTACCAGACCACGAGCATGTGAACCGAAACCTCCACGTCAATGGTAATAGAAGTTAACCCGCTCACAGACACACACAGAATTCGGTATAGGACACAAATTGACATCACATGCTTCACACAAGTACAATGCCGACCCCCCCCCCCCCCCCCTTTGTGTAAGGGTAGGAGACCATAAAGAATGGGGGTGAAGGAGTGCGTTTAGGTATGGTCTATAGTCTGCAGGTGCCAGTCAGGCCATCAGACAGAAGAAGCCGATCCCTGAGAGGGAAGATATCACCATAGCCTGGTCGGCTGACAGCTCCATGGCTCCTTATTGAAAAATCTATGTCCATTTGTGCGTCCAGCTCACCTGGCTAAAGTAGCCTGATCCTGTTACCTGATTCCTGATTCGCTGAGCCGAAGTGACTTTGCAGCTGAAGTCATAGCTATGGCTAGCCACTCTCTGTGTTGTTGTGCACAGTACACACTATAGCAACGGCCCTCCTGACATGTAGATCTGGTGATTAAGATGACCTTATTGTTGTTGTTGAATCATCCTTCATTAAAGCCCTCATTCCTACTGTAGCAGTCCTGTCTCGAAAAATTATGTTTTCCAATACTTTAGGCACACTTGATTTAGCTCACCCGCTGTGCCGGATGAGCAGGACGTGCACCTTTGGGACTATTCTATTGATTCTATTATGCCAGGCAAGCTACTGAAAATCAAGCACACCTAAAATATTTAAAAGAAAACCCAGGTTTGAGGTATAGTCGTTAATGGTAAATATTCCATTGTGAATTTTGCCTTAGGCAATGGGATTTTGCCTTAGGCAATGTGTAAACTCATCATTCCTCATTGGATTACATTTGATGAAGTAGGCTATTATTATATCGTTATAATAATATAAGGGGGATGAATGGGTATAAACTATGAGCTACAGCAGCGCTGCTTGATGCAGGTAGATGAAACATCCAACAACAAAATCTATATCCAAATTCAAATCCAAATAACTCAGAATGTGTGATGCTATTCCAAGTAGCAATTACAAGATCCAGAAATGCAATCCTCTCTGGTTTACACTACATTGTGATCCTTTCCACTCAAATAAACTTGATTTTAATGAAGCGTTTGGAAGAACTTCGCTGATTTACCTTTAATGCATGGTGAACTCATCGGGTGAAGGGGTGGGGGAGGGGGGATGAAGGAGGAGGAGGAGGAAGGGTTGTGATTGACTCCTTGCGCTTGCATGTGTGTGTGCCCATGTATGTGTGTGCATGCACTCTGCGCTGATCCTCTGGAGTTGACTTGGCATTCCTAATCAAGATGACGTAGCCACCCGTCTGTATGGTATAGGACTCGGCTATGACATACGGTCAACATGTCACAGTCACACAATTTCTTTGTAAACGTCCCCCTCGGAGCGTCCGGTTGGTCCCTTCTGCCTGGCACAGTCAAACTCTCCCCTACTGCTTTCCTGCCAGGGAGCCTTGCAGCGGGAGGTAGCACTGGGTGTATAATGCAATTTAATTGATTAAAATAAAACATTAAAGCACTACCTTATTGAATTTGACGGCACGTACGGCTCCGGATCTCACTGGCCACTCTCTTTTATTGGCTGGGATAAAGGGGATCACGTCATCCCCCCAGACAAACCTTGGCAGGAGGACGTCCTGCAGGACACAGATTTATTTAGACCCCCCCATTACATCACCCCCCCTCCCACCGAATGTCTCCCTCGTGCCACTCTAACCTTGGGCATTGGAGAGAGAGAGAGAGAATGCGAGAGAGAGAGGGAGAGAGAGAGAGTGCGAGAGAGAGAGGGAGAGAGAGAGAGAGAGTGCGAGAGAGAGAGAGAGAGAGAGAGAGAGAGAGAGAGAGAGAGAGAGAGAGAGAGAGAGTGCGAGAGAGAGAGGGAGAGAGAGAGATCCATTGTTTAAAAGACTTCAGCGCTGGGTAGGAGAGAGGAGGCAGGAGGATGGAGGGAGGGGACAGAGAGAAGGGGAGTGACTCCCCACAGGGTAAAAACGAATGGAATCAACATAAATAAAAAGAGCTTAAATAAATACATTTATGTGGATATTTTAGGTGTGCTGCAGAATTTTATATCCCATCAAGGTGTACCACTGTTTAGGCTAAAATGTTCCTATTAACTTTTACCGCCTCAGAAACCCGGATCCGGGATCACCCCCCACCCCCCCCACACTGATTAGCATCGCTAGCATAGCGTCACAATTAAATAGTAGCATCTAAATATCATTAAATCACAAGTCCAAGACACCAAATGAAAGATACAGATCTTGTGAATAAAGCCACCATTTCAGATTTTTAAAATGTTTTACAGGGAAGACAAAATATGTAAATCTATTAGCTAACCCCGTTAGCAAAATACACCACTTTTCTAACTCCATCAGTTTCTTACTCCATCAGGTGCTATCACCAATTCGGCCAAATAAAGATATTGATAGCCACTAACCAAGAAAAAACCTCATCAGATGACAGTCTGATAACATATTTATTGTATAGCATAGGTTTTGTTAGAAAAATGTGCATATTTCAGGTATAAATCATAGTTTGCAATTGCAGCCACCATCACAAATCTCCTCAAAGCGACTAGAATTACTACATAGAGCAACGTGTATTACCAATTTACTCATCATAAAACATTTCTTAAAAATACACAGCTCACAGCAATGCATAGACACAGATCTTGTGAATTCAGACAATATTTCAGATTTTCAAAGTGTCTTACAGCGAAAACACAATAAATCGTTATATTAGCATACCACATTTGCAAACGTTACCCGAGCATTGATTCAAGGCAAAATTAGCTATAGCGTTATCATCACCAAAATACATTAATTTTTTCACTAACCTTCTCAGAATTCTTCCGATGACACTCCTGTAACATCATATTACACAATCCATATAGAGTTTGATCGAAAATGTGCATATTTAGCGGCACAAATCGTGCTTACACAATGGAAATAGTGTTCAACTACTCAAGCAATCTGCCCGGCGCCATTTTGAAAATACAACTATTTTTATCGAAAACTATTCATAAACTTGACTAAAAAAATACAGGTTGGACATGAAATGAAAGATGCATTAGTTATTAATGCAACCGCTGAGTTAGATTTTTAAAATTAACGTTACTAGACATACAGTGTGCGTTACAGCCAGACTAGTGCCGCAATAATGGCGTCACTAATCGCCATTATTGAGTTTACATTTTTCCACATAAAAACGGAATAACATCATAAATAGCTCTTACTTTTCGACGAGCTTCCATCAGAATCTTGGCCAAGTGGTCCTTTGTCCAAAAGAATCGTTGCTTGGTTGTAAAACGTTGCATTCAACTTCTGATATAGCAGCTAACAATAGCTAACAATAGCTATTTTGCCCCAACGTGTCCAAATCCTCAAGACGCAATACTGAGGAAATTCCGAAAAATAGCAATATACTCGCATAATCTGATATAACTCGGTTTAAAATAGCTTCGTTATGATGTCTCTAACACCTATATCGAATTAAATTACAGACGGATACATCTAACGTTGATAACTAAGCGTTTGAAAATGGCATCCTGAGGTCCCTTTCTGCGTAATGGTCAGCGTCGAAAAGATGGCGCACCTCACTCCTTGGCCTTTTATAACCTCTGAGAGCTACGTATAAAGCCCATTCCACTTCTCATTGGTTACTGACATCCAGGGGAAGGCGGGTGCAGTTCATGTCGTTCCATAGGATACACACAGACCTTTAAAACTGATCTGAGACCAGAGCTTCGCTCTCAGACATTCGCAGTACCTGTCATGGATTTCGCTGTAGAAAGAGTTCTGGGTCACCCACAGACATAATTCCAACGGTTTATGAAACTAGAGAGTGTTTTCTATCCAATAGAATTAATAATATGCATATTGTACGAGCAAGAATTGAGTACGAGGCAGTTTAATTTGGCAACACCCAGAAAAAATAAATATGCACATTTTCGATCAAACTCTATATGGATTGTGTAATATGATGTTACAGGAGTGTCATCGGAAGAATTCTGAGAAGGTTAGTGAAAAAATTAATGTATTTTGGTGATGATAACGCTATAGCCCATTTTGCCTTGAATCGATGCTCGGGTAACGTTTGCAAATGTGGTATGCTAATATAACGATTTATTGTGTTTTCGCTGTAAGACACTTTGAAAATCTGAAATATTGTCTGAATTCACAAGATCTGTGTCTTTCCATTGCTGTGAGCTGTGTATTTTTAAGAAATGTTTTATGATGAGTAAATTGGTCATACACGTTGCTCTCTGTAGTAATTCTAGTCGCTTTGGGGAGATTTGTGATGGTGGCTGCAATTGCAAACTATGATTTATACCTGAAATATGCACATTTTTCTAACAAAACCTATGCTATACAATAAATATGTTATCAGACTTTCATCTGATGAGGTTTTTTCTTGGTTAGTGGCTATCAATATCTTTATTTGGCCGAATTGGTGATAGCACCTGATGGAGTAAGAAACTGATGGAGTTAGAAAAGTGGTGTCTTTTGCTAACGGGGTTAGCTAATAGATTTACATATTTTGTCTTCCCTGTAAAACATTTTAAAAATCTGAAATGGTGGCTTTATTCACAAGATCTGTATCTTTCATTTGGTGTCTTGGACTTGTGATTTAATGATATTTAGATGCTACTATTTAATTGTGACGCTATGCTAGCGATGCTAATCAGTGTGGGGGGGGTGGGGGGTGATCCCGGATCCGGGTTTCTGAGGCGGTAAAAGTTAACTCGTGGATACTATTTTTATGTCTCTATGTCCAGTATGAAGGAAATTAGAGGTAGTTTTGCCAGCCAATGCTAACTAGCATTAACGCAATGATTGGAGGTCTACAGGAACAGTTAGCATGATACAGTGGCTTGCGAAAGTATTCACCCCCTTGGTAATGTTCCTATTTCATTGCCTTACAACCTGGAATTTAAATAGATTTTTGGGGGGGTTGTACCATTTGATTTACACAACATGCCTATCACTTTGAAGATGCAAAATATGTTTATTGTGAAACAAACAAGAAATAAGACAAAAAACAGAACACTTGGGTGTGCATAACTATTCATCCCAACAAAGTCAATACTTTGTAGAGCCACCTTTTTTGCAGTAATTACAGCTGCAAGTCTCTTGGGGTATATCCCAACAAACTTGGCACATCTAGCCACTGGGATTTTTGCCCATTCTTCAAGGCAAAACTGCTCCAGCTCCTTCAAGTTGGATGGGTTCCGCTGGTGTACAGCAATCTTCAATTCATGCCACAGATTGACAATTGGATTGAGGTCTGGGCTGTGACTAGGCCATTCTAAGACATTTAAATGTTTTCCCTTAACCTGTTTGGGCTGCAAGCCCGACACCGCCCACAATATGACAACATCCAGCTCAAAGTGCAGGGCGCGAAATTCAAAAGCTAGTTTTTAAAAATATTTAACTTTCACACATTAACAAGTCCAAGACACCAGATGAAAGATAAACTTCTTGTGAATCAAACCAACATGTCCGATTTTTTAAATGTTTTACAGGGAAGACAAAATATGTACATCTATTAGCTAACCACGTTAGCAAATGACACCACTTTTCTAACTCCATCAGTTTCTTACTCCATCAGGTGCTATCACAAATTCGACCAAATAAAGATATAAATAGCCACTAACCAAGAAACAAATTCATCAGATGACAGTCTGATAACATATTTATTGTATAGCATATTTTTTTTCGAAAAATGTGCATATTTCAGGTATAAATCATATTTTACATTTCAGCTACAAATCAGAAAGTGCACCGAAAGCAGCCATAATATTTACAGACACCAACAGACACCAACGTCAAATAGCTTATTACTCATCATAAAACATTTCCGAAAAATATATAGTTTGCAGCAATTGAAAGATAGGCAACTTGTGATTCCAAACAATATTTCCGATTTATTAAATGTTTTACAGCGAAAACAAAATGTATCGCTATATTAGCGTAGCCACAATAGAGAGACACATTTGGGCGCCCACGACCCGTTCACATGCACGACAGATATATGAAATAACATCATAAAATGAGTCTTACTTTGGCTGATCTTTCATCAGAATGTTGAAACAGGCGTCCTCTGTCCAGATGAGTCGTTGTTTCGTTTCAGAATGAGAAATATCCCTGTTCATTTACCATTTCCAGTAGCCGTGGTCCAACGTAAACACAGTCATACGACGGAACACGTCGCCAGCAGCATACCACCCTGCATACCACTACTGGCTTGCTTCTGAAGCTAAGCAGGGTTGGTCCTGGTCAGTCCCTGGATGGGAGACCAGATGCTGCTGGAAGTGGTGTTGGAGGGCCAGTAGGAGGCACTCTTTCCTCTGGTCTAAAAAATATCCCAATGCCCCAGGGCAGTGATTGGGGACACTGCCCTGTGTAGGGTGCCGTCTTTCGGATGGGACGTTAAACGGGTGTCCTGACTCTCTGAGGTCATTAAAGATCCCATGGCACTTATCGTAAGAGTAGGGGTGTTAACCCCGGTGTCCTGGCTAAATTCCCAATCTGGCCCTCAAACCATCATGGTCACCTAATAATCCCCAGTTTACAATTGGCTCATTCATCCCCCTCCTCTCCCCTGTAACTATTCCCCAGGTCGTTGCTGCAAATGAGAACGTGTTCTCAGTCAACTTACCTGGTAAAATAACGGTGAAATAAATAAATAAATAAAAAAACACGGCAAAACTCCCGAATAAAGTTTCAATAATCTGATTAAACTATATTGAAAAAACATACATTACGATGATATGGTCACATATATCCAAAAAAAATCGAGCCGGAGACGTTAGCCGTTCGTTAGGAAGGCAAAACAGAAGTCCATCCCACTTCCTTCAGAATACCGGAAGTGGGCGCTCAGGTCAAAGAAATAGGTTTTTTTCCACCACAGACCAAGAGGAGCAAAAAAAATTCTTCTCTGACATCCTCTTTACACCAATAGGAAGGCGTATAGACTGTCAGCAGACTCCTAGGTGTTAAGACCATGTATAGGCATCAGATTGAAAAGAGCATAGATTTCTGACATTTCACTTCCTGGTCAGGAAAAGTGCTGCAGAAGGACTTGTGTTTCACTCAGAGAAATAATTCCAACTGTTTTAGAAACTAGAAAGTGTTTTCTATCCAAAAAGAATAATAATATTCATATTGTACGAGCAAGATTTGAGTAGGAGGCCGTTTGAAATGGGCACGATTTCACTGGCTACTCAACACTTTGCCTTGCAGCCATAAGAAGTTAAACCACTCAAGTGTTGCTTTAGCAGTATGCTTAGGGTCATTGTCCTGCTGGAAGGTGAACCTCCGTCCCAGTCTCAAATCTCTGGAAGACTGAAACAGGTTTCCGTCAAGAATTTCCCTGTATTTAGTGCCATCCATCATTCCTTGAATTCTGACCAGTTTCCCAGTCCTTGCCGATGAAAAACATCCCCACAGCATGATGCTGCCACCACCATGCTTCACTGTGGGCATGGTGTTCTCGGGGTGATGAGTGGTGTTTAGTCTCATCTGACCAGAGTTCTTCCATATTTTTGGGGAGTCTACCACATGCCTTTTGGCGAACACCAAACATGTTTGCTTTAAGCAATGCCTTTTTTTTCTGGCCAGCTCTATGGAGTATACGGCTTAAAGTGGTCCTATGGACAGATACTTCAATCTCCACTGTGGAGCTTTGCAGCTCCTTCAGGGTTATCGATGGTCTCTTTGTTGCCTCTCTGATTAATGCCCTCCTTGTCTGGTCCGTGAGTTTTGGTGGGCGGCCCTCTCTTGGCAGGTTTGGTGTTGTGCCATATTCTTTCCATTTTTTAATAATGGATTTAATGGTGCTCCATGGGATGTTCAAAGTTTCGGATATTTTTTTATAACTCAACCCTGATCTGTACTTCCCCACAACTTTGTCCCTGACCTGTTTGGAGAGGTCCTTGGTCTTCATGGTGCCACTTGTTTGGTGGTGCCACTTGCGTAGTGGTGTTGCAGACTTTGGGGCCTTTCAGAACAGGTGTATATATGCTGAGATCATGTGGCACTTAGATTGCACACAGGTGGACTTTATTTAACTAATTATGTGACTTCTGAAGGTAATTGGTTGCACCAGATCTTATTTAGGGGCTTCATAGTGAATACATATACACCCACCACTTTTCAGTTTAGAATTTTTTAGAATTTTTTGAAACAAGTAATTTTTTTCATTTGACTTCACCTATTTGGAATATTTTGTGTATGTCCATTACATACATGAAGGGCACTTTTCGGCATTTGCTGTATGATCGATGAGAATCTCCATATTGCAAATGTACGGTCCCTTACTAGACGTCCGCGAATGTTTTTCAAATTCGCCGATGGCGGTGGGCCGTGCACCGGGGCCAGATCTTCCGGGAAGTCATTGAACGTTTTATAAAATGTTCAAATTTTGGTCATTTTTCCGCTGTCCCGGTAAATTCCACCAGATGGCGAATGGAATCTTATTGCAAATTTACAAAACATCACCAATCACGATATGGCCATTTCTCCTAAACGGAAAAGACTTCGAAGACGAAACTTGGTGAGAATAGGGGCTGTTTCGAAGGGTTAAAAAGGTCACATCTTTCCAAAACTTCATATGTGTGATTAAGCAACCCTCTTGAACTGTAAATCAGTAATTTCTCCCAACAGATGTCAAAGAAAAAACTGTCACACACACACACACACACACATAAAGGATGGAATGACACAGTGCGGGTCTTAGACACACAGAGCCTGCAATGGCATTACCATCATCTCAAGGCCGTGCCGAGTTCAACGAGATGCCCCGCTTGACCGTAGCAGACTCGGTCTGAGCACCGCAACCGTGAAAAAAAGTAGGCCCAAAATGAAGCCTGGCCCTAAATTTCAGGTGCTTTTGGGTGTCAGCGGGGGAACCGTTGGGGTTAGAAGCACAATTCAACCTCAGGAACGTTCCTGAGGTCCTCCCGATCTGTGCAAGCCTAACCTTGACTGTGTGGCATTAACCCTTAACCTCTAATTCCTCCCAAACCCGGATCCGGGAGCACCCCCATCAGTAAAAAAGCTGACTAGCATAGCCTAGCATAGCGTCACAAGTAAATACTAGCATCTAAATATCATTAAATCACAAGTCCAAGACACCAGATGAAAGATACACATCTTGTGAATCCAGCCATCATTTCTGATTTTTAAAATGTTTTACAGGGAAGACACAATATGTAAATCTATTAGCTAACCACGTTAGCAAAAGACACCACTTTTTTTACTCCACCAGTTTTTTACTCCATCAGTAGCTATCACAAATTCGACCAAATAAAGATATAAATAGCCACTAACCAAGAAACAACTTCATCAGATGACAGTCTGATAACATATTTATTGTATAGCATATGTTTTGTTAGAAAAATGTGCATATTTCAGGTATAAATCATAGTTTACCATTGCAGCCACCATCACAACTCTCACCAAAGCGACTAGAATAACTACAGAGAGCAACGTGTATTACCTAATTACTCATCATAAAACATTTCTTAAAAATACACAGCGTACAGCAAATGAAAGACAAAGATCTTGTGAATCCAGCCAATATTTCAGATTTTTTAAGTGTTTTACAGCGAAAACACAATATAGCATTATATTAGCTTACCCCAATAGCAAACCACACAACAGCATTGATTCAAGCCAAAAATAGCGATAACGTATAACCCAGCAAAAGATATTATTTTTTTCACTGACCTGCTCAGAATTCTTCAGATGACAGTCCTATAACATCATATTACACAATGCATATAGAGTTTGTTCGAAAATGTGCATATTTAGCGGCACAAATCGTGGTTATACAATGAGAAAAGTAGCCAAGCTGCAAAGAAAATGTCAGGAGAAATCTTGGGAAAGGCACCTATTCTAATCAATAAGTAATCATAAACTTGACTAAAAAATACAGATTGGACAGCAAATGAAAGATAAATTAGTTCTTAATGCAATCGCTGTGTTAGATTTTTAAAATTAACGTTACTGCGCAATACAGCGTGCGCTAAAGCGAGACCGCACCGAAATTCATGGCGGAATTATTATTTGACATTTGTCAACATAAATACGAATTAACAGCATAAAGACTGCTTACTATTTGCTGAGCTTCCATCAGAATCTTGGGCAAGGTGTCCTTTCTCCAGAACAATCGTCTTTTGGTTGAAAGATGTCCTCTTCTGCTGTCGAAATAGCCGCTAACGTTAGCTATGTGCCGGAAAGGTGTCCAACTCCTGATAGCGCGTCACAAAGAAATCCCAGAAAATCGCAATAAACTGCTATAAACTGCTATAAGTCGGTTTAAATTAACTACCTTATGATGTCTTTAACAACTATAACGAATAAAAACATGACCGGAGATATAGAACTGCTAAAACGAAAGCTTTGCAGGACGCCATTGTGATGTCCCTCTTGCGCCAGGCGCCCCGTTGAAAAGAACGGTACTTCCGTTCCACGGTCTTATATAGGGCCCCAGATGGTGCAATCCACTCCATTCAAATTCTCACCGCTTACTGACATCTAGAGGAAGGCGTATGCAGTGCATGTAGCCCCATAGCTTACATGGGGACTTATAAACTGACCCTAGAACAGGGACCTCGATTTCAAAAATCTCACTTCCTGACAGGAAATGTGCTGCAGAATGAGTTCTGTTTCACTCAGAGAAATAATTCAAACGGTTTTAGAAACTAGAGAGTGTTTTCTATCCAATAGTAATAATAATATGCATATTGTACGAGCAAGAATTGAGTACGAGGCAGTTTAATTTGGGAACGAAATTATTACAAAGTGCAAATAGCACCCCCTATTGCCAAGAGGTTTTAACAGTGAAAATAAGGTGTTTACATCAAACAGTTTGCAGTGACTTCTCTCCCCATAGGAATACATTGCCAATTAAGGTCGCTGCTCGGACTCCAAATGACCTATCGAGCCGAAACTTGGGTTTCGGGGTCGCCTCAGCTAGGCCTACACATAATGTCAGAACTGGACCAGCAGCTAGAACATAACTACATGTTTTATATTTTTATTATGGTTTAAACAGAAGGCGCTGTGAATTTTGGGCCTGCTCTGAAATATGTGATAGTTGGCTTCTAAACGAGTTGGAAAAACTGGGTGTGGTGTCAGTTTGTATCAGTTTGGTGTCAGAATGATATCTAATTGACTGATGGACGGTGACTTGCTGGCTGACTTTTGTCCATTTGCAAAATGTTTAAACAGTGAAAGACCATCACCAAATTGACATTCTGAAATCAACACCAACGAGCGATGGAGAGGAACCAGAATCACTGCCCGGCCATCCCGAGTTCATCGGGCCAGTCAATTTTGCATTTCTGCAGTATTTTTGAGCATGTCAAATTTGTGAAGGTAAATGCCCATTGAAACATATTGCAAATGGACAGTACATTTGCAATAAGATTCAACAGTGAAAAAACATCACCAAATGGACATGGTGAAATCAACACCAACGAGCGATGGAGAGGAACCACTTTCACTGCCCGGCCATCCCGAGTTCATCGGGCCAGTCAATTTTGCATTTCTGCAGTATTTTTGAGCATGTCAAATTCGTGATGGTAAATGCCCATTGAAACATATTGCAAATGGACAGCCGTGCACCTGGTGATTGGAATGGGTTACCAGGAGCACATTTTAAAAATGTTTTTTAATGCCTTTAGGGGGGAGCAAGGGGTCTATGGTTGGGTAGGGAGCACCCCCCACCCGTGCCCATCCAATAGGGTGCGCCCCTGGTCATTTTAAATGTTTTTCAATAAAATAAAAAAATCTAGTTTAATTCATGGCTTAACATAGTGCTATATAGCATTTGGGCAGTATAAATGCCATTTGGACATGGTTCACTGACTTGTGGGTTTGGAAACCGACTTCCTATGATCGTACATGGCAAATGGACATAACATCCTGATTTGGCACTTTCAATACTTTCATATTGCATTTGGACATTTCGTATGGCATTTGGCAATGGTTCACTGACTTTTGACTTTGACTTTTGACTTCCTATGATATCATATTGCAAAGGGACAAAACATCCTGATTTGGCACTTTCAATACTTTCATATTGCATTTGGACATTTCTTATGGCATTTGGCAATGGTTCACAGATTTTTGACTTGGACTTTTGACTTCCTATGAAATCATATTGCAAATAGACAAAAAATATGCCTTATGGACAAGTTAAAAAAAATATGACAATAAAATATGACCAAAGTATGTTCATACAGTTCTTATACATGTATAATTGACAAAAGAGTTTCAAAAAACGGTCCAGAAAGCACTTTTTTAAGGGGGTGATAAGTTTTAGATTTTTTTTTCAAATGTTCATAATTGACTTGATGTGCATTTGCAATATGAAAATTTACTGTGGAGCACGCTCACCATCTATTGGATTTTTGCTGTGTGTCACTTGGCATTTGCCATATGACATTTGCCATAAGCTTTGAATGAAATGCCGTCCATTTGAGTGGTATTGGACATTGTGTATATGTTTCGTACGGTGCCAATATGTTCCCATTCATTTTTGTCCATTTCAGGGGGGTCTTCCCTTACATGACATTCCCCAAAAATATATTTAAATTACAGGTTGTAATGCAACAAAATAGGAAAAACACCAAGGGGATTGAATTGTTTGCAAGGCACTGTAGCTATTCCCATAGACTACCAGTTAGCATGCTAGCTGTTCCCATAGACTTCCAGTCATTGTGCTAATGCTAGCTAGCAATTGCGCTAATGCTAGTTGGCAACTTCATTTAAACTGAACGCAGAGACAACAAAATGATTTCCCCGAGTTCCAAAATGTAACACAATAAAATAACAATAATGAGGCTATACACAGGGGGTACCAAGTCAATGTGCGGGTTTACAAGTTAGTTGAGTAGCAGCAGTGTAAAAACAAGGGGGGGGGGGTCAATGTGAGTAGTCCGGCTGGACATTTGAATAATTGTTCAGCAGTCTTATGGCTTGGGGGTAGAAGCTGTCAAGGAGCCTTGTGGACCTAGTCTTGGCACTCCGGTACCGCTTGCCATGCGAAAGCAGAGAGAAGAGTCTATGACTTGGGCCTTCCTCTGACACCACCTAGTATATAGGTCTTGGATGGCAGGAAGCTTTGCCCCAATTATGTACTGGGCCATACGCACTACCCTCTGTAGCTCTTTATGGTCAGAGGCCGAGCAGTTGCCATGCCAGTCGGAGATGCAACCGGTCTGGATGCTCTCGATGGTGCAGCTGTAGAACTTTTTGAGGATCTGGCAACACATGCCAAATTTTTTCAGTCTCCTGAGGGGGAAAAGGTGTTGTCATGCTCTCTTCATGACTGTCTTGGTGTGTTTGACGCTCTGGGTAAGAGCGTCTGCTAAATGACTTAAATGTAAATGTTTGGACCATGGTAGTTTATTGGTGATGTGGATACCAAGGAACTTGAAACTCTCTACCCGCTCCACTACTGCCCCGTCAATGTGAATGGGCGCATGTTCGGCCCTCCTTGTCCTGTAGTCCACAATCATCTCCCTTGTCTTGCTCACGTTGAGTGAGAGGTTGTTGTCCTGGCACCACACTGCCAGGTCTCTGACCTCCTCCCTATCGGCTGTCTCATCATTGTCAGTGAATAGGCCTACCACTGTTGTGTCATCAGCAAACATAATGATGGTGTTGGAGTCGTGCTTGGCCACACAGTTGTGGGTGAACAGGGAGTACAGGAGGGGACTAAGCACGCACCCCTGAGGGGCCCCCGTGTTGAGGATCAGCGTGGCAGATGTGCTGTTGCCTACCCTTAACACCTGGAGGTGGCCCGTCAGGAATTCCAGGATACAGTTGCAGAGGGAGGTGTTTAGTCCCAGGGTCCTTAGCTTAGTGATGAGTTTTGTGGGCACAATGGTGTTGAACGCTGAGCTATAGTCAATGAACGGCATTCTCACATAGGTGTTCCTTTTGTCCAGGTGGGAAAGTGTAGTTTGGAGTGCGATTGAGATTGCATCATCTGTGGATCTGTTGGGGTGGTATGTGAATTGGAGTGGGTCTAGGGTTTCCGGGATGATGATGTTAAAGCGAGACCGCACCGAAATTAATGGCGGAATAATAGTTTAACTTTTTCGACAGAAATTACGAATTAACATCATAAATAGTTCTTACTATTTGATGAGCTTCCATCAGAATCTTGTACAAGTTGTCATTTGTCCAGAATAATCGTTGCTCGGTTGTAGAAGGTCATCTTCAACTGTGGAATTAGTATCAAACGTTAGCCATGTGGTGCAGACGTGTCCAACTCAGCATAACGCAGAACAAAGAAAATCGCAATATACTGATATAAACTGATATAACTCGGTTTAAAATAACTACATTATGATGTTTTTAACACGTATATCGAATAAAATCAGAGCCGGATATATCTAGCGCCTATAACAACAGCTTTTCAGGACTCAATCCTGAGGTCTGTCTCGCGCCATGACGAACGTAGAAAAGACTGCACCCCCGGTTCCAAGAGCTCTTATACGGCCTCAGATCTACCTAGACACCCCATTCCAATTCTCACTGCTTACTGACATCTAGGGGAAGGCGTATGCAGTGCATGTAGACCCATAGATTACATGCAAATTAATAAACTGACCCTGGAACAGAGCCCCCGATTTCAGATTTCTCACTTCCTGACAGGAAGTTTGCTGCAAAATGAGTTCTGTTTTACTCACAGATATAATTCAAACGGTTTTAGAAACTAGAGAGTGTTTTCTATCCAATAGTAATAATAATATGCATATTGTACGAGCAAGAATTGAGTACGAGGCAGTTTAATTTGGGAACAAATTTTTACAAAGTCGAAATGGCGCCCCCCTATTGAGAAAAGGTTAAAACTTCTTAAGGACAGGGGGTGCTGTTTTCACTTTTGGGGAAAATCGTATCCAATTTAAACGGCCTCGTACTCAATTCTTGCTCGTACAATATGCATATTATTATTAATATTGGATAGAAAACACTCTCTAGTTTCTAAAACCGTTCTAATTATTTCTCTAAGTGAAACAGAACTCTTTTTACAGCCCATTTCCTATCCGGAAGTGAGATTTCCAAAAGCGAGGTCTCTCTTCAAGAGCTTGTCTATAAAAGGGCATGTCACTTATGACTGTAGAAACACGTCATACACCTTCCCCTGGGTGTCATGCGGAAGTGAGAGCAGAAATGACTTGATTATCTCGTTCTGGGATTGAATACAACCTCTTGGAGTGAGAGGTCCGCCATTATTTTTTTTTGGAAGGCGCGAAGTTGGACCTGGAATCGCCTCCTGGAAAACCGTCGTTATAGGTGAATATGATCTCCGGCTTCGATTTTATTTGATACATGTCACAATATCATCCTAAAGTATGTTTTTTCAATATAGTTTAATTATATTATTGAAATTTATTCGGGACTTTAGACGTGATGCGTTGGAGGAATTTGTTCAAGAAGGAGAGGTTAGCGCCGCACGGCCAGTGTGCTTGCTAATTCAAGAGGGAAATAGTTCGTTCTGGATCCAAACAAAGACGGTTCTGAACAAAGGACCCCTTGTACAACATTCTGATGGAAGATCAACAAAGATAAGGACCCAATTTGGGATGCTATTTCATATATCTGTCGAACTGTGCTATCGCTACCGTTTGCCTTGAATCAATGCTGTTGTGTGATAGCTATTGTAGTAAGCTAATATAACGATATATTGTGTTTTCGCTGTAAAACACTTCAAAAATCGGAAATATTGGCTGTATTCACAAGATCTTTGTCTTTCATTTGCTATCCACCATATATTTCTCTGAAATGTTTTATGATGAGTAATTAGGTAGTTGACGTTGGTGTCTGTATTTACTCTGGCTACTCCCGTGCTATTTCTGACTGTAGCTATGATGGTAGCAGTAATGTAAAACTGATTTATAGCTCAAATATGCACATTTTTTGAACAAAACATAGATTTATTGTGTAACATGTTATAGGACTGTCATCTGAGGGAGTTGTTTCTAGGTTAGTTAGGTTGGTTCTAGGTTAGTTAGGTTGGCTTTGTGCATGCTACCTGCATGCTACCGGTGCTGTGAAAAATGTCTGTCTGTCTTTTGTATTTGATGGTGAGCTAACATAAATATACGTGGTGTTTTCGCTGTAAAACATTAAAAAAATCGGAAATATTGGCTATATTCACAAGATCTTTGTCTTTCATTTGCTATCCACCATATATTTTTCTGAAATGTTTTATGATGTGTAATTAGGTAGTTGACGTTGGTGTCTGTATTTACTCTGGCTACTCCCGTGCTATTTCTGACTGTAGCTATGATGGTAGCAGTAATGTAAAACTGATTTATAGCTCAAATATGCACATTTTTCGAACAAAACATAGATTTATTGTATAACATGTTATAAGACTGTCATCTGATTAAGTTGTTTCTTGGTTTCTTTGGTTTGTTCTAGGTTAGTTTGGTTGATTTTGATTTTGCTACCTGTGCTGTGAAAAATGTCTGTGCTTTTTTCTATTTGTTGGTGAGCTAACATAAATATATATTGTGTTTTCCCTGTAAAACATTTAAAAAATCGGACATGTTGGCTGGATTCACAAGATGTGTATCTTTCATTAGCTGTATTGGACTTGTTAATGTGTGAAAGTTAAATATTTCTAAAAAAATATTTTTTGAATTTCGCGCTCTGCCTTTTCAGTGGAATGTGGGAGGAGTTCCGCTAGCGGAACGGGGGGGGCGAGACAGGTTAACGCACGCTGTATGTCGTAGTAACGTTAATTTAAAAAATCTAACACAGCGGTTGCATTAAGAACTAATGTATCTTTCATTTGCTGTCCAACCTGTATTTTTTAGTCAAGTTTATGATTAGATTAGGTGCCTCTCCCAAGATTTCTCCCGACATTTTGTTTGCAGTTTGGCTACTATTCTCATTGTATAACCACGATTTGTGCCGCTAAATATGCACATTTTCGAACAAACCATATATGTATTGTATAATATGATGTTATAGGACTGTCATCTGATGAAGTTTTGAGAAGGTTAGTGAAAAAATGAATATCTTTTGCTGGTTTATTCGCTATCGCTAACGTGCATGAATCAATGCTGCTGTGTGGTTGGCTATTGTAGTAAGCTAATATAATGCTATATTGTGTTTTCGCTGTAAAACACTTAAAAAATCTGAAATATTGTCACGTTCCTGACCTGTTTTCTGTTAATTTTGTATGTGTTTAGTTGGTCAGGGCGTGAGTTGGGGTGGGCATTCTATGTTTTGTGTTTCTATGTTTAGGTTAGTGGTAATTAGCCTTATATGGTTCTCAATCAGGGACAGGTGTTTGACGTTTCCTCTGATTGAGAACCATATAAAGGTAGGCTGTTCACACTGTTTGTTTGTGGGTGATTGTCTTCCGTGTCTGTGTATGTTGCACCATACGGGACTGTTTCGGTTTGTTCGTTCGTTTGTTGTAGTCTGTACCTGTTCGTGCGTTCTTCGTGTTATATGTAAGTTCTCATGTTTTAGGTCAGTCTACGTTCGTTTGTTATTTTTGTAGTTTGTTGAAGTGTTTTCGGGTTTCGTCTTTTCTTTAATAAAATTCATTATGTCAAATTATCACGCTGCGCTTTGGTCCAATCCCTACTCCTCCTCTTCTTCCGAAGAGGAGGAGGACACCCGTTAAAAATATTGGCTGGATTCACAAGATGTTTGTCTTTCATTTGCTGTACACTGTGTATTTTTCATAAATGTTTTATGATGAGTATTTAGGTAATTCACGTTGGTCTCTGTAGTTATTCTAGCTGCTTTGGTGAGATTTTGTGATGGTGGCTGCAATGTAAAACTATGATTTATACCTGAAATATGCACATTTTTCGAACAAAACATATGCTATACAATAAATATGTTATCAGACTGTCATCTGATGAAGTTGTTTCTTGGTTAGTGACTATTTATATCTTTATTTGGTCGAATTTGTGATAGCTACCTATGCAGTAAAAAAATGGTGGAGAAAAAAAAGTTGGGTCTTTTGCTATCGTGGTTAGCTAATAGAAATACATATTGTGTCTTCCCTGTAAAACATTTTAAAAATCAGAAATGATGGCTGGATTCACAAGATGTGTATCTTTCATCTGGTGTCTTGGACTTGTGATTTCATGATATTTAGATGCTAGTATTTACTTGTGGCGCTATGCTAGGCTATGCTAGTCAGCTTTTTTACTGATGAGGGTGCTCCCGGATCCGGGATGAGTACCAAGTAAAAGTTAATGTGAGCCATGACCAGCCTTTCAAAGCACTTCATGGCTACCGACGTGAGTGCTATAGGGTGGTAGTCATTTTGGCAGGTTACCTTCACTTTCTTGGGCAAAGGGACTATGGTTGTCTGCTTGAAGCATGTAGATTTTACAGACTCGGTCAGGGAGAGGTTGAAAATATCAGTGAAGACACTTGCAAGTTGGTCGGCGCATGCTCTGAGACACGTCCTGGTAATCTGTCTGGTCCCGCGGCCTTGTGAATGTTGACCCTAAAGGTCTTGCTCACATCGGCTACGGAGAGTGTGGTCACACAGTCATCTAGAACAGCTGTTGCTCTCATGCATGCTTCAGTGTTGCTTGCCTTGAAGTAAGCATAAAATGCATTTAGCTCATCTGGTAGGCTCGCGTCACTGGGCAGCTCGCCCTTTTGTAGTCCAAAATAGTTTGTAAGCCCTGTCACATCCGACGAGCGTCAGAGCCGGATTCAAACTTCTGAGGGCATAGCGGGATTTCTTCTAAGCGTCCTGATTAGTGTTCCGCTCCTTGAAAGAGGCAGCTCTAGCCATTAGCTCAGTGCAAATGTTGCCTGTAATCCATGGCTTCTGGTTGGGATATGTACGTACGGTCACTGTGGGGCGGATGTCGTCGATGCACATATTGATGAAGCTGGGGACTGAGGTGTTATACTCCTCCTTGCCATTGGATGAATCTAGAAGCATATTCCAGTCTGTGCTTGCAAAACAGTCCTGTAGCGTACCATCTGCATCATCTGACCGCTTCCATATTGAGCGAGTCACTGGTACTTCCTGCTTTAGTTTTAACATACAGTTGAATTCGGAAGTTTACATACACCTTAGCCAAATACATTTAAACTCAGTTTTTCACAATTCCTGACATTTCATCCTAGTATAAATTCCCTGTTTTAGGTCAGTTAGGATCACCACTTTATGTTAAGAATGTGAAATGTCAGAATAATAGTAGAGAATGTTTCATTTCAGCTTTTATTTATTTCATCACATTCCCAGTGGATCAGAAGTTTACATACACTCAATTAGTATTTGGTAGCATTACCTTTAAATTGCTTAACTTGGGTCAAATGTTTTGGGTAGCCATCCACAAGCTTCCCACAATAAGTTGAATGAATTTTGGCAAGGTTTTTAGGCCTCCTTGCACGCACACACTTTTTCAGTTCTACCCACAAATTTTCTATAGGATTGAGGTCAGGGCTTTGTGATGGCCATTCCAATACCTTGACTTTGTTGTCCTTAAGCCATTTTGCCACAACTTTGGAAGTATGCTTGGGGTCATTGTCCATTTGGAAGACCCATTTGCGACCAAGCTTAACTTCCTGACTGATGTCTTGAGATGTTTCTTAAATATATCCACATTATTTTCCTACCTCATGATGCCATCTATTTTGTGAAGTGCACCAGTCCCTCCTGCAGCAAAGCACCCCCACAACATGATGCTGCCACCCCTGTGCTTCATGGTTGGGATGGTGTTCTTCGGCTTGCAAGCCTCCCCCTTTTTCCTCCAAACATAATGATGGTCATTATGGCCAAACAGTTCTATTTTTGTTTCATCAGACCAGAGGACATTTCTACAAAAAGTACGATATTTGTTCCCATATGCAGTTGCAAACCGTAGTCTGGCTTTTTTATGGTGGGTTTGGAGCAATGGCTTCCTCCTTGCTGAGTGGCCTTTCAGGTTATGTCGATATAGGACTCGTTTTACTGTGGATATAGATACTTTTGTACCTGTTTCCTCCAGCATCTTCATAATGTCCTTTGCTGTTGTTCTGGGATTGATTTGCACTTTTCGCACCAAAGTACGTTCATCTCTAGCAGACAGAACACGTCTCCTTGCTGAGCGTTATGACGGCTGCGTGGTCCTATGGTGTTTATACTTGCGTACTATTGTTTGTACAGACGAACGTGGTACCTTCAGGCATTTGGAAATTGCTCCCAAGGATGAACCAGACTTGTGGAGGTCTACAATTTATTTTCTGAGGTCTTGGCTGATTTATTTTGATTTTCCCATGATGTCAAGCAAAGAGGCACTGAGTTTGAAGGTAGGCCTTGAAATACATCCACAGGTACACCTCCAATTGACTCAAATGATGTCAATTAGCCTATTAGAAGCTTCTAAAGCCATGACATCATTTTCTGGAGTTTTCCAAGCTGTTTAAAGGCACAGTCAACTTTGTGTATGTAAACTTCTGACCCACTGGAATTGTGATACAGTGATTTATTAATGAAATAATATGTCTGTAAACAATTAATGGAAAAATTTGTTGTGTCATGCACAAAGTAGATATCCTAACCGACTTGCCAAAACCATAGTTTGTTAACAAGAAATGTCTGGAGTGGTTGAAAGGAGTTTTAATGACTCCAACCTAAGTGTATGTAAACCCCTGACTTCAACTCTATATCATTACTTTCCCCAATGCTACACATTCCGTTGACCCTTCTGCACACTTCTCACACCTAGGAACTACACACTGCTGCCACATGCTCATAAGCTTAACACCTGTAACAACGTAATGTATTCTGCACAAAAGCTTGTACAGGATAACTTATATATCCTAACATCACTTTGTCGGGCAAAGACTCAACATCAAAACTGTTTCACCACTCATGCCACCCATGTCTGCTTTGCACCAAATGACGAGCATCACAAACACCTGGAATCTTCTTCTTCAGTTGGTCAACTTTCACATTTACCGCTACACCAGTAATCACTCCTATTAATGGCGCCCTTTTCTTGTGAGCAAAACAATTCACATCTCTTGTCTCATTCGTTTAATGCAGAGTGCCTACTCCCGCTGACGAGCAGAAACGCCAACAATTATCACAAGACAACTTCTGGTTACCCTCACCGATTCTACAGCATCGAACTCTGTTTTCACCCACAGTAAAACCACAAATGGATCAGCCAAAAGGCAAGGGTCCACTTTTTCCAAAAACTTCACTCATACTGTCAAAGACTCATCTTTATCCTGACCCTCCGTGCAAGCCTCGGGCTCCGAAAACTTCCTTCCCACAACTTTCTGTGAATAGTGCAGGATAGTTGCTTGGCTTAGGAACATTCTCAGCACATTTAAGGAACTTGACAAAAAAACGTTTATTTCTTGGTATTTCATTATTTTAATCTTTTCACACATACCAACATACAGGTGTGGTCATTCTACAGTGGTCCCTGCAGCGTACGATCAAGCCGGTGTGATTAGAGCGCTTATTTATAAAGTTCAGTTTCGATTGACGCAACAGTCAGCATTTGAGCAAGCCACATTGATTATTTTCACATGATCTTTTTTCACAAACACAGTCCTTACAAGGTTATGTCCTGAATGTGTCCAGTTTATTTTTGGATGCAATGTTCAGACATTCACAGAAGTCGCAACAGCATACGCAATCATCCAAATTGGAAAATGTAGGCTACATTAGTCCTAGTGCTAACTGATGAAAGACATAACACAAGCAGTCATATTTGGAGAAACCACAATATGAATTAGCTAATCAAAATGGCTATTTATAATTCATCACATCACGGTTGAGCTCAACATTGATTAAAATAATTGAGTTAAACACCTTTCTAGAAATCAAAAGTAATCTGATGATGGGTAGTTTGTGCACGCCACCATTTTAGTTTTTTCGTGTCAACCAAAGAGAATAAGAGGAGACAAGATGAGTTTGGTATGTTTGCAGTATGCATGTTGAAGGAGGTGTCACCTACGATCATTCACTTCCCTTCATTCAGTTCTGGAAGTTCACTCGAAACATAAGTGACCAATTCCTTCACCTCATTATAACAGCTTTGGTCTGACAGACGTTTACGTGACACCCAGAATGACAAACATGGTGCCACACATTTCTGGCAAATAGCTTAGCATTAGCTCATTAAAATCAGTACAACAAAATACCCCAAAACTATTTTACAAACATCATAGGTGTCCACTACAATCTATGCAATAATCGGAACGCATGATTTGTCACCAGTACTTGAAAACATGTGAATAAAATGTAAATACTTTATGCTCTATACATACACTACCGTTCAAAAGTTTGGGGTCACTTAGAAATGTCCTTGTTTTTGAAAGATAACATGTTTTTGTCCATTAAAATAACATACAATTTATCAGAAATACAGTGTAGACATTGTTAATGTTGTAAATGACTATTGTAGCTGGAAACGGCAGATTTTTAACACGATAAACGACAACACGATATACAGAAAATAAGGCACTTACTTTGATAGGAACGCACACATGTTCGAAGTTATTATTTGTCAGGAAAACAACAATGCAATGATGCGAGCGCCAGCCAGAAAGGGAAAGGGCTCTCCTCGAAGAGGAAAGTTTTGTCCGCTCAGTAAAGCATTAAACATAAATTGTCCGCAACACTGAAATGTGCTACTTCTATGTGAACACACCTCAATTCAAACTGTTGTTAGAAAATACAACTTGTTAGATTTTTTGTATTTATTGACAAGTTGAAACATAGCCTAGAGATAATCAACAGGCAGCGTGTGTTAACTGTCCTATTGCGTAACAATCACATTTTGGAACAGAGTGCATTCTGACATCACGTGCATAAAACAACTCATGCTGGGGCGACTGTTGGACATATTTGGAACTCACATATGAAAAGGTTAACCGAATTTTTCAAACAAGTTAAAACCTGGTTACATTTAATTTTGATAATGTTCTAGGAAAGTTCTGCAACTGGTTTGACATTGGGAATGTTCTCAAATAGGTCTGAAACAACATTATTCTGTGGTAAGTTCAGGATAAATGTTTTATGCAGGTTTCCTCATGGTTCTATTTAAAGTCATGTTCTCAAAACATGCAGATAATGTTTTTTTAATTTAGCCCTTATTTTACCAGGTTGACTGAGAACACGTTCTCATTTACAGCAATGTCCATGGGAATAGAATGAACCAATTGGAAGCTGTGGATGATTCGGTGGCCATATTAGGCATTTAGCCAGGACACAGGGGTTAACACCCCTACTCTTACAACAAGTGCCACAGGATCTTTACTGACCACAGAGAGCCAGGACACCCGTTTAACCTGTTATGGCTGCAAGGGGCAGTATTGAGTAGCCAGTTAAATCGTGCCCATTTCAAACGGCCTCGTACTCAATTCTTGCTCGTACAATATGCATATTATTATTACTATTGGATAGAAAACACTCTCTAGTTTCTAAAACCGTTTGAATTATTTCTCTGAGTGAAACAGAAGTCATTCTGCAGCACACTTCCTGACCAGGAAGTGGAATGTCAGAAATCGATGCTCTGTTCAACTTCATGCCTATACATGGGCGTGATACGTAAGAGTCTACATACACTTCATACACCTTCCCCTGGTTGTCAAGAGGCGGTGAGAGAAAAAATGTCGTGTTTATCTTGGTCTGAGGTGGAATTAAAGCTCTTTGTTTGACGTGACCGTCCACTTCCTGTTTCTGGAGCGCGCGAAAGAGGACATGGATTTGGCTTCTGTTTTGCTCTCGTTATGGACGACTAACATCTCCGTCTTAGATTTTATTTGATACATGTGACCATATCATCATAACGTATGTTTTTTCAATATAGTTTAATCAGATTATTGAAATTTTTTCGGGAGTTTTGCCGTGTTCCGTTCACTGACTTTGTTGACGTTGGAGAGATCTGTAGCACTTGGCAAGTGCCCATGCTAAATGAAGAGGGAAATTTGCCGTTCCAGATCCAAACAACGACTGTTCTGGACAAAGGACACCTTGTCCAACATTCTGACAGAAGATCACCAAAAGTAAGAAACATTTTATGATGCTATTTCTAATATCTGTCGTGCATGTGAACTGGCCGTCGGCGCCCAAGTGTTTCTGGCTATTGTGGCTATGCTAATATAACGCTACATTTTGTTTTCGCTGTAAAACATTTAATAAATCGGAAATATTGTCTGGAATCACAAGATGCCTGTCTTTCAATTGCTGTACACTATGTATTTTTCAGAAATGTTTTATGATGAGTAATTAGGTATTTGACGTTGGTGTCTGTAAATATTATGGCTGCTTTCGGTGCAATTTCTGATTGTAGCTGAAATGTAAACTATGATTTATACCTGAAATATGCAAATTTTTCGAACAAAACATGCTATACAATAAATATGTTATCAGACTGTCATCTGATGACAGTCTTGGTTAGTGGCTATTTATATCTTTATTTGGTCGAATTTGTGATAGCTACTGATGGAGTAAAAAACTGATGGAGTAAGAATAGTGGTGTCTTTTGCTAACGTGGTTAGCTAATAGATTTACATATTGTGTCTTCCCTGTAAAACATTTTAAAAATCGGACATGTTGGCTTGATTCACAAGATGTGTACCTTTCATCTGGTGTCTTGGACTTGTTAATGTGTGAAAGTTAAATATTTAAAAAAAATATCTTTTGAATTTCGCGCCCTGCACTTGAGCTGGATGTTGTCATAAGTGTACCGGTGTCGGGCTGCACCCCAAACAGGTTAACATCCCATCTGAAAGACGGCACCCTACACAGGGCAATGTCCCCAATCACTGCCTTGGGGAATTGAGATATATATTTTTAGACCAGAGGAAAGAGTGCCTCCTACTGGCCCTCCAACACCACTCCAGAAGCAGTGGTGTTGGAGGGCCTGCTTTGTGGCCTGCTGGAGGTCATTTTGCAGGGCGCTGGCAGTGCACCTCCTTGCACAAAGGCGGAGGTAGCGGTCCTGCTGCTGGGTTGTTGCCCTCCTACGGCCTCCTCCACGTCTCCTGATGTACTGGCCTGTCTCCTGGTAGCGCCTCCATGCTCTGGACACTACGCTGACAGACACAGCAAACCTTTTTGCCACAGCTCGCATTGATGTGCCATCCTGGATGAACTGCACTACCTGAGCCACTTGTGTGGGTTGTAGACTCCGTCTCATGCTACCACTAGAGTGAGAGCACCGCCAGCATTCAAAAGTGACCAAAACATCAGCCAGGAAGCATAGGAACTGAGAAGTGGTCTGTGGTCACCACCTGCAGAATCACTCCTTTTTTGGGGGTGTCTTGCTAATTGCCTATAATTTCCACCTTTTGTCTATTCCATTTGCACAACAGCATGTGAAATTTATTGTCAATCAGTGTTGCTTCCTAAGTGTACAGTTTGATTTCACAGAAGTGTGATTGACTTGGAGTTACATTGTGTTGTTTAAGTGTTCCCTTTATTTTTTTGAGCAGTGTATATTTAACATGCCATATACTATTTTTTAACAGTTTCACTAATTCATTTTAAGTAACTTCATCATTATGACACACCCCTCACTACTGTCATCAGTTACACTAATTGCACTGTGTGTCTACATAACCTGGTTCAAGTATTCATGACATTACCCTGAGGAAGGCACAACGTTGGTAAATACCCATTAAATTGCTGGGAGATTATACATGGAGTGTGCGACTTTCTTTATTTTGATAGTTTTAATCAATTTAATTTAGCATAGGTGGACTCCAATCAAGTTGTGGAAACATCTCAAGGATGATCAATGGAATCAGGATCCACCTGAGCTCAATTTCGAGTCTCATAGCAAAGGGTCTGGATATCTATGTAAATTAGGCATTTCCATTTTAAATTTGTACTAAATTTGCAAACATTTCTAAAAACTTGTTTTTGCTTTGTCATTATGGGGTATTGTGTATAGATTGATGTGGAATAAAGGGAAGGGGTCTGAATACTTTCCAAATGCACTGTAGTAACCCTATGTGTAAAATAGTAAATAATGGCTACTTCTCAGAAAGTATTAAACTGTCAAGAGGAGCAAAAAAGGTTGTCCACTATCAGCATATCTATTTATTATGGCCATCGAAGTATCAGCTATTAAAATCAGATCCAACAATAATATCAAGGGGCTAGAAATCCAGGGATTAAAAACAAAGGTGTCATTGTACGCTGATCATTCATGTTTTCTTTAATCCACAATTTGGATCCCTCCACAGCCTCATAGAGGATCTAGATACTTTTTCTAGCCTCTCTGGATTACAACCAAATTATGATAATTGTACTATATTACGTATTTGATCACAAAATAATACAACTGTTACAATACCGTGTAGTTTACCAATAAAATGGTCTGACGGTGAAGTGGACATTCTCAGTATTCATATCCCAAAAGAAAGAAATGATCTCACTACAAAACATTTCAATAGAAAGTTACTAAAAATAGATAAGATCTTCTACCATGGAAAGACAAATCATTGTGTATTTGTGAAAAAATCTCCCTGATTAAAATCTCCTCTTTAGTCATATCCCAGTTTACCTATTTGCTTATGGCCCTAACTACACCTAACAACTTGTTTTTTAAATTATATGAGCAAAATATATAACTTTTTTTTTTTGGAAGAGGAAGCCAGACAGAATTTAACGGGCCTATTTAAATAATGAATATGCATTCGGAGGGCATCAATTATTACATAGTAAAGCATTAGACCTCTCACTAAAGGCTTCAGCCATACAAAAGCTATACATAAATCCGAACTGGTTCTCTAGCATATTAGTAAGAATGGCTCACCCATGTTCAAGAATGGCTTTTTTTTCCCTTTATTCAGATTACCACCTCTCTCTTTAGGTTATTTGAACATGAAATAATCTCCAAAATGTTGCTAATTTTAGAACAAGCCATAGAACGTTGGTTGCAATTAAATTTTAATCCACCAGAAAAGACATAACAAGTATTACAACAAAAAATATGGTTAAACTCAAATATACAAATTGATAAAAAAATGTTTTAAGATGCAAGTGGGATGGGGAGAAAGTAAGGAACTTGTCTGTTGGCCCTGCATTAAAGACCAGTATTGGTTAAAGAAAATTGTCAAGTAAGAAAGTATACCAGTTTCATTTAAGGACCAAAAAATGTACAGCTGTGACATACAGATTGCAAAATAGTTGGAAAGAGATTTTTGATGTACCAATTCCATGGCACATGGTTTATGAACCGATACACAAAACGACGCCGGATTCAAAACATAGTTTTTCAATTAAAATGATTACACACAATTCTTGCAACCAATAGAATGTTATATATATGGGGGATTGTTAAAGGAATTTAATTCCTATGTTTATCAACCAATTCAATTAAAACACTCTGCCCATACATAAGAATTTGTAAGATAATTATCAGCATTAAATGGACAGAAACCAGTCATAAAATCAATCAATCAATAGTGTTTATTCTCGAGAGTACTGATCATAATACATTTTACATCAGGTTATATAATAAAGATGATGTCATAGGTTTTAATGTCCATCCTCCTCTCGGATACAATGGCAGTATAGTTAGAGTTCTCATTACTGTCTGCCACCTGTTAAACTATCTGCAACCAACCCAAGGTCTTTCCCCTCCCTGGGTAGAGACATCATTCTAGCCTGTCTGAAGATAAACCCATTCTTTCTAACAAGGAACACATAACATTCAACATTATGATTATAATAAGATTCATTCTTACAGTAATATAGTAGTATTCTGTTTAGTTATAATTCTAAGTCAAATGTATACATATTTTAGTCATTAAACACAAAAATCCCGTAACAGGGATACAACCATCCCAGCTCTGCAGATTTTGCTGTGAAGAGACAGAATCATTAGATCATCAAACAGTGACATTCAATACCGCCTTGCGCACTCTTTCCTGCATCTACCTGATATAGGGTGTAATCATTAGTCCAACAGTTGCAAACGAGAGTTTGTATTGGACAAATTCAGGTATGTTTATCCCTGTTTTGTTCCGTTTGCTTCCATTTAAGAAACGATTTTCAACAGAATTGCCGGAATGAATACACACCTGATCATGCGTAAAAACAGTTCACTTTCATAGCAGCCACGTTGTATTCCTTCTCGCATCTCTCCTCCTCTCACCACTTCCCTTCGCTTGTGGACTTCAATACACAACACATCAGCCGAAACACACAGCCTACATCATTGTCACCATCATGCAATTATGCAGTAACGTTACAGTGTACAGTCAGTAAGCAGTTACACCGGCGGGCCCCGGTGGCAATATATTAGTAATACCAAAAGCTTACCTTGACTTGGAAGAGTTCCAGTGTTGTATTGGAAAGTCATAGCCAGCTAGCTAACATAGCATCTCTCTGTTGCTTTGAGCAGGGTGTTTCAGTAGGCTAAACTAGCTAGCTGCATTTGCTAGCTAAGTAAGTGAAACTGAAAGTGGAAAAAAATTATGAAATCACTCGCTCTCTCTATTTCTCTCTTGCTTCTCCTTCATTTTGGAATAAGTGAAATGGTTCAAAACTGTTTAACTATTGTCTTTCACTCTTGGAGTCAACTACTCACCACATTTTATACACTGCAGTGCTAGCTAGCTGTAGTTTACGCTTTCAGTACTAGATTAATTATCTGATCCTTTGATTGGGTGGACAACAAGTCAGTTCATGCTGCAAGATCTCTGATAGGCTGGAGGACATCCTCCAGAATTTGTCATAATTACTGTGTAAGTCTATGGAAGGGGGTGAGAACCATGAGCCTCCTAGGTTTTGTATTGGACGGAAGCTAGCTGTCCTCCGGCTACACCATGGTGCTATCCTACAGAGTGCTGTTGAGGCTACTGTAGACCTTCTTTGCAAAATAGGGTGTTTTAATCAATTATTTGGTGATGTAATTATATTTAGTATAGTTTTATCTAAAAATGATAACTTTTTTAATGTTTTACCATTTACATTTTTATGAAGTTCACTGAGGAGGATGGTCCTCCCCTTCCTCCTCTGAGGAGCCTCCACTAATACTTTATTTTGGTACTGTCCATATGTAGCTTGTTTTTGGTTGCAGGTTCAGGAATGGCTGAAGAATTGCAACATTTACTTGGAGGTAACTCTGCAAATAGCACTTCTGGGTGATCTGAAAAGTCATAGTTAATCGATCCAATAATATAATAATACTCTTAGCAAAAATGTTTATCTTTAATTTACAATCTATAGAAACTATGAGAATAGAAAGGTTCAGAATGTTTGTGAAACATCACAGCACAGTTAAAAAATAAATGGGGGATTGGAAAGTATGTAGACAATTACATTTGCAATATTAAAACTGATCCACCACCTATTTTTAGCAAAAGAAATATACAAAAAGTTCACAGAACAGGGAAAATATTTACTTCCGTTCTCAGAACATTTAAAAAACGTGTTGCTTCGTTCCCAGTACCAATGGGAAACCAAACATGTACATTCCCACAACTTCCAAGGAACCAAATGTGCTAGCTGGGGCCCTCTCTAAAACCTTTCTAATAGCCAGCCCCTTCACTTAACATGGATCTATTTTGGGAGGTATTGACTTTATAAGCTAGTCACAGTGCACACCACCACTCTATGCATGAAACCTTGGCAGAGCAAAGTCTGGGAGAGCAGCTCCAGCTGGTATCCACCAGGCCCAGATGTTTTTATTGTTCGGGGGGTAAGGGACAGAATACAATATCAGGTAGTTTAACGATGATGTCAGGACAAAGGCATCTTCACAAAGACCTCTCGACTGCTTTATTGTGTCAATGTCTTCTTTTATCTGGAGCATATACTTGTACAGTACACAGTGGCAACACCTGTTTTGTGCCTCACATTGTTAGCAAAAAAAACCAAAAGAAATCCCAAATGCAGGTGTTTCAGCCTAGCATAGTGCTTTTTGTGGTGGTGGGGCAAGCCAGCATAAAATATGGAGCGTTGAGCCGTGATTGGCTCAGTGTTCTGTCACTCTTGGGGACACGACGTCACCGCTAAGTCTAAGGGTAGACATCGAAAATTCTAGCCCTTTGGGTGCTGCCATAGAGTTACATTAGAAGTGCCCATCCAAGAAGGCTCAAGGTCATTGGCCACAGATAAAATTACATCAAATCACGTTATATCTACAGAAGCTTTGATTGGACTCAACATCATACTTTCAAAATCTTAGCGAGCAGTCATCATCATGAAACAAGTCAACAATCTACTGGCAAATTCTTTTTAATCCTTGTCATATGAAGAGAAATAATGAAGAGAAATTATCGATAAAACGTATTGGTGCTCATTGGCCATTGGACATAAACATTATACAACAAGTTGGAGATCGCAAATTCAACAATAAGTGTCTTGGAAGGAAGTAGTGGCTAACTGAAAACATTGCAAAACAATCATTAGTCTGCTATTCAGTGGAGTGGCTGTGTGGTCCCAAGTCTAAGATTAAGGGTCTCTTTTCCTAGTTCAAAATTATAAACATTCAACATTGGCCATGCTGTCAAAGAAGCAAGATTTGTGCCGCGCACAAAACAACTGTTAACTCGGAACTGCAAAATCTGACTTTAGTGAGTTCAAGACAACTTGGAACTCGAGAAAAACAATCTACGACTGGGGAAATACATTTTAAACTTTCATCCAACTCGGAATTGCAAATCGGGAACTCGGGCCTCTTTCTAGAGCTACGGCCTGAAGATCACTGATGTCGTCATGATTCAACTTTTTTCCCCTCGAGTTCCCAGTTGTCTTGAAAGCACCATAAATCCAGAGACTGACAGACTTTCATGACAAAGTTTGATGACAAAATTTGCCCACGAAGGACCGCCCCGCCACCGTCCTGTTCAAGTGAGCACAGCACAGCAAGGTGAGTCCAAAAATGTATTGTATGCTGCTGCATAAATGAGGTAATATGCCAGGGAGATATGAAAGACATCCATCCTAGCTCGCTCATTAATGTCTTAATCAAAATTACGGATTGCCTCTTATACGCTCGTCATCCCCTTATGCCATAGTTTGTACATCTCAATTGTCATTAGAAACCACATTTGTTTAAGCAAGTCAGCCATATCAGCTATGTTGTTTTAAAGGCAGTAAATGAGGCTGAATGATCTGTTTTGCTGCCAGACAAGGCTCTGCTGATAGCCAGGTGTAGCAGTGGTATAGTGCAATTCATGTATTGTTTAGTGTTGTGTTGTATAGTGGCTTTGCTGGCATGCATCCCACTTAAAAAATTTTTTTTGCCTCACCAAGATATACATGCTAAAATCGCCACTGCTTGTACATATCACCTTTCCACTCCTCACGTCATATCTCTCTATCACTCTCTCCCTCTCTCTCCCCTTCCCCCTCTCCATCCCTCTCTATCTGTGTTACTGTGAAGTGCGGGCCGGGGAGCAGGCTGAAGGTTAGAGTGATGAGTATGCATCACGTCTATGACTGTGCCACTAGGAAACCTGAGATTGGAGCAGATGTGATTGTATGCTACTGTTTCCCGCAAAGGGGCTCTTTCCTCCAGTGGACCTCAGAGGGGGGCAGGGTGGAGATTTTATTACGTTAAAGACATCAGATCACCGGTCTTATCTATATCAGTGCAAAAACAACTCATTCCAACAGCAGTAAGATAAGAAGAAGCTGTTAGAGGGAGAGAGAGAGAGAGAGAGAGAGAGAGAGAGAGAACGAGAGCAAGAGAGGAGAGAGAAGAGAGAGAAATTGTGAAGAGGGAAAACCCAGATATTCACAAAGTTTGTGATGAATGACAGGTTGTTCCTTCATGCAAAATAGATTTGGGGTTTAAAATTCAATAAAACTGCTTTATTTTAGGGGTTTAGTGAAGGCGGGTCATTTTCTACCCTTAGGACAAGGGGAGTATACAGAATGTTAAGACTACACAAGGGTTAATTGAATGGAAAAAAAACTAAAACCCGTAAACACTAGGGCCTCCATGGAATGAGTTTGACACCCCTGTTGAAGAGGAATTGGTTGTTGTTTGACCTGCTCAGAATCACGTTGGTTTAAACCTTTAACTGAAAGTGTGACTCATCCTGAGTGAGAGACAGAGAACAAAAAATTATTCAAACAATTGCAATTTATTCCTTTCAACTCGAGACATCTTGTATGTTCGAGCAAGTCTCCCCCAAGATGGCGCCGATAGAGATGGCAGCTTCGCTTCAAGTCCTGTGCAATATTTAGTTTTTTAATGTATTATTTCTTATGTTGTTATCTCAGAAAACCTTATTAAATACAGCCGGGAAGAACTGTTGGATATCAGAGAGACGTCAACTTACCAGCACAACCAGCACTACGACCAGGAATACGACTTTCCCAAAGCAGATCCTTTATCTGCACCTCCCAGGGTATTTGAACTGATTCCAGAGGCCGACCCAAAACAACGTCGTTGGAGGCGGATAGGGTGCCAGAGCGGTCTTCTAGTGAGGCTTCGGATGTGCGCACACCACCCACTGCTTCCGAATATATTACTTGCTAATGTCCAATCCCTAGTTAACAAAGTCAACAAAATTAGGGCAACAGCTGCTTTCAAAATAGATATCTGGGTTTGCAACATACTGTGTTTCACGGAGACATGGCTAGCTGGGGACATGCTGTTGGAGTCTGTACAGCCAACGGGATTTTCAGTGCATTGCGCCGACAGGAACAAACATCTCTCCGGGAAGAAGAAGGGCAGGGATGTATGTTTCATGATTAACGACTCATGGTGTAATTGTAACAACACACAAGAACTGAAGTCCTTTTGTTCACCTGACCTAGAATTCCTCACAATCAAATGCCGATCGTATTATCTCCCAAGAGAAGTCTCCTCGGTTATTGTCACAGCCGTGTATATCCCCCCGCAAGCGGATACCAAGACGGCCATCAAGTAACTTCACTGGACTTTATGCAAACTGGAAACCATATATCCTGAGTCTGCATTTATTGTAGCTGGGGATTTTAACAAAGCTAATTTGAGAACAAGGCTACCTAAATTCTATCAGCATATCGATTGCAGTACACGAGCGAGTGACACACTCGACCACTGCTACTCTAACTTCTGCGATGCATACAAGGCCCTCCCCCGCCCTCCTTTTGGCAAATCTGACCATGACTCCATCTTGGTGCTCCCCTCCTATAGGCAGAAACTAAAACAGGAAGCACCCGTGCTTAGGTCTATCCAACACTGGTCTGACCTATCGGATACCACGCTTCAAAATTGCTTCGATCACGTGGACTGGGATATGTCCCGGGTAGCCTCAGACAATAACATTGATGTATACACTGACTCGGTGAGCGAGTTTATAAGGAAGTGTATAGGAGATGTTGTACCCACTGTGACTATTAAAACCTTCCCTAACCAGAAACGGTGGGTTATTGCCACCGCATTTAATCAAGGCAAGGCGACTGGAAACATGGCCGAATACAAACAGTGTAGTTATTCCCTCCGTAAGGCAACCAAACAAGCAAAGCGTCAGTATAGAGACAAAGTGGAGTCGGAAATTCAACGGCTCAAACAAGAGACGTATGCGGCAGGGTCTGCAGACAATCATGGATTACAAAAAGAAAACCAGCCCCGTCGCGGACATTGACGTCTTGCTCTCAACAAATTAAACAACTTCTTTGCGTGCTTTGAGGACAATACAGTGCCACCGACACGGCCCGCTACCAAAGACTGTAGGCTCTTCTTCTCCGTGGCCGACGTGAGTAAAACATTTAAACGTGTTAACCCTCGCAAGGCTGCCGGCCCAGACGGCATCCCTAGCCTTGTCCTCAGAGCATGCGCAGACCAGTTGGCTGGTGTGTTTACGGACATATTCAATCAATCCCTATCCTAGTCTGCTGTCCCCACATGGTTCAATATGGCCACCATTGTTCCTGTTCCCAGGAAAACTAAGGTAACAGAACAAAATGACTATCGCCCCGTAGCACTCACGTCTGTCATCATGAAGTGCTTTGAGAGACTAGTCAAGGATCATATCACCTACACCCTACCTGTCTCGTAGACCCAATCCAATTTGCTTACCACCCCAATAGGTCCACAGACGATGCAATCGCCATCACACTGCACACTGCCCTAACCCATCTGGACAAGAGGAATACCTATGTAAGAATGCTGTTCATTGACTACAGCTCCGCATTCAACACCATAGTACCCTCAAACTCATCATTAAGCTTGAGACCCTGGGTCTTGACCCCGCCCTGTGCAACTGGGTCCTGGACTTCTTGACGGGACGCCCCTAGGTGGTGAAGGTAGGAATCCACTCCGCTGATCCTCAACACTGGGGCCACACAACGGTGTTTTCTCAGCCATGACTGTGTGGCCACACACGCCTCCAACTCAATCATCAAGTTTGTAGACAACACTACAGTGGTAGGCTTGATTACAAACAACGACGAGGAAGTGAGGGCCCTCAGAGTGTGGTGTCAGGAAAATAACCTCTCACTCAATGTCAGCAAAACAAAAGAGATGATCGTGGACTTCAGGAAACAGCAAAGGGAGCATCCCCCTATCCACATCGACAGGACAGCAGTGGAGAAGGTGTAAAGTTTTAAGTTCCTCGGCGTAAATATCACTGACAAACTGAAATGGTCCACGCACACAGTGTGGTGAAGAAGGCACAACAGCACCTCTCCAACCTCAGGAGGCTGAAAAAATGTGGTTTGTCACCGAAAACCCTCACTAACTTTTACAGGTGCTCTCAATTGAGAGCATCCTGTCGGGGTGTATGGCAACTGCACAGCCCACAATTGCAGGGCTCTCCAGAGGGGGGTGTGGTCTGCACAACGCATCACCGGGGGCAAGCTACATGCCCTCCAGGACACCTACAACACCCGATGTCACAGGAAGGCAAAAAAGATCATCAAGGACAATAACCACCCGAGTCACTACCTGTTCACCCTGCTTCCATCCAGAAGGCGAGGTCAGTACAGGTGCATCAAAGCTGGGACAGAGAGATTGAAAAACAGATTGAGGCCATCAGATTGTTCAACAGACACCACTAGCACAGAGAGGCGGCTGCATACCTATCGACTTGATATCATTGGCCTCTTTAATAAATGGAACACTAGTCACTTTAATAAAGCCACTTTAAGAATGTTTACATATCTTGTATTACTCATCTCATATGTATATCCCGTATACTGTATCCTTCACTATCTATTCTTTACTATCTATTGCATCTTAGCCGCTCTGTCACTGCTCATCCATATATTTTCTACTTATATATTCTTATCCCATTCCAGCCTCCCTACACTGTCTTCCTGTTAAGGCAAGGGCTGATTTCAAGGTTTTACTGTTAACCTACAAAGCGTTAAATGGGCTTGCTCCTACCTATCTTTCCGAGTTGGTCCTGCCGTACATACCTACACGTACGCTACGGTCACAAGACGCAGGCCTCCTAATTGTCCCTAGAATTTCTAAGCAAACAGCTGGAGGCAGGGCTTTCTCCTATAGATCTCCATTTTTATGGAATGGTCTGCCTACCCATGTGAGAGACGCAGACTCGGTCTCAACCTTTAAGTCTTTATTGAAGACTCATCTCTTCAGTAGGTCCTATGATTGAGTGTAGTCTCTCCATTTTCCTTTTCTCTCTTAATGAATAGGTTATGGTCCGGTTGAAATATTATCGATTATGTTTGTTAAAAACAACCTGAGGATTGATTATAAAAAATATTTGACATGTTTCTACGACCATTACGGATACTTTTTGGAATTTGTCGAACAGAACAAGGCTTTGGTTTTCTGAACATAACGCGCAACCCAAATGGCGTTTTTTTTGTTGATAAAAGTAATATTTATCGAACAAAAAGGACATTTGTTGTGTAACTGGGAGTCTCGTGAGTGCAAACATCCGAAGATTATCAAAGGTAAGCGATTAATTTGATTGCTTTTCTGACTTTCGTGACCATGCTAATTTGGGGCTAGCTGTTGTAGCATTGATTGCTACACTCACAAAAGCTTGGATTTCTTTCGCTGTAAAGTATATTTTCAAAATCTGACATGATAGGTGGATTAACAACAAGCTAAGCTGTGTTTTGGTATATTTCACTTGTGATTGCATGATTATTAATATTTTTGCATTTGGCGCCCTGCAATTCTAGCGGTTGTTTAGGAAAGTGATCCCGCTAAAGGGATCCGTAGCGCAGAGAAGTTAAGCATATCCCAGTTTAGGTCACCTAACAGTACCAACTCTGAAGGTAGATGGGGGGCAATTCACATATGGTTTCCAGGGCACAGCTGGGGGCTGAAGGGGGTCTATAACAAGCGGCAATGGTGAGAGACTTGTTTCTGTAAAGGTGGATTTTTAAAAGTAGAAGCTCGAATTATTTGGGCACAGACCTGGACAGTATGACAGAACTCTGCAGGCTATCTCTACAGTAGATTGCAACTCCGCCCCCTTTGGCAGTTCTATCTGTCGGAAGATATTATAGTTAGGGATGGAAATTTCAGGATTTTTGGTGGCCTTCCTAAGCCATGATTCAGACACGGCTAGGATATCAGGGTTGGCGGAGTATGCTAAAGCAGTGAATAAAACAAACTTAGGGAGGAGGCATGGGATAAGAAAAGGAATATCAAATAAAATCAAATGTATTTATATAGCCCTTCTTACATTAGCTGATATCTCAAAGTGCTGTACAGAAACCCAGCCTAAAACCCCAAACAGCAAGCAATGCAGGTGTAGAAGCACGGTGGCTAGGAAAAACTCCCTAGAAAGGCCAAAACCTAGGAAGAAATGTAGAGAGGAACCAGGCTATGAGGGGTGGCCAGTCCCCTTCTGGCTGTGCCGGGTGGAGATTATAACAGAACATGGCCAAGATGTTCAAATGTTCATAAATGACCAGCATGGTCAAATAATAATAATCACAGTAGTTGTCGAGGGTGCAACAAGTCAGAACCTTAGGAGTAAATGTCAGTTGGCTTTTCATAGCCGATCATTGAGAGTATCTCTACCGCTCCTGCGGTCTCTAGAGAGTTGAAAACAGCAGGTCTGGGACAGGTAGCACGTCCGGTGAACAGGTCAGGGTTCCATAGCCGCAGGCAGAACAGTTGAAACTGGAGCAGCAGCACGGCCAGGTGGACTGGGGACAGCAAAGAGTCATCATGCCAGGTAGTCCTGAGGCATGGTCCTAGGGCTCAGGTCCTCCGAGAGAGAGAAAGAAAGAAAGAAAGAGAGTAAGAGAGAGAATTAGAGAGCATACTTAAATTCACTCAATAGCCTTGGTTTCTCAAATGACTGCCTTGACTGGTTCAGCAACTACTTCTCAGATAGAGTTCAGCGTGTCAAATCAGAGGGCCTGTTGTTCGAACCTCTGGCAGTCTCTATGGGGATGCCACAGGGTTCAATTCTCAGGCCGACTCTTTTCTCTGTATATATCAATGATGTCGCTCTTGCTGCTGGTGATTCTCTGATCCACCTCTACGCAGACGACACCATTCTGTATACATCTGGCCCTTCTTTGGACACTGTGTTAACAAACTTCCAAACGAGCTTTAATGCCATACAACACTCCTTCCGTGGCCTCCAACTGCTTTTAAATGCTAGTAAAACTAAATGCATGCTCTTCAACCAATTGTTGCCCGCACCCGGTCGCCCGACTAGCATCATTAGTCTGGATGGTTCTGACTTAGAATATGTGGACAACTACAAAAACCTAGGTGTCTGGTTAGACTGTAAACTCTCCTTCCAGACTCACATTAAGCATCTCCAATACAAAATTAAATCTAGAATCAGCTTCCTTTTTCGCAACAAAGCCTCCTTCACTCACGCTGCCAAACATACCCTCGTAAAAATGACTATTCTACCGATCCTTGACTTCGGCGATGTCATTTACAAAATAGCCTCCACCACTATACTCAGCAAACTAGATGTAGTCTATCACAGTGTCATCCGTTTGGTCACCAAAGCCCCATATTCTACCCACCACTGCGACCTGTATGCTCTCGTTGGCTGGCCATCACTACATATTCGTTGCCAAACCCTCTGGCTCCAGGTCATCTATACGTCTTTGCTAGGTAATGCCCCGCCTTATATCAGCTCACTGGTCACCATAGCAGCACCCACCCGTAGCACGTGCTCCAGCAGGTATATTGCATTGGTCATCCCCAAAGCCAACAGTTCCTTTGGCCGCCTTTCCTTACAGTTATCTGCTGCCAATGACTGGAACGAATTGCAAACATCACTGAAGCTGGAGTCTCATATCTCCCTCTCTAAATTTAAGCATCAGCTGTCAGAGCAGCTTACCGATCACTGTACCTGTACACAGCCAATCTGTAAATAGCACACCCAACTACCTCATCCCCATATTGTTATTTATCCTCTTGCTCTTTTGCACCCCAGTATCTCAACTTGCACATCATCATCTGCACATCTATCACTCCAGTGTTAATGCTAAATTGTAATTATTTCGCCTCTATGGCCTATTTATTTTCTTACTTCCCTACTCTTCCACATTTGCACACACTGTACATATATTTTTCTATTGTGTTGTTGACTGTACGTTTGTTTATGTGTAACTCTGTGTTGTTGTTTTTGTCGCACTGCTTTGCTTTATCTTGGCCAGGTCGCAGTTGTAAATGAGAACGTGTTCTCAACTGGCCTACCTGGTTAAATAAAGGTGTTTCTTTTTAAATTGTGTGTATTAGGTTTTGTTGTGGAATTTGTTAGATATTAGGTTTTGTTGTGGAATTGTTAGATATTTCCTGTTAGATACTGCTGCACTGTCGGATCTAGAAGTATAAACATTTCGCTACACTCGCAGTAACATCTGCTAACCATGTATATGTGACCAATAAAATTTGATTTGATTTGATTTGGAAAAGCATGGTTGTGTGTGTTTTTTTTTTAGGTCTAATGCTGCCATCTTGTGGTTATATTTGGAACAATCACCATGACAAGATAATGGATGATAGTACTTTACTGTATGTGTGATATAGTTTGATCCGTTGAGTTGAGAAACATGACGAAATGGGAGATTATATGTAAGTAATCTGTGTTTAGAGTATGAGTGAGTGAGTGAGTGAGTGAGTGAGTGAGTGAGTGAGTGAGTGAGTGAGTGAGTGAGTGAGTGAGTGAGTGAGTGAGTGAGTGAGTGAGTGAGTGAGTGAGTGAGTGAGTGAGTGAGAGAGCCGGACCGTACTGTGCTGGCTCAGATATTTTATAAAGAAATTGTCCTGTCCAGCACCGTTCAGCACCAACTATAGTGGATGTGTAACCAGGCCATCACAGTACATATCAGCTCTGCTTGGCTCAGTAGTTATAAAGGGTAATAGTGTGTTAGTGTTCGGCCTGTTGGTATCTCACTCTCCACATCACATACTGTTAACTGGCACTCTCCCACCAGACCAGTGTGTATCATCTCTCTTCATCAGTCCACTTCTCTCCAGAAAAACAACACTGGGAGCAAATGAAATAAAGCGCAAACAATCAGCCCTGGACTGGACTGTCTGTTTCTCACAATCTTGCCCAGGCTCTCGGGCCGACCCCTAACTCTATGCAGGTATCCAGGGCCTATTGTCTAACAGCAGCAAGGCGTCTCACAGTCTAAACAGAGCTGATTTGATCTCTGACTCCTCTTCGTCAGCAAGCCATATTGTAGAGCCTTGAACAATGCATCAGAGGTGCTGCTAACCACAAACATGGAGCTCAGTTGGGGATTTCAGAGCGGGGTTCCAATTACAAACACCAACTAAGTTATACTAATTATCTCCCTTTCTCCTGTGCCTGCGCGCACGCGCGCATGCTCACTCGCACACACACACACACACACACACACACACACACACACACACACACACACACACACACACACACACACACACACACACACACACACACACACACACACACACACACACACACACACACACACACACACACACACACACACACACACACACACACACACACTTCAACATGCCAAATTGCTCAGGATGCTAGTTCATTTGTGTTGTATTGTTCTTCAGATGTTGCTCCAGGCACTGTGAGTTAAGATGAGACACATCATTCTTCTGGCACGCTGATAGCTTTCTAAAAGCTTTCCACTCCACTAATTAAGAACACCAAACTTGGGAGCAATCATTCTTAGTCGTAATTAAAGGCAAATGTAATGACCCACCGGACACCAGTGGTGGCTGGTGGGAGAAGCTATAGGAGGATGGGCTCACTGTAATGGCTGGAACAGTATCAAACACATCAAACCGCATGTAGAAAAAAAGAGGAGGAAGGGAAACGCTGCTTAGGTACACTATGGTAGATTTTGGTAGACAGAAGGTGCTCTTTGGTAAAAGGGGTTTGGTCATCAAAAAGAAAGAAGGACCAAGGCACTCTTCATATAATTTATTAAAATGCCTTATTTGTATGGCATGTTCAATGGAAACAAAGTGTAAAAACTCCGATGCGTTTCGGCTGCATGGCATTCGTCAGGGAGTACAAAGACATGATAATACAATGTCCTCTTTTGAACAGCTTTTGTGGCTACAGAATTCATTGGACAACACGGCAATACTATACACATTAAAAAGTGAAATACTGTAGATATGTTATCAAAAAAATTCAACTCAAAGCTAGAAGTATCAGAACCCCTACAAAGGTAGTTCTAACATTAAATATGACTTGGAAAAGTGCCAAGAATAGGAGAACCATCTATTCCACAGTACACTAGAACACAGCAAACATGGACAACAACAGTCTAAACATAGCTGAGGGCAATAGAGCAAAATGTCCACTAGATGAGAGCAAATGGACCTATCATGACCCTAAATGAAAGGTGACAAATTCATATCTTCATTTGAACCAGGTTACTTTGTGGCCTGCAGTTTGTAAATCCCAAAACGTTCCCTTTGGTTCAGCTGTTTAAGACGGCCCCCTTTTCTAATTGAGGCTGGAACATGATCAATACCCATAGCTTGTAGGGAGGCGTGGTTGCCATGGTGTAAGGACTTGTAGTGCCTTGCCATGGGGTAGTCTTCATTGCCTACCAGTATGGCGTTCTTGTGTTCCGCTAAGCGGTCTTGAAGGCGTCTCTTTGTCCGTCCAATGTAGAACACCTTGCACTGTGGACATTCCAATCTGTAGATGACATGAGTGGTTTTGCAGTTAATGAAATGCTTGACTTGATACTCCATTTTAGAAGCTGTGTCAACAAAATACGTTTTATGTGCAATATTTCTGCAATGGTTCCACTGGTTGCATTTCAAAAAGCCCTTGGGTTTTTTGAGAGTCACCAGGAAGATAGCTGTGGACTAATTTGTAATTTAGGTAGAACATCTCTTAAAGCTTATGAGTGGTGGCTCTTGGAAGACTTGGCATAGGAGCGTATCGCTTTGGATAATTCACAAATGATTTTTAATTGTTCTTTTAATGTTTTCTGCTGTATTTTGTACTCCCTGTACTCCCCTTCGCAAACAAGTTCTCTCTGTCTAGTCGTCCGGCCCTACTGTAACTGCATCTTTCAGGACCTGAGTGCTGTAGCCCCGATTCAAGAAGTGAATCTCCAATTCAGCAGATTTGACACTGTAGTCAGTTACCTGATCGCAAATTCTGCAGACTCTTTGGAATTGGCCATATGGAATGTTCTCTTTTAGCCTTTTGGGGTGAAAGCTGTCTGCCCTCAGAATGGTATTCCCATCTGTAGGCTTCCTAACGATTGATGTGTGCAAACAGCCTTTGTCATTTTTACTGTCATTTTTACCTTCCACTATTTAAGTACACCGAACTTGGGAGCAATCATTCTTAGCCGTAATCAAAGGCAAATGTAACAACCGGCTGGACACAAGTGGTGGCTGGTGGGAGGAGCTATAGGATGATGGGCTCATTGTAATGGCTGGAACAGTATCAAACACATCAAACATATAGAAACCACATGTTTGACTTCGTTCCTTTCATTCCATTCCAGCCATTATAATGAGTCAGTCCTCCTATAGCTCCTCCCACAAGCCTCCACTGCTGGGCACAGACATCCGTTCAATGTCTAGTTTTGATTTGCACTTCTTTGAGGTGTCAACTAATGTGAGTTCAATGTGACATCAACAAAGAATTATCACCATGTCATTGGATTTATGTTCAAAGATGGGTGAAAAAAAGACCGTAAGGTACATTGTTATTATGACAAACTCTCTTGCAAGATGACGCCAACAATCATTTAACAGCAACATATGCAATACATTTCTGAATATGCCTTTGATGGTGCAGTAAGATCAACTTTGAAATAAAAAATATATTTTTCACTGCGATGGAGTACAAGTTCACATTTTAATGGCTAGATTACAATACCATCTGTATGAAAAAATGTGAAATTTTCCATGTTGATTCAACGTCATCACATTTCATTTTCTGTTGAAATTACGTGGAAACAACGTTGATTCAACCACTTTTTGCCCAGTGGGAAGTGGTACAACGTAGAGGCTGATACACTCATATGAGAGGCCACAACGCACAATCGCATTAGCAATTTAACACAAATAGGAATCAAAGTGTAAAGAAGTTCATCTCTGATTTGTGCCATACAGGAGAGCCAGCAAAGCAAATTTTTACACATTTTGTTACATTACAGATTTATTCAAAAATGTATAACATTTTCCCCCCCTCATCAATCAACACACAATACCCCATAATGACAAAGCAAAAACTGTTTTTTAGAAATGTTTCCATTCCAGGTGAAGCTGGTTAAGAGAATGCCAGGAGTGTGCAAAGCTGTCATCAAGGCAAAGGGTGGCTACTTTGAAGAATCTCAAATATAAAATATATGATTTGATTTGTTTAACACTTTTTTGGTTACTACATGATTCCATATGTGTTATTTCATAGTTTTGATGTCTTCACTATTATTCTATAATGTAGAAAACAGTAAAAATAAAGAAAAACCCTTGAATGAGTAGGTGTGTCCAAACTTCTGACTGGTACTGTAAGTATTCAGAACCTTTACTCAGTACTTTGTTGAAGCACCTTTGGCAGCGATTACATCATCGATTCTTCTTGGGTATGACACTACAAGCTTGGCACACCTGTATTTGGAGAGTTTCTCCCATTCTTCTCTGCAGATCCTCTCAAGCTCTGTCAGGTTGGATGGAGACCATTTCTGAACAGCTATTTTCAGCTCTCTTCAGAGATGTTTGATCGGGTTCAAGTCCAGTCTTGGCTGTTTGCTTAGGGTCGTTGTCCTGTTCGAAATGCAATATTGCCCCCAGTCTGAGCAGGTTTTCATCAAGGATCTCTCTGTACTTTGCTCCGTTCATCTTTCCCTCGACTCTGACTAGTCCCTGCCGCTGAAAAACATCCCCACAGCATGATGCTGCCATCACCATGCTTCACCGTAGGGATGGTGCCAGGTTTTCTCCAGACGTGATGCTTGGCAATCAGGCCAAAGAATTCAATCTTGGTTTCATCAGACCAGAGAATCTTGTATCTCATTTCTATATTTCTGTTTTTTATTTTTAATACATTTGCAAACATTTCTAAAAACCTGTTTTCACTTGGTCATTTATGGGGTATTGTGTGTAGATTGCTGAGTATTTAAAAAATATATATTTTAGAAAAAAAGGCTGTAACCTAACAAAATGTGGAAAAAGTCAAGGGGTCTGAATACTTTCCGAAGGCACTGTATGCTAAGTGTCACAAATGGTACCAATATTGCATTTTGGCCTTTACAAGCAGGCTTTTATATCCACATGAATTCCTACGGTACTCTTTAACCACCACACTGGTATGACTATTATGGCCAGTGTCGTAGCAAACAGCATATATTACACTACTGCTCATCCAATTTTCAATTTGCCCACTTTGCAATTCTACTCTCCTTCAGCATTTGAAATAAGCACACATGTGCACCATGGCATTTCCTTCGTGCCTACATTGGTTAAGTGGGTAAGATTGACCAAAACAATAACCTCCTTTCCTTTTGGACTAGATGCCACAGCACAGAGTAGGCAGAAGGAGGCAGGTCGACTGATAGTTTCAGCTGTAGAAGAAAGTGATTGGAAGTGCCAAGGACAACACAGGAAATGACTGTGCCAGACTTGATTGTGGGGCTGAGGGATGACGCAGCTCAAAGAGCTCAGTGCATTTGGCTACGGAGCGGGTGACAGAGTGCCGCTACCCTCGACCGCCTCAATGTCAATGATGCCGAACACAGACAAACAGAAGTTGTAGAAGTGAAAATCGATTTGACATAGAGCTGCACGCGTTGCCTTTTGATTTTAAGAATGTCTCTCTAATACGCCATATAATACATTGCTGAACCACTGGGTATTCTGAAATAGAAGGGCATAGAGGTTCGGGTACGATTCAAAATGAGGTGTGCTTTAAGAGGCCATGTCAACATAAACCTGGATTTCCAAAGAGCTTTAGAACTAATTTCATGCAAACATGAAAAATATGCAAGAGGGCCTACATGGGCTGAACAATGGAAATCGATGTTTCGCATTCTAAATGCAAAACACGGGAGGGCTTAGTGGTGTATTCTGAGCAAAAAGCTTTCTGGATTAAATTCACAATACAATAAGATACTCCAACTAATGTAAGTAACAGCTTGTAAACGTTCCAGAAAAATGCATTATGCACTCTTATTAAAAATACCCCCTCTGAGTAAGGCTGGTGAGAGTGGCCAAGAGCGAAGTCACGTCCCTGGAGTGGTTGCCTTTATTGTGTCCCTCATGAGCAATCAATAGAAATGGAAACTTTTCCTGAGTCTCTTACCATACGCCTGAGATGAAGGGCGAGCTCACCTCACAAAAGCCATATAAATCAGTTGTATGGCAGAGGAACGGACCTCTGCCTGTCTCACCCTCATACAGATACACACACACATGCACACACATATACTTAAGAGCATGAACCCCCATGCATGCATACACACACAGACGCATGCACACACACATACACGCCGACGCACAAACACTGGTGAATTAACATAAATGACGGCACATAATTTATGTACATGTACACTTGGGAAATTAATGCTAATGGCAGCTCAGCCCCTCTCTCTTGTCTCAGAACCTGTCTTACCTGGATAGATCTTCTAACACAGGGACCTACAAAATATCAATCAGTGTGTCTTAGCTGTGAAGCGCTCTCGCACGGATAAAGAGCTTATGCATGAAACCTCTGGAAATACACTTGAGCTTGACTTGTAAAATGCTGTCGCACTGAGAAAATCCCTGATCAATTCCCTTAGAGACATTTGGATGGCAGAAAGATGAAGGCATGGTGGGAGCTCTACAGCTCTATGTCAACAAGGAGGAAGGGATCTCTCACATCCTGCACCTCACCTCCTTTTGAAAATGTATTGGAGAATTAAGTCAGAGGAGAGGGACCTTAGACCTTCTCCTCCAATATGGTTGGAAGGCAAAGAGATAGAATGGGAGGAATCGAGTTGGCAAAGAGAAAGGATGTGAGGAATCGAGCAAATCGAAATTGAGAAAGCATTCTCTATTATCTTTCCTTGCATCTTGTGGCCTCTCCCCTCTTCATCCCCTTGCTTCCAAACATATTCATCTTGGATGTACAGAAATATATATATTTTTTATATAACTTTCCGGAAAGGTCTCTGATTTGGCACTTTATTCTCCTTTAACTACCAAAACACCCAGTTTCTCTGGTGCAGATACCTTTTTCCATTACCCCTCTGTGACCAGAGAATTAGGAGTATTTCCCAATAATGTCTCCTTCTTCCTGAGTTGTGCTCCCAGTCACTACTCCCCACAAATTGAAAAGCATTGGATTGGTGTAGACATGGGCTAGAGGATTTTCTTATGACTGTCATTTCCTGTCAAATCAATTAAGGGAAGTGCACACTTCAAAATAAAGGAGAGATTATTGGGATGCATCCTAAGAAGTGAAAAGGGAAGAGGGAACAAGGAAAGTGCTTTTCCACTGGAGGTATTTAGAATGAGATAAACTTGCCATCCCGTGTAACTCAGTTGGTAGCGCATGGCACTTGCAATGCCAGGGTTGTGGATTCGATTCCCACTGGGGACCAGTATGAACAAATATGAAAATGTATGCACTCATTACTGTAAATTGCGTCTGCTAAAAATATAATCCAACTAGGCTTGGTCGTGTGATGTTAAAGGTACTTAGGACAGGCATCAAGTAATGCAGTGTTGAAGAGTTTATGTTTCACCATCAGTCTGCTACTGTACAGTTACACTACCAGTATGTTTCTGTAGTACTACTGTACTACACAGTAGCCATAACTATGCAACTGTCACAAAAGACAGGGTCTCATTACAGTTAAAGTAACAACAGTCTTACCATGTTTCTGTAGGTCTTGGGGTGTATATTTTATTCCATTACCGTATATGCATCATCGAACAGTATGGAAAACACATGATAGGGCAAACGAATGGAAGCATAATTAATAGCCAACTAAATGAATTTGCCCCACAAAAGGACAACATGACTTAGCTGTTTCTAGTGATAAGCAAAGAGCATCTTTTCCCTGGAGGCAAACACTTGTGATTCGGAATAAAGGCTTTGAAGAATTGAAATCAGAGGTGGAGCAATGATGGAACCATTTTCAATGCCTCTTGTCTTATAGGCTACTGTAGTAGGCCTACAAATACAGAGATGATTGCAAATTATAGTGGTGATGTGTCTCACTTCAGCATAAAGAAAATAATTCTCAACCAACAGTTCTATGAACTAAATAGAACATTTTCTATTTTTGTTGCACCCATCATTTCTGGTTTGTTAAAAGAAATAGATCCCTATTCCAGTAACATTTTAAAGGCATATCTGAGACTTCTCAAAGGAATACAATACGGTTTAGAGTGTTGTAGGATGTACGTCCATTAGTGGCCTATAATAAAAACATTGGTAGCGTAGGCCTAGCCTATAAATTAAAACCCTATTTCTCTTAAAGATACCTATTAATTACATTGTTATATTGTGATCCAGTGAGTTCTCATGTTGCGTGATCATTCAAGTATGATAATTGCATTTACTGCAGGTACAGTACATTAGAAGTAAGTAGGTTCTTTGAACTGTACAGTACAGTACAGCACAGCACAGCACACTACAGGACAGCTTTATAAACTGGGGCAAGTCTTTCATGTGTGATTAAGTGACCCCCCTCCATACACACACACATACACACACAGTGAGAAACCACAGTGAGAATTATGCTCACCCACATTGAGGAAGTTAAAAAGGTCATTGGCTGTTAGCATGTGCACCACTGAGCAGATTCTGTCATATCAGATTTGATACGATGCACTAGACTAGGCTAATACATCTCACTTTCTAAACTCATGGGACAGACACTTTTCCCTCTAAAATATGTGTATGCATCATATTACTGACTGTCGGACACTTTCACAGAAAACACGTATCACCTTCATAATAAATGAAATCTCTCAGAAATTTCATCTATGAAAAATGTGACACAGCATTTTCCATTTCCAATAACACGTTTTTTAAAAACGTAGATGTTTTTTATAAAAAAAATTGTTGTCATGCTTATTCATTCTGTATCATTTTTTTTTGCTTATGTAACGGATGTGAAATGGCTAACTAGTTAGCGGGTACGCGCTACTAGCGTTTCAATCAGTTACGTCACTTGCTCTGAAACCTAGAAGTAGTGTTGCACCTTGCTCTGCAAGGGCCGTGGCCTTTGTGGAGCGATGGGTAACGATGCTTCGTGTGCGACCGTCGTTGATGTGTGCAGAGGGTCCCTGGTTCGCGCCCGTGTCGGGGCGAGGGGACGGTTTAAAGTTATACTGTTACACTTACGTGATTAAATAAGCCTATACCTTGCATGTCCATTCAATTATATGGAGATGATAATATAAGACAATTAATATTTCATCATCTTGAATATTAAAACAAATTAATATTTGAACAGTTACGCTAATGTTCTGTAGGTAGACCGACTGATGGATTCAGGTTGCACGCTTTGGGCCTGGAGTACCTGCATCATGCTGTATTGTGTTGCTCTGTCTTAGTAACACAAGACAAAGTATTTTCTCAACAGGATTGCGTTTTAATTCAAGGTCTCATCTATCTCTTCCTTCATAGACAGGTGCGCGGACGACCGACTAGGGCTAGATCTCGTTTTTAAATTGATGGAGCCATATAGTTTCCCTGAGTGCTTGGAATATGCAAAGGCTTTTCTCCTGTACATCTCTCCCTTCCACATAGATATCATTAGCAGAGTGGACAGCACTACCCCGCCCAGCGTCAGTAGACAAAGCCCTGCTATTACGCACCTATCCAGGTGTGACCCTACCCTGGCACTTTCGATTTCCAGCCTCTCCATCTCCCTCGCGGACACGCTCTCCGGGTCCACTTTGACCTCGCGAGGGACTGCATAGGATATAATTACTAACGAGATCCCGGTGACTAGGAAAGTGACCGCGCTTATAAAACCGTAATCTACAGATGCCCCCGAATTTTCTGATGCGAGATCATCATCTGACATTAGGGAGAGCTCATGCAACCCCTCGGGCCGAATGTCGCTCGCACAGTCATTAGGCCTACACCAGGATTTGTGGATACTTTCCCCACTTTTCCCAGGGCTTGCCAGGCGCAAATTCACATTCTCGTCGACGTAGGTGAAAGATGTCTCTAATTCTTCGTCGCAGCACACGTTGACCTTCTCCACCGCAGGGTGACGGTGTTTAGGATGCGGACCTCCGTTATGGGGAACCGTCCTTGGTGCTGAATTACACAGTCCTTTGCAGCCCGGAGCTGAGATAGAGAGAGCCCAGTCAAGGGCGCAGGGAGGAACGGGTTGTCTGCCTCTTCCTTCCTTATCTATATAAAGCAGCTCTACAGAAGCCATTCGATTATTTCCGCTGGTTCACTTCAATAATTTCTCCACGGCGTTCTCAGTCCGCAGCATCCCTGATGAGAAATAATTGACAAATCAGATGTCACATCGGGGCTGATTATTAAAAACTATCAAATTATTGCATAGAGAAAACGGCAGCCACCTGTGCGTAATTTGTGGCGTTTCAAGCGCATTCTGGGCACGTATGCTCATGATGTTATCAGAAATACTTAGTCTAAAATTTGACAATTGTTTGGGTTTAAATAATTTGCTCAATGTATACAAAGCGATTAAAGTGACAGATTAGCCGTATCCAATTAGTGCGCAATCCCGTAAACCCACAGATGATCTGTAATTCTTTTTCAAACATAATGTCTATCATGTTATGGAAGAACACACTCTTCACTATACCTAGTCATGAGAAGTGTATATAACTGTATCATAGGGCACATACAATTTCCAATAGGCTGTTATGGAGTTAAATCATTTCAGTAGGCTGTTTTGTGTGAGAAAGAGAGCTGTTTTTGAAGTAGATAAAACACTTTCCACGCCTTGCAATATGCTTCTTCGCAATATCGCGGTGAAATATTGAAGATGAATCAAATAACGTGATAGGTTTTGCGATGTGTATTTGGAGCATGCATAGCATTGCCTTCTCTATAGCCACAGCGCATCTGTTTAGTGTGCTCAGCTAATATAAACAACTGTATTTCAGGAAATAATTCATATATAAAAGCACTTACTTCTTCAGAATTCATTATGTCGAATTGTCTTCATATTCCAGAATACTTTGTATAGAATAATCATAATAGATCGATGACTAAATGCCTTTAACGAACATGTAGCCTACATGATGTTGGAGTCCTCGTCTGCTTGAGAGGAAAGATTGTCGCTGTAGTCCCTCGCTATGGTGCTGAAATGAGCTGGCTAACCCCGGTACCCTTGAACAGATGCAGATTACTCCAGTGTGCAGTCAGAATAAACACACACCAGAGAGGATTTCATTCTTATGGACCTCTGCATTTCAAGTCCATATAGACTTGTATAAATATTGCTAAAATAATGTTGCCCCTAAAGTATCAACCTTATGGAAATTCGATATCGTTTATTTGATCAAATGTCCATTAACGTTACTAGAGCTGTGTTAATAATCTGCTCAAGATGTATACTTCGTGTAGATGCTTGGTTGCATCAAGTGAAAACATGCATAGGCCTAAACCATAGCCAAGGTGAACTGTCATTTAAACCACATTAGGGAAAGGGGGCACCTAGTCAGTTGTACAATTGAATGCATTCAACTGAAATGTGTCTTCCGCACTGAATCAGATAGGGCGGGTGGCTGCCTTAATCGACATTCCAAGTCATCGGCTCCCGGGGAGCAGTAGTTGTCAGGGGTTAACTGCCTTGCTCAGGGGCAGAACGACAGCTTTTTACATTGTCTGCTCAGGGATTCTCCCTTTCGGTTATTGGCACAACAATCTGTGTCCTGGCCCCATGGAGGATTAGTGGTCACTATGTCAAAGGCATAATTTAATCCATGTTTAATCTAGAGAGCTAGCCCTGAACATTTTAGTACATGTCATTAACTTTTACCGCCTCTCAACCCCGTATCCGGGATCACCCCCCACCCCCCCCACACTGATTAGCATCGCTAGCATAGCTTCACAAGTAAATAGTAGCATCTAAATATCATTAAATCACAAGTCCAAGACACCAGATGAAAGATACAGATCTTGTGAATAAACCCATCATTTCTGTTTTTTAAAATGTTTTACAGGGAAGACACAATATGTAAATCTATTAGCTAACCACGTTAGCAAAATACACCATCTTTCTTTGTCCACCATTTTCTCTCTCCACCACTAGCTATCACCAATTCGGCTAAACTAAGATATTGATAGCAACAAACCAAGACAAAAACTCATCAGATGACAGTCTGATAACATATTTATGGTATAGGATAGGTGTTGTTAGAAAAAAGTGCATATTTCAGGTAGAAATCACAGTTTACAATTGCACCGACCATCACAAATCGACTAGAATTACTAGATAGAGCAACGTGTATGACCAATTTACTCATCATAAAACATTTCATAAAAATAGACAAAGCATAGCAATGGAAAGACACAGTTCTTGTGATTTCAGACCATATTTCAGATTTTCTAAGCGTTTTTCAGCGAAAACACAATAAATCGATAAGTTAGCATACCACATGTGAAAACGTTAGTAGAGTATGAATTCAAGGCAAAGGGAGCTATAACGTTATCATCGCCAAAATATATTAATTTTTTCACTAACCTTCTCAGAATTCTTCCGATGACACTCCTGTAACATCATTTTACAACATACATATACAGTTTGTTCGAAAAGGTGCATATTTAGCCATACAAAACCGTGGTTATACAATGGAAATAGTCACAACTCAAGCATCAAAATGAGGGACGTCAGCTTTCAGAGTGATCTAGTTTAATCGAAAGCTAATCATATACTTGACTAAAAAATACAGAGTTGACAGGAATCGAAAGACAAATTAGTTCTTAATGCAACCGCTGACTTACATTTTTAAAATTATCCTTACTTTTCAATACAGGGTTCGCCAAGTGAAGCTATACCAAACAAAATGGCGAAATATGCGTTTAAAATATTTCGACAGAACAACGATTTATCATATTAAATATTGCTTACTTTGAGCTGTTCTTCCATCAGATTCTTGGGCAATGTATTCTTTCTTGGGTTTAATCTTCTTTTGGTCGAAAGATGTCCTTTGTCCGTCTAAATGCCCGCTAACGTTCGACCGGGACCCCGAAATGTGCCCGGTGCTTCACATAGAAATGCATCAAAATCGCACTAAACGGATATAAATTGCTATAAAACGGTTTAAATTAACTACCTTATGATGTTTCTAAGTCCTATATCGAATTAAATTACAGACGGATACATTTTACGTTGATAACCGAGCCTTTGAAAATGGCATCCGGAGGTGTCTTCCTGCGTAAAGGCGAGCGTCGAAAGGGGGGCTACCCTCACTCCTTGGTCCTTTATAACCTCTGAGAGCTACGCAGAAGGCCCATTCCACTTCTCATTGGTTACTGACATCCAGGGGAAGGCGGGTGCAGTTCGTGTCGTTCCATAGGATATACACAGACTTTTAAAACTGATCTGAAATCAGAGCTTCGCTCTCAGACCTTTCACTGTCTGTCATGGATTTCGCTGTAGAAAGAGTTCTGGGTCACCCACAGACATCATTCCAACTTTGTATGAAACTAGAAAGTGTTTTCTATCCAATAGAATTAATAATATGCATATTGTACGAGCAAGAATTGAGTACTAGGCAGTTTAATTTGGAGACGACAAAATGCTAATTCGGAACAGCACCCCCTGTAGTCGCAAGAAATTAATTCACATATTCTGAGTCCATCCTCATCTTTGTAAAGCTTTAAAGTAATCCAAAAGATACAGTACAATGATTTTCCTGAATGACAACACTTTGCATTTCAATTGATGCCATTGTCACATCCACCTGCATATTTGTTAGTATAACCCTATCCCTTTATGCAGCTGTGTCCCATGCACCACAATTCAAAGCTATTGAGGCCATGCAAATATCAGAGAGCCAACAATACATTCAGAGCACAAACAGACAACAGAATCAGACAGAATTGCCCAATCACCAGCAGACCAGTGGCAGTATAGGGTGAAGGACTTTGGCCCATGGCCCAATAAACTACCATTTAACTGATGAGGCTGGAGGAGAGAGGAGGGAAGTGATTCATCTAGACAGTTGTTCCAACAGAGCTTGGGAAGCAATACTGCCCAGTCATGGCTTGATGTATCATGACCCTGCATTATGAGAGTGGCCAGGCTGCTGTCTATTCCAAGTATGAACAGAGCTGATACAGTATATGACTGTGTACTTGTCTCAGACTTACAGACCATCAGGTGTTATCTGCTACAGCTAGGCTACACCACTCCGCCAAGGACAAACGCCCTGCATGCGGCAAAGACAGCAACTCAGAGGCCAGTACATCTTCTGTAACGGCTGTCTAATGCCTCCTCCTCGGATGAGGAGGAGGAGTAAGGGTTGGACCAAAACGCAGCGTTGTATGCAGACATAATAATATTTATTGAAGACAAGACGAACACGAAAAACACTTGGAAAATACAAAACAACAAAACGACGTAGACAGACCTGAACTTGAGAACTTACATAAACACGAAGAACGCACGAACAGGTAAGACTAGCCAAACGAATGAACAAACGAAACAGTCCCGTGTGGTGCAACAGACACAGACACAGGAACAATCACCCACAAACAAACAGTGAGAACAGCCTACCTTAATATGGTTCTCAATCAGAGGAAACGTCAAACACCTGCCTCTAATTGAGAACCATATCAGGCAACACATTCAACCCAACATAGAAACACATAACATAGACTACCCACCCAGCTCACGTCCTGACCAACTAAACAAAGTAAAACAAAGGGAAATAAGGTCAGGAACGTGACATCTTCATAGAGTGTCTCATGCCACTGGCACATCCAAAGGGAGAATGGGCTGTACAGTGCCTTGCAAAAGTATTCATCCCTCTTGGCGTTTTTCCTATTTTGTTGCATTACAATCTGTAATTGAAATTAATATTTATTTGGATTTCACGTAATGGACATACACAAAATAGTCTAAATTGGTGAAGTGAAATAAAATATAAAACTTGTTTAAAAAAAATTATAATAAATAAAATACGGAAAAGTGCTGCATGCATATGTATTCACCCCCTTTGCTATGAAGCCCCTAAATAAGATCTGGTGCAACCAATTACCTCCAGACATCCCATAATTAGTTAAATAAAGTCAACCTGTGTGCAATCTAAGTGTCACATGATATGTCACATGAGTGTATACATGAGTGTCACATCAGTATATACATGATCTCAGTATACCTGTTCTGAAAGGCCCCAGAGTCTGCAACACCACTAAGCAAGGGGCACCACCAAGCAAGTGGCACCATGAAGACCAAGGAGCTCTCCAAAAAGGTCAGGGACCAAGTTGTTCAGAAGTACAGTTCAGGGTTGGGTTACAAAAAAATATCAGAAACTTTGAATATCCCACGGAGCACCATTAAATCCATTATTAAAAAATTGAAAGAATATGGCACCACAACAAACCTGCCAAGAGAGGGCCGCCCACCAAAACTCACGGACCAGGCAAGGAGGGCATTAATCAGAGAGGCAACAAAGAGACCAACAATAACCCTGAAGGAGCTGCAAAGCGCCACAGTGGAGATTGGAGTATCTGTCGATAGGACCAATTTAAGCCGTACACTCCACAGAGCTGGGCTTTACGGAAGAGTGGCCAGAAAAAAGGCATTGCTTAAAGAAAAAAATAAGCAAACACATTTTGGTGTTCACTGAAAGGCATGTGGGAGACTCCCCAAACATATGGAAGAAGGCACATTGGTCAGATGAGACTAAAATTTAGCTTTTTGGCCATCAAAGACAACACTATGTCTGGCGCAAACCCAACACCTCTCATCACCAAAAGAACACCATCCTCACAGTGAAGCATGTTGGTGGCAGCATCATGCTGTGGGGATGTTTTTCATCGGCAGGGACTGGGAAACTGGTCAGAATTGAAGGAGTGATGGAGGCACTAAATACAGGGACATTCTTGAGGGAAACCTGTTTCAGTCTTCCAGAGATTTGAGACTGGGACGGAGGTTTACCTTCCAGCAGGACAATGACCCTAAGCATACTGCTAAAGCAACACTTGAGTGGTTTAAGTGGTTTTACATTTCTTGGAATGGCCTAGTCAAAGTCCAGACCTCAATCCAATTGAGAATCTCTGGTATGACTTAAATATTGATGTACACCAGTGGAACCCATCCAACTTGAAGGAGCTGGAGCAGTTTTGCCTTGAAGAATGGGCAAAAATCCCAGTGGTTAGATGTGCCAAGCTTAAGAGACATACCTTAAGAGACTTGCAGCTGTAATTGCTGTAAAAGGTGGCTCTACAAAGTATTGACTTTGGGAGGGTGAATAGTTATGCACGCTGAAGTTTTTAGTTTTTTTTGTCTTATTTCTTGTTTGTTTCACAAGAAAAAATATTTTGTATCTTCAAGGTGGTAGGCATGTTGTGTAAATCAAATGGCACAATCCCCCAAGGCAACAAATAGGAAAAATGCCAAGGGGGGTGAATACTTTCGCAAGCCACTGTAGATTATAAACAAGGATATGACACTTCTTAAGGGTGTGCATTATCTTTAGGGAATAACACATTTAGATTCAGATTAAGAAAAGGTTCATGTCCTCAAAGACAATGCCCATGTCATGTGATTATATATGATTAGATTAATCTATTTTACTCATTTCAATTACCTTTATGAGCAATTTCAAGTGTACGGAAGGAAATATGATCAAGCATCAGCCTCTGGGCATCTAAAGGCCAATGCTTGGTGGATTATTAATAAGCAGGTGGCTCAGTGGCGTATGCCTTAGAGATTGTTTTGGAGAGTTGGCACGCAAACCATAGCTGCATTTGAGATGTTTTGACAACGTCTTTCAGGGGAGGACAAGGCCGGGTGGCTAGAGAATTACGAGAAAATAAAATTGGAGTATATTCTTTTCCCATTAGAGACAGAAAAGGAGGGAGTATAATAGAGAGAAAGGGAGTAGTGGAGAGAAATTAAAGACAGCACTAAAAGGTTGGGCATCCGAGAGTGGTTGTAGAGGTTGATAACAGTTAGACAAGGTCATAAAATATTCAGTAGTTGGCACTGAAGGTTCATTGAATGGTTTTTCTAATTGCACCAAGGTCTTGCCCTGACATGTATACTATGGATTATGTTGTAACTTCTCATAATGCAGTGCTGTTTTCGCTCATCTGAATATCAATCAGCCTTTTTATGCCTTTCGGAAGGAATACACCTCAAAAGATGGAAGCAAAAACAGGAAGGCAAGGCTGTGTGTGTGTGTGTGTGTGTGTGTGTGTGTGTGTGTGTGTGTGTGTGTGTGTGTGTGTGTGTGTGTGTGTGTGTGTGTGTGTGTGTGTGTGTGTGTGTGTGTGTGTGTGTGTGTGTGAACCAGATTGTCAGCTTAAAGAAGACATTCATCTCTTGATGAAAAGATAAAGAGATAAAAAACTTGCAACAATCATTAACTCATGCTGCTCATTTGATTACACTTCTAGGCAGGGATAATTTAATATTCTTTTCCATCTACTCGCACTCTCTGCATTATAATTAATTTAATGCTGTCAATTAAGGCCTCTACCATAGCATGGCTTGCTTTGCATACTAATTTATCTGGTAGCTGTTATGTGCTATTCTATGGCTTGCCCCTAAATGTCTATGCAACTGAAATATTAGTCCTATCTCTTCGTGACATTTAAACAATTTTACTGTATCTAATTATAACAGTATTACAGCATACAATTGCAAATCTTGTTTTTTGAGAGAGCAATATTTGCTATTATCGTGATCAAATCATGTCATAGGGATTTAGTGTTAGGTCATACAAACAGCTCTTTGGTGTTTTGTATGCAGAGCATACTTTTGCAGGAAAGCTGTTTATTATGGAAAACACATAGGTTGGAAGCAGGGATAGGGATGCCAAACCTTGAGAAGTCTGTTGGCAAAGTAACCACTGCAAATATGAAATATAAAAAAATATATATTTTTGTTGTTGTGAAGTTTAGCTTGAAAGTTCAATTAGAAAAGGAATGTTCTCACGAAATTGTCATGTTTTGTCATTGATTATCATGTCTTGTCCCTGTGCTTCCCTTCTATTCGTTTCCCTCTGCTGGTCTTATTAGGTTCTTTCCCTCTTTCTATCCCTCTCTCTCCCCCTCCCTCTCTCCCTCTCTCGCTCTCTCTCTCTATCGTTCCGTTCCTGCTCCCAGCTGTTCCTCATTCTCCTAACTACCTCATTTACTCTTTCACACCTGTCCCCTATTTTGCCCTCTGATTAGAGTCCCTATTTCTCCCTCTGTTTTCCGCTTCTGTCCTTGTCGGATCCTTGTTTGATGTTTGCTGTTCTGTGTCCTTGTTCCGCCCTGTCGTGTTTTTGCCTTCTTCAGATGCTGCGTGTGAGCAGGTGTCTATGTCAGCTACGGCCTGTGCCTTCCCGAAGCGACCTGCAGTCTGTGGTCGCGTCTCCAGTCGTTCCTCTCTACTGACGAGAGGATTTCAGTTTTCCTGTTTAGTATTTTCCTAAGATAATATCCAGGAGTATCGTTTTTGTTTAAGACTGGAATAAAGACTCTGTTTCTGTTAAGTCGCTTTTGGGTCCTCATTCACCAGCATAACAGAAGGATCCGACCAGTAATGGACCCAGCGACTACGGATTCTCGCAACACTGCCATCGAGATCCAGGGAGCAATGCTCGGCAGACACGAGCAGGAATTGTCTGCTGCTCGTCATGCCGTTGAGACCCTGGCCGCTCAGGTCTCCAACCTCTCAGGACAGTTTCAGAGTCTTCGTCTCGTGCCACCTGCTACTTCCTGGTCTTCCGAGTCTCCGGAACCTAGGGTTAATAACCCACCATGTTACTCTGGGCAACCCACTGAGTGCCGCTCCTTTCTCACCCAGTGTGATATTGTGTTCTCTCTCCAGCCCAACACATACTCAAGAGAGAGAGCTCGGATCGCCTACGTCATATCACTCCTTACTGGTCGGGCTCGGGAGTGGGGCACAGCTATCTGGGAGGCAAGGGCTGAGTGTACTAACGATTATCAGAACTTTAAAGAGGAGATGATACGGGTTTTTGATCGTTCAGTTTTTGGGAAGGAGGCTTCCAGGGCCCTGGCTTCCCTATGTCAAGGTGATCGATCCATAACGGATTACTCTATAGAGTTTCGCACTCTTGCTGCCTCCAGTGACTGGAACGAGCCGGCGTTGCTCGCTCGTTTTCTGGAGGGACTCCACGCTGAGGTTAAAGATGAGATTCTCTCCCGGGAGGTTCCTTCCAGCGTGGACTCTTTGATTGCACTCGCCATCCGCATAGAACGACGGGTAGATCTTCGTCACCGAGCTCGTGGAGGAGAGCTCGCGTTAACGGTGTTCCCCCTCTCCGCATCTCAACCATCTCCTCCCACCGGCTCAGTGACTGAGCCCATGCAGCTGGGAGGTATTCGCATCTCGACTAAGGAGAGGGAACGGAGAATCACCAACCGCCTTTGCCTCTATTGCGGTTCTGCTGGACATTTTGTTATTTCATGTCCAGTAAAAGCCAGAGCTCATCAGTAAGCGGAGGGCTACTGGTGAGCGCTACTACTCAGGTCTCTCCATCAAGATCCTGTACTACCTTGTTGGTCCATCTACGCTGGTCTGGTTCGGCTGCTTCCTGCAGTGCCTTGATAGACTCTGGGGCTGAGGGTTGTTTTATGGACGAAGCATGGGCTCGGAAGCATGACATTCCTCTCAGACAGTTAGGGAAGCCCACGCCCATGTTCGCCTTAGATGGTAGTCTTCTCCCCAGTATCAGATGTGAGACACTACCTTTAACCCTCACAGTATCTGGTAACCACAGTGAGACCATTTCCTTTTTGATTTTTCGTTCACCTTTTACACCTGTTGTTTTGGGTCATCCCTGGCTAGTATGTCATAATCCTTCTATTAATTGGTCTAGTAATTCTATCCTATCCTGGAACGTTTCTTGTCATGTGAAGTGTTTAATGTCTGCTATCCCTCCTGTTTCTTCTGTCCCCTCTTCTCAGGAGGAACCTGGTGATTTGACAGGAGTGCCGGAGGAATATCATGATCTACGCACGGTCTTCAGTCGGTCCAGAGCCAACTCCCTTCCTCCTCACCGGTCGTATGATTGTTGTATTGATCTCCTTCCGGGAACCACCCCCCCTCGGGGTAGACTATACTCTCTGTCGGCTCCCGAACGTAAGGCTCTCGAGGATTATCTGTCTGTTTCTCTCGACGCCGGTACCGTGGTGCCTTCTTCCTCTCCCGCCGGAGCGGGGTTTTTTTTTGTTAAGAAGAAGGACGGTACTCTGCGCCCCTGCGTGGATTATCGAGGGCTGAATGACATAACGGTTAAGAATCGTTATCCGCTTCCCCTTATGTCGTCAGCCTTCGAGATTCTGCAGGGAGCCAGGTTCTTTACTAAGTTGGATCTTCGTAACGCTTACCATCTCGTGCGCATCAGAGAGGGGGACGAGTGGAAAACGGCGTTTAACACTCCGTTAGGGCATTTTGAATACCGGGTTCTGCCGTTCGGTCTCGCTAATGCTCCGGCTGTCTTTCAGGCATTAGTTAATGATGTACTGAGAGACATGCTGAACATCTTTGTTTTCGTTTACCTTGACGATATCCTGATTTTTTCACCGTCACTCGAGATTCATGTTCAGCACGTTCGACGTGTACTCCAGCGCCTTTTAGAGAATTGTCTCTACGTGAAGGCTGAGAAGTGCGCCTTTCATGTCTCCTCAGTCACATTTCTCGGTTCTGTTATTTCCGCTGAAGGCATTCAGATGGATCCCGCTAAGGTCCAGGCTGTCAGCGATTGGCCCGTTCCTAAGTCACGTGTCGAGTTGCAGCGCTTTCTCGGTTTCGCTAATTTCTATCGGCGTTTCATTCGTAATTTCGGTCAAGTGGCTGCTCCTCTCACAGCTCTGACTTCTGTCAAGACGTGCTTTAAGTGGTCCGGTTCCGCCCAGGGAGCTTTTGATCTCCTCAAGAAGCGTTTTACATCCGCTCCTATCCTTGTTACTCCTGACGTCACTAAACAATTTATTGTCGAGGTTGACGCTTCAGAGGTGGGCGTGGGAGCCATTCTGTCCCAGCGCTTCCATTCTGACGATAAGGTCCATCCTTGCGCTTATTTTTCTCATCGCCTGTCGCCATCGGAACGCAACTATGATGTGGGTAACCGCGAACTGCTCGCCATCCGCTTAGCCCTAGGCGAATGGCGACAGTGGTTGGAGGGAGCGACCGTCCCTTTTGTCGTTTGGACTGACCATAAGAACCTTGAGTACATCCGTTCTGCCAAACGACTTAATGCACGTCAAGCTCGTTGGGCGTTGTTTTTCGCTCGTTTCGAGTTCGTGATTTCTTATCGCCCGGGAAATAAGAACACCAAGCCTGATGCCTTATCCCGTCTCTTTGGTTCTTCTGTGGCTTCTACCGACCCCGAGGGGATTCTCCCTGAGGGGCGTGTTGTCGGGTTGACTGTCTGGGGAATTGAGAGACAGGTAAAGCAAGCACTCACTCACACTGCGTCGCCGCGCGCTTGTCCTAGTAACCTTCTGTTCGTTCCTGTCTCTACTCGTCTGGCTGTTCTTCAGTGGGCTCACTCTGCCAAGTTAGCTGGCCACCCCGGCGTTCGGGGTACGCTTGCTTCTATTCGCCAGCGGTTTTGGTGGCCTACTCAGGAGCGTGACACGCGCCGTTTCGTGGCTGCTTGTTCGGACTGCGCGCAGACTAAGTCAGGTAACTCTCCTCCTGCCGGTCGTCTCAGACCGCTTCCCATTCCTTCTCGACCATGGTCTCACATCGCCTTAGACTTTATTACCGGTCTGCCTTCGTCTGCGGGGAAGACTGTGATTCTTACGGTTGTCGATAGGTTCTCTAAGGCGGCACATTTCATTCCCCTCGCTAAGCTTCCTTCCGCTAAGGAGACGGCACAAATCATCATTGAGAATGTGTTCAGAATTCATGGCCTCCCGTTAGACGCCGTTTCAGACAGAGGCCCGCAATTCACGTCACAGTTTTGGAGGGAGTTCTGTCGTTTGATTGGTGCTTCCGTCAGTCTCTCTTCCGGGTTTCATCCCCAGTCTAACGGTCAAGCAGAAAGGGCCAATCAGACGATTGGTCGCATATTACGCAGCCTTTCTTTTCGTAACCCTGCGTCTTGGGCAGAACAGCTCCCCTGGGCAGAATACGCTCACAACTCGCTTCCTTCGTCTGCTACCGGGCTATCTCCGTTTCAGAGTAGTCTTGGGTACCAGCCTCCTCTGTTCTCGTCCCAGCTCGCCGAGTCCAGCGTTCCCTCCGCTCAGGTTTTTGTCCAACGTTGTGAGCGCACCTGGAGGAGGGTCAGGTCTGCACTTTGCCGTTACAGGGCGCAGACTGTGAGAGCCGCCAATAAACGTAGGATTAAGAGTCCTAGGTATTGTCGCGGTCAGAGAGTGTGGCTTTCCACTCGTAACCTTCCCCTTACGACAGCTTCTCGCAAGTTGACTCCGCGGTTCATTGGTCCGTTCCGTGTCTCTCAGGTCGTCAATCCTGTCGCTGTGCGACTGCTTCTTCCGCGACATCTTCGTCGCGTCCACCCTGTCTTCCATGTCTCCTGTGTCAAGCCTTTTCTTCGCGCCCCCGTTCGTCTTCCCTCCCCCCCCCCCGTCCTTGTCGAGGGCGCACCTATTTACAAGGTACGGAGGATCATGGACATGCGTTCTCGGGGACGTGGTCACCAGTACTTAGTGGATTGGGAGGGTTACGGTCCTGAGGAGAGGAGTTGGGTTCCATCTCGGGACGTGCTGGACCGTTCGTTGATTGATGATTTCCTCCGTTGCCGCCAGGGTTCCTCCTCGAGTGCGCCAGGAGGCGCTCGGTGAGTGGGGGGGTACTGTCATGTTTTGTCATTGATTATCATGTCTTGTCCCTGTGCTTCCCTTCTATTCGTTTCCCTCTGCTGGTCTTATTAGGTTCTTTCCCTCTTTCTATCCCTCTCTCTCCCCCTCCCTCTCTCCCTCTCTCGCTCTCTCTCTCTATCGTTCCGTTCCTGCTCCCAGCTGTTCCTCATTCTCCTAACTACCTCATTTACTCTTTCACACCTGTCCCCTATTTTGCCCTCTGATTAGAGTCCCTATTTCTCCCTCTGTTTTCCGCTTCTGTCCTTGTCGGATCCTTGTTTGATGTTTGCTGTTCTGTGTCCTTGTTCCGCCCTGTCGTGTTTTTGCCTTCTTCAGATGCTGCGTGTGAGCAGGTGTCTATGTCAGCTACGGCCTGTGCCTTCCCGAAGCGACCTGCAGTCTGTGGTCGCGTCTCCAGTCGTTCCTCTCTACTGACGAGAGGATTTCAGTTTTCCTGTTTAGTATTTTCCTAAGATAATATCCAGGAGTATCGTTTTTGTTTAAGACTGGAATAAAGACTCTGTTTCTGTTAAGTCGCTTTTGGGTCCTCATTCACCAGCATAACAGAAATGCTTTGTAATAAATAATTCATGGAATTAGCATCAAATAGAATTACGTCAAAGTCGAAGCTTCAGAATATCATATCAAATCAAATCAAGTTTATTTTATATAGCCCTTCGTACATCAGCTAATATCTCGAAGTGCTGTACAGAAACCCAGCCTAAAACCCCAAACAGCAAGCAATGCAGGTGTAGAAGCACGGTGGCTAGGAAAAACTCCCTAGAAAGGCAAAAACCTAGGAAGAAACCTAGAGAGGAACCAGGCTATGAGGGGTGGCCAGTCCTCTTCTGGCTGTGCCGGGTGGAGATTATAACAGAACATGGCCAAGATGTTCAAAATGTTCATAAGTGACAAGCATGGTCAAATAATAATCAGGAATAAATGTCAGTTGGCTTTTCATAGCCGATCATTAAGAGTTGAAAGCAGCAGGTCTGGGACAGGTAGGGGTTCCATAACCGCAGGCAGAACAGTTGAAACTGGAACAACAGCAAGGCCAGGTGGACTGGGGACAGCAAGGAGTCATCATGCCCGGTAGTCCTGACGTATGGTCCTAGGGCTCAGGTTCTCCGAGAGAGAGAAAGAAAGAGAGAAGGAGAGAATTAGAGAGAGCATACTTAAATTCACACAGGACACTGGATAAGACAGGAGAAGTACTCCAGATATAACCAACTGACCCTAGCCCCCCGACACATAAACTACTGCAGCATAAATACTGGAGGCTGAGACAGGAGGGGTCAGGAGACACTGTGGCCCCATCCGATGATACCCCCGGACAGGGCCAAACAGGAAGGATATAACCTCACCCACTTTGCCAAAGCACAGCCCCCGCACCACTAGAGGGATATCTTCAACCACCAACTTACAATCCTGAGACAAGGCCGAGTATAGCCCACAAAGATCTCCACCACAGCACAAACCAAGGGGGGGCGCCAACCCAGACAGGAAGATCACGTCAGTAACTCAACCCACTCAAGTGACGCACCCCTCCTAGGGACGGCATGAAAGAGCACCAGTAAGCCAGTGACTCAGCCCCTGTAATAGGGTTAGAGGCAGAGAATCCCAGTGGAGAGAGGGGAACCGGCCAGGCAGAGACAGCAAGGGCGGTTCGTTGCTCCAGAGCCTTTCCGTTCACCTTCACACTCCTGGGCCAGACTACACTCAATCATATGACCTACTGAAGAGATAAGTCTTCAGTAAAGACTTAAAGGTTGAGACCGAGTCTGCGTCTCTCACATGGGTAGGCAGACCGTTCCATAAAAATGGAGATCTATAGGAGAAAGCCCTGCCTCCAGCTGTTTGCTTAGAAATTCTAGGGACAATTAGGAGGCCTGCGTCTTGTGACCGTAGCGTACGTGTAGGTATGTACGGCAGGACCAACTCGGAAAGATAGGTAGGAGCAAGCCCATGTAACGCTTTATAGGTTAACAGTAAAACCTTGAAATCAGCCCTTGCCTTAACAGGAAGCCAGTGTAGGGAAGCTAGCACTGGAGTAATATGATCAAATTTCTTGGTTCTAGTCAGGATTCTAGCAGCCGTATTTAGCACTAACTGAAGTTTATTTAGTGCTTTATCCGGGTAGCCGGAAAGTAGAGCATTGCAGTAGTCTAACCTAGAAGTAACAAATGCATGGATTAATTTTTCTGCATCATTTTTGGACAGAAAATTTCTGATTTTTGCAATGTTACGTAGATGGAAAAAAGCTGTCCTTGAAACAGTCTTGATATGTTCGTCAAAAGAGAGATCAGGGTCAAGAGTAACGCCGAGGTCCTTCACAGTTTTATTTGAGACGACTTTACAACCATCAAGATTAATTGTCAGATTTAACAGAAGATCTCTTTGTTTCTTGGGACCTAGAACAAGCATCTCTGTTTTGTCCGAGTTTAAAAGTAGAAAGTTTTCAGCCATCCACTTCCTTATGTCTGAAACACAGGCTTCTAGCGAGGGCAATTTTGGGGCTTCACCATGTTTCATTGAAATGTACAGCTGTGTGTCATCCGCATAGCAGTGAAAGTTAACATTATGTTTTCGAATAACATCCCCAAGAGGTAAAATATATAGTGAAAACAATAGTGGTCCTAAAACGGAACCTTGAGGAACACCGAAATGTACAGTTGATTTGTCAGAGGACAAACCATTCACAGAGACAAACTGATATCTTTCCGACAGATAAGATCTAAACCAGGCCAGAACTTGTCCGTGTAGACCAATTTGGGTTTCCAATCTCTCCAAAAGAATGTGGTGATCGATGGTATCAAAGGCAGCACTAAGGTCTAGTAGCACGAGGACAGATGCAGAGCCTCGGTCTGACACCATTAAAAGGTCATTTACCACCTTCACAAGTGCAGTCTCAGTGCTATGATGGGGTCTAAAACCAGACTGAAGCATTTCGTATACATTGTTTGTCTTCAGGAAGGCAGTGAGTTGCTGCGCAACAGCTTTTTCTAAAATTTTTGAGAGGAATGGAAGATTCGATATAGGCCGATAGTTTTTTATATTTTCCGGGTCAAGGTTTGGCTTTTTCAAGAGAGGCTTTATTACTGCCACTTTTAGTGAGTTTGGTACACATCCGGTGGATAGAGAGCCGTTTATTATGTTCAACATAGGAGGGCCAAGCACATGAAGCAGCTCTTTCAGTAGTTTAGTTGGAATAGGATCCAGTATGCAGCTTGAAGGTTTAGAGGCCATGATTATTTTCATCATTGTGTCAAGAGATATAGTACTAAAACACTTAAGTGTCTCTCCCGATCCCATGCCCTGGCAGAGCTGTGCAGATCCAGGACAGCTAAGCTCTGGAGGAATACGCAGATTTAAAGAGGAGTCCGTAATTTGCTTTCTAATGATCATGATCTTTTCCTTAAAGAAGTTCATGAATTTATTACTGCTGAAGTGAAAGCCATCCTCTCTTGGGGAATGCTGCTTTTTAGTTAGCTTTGCAACAGTATCAAAAAGAAATTTTGGATTGTTCTTATTTTCCTCAATTAAGTTGGAAAAGTAGGATGATCGAGCAGCAGTGAGGGCTCTTCGATACTGCACGGTACTGTCTTTCCAAGCTAGTCGGAAGACTTCCAGTTTGGTGTGGCGCCATTTCCGTTCCAATTTTCTGGAAGCTTGCTTCAGAGCTCGGGTATTTTCTGTATACCAGGGAGCTAGTTTCTTATGACAAATGTTTTTCCTTTTTAGGGGTGCAACTGCATCTAGGGTATTGCGCAAGGTTAAATTGAGTTCTTCAGTTAGGTGGTTAACTGATTTTTGTCCTCTGACGTCCTTGGGTAGGCAGAAGGAGTCTGGAAGGGCATCAAGGAATTTTTGTGTTGTCTGAGAATTTATAGCACGACTTTTGATGCTCCTTGGTTGGGGTCTGAGCAGATTATTTGTTGCGATTGCAAACGTAATAAAATGGTGGTCCGATAGTCCAGGATTATGAGGAAAAACATTAAGATCTACAACATTTATTCCATGGGACAAAACTAGGTCCATAGTATGACTGTGGCAGTGAGTAGGTCCAGAGACATGTTGGACAAAACCCACTGAGTCGATGATGGCTCCGAAAGCCTTTTGGAGTGGGTCTGTGGACTTCTCCATATGAATATTAAAATCACCAAAAATTAGAATATGATCTGCTATGACTACAAGGTCCGATAGGAATTCAGGGAACTCAGAGAGGAACGCTGTATATGGCCCAGGAGGCCTGTAAACAGTAGCTATAAAAAGTGATTGAGTAGGCTGCATAGATTTCATGACTAGAAGCTCAAAAGACGAAAACGTCATTTATTTTTTTGTACATTGAAATTTGCTATCGTAAATGTTAGCAACACCTAGAATAGATAGATATTCATAAATTCGTGGACTCCTACCTGACAACCCTGCAATAACTTAGTCAGATACACATTCACGTGTCAGTTTAAGATGAATGACAATCCATCACAGCCAGTCAACTATGACCCCAACATTTTAATTATATTTCAGACGACTTGCTCAGCAAACACACCCGGGAGATTGTTAAGCCTAAAGGAATACTCCCCTCTTGAGGAGAATGCAGCAGTTCAGAAATTGAAATATGTTTGGTGATAATAGAGGAAACACATGGTGAAAAACAAAAGGAACAAAAGCAGTTTTTACCTCTTCCTCTATAATATAACATTACCATTTTGCAAGAGTGCAGTTGAATTGATACCAAAACAGTTTGGGGATTCAATTGACAGTTTGACTATTTTTGAAAATACACTGACTGTACAAAACATTAAAATATTGAGTTGCATCCCCTTTCGCCCTCAGAACAGCCTCAATTCTTTGGGGCATGTACTACAAGGTGTCGAAAGCATTCCACGGGGATGCTGGCCCATGTTGACACCAAGTTGTCTGGATGCCCTTTGGGTGGTGGACCATTCTTGTTACACGCGGGAAACTGTTGAGCATGAAAAACCCAGCAGCTTTACAGTTCTTGCTTGACACAATCAAACCGGTGCGCCTGGCACCTACTACCATACAACGTTCAAAGGCACTTAACACTTGTGTTGTCTTAAGGGTGAAAAATGACCCGCCACTATGTTTAACAGCGGAGAAAACCCCCTAAATGACATTTTTTTACTTGAAATATCATTACTTTTCCCAGAGTGACCCTAACATTAGAAAAAGTAAAACATCGCCTTTGTTCATATTTCCATGAAAGCTGTACACCACCAGGGTACAAAGATTGTCTCAGGGAAAATTTTGACCCGGCAGTTATAAAATCATTTCCACACCACAAAAACCACAAAGACACACACACATACACACACACAATGAGAAATTGAGATTATGTGTGCTACTGATTGAACTCAGCCAGCAGCTCCTGAAGAGGAAGATCAACATGGTTGGCACGGTTAGAATGAACAAGCCTGAGCTCCACCCTGCACTCCTTGCAACAAGTGGGATAAATGCCATCTCATCAAAGTTTGCCTTCACCCCCACCACCACTCTAGTTTCTTACCTCCCAAAGAGGAACAAGAATGTGGTCCTCCTGAGCACACTGCACAAAACGGCTGAGATCAGTGATCGTGAAGACAGGAAGCCAGCCATCATCCTGGACTACAACCACAACAAAGGACAACCTGGATAAGGTGATTGGAACTCACAGCTGCAGGAGGATGACTGCCCGCTGGCCCCTCGTCATCTTCCATAACATCATTAATGTGTCCTCATACAATGCCTTAGTGATATGTAAAAAGATCAATCCTACCTAGATGCCTGATAAGCGGAACAAGAGGAGGATGTTCCTGGAGCAGCTGGAAAAGGTACTTCTAACCCCACACATTCAAAGAAGGGAGTGCCTCCCCTGCACAGCAGCCTCTGTTCTTTCACGTTTTTGTTTTGTATCTATTATCTTATTTTATTAAAAGTTCAAGACTGTTATTGTTTCCCTTCAATAAAATCCATTCAAAACTACTTTTTGCACATTTCTGATACTTTCTTAGGCTATACAAGTGCTAAAAAATGTATGTTTACACCTATGCAGTACCATTGGCAATGATAATAATAATAATAATAAACCTCTACTTTAGTAAAAAAATAAATAATTACGACAGGTGTGTTGTAAGAAAAATGAGTGGTGTCCACTGATTAAATGCAGTCTTTCTACACTGTGAAGAGGGAAAACCCAGATATTCACAAACTTTGTGATGAATGACAGGTTGTTTCTTCATGCAAAATAGATTTGGAGTTTATTATTCAATTAAGCTGCTTTATTTTAGGGGTTTAGTGAAGGTGGGTCATTTTTTACCCTTAGGACAAGGGGAGTATACAGAATGTTAAGACTACACAAGGGTTAATTAAGTAACAACAACCATACCCAAAAGGCACAATATCCACAACCAAGGGAAGGTAGTGCAGGAGGGGGGGCGTTTTTAGAATCAATACCCAAACTCACACGGGGCCCAAGGGCAGTACAGGGGGACAGCCTGTCACTTCGCACACAGGGCCCTTGCCCGTAATGTGGCGCGTGTGAATTCTGGGGCAGGATGTTTGACTAGTATCCACCTGGTGGTAGTGTGGTACAACTAATAAATGTAATAAATATTTTGTCTTGCCCATTCACCCTCTGAATGGCACACATACACAATCCATGTCTCAATTGTCTCAAGGCTTAAAAATCTTTCTTTAACCTGTCTTATCCCCTTCATTCAGTCCATGCCCTGATAAATTGAGGCTGTTCTGAGGGCAAACGTAGGGGGAAGGGACTGTGTTAAGAGTCCTGATTCCATATTGTGTTTCATATCTCTTTAGGTATTCCTTGACCAAAACAAAAGCACACAATTTTGGTAGATGCATTTCCCCAAGTCCTTCTATTTGCAATTTGTCCATAAGATGGCAGTGAAAGCCCATTCTAATAATACTTGTGAGTACCTGCAGAATCACGCCTATGTGATTATGAAAACACTCCATTGATCAAGTCACATTTGTTTTGTGAACGGTGTCCATTACTATTATTTAGCTGGTGTGGTATATTAATATATTAACTATAGCTATTCTCTTACTGAATCATGCTTAAATGTCCAATGACAGTGAGGTTTTAGAATGGGATATTTTTATTGGCCATTTGCACATTGATTGTTATTTTTGCTGTAACAGAACCCAACACACCACCCACGGCAGACTGGAAAGAACAAGTACCTTGCTCCAGGGCACAATAGCAGTAACCTGACATATTGATAACAGCAACCATTTGATTGATGTCAATCCAGAGATTTATCACATCAGCCTTGGGTTTCGAGGCGCCAAATCAACCCTTCAATCTGTATTGATAACTTATTAGACTGAGGTCATCTTGAACCCCTATATTAAATGTATTGTGCTAAGGGTGTCCAGTTATAATTACGTCTCTCTCCATCTGTACTTTGAAAAATGTGTGATCTTAACCTCCTGAACTCTGCCTGTGAGGACGGATATACTTCTGTCACATTGTGATGATATTCTGCTACACAATATATTTATCACGCTACTGATATGGAGTGGGTTGATAGAGTCATGATCCAATCCACCGCATCCGCCTACAGTTAAAGTCAGAAGTTTACATACACCTTAGCCAAATACATTTAAACTCAGTTTTTCACAATTCCTGACATTTAATCGTAGTAAAAATTCCCTGTCTTAGGTCAGTTAGGATCACCACTTTATTTTAAGAATGTGAAATGTCAGAATAATAGTAGAGAGAATGATTTGTTATTTATTTCATCACATTCCCAGTGGGTCAGAAGTTTACATACACTCAATTAGTATTTGGTAGAATTGCCTTAAAATGGTTTAACTTGGGTCAAACGTTTCAGGTAGTCTTCCACGAGCTTCCCATAATAAGTTGGGTGAATTTTGGTCCATTCCTCCTGACAGAGCTGGTGGAACTGAGTCAGGTTTATAGGCCTCCTAGCATGCACATGTTTTATCAGTTCTGCCCACAAATTTTCTATAGGATTGAGGTCAGGGCTTTGTGATGGCCACTCCAATACCTTGACTTTGCTGTCCTTAAGCCATTTTGCCACAACTTTGGAAGTATGCTTTGGGTCATTGTCCATCTGGAAGACCCATTTGCGACAAAGCTTTAAATTCCTGACTGATGTCTTGAGATGTTGCTTCAATATATCCACATAATTTCCCCTCCTCATGAAGCCATCTATTTTGTGAAGTGCACCAGTCCTTCCTGCAGAAAAGCACCCCCACAACATGATGCTGCCACCCCCTTGATTCACGGTTGGGGTGGTGTTCTTCGGCTTGCAAGCCTTCCCCTTTTTCCTCCAAACATAACAATGGTCATTATGGACAAACAATTTTATTTTTCATCAGATCAGAGGACATTTCTCCAAAAAGTATTGTCTTTGTCCCCATGTGCAGTTGCAAACTGTCGTCTGGCTTTTTTATGGCGGTTTTGGAGCAGTGGCTTCTTCCTTTCTGAGCGACCTTTCAGGTTATGTAGATATAGGACTCGTTTTACTGTGGATATAGATACTTTTGTACCTGTTTCCTCCAGCATCTTCACAGGGTCCTTTGCTGTTGTTCTGGGATTGATTATGCACTTTTTGCACCAAAGTATGTTCATCTCTAGGAGACAGAACACTTCTCCTTCCTGAGCGGTATGACAGCTTTGTGGTCCCATGGTGTTTATACTTGCGTACTATTGTTTGTACAGATGAACGTGGTACCTTCAGGCGTTTGGAAATTGCTCCCAAGGATGAACCAGACTTGTGGAGATCTACAATTTTTATTTTGAGGTCTTGGCTGATTTCTTTATATTCTCCAATGATGTCAAGCAAAGAGGTACTGAGTTTGAAGGTATGCCTTGAAATACATCCACAGGTACACCTCCAATTGACTCAAATGATGTCAATTAGCCTATTAGAAGCTTCTAAAGCCATGACATCATTTTCTGGATTTTTCCAAGTTGTTTAAAGGCACAGTCAACTTAGTGTATGTAAACTTCTGACCCACTGGAATTGTGATACAGTGAATTATAAGTGAAATAATCTGTCTGAAAACAATTAATGGAAAAATGACTTGTGTCATGCACAAGTAGATGTCCTAACCGACTTGCCAAAACTATAGTTTGTTAACAAGACATTTGTGGAGTGGTTGAAAAACGAGTTTTAATGACTCCAACCTAAGTGTATGTAAACTTCCTACTTCAACTGTATGTCGCACTTCCGCATCTGTGGCGAAAGGTGGCAGAGCTAGAGCGGTGTTTGTCAGACCATGATACAAAAACGTCTGTAGCGTCTGAACGGTTTGACTTACAAACTATTATGACCACTCTATGGAAAGGGGAGATGCTCACAAACACAATGGTGGTAACTGGTACTGCTTTCAAAGAATTTATGGAAGTATTAAGGTAGTTTTGTGCCTACCCAAAAAAGGGGTTAAATATATGAAATAACCTTCAAAAAGAGTGTGCAAAGTTGTCATTAAGGCAAAGGGCGGCTACTTGAAGAATCTCAAATATAAAATATATTTTGATTTGTTTAAGACTGTTTTGGTTACTACATGATTCCATATGTGTTATTTCATAGTTCTGATGTCTTCGCTATTATTCTACAATGTAGAAAATAGTAAAAATAAAGAAAAACCCTCGAATGATTAGATGTGTCCAAACTTTTGACTGGTACTGTACATTTTAGTCATTTAGACACTGATTCCAAACTACACTTTGGTTCGTTCAACCTATTCAATTCAATTTGTCTGAAATCAAATACCGAATTTGACAGATCAATGTGATTTTTTAAATTGAGTTGATGCTTCTCAATTGCTTACAACACTTAATGCGCATCGCATTGCATAACGATGGGTGCAATGTAGCGGTGGTAAAATATCATAAGAGTTGGAGGCGTGGCCTAATGGGGGCGTGGCCTTCGCTTAGTAACTTTTGGCCAACCGTGAGAGGGAATGTCATTTCAGGTATTGTGTCTTTTTTTTCATGATTATATGTTCTCTGCCAACACTGAATTTAAATGATATCTGCATAATTCATGTGATACTAAAACTCCTCGAAAGGTTTCCGTTGATGAAATTGCCACTATTTGGTTACTGTATTCTAATCAGTTAATGTGAAAGTCTGATGTAAAGAAAGTGATTGGAGTCATTTATTCATGCAATGGAACCAACTTAATATCTTGATTAAGAGGAAATTGATTTAATTGCTTGTAACCCAATTTAAAATGTGGACAGGTTATTCCAAAGTGAAATATCTACTTGCTAAAACATGAAAAAATGGGTTTTATATACACTACCGTTCAAAGGTTTGGGGTCACTTAGAAATGTACTTGTTTTTTAAAGAAAAGCTAATTTTCTGTCCATTAAAATAACATCAAAGGGCCAGCATCGCGGAGTCGCCTCTTCACTGTTGACATTGAGACTGGTGTTTGCGGGTACCATTTAATGAAGCTGCAAAGTTGGGGATGTGTGAGGCTTCTGTTTCTCAAACTAGACACTCTAATGTACGTGTCCTCTTGCTCAGTTGTGCACCGGGGCCTCCCACTCCTCTTTCTATTCTGGTTAGAAACAGTTTGCGCTGTTCTATGAAAGGAGTAGCACACAGCGTTGTATGAGATCTTCAGTTTCTTGGCAATTTCTCGCATGGAATACCCTTAATTTCTCAGAACAAGAATATACTGACGAGTTTCAGAAGAAAGTATTTTGTTTCTGGCCATTTTGAGCCTGTAATCAAACCCACAGATGCTGATGCTCCAGATACTCAACTAGTCTAAAGAAGACCAGCTTTATTGCTTCTTTAATCAGAACAACAGTTTTCAGCTGTGCTAACATAATTTCAAAAGGGTTTACTAAATGATCAATTAGCCTTTTAAAATGATAAACTTGGATCAGCTAACACAACGTGCCATTGGAACACAGGAGTGATGGTTGCTGATAATGGGCCTCTGTACACCTATGTAGATATTCCATAGAAAATCAGCCATTTCCAGCTACAATAGTCATTTTTCAACGTTAACAATGTCTACACTGTATTTCTGATCAATTTGATGTTATTTTAATTAGTTTGTTCTTTTTTTAGGTTTAACCAGAGGGCAAAAGTATGTTCAGTGCTGGCTGGCTTGCCTCTGAACCTAACCAGGCTTGGTCCTGGATGGGAGACCATCTGCTGCTGGAAGTGGTGATGGAGGGCCAGTAGGAGAAACTCTTTCCTCTGGTCTAAAAGAAATTCCCAATGCCCCAGGGCAGTGATTGGGGACATTGCCCTGTGTAGGGTGCTGTCTTTCGGATGGGACATTAAACGGGTCCTGACTCTCTGTGGTCACTAATGATCCCATGGCACTTATCGTAAGACTAGGGGTGTTAACCCCAGTGTCCTAGCTAAATTCACAATCTGGCCTTCATACCATCATGGCTACCTAATCACCCCCAGCTTCCAATTGGCTCATTCATCTCCCCTGTAACTAATCCCCAAGTCTCAGTCAAGTTACCTGGTAAAATAAGGGTTAAATAAAAAAACATTCTCTGAATGTTCTGTTGAACCCGACTTTAAATAGAACCAAGAGGAAACCTGCAGGAAACATTTATGGTGAAGCACTGAAATTCCCACCGAAGAACGTTGTTTCTGAACTATTTGAGAACATTCCCAATGTCAAACCACTTGGACAAATTTCCTAGAACATTACCAAAATGTGTATTAAATCTAACCATGTTTTAACTTTTATGAAAAGTTCTGTTAAAGTAATAAAATACCAATATACATGTTTTGGGGCAAGTTCCTTAAACGTGCTGATAATGTTCCTAAGCCAAGCAACAATCCTGCACCGTTCGCAGAAAGTTGAGGGAAGGTTTTACGCAAAATAACCAAAGGACAACCACGCTCTCACCTAGCCCTATGAAACATATAGTTCTCAGAACGTTATGTGCTAGCTGGGAGGTCACTGCAAGTAAGAGAAAGACACTGAACATGTGTGATGTCATGATGTCCAAGCAAGACATTTAGATAGCCAAGTCAAATTTGAGTAGGATTTTACAGATTTATAACTTGAAATATAGGTTTAGTAATAATCTAATATAACAGTTGGCATTGAATCATATATTTGGTTTCACATAAACGTAGTTCTCTAAAATTGAGAAACCCTAACTCATTTATTGTTTTAGGCTTTTCCAAAGAGTACATTTTTACAGTGTACATGTTTTAAGTCCATTGTTACAATTGAAGTCCCTGCTCTATCATGCATGCATACACTGCTTTTCTGTTGGCTACAACTACACTATCAGAACAGCTGGTAGAGAGTAAAGCCACAGTCAAAACGCACTTTGGAGCTCTGTGCGTAATGACAAGGCTGTCTTCTCAGACTGGAGTTGCGCATGCCATGTCACACCTCTTAACTTTACCTCTTTGCTTTACCTTGCAGCTTGCCTAACTTCGTGCATAAAGAGGACTAAAACTTGGGTAAACAGCACTAAAATCCAAACCTGGTCTTCGTATTAATCGAATATCTTTTGCGCGCTCGATTTTATATGATATATATATTTCTTTCATAACCTCATGAAATGAGTTTACTTTTATTTTGGATAAGTAATACAAAATACTTTATTGAATAATGACTTGGCTTTGGAACTAATAGATTTTTAATGGGAGCTCTCTTGAGGCTATTTTAAATGTAAAGCCTATGTCTGAAATGAATTACTCCTCCAAGTGAAGTGGACAGAACTAAACCATGGAGAATGTTACTTCAATTCCAAATAACCAAACACTTGGTCCATGGACTGATTATAGCACGGAATACAAAGTGGTCAGCATATTTTTTGTGATTCTCATCTGTGGGATAGGAATAGTTGGAAACGCTATGGTGATACTAGTTGTTCTTACAACCAAACACATGCGGACACCGACTAACTGTTACCTGGTGAGTTTGGCGGTGGCCGACCTGATGGTTCTGACGGCGGCGGGACTGCCGAATATTACACAGAGTTTGTATGGAGGCAGCTGGGTGTACGGATACGTCGGGTGCCTTAGCATAACTTATTTCCAGTACTTGGGCATCAACGCATCTTCATGCTCAATCACCGCTTTCACCATTGAGCGGTACATAGCCATCTGCCACCCCATAAAAGCGCAGTTTATGTGCACTCTGTCAAGAGCAAAGAAAATCATAGTGGTCGTTTGGGCTTTTACCTCGCTCTACTGCGCCATGTGGTTTTATCTGTCTGACATGAACGAGTTGATTTACGACAATATTACCTTGGTCTCATGCGAGTACAAAGTGTCAAGAAATCTTTACCTGCCATTTATCTACTTCACTGACTTTGCCATGTTCTACGTGGTGCCCCTCATGCTAGCCACTGTTCTGTATGGATTTATCGCTAGAATTCTTTTCCTCAACCCATTGCCGGCTGACCCCAAGGAAAATACAAAGTGGAAAAAAGAATCATGCCAAGGAAATAGGATGATGAGCACCAACAATTCATCCTGTAGCACAACCGTCCGCTCTCGCAGGCAGGTAAGTTGCCACTCTACTGTTTTAAGGTTTGTTATCTTATAACGGTGTATCTACATCGTAATAACTACGGTGTGTGTGTGTGTGTGTGTGTGTGTGCCTCGTGAATAAAGTGAGGGGAATCAAATTAATGATACAAAAAAACTCAGTATAATTAGATTATGAATTCAACAGTTTCATAATTGCGCTGGTATGATATGTCGTGAAGTTGGGGTGTTCAATCCAAGCATATACTGTACACTCTGTACACTGTACACACTTCCAAAAGGGTTCTTCTGCTGTCCCCATAGGAGAACCCATTTTGGTTCCAGGTAGAACCCTTTTGGGTTCCATGTAGAACCCTGTGTTCTACCTCCAACCAAAAAGGGTCCTTCAAAGGGTTATTTTATGGGGACAGCCGAATAACCCTTTTAGGTTATAGATAAGACGTTTTTTTCTAAGAGTGTATGGTAACATCCTAGAGAAGGGAATATTTGCCCACTGGGCACAGACGTCAATTCAACGTCTATTCCACGTCTATTCCACGTTAGTTCAACGTAATTTCATTGAAACGACGTGGAAACAATTTTGATTCAACCAGTGGGTAATCATTGTAAGTAGGTTACAGTGTGCAGCACGAGCAAGTCAACATGCAACAATCCACGTTAATATAGACTCATAAAGCCTCACCACTATGCTGACAGCACACGCCACTGAATAATGTCGTTTGTAACACATATAGAGCATACACAGCACCTGAGACTGAGCGTGCGAATGGGAGGGGTGTGAGTTTATCTGAAGAAAGGGAGAGCTCCACTATAAGGAGTGGATTTTCAAGTATTGTGGTGCCAGCATCATGTTATAGGAATGCTTGTCACCATTAGGGACTGGAGGTGGAGTACCGGCAAAATAAATACTGGGGTATGTGTACACCATACCGGTTGAACATGAGCCAACACAATATTTAAAACGAAGATGCCAATAAACCTGTAGGCTGTAGGCTCATTATTTATCATTAACGCATGTCACCCTCATGGAAATTAGTGAATGAACTAGAAAACTTGTAGAATACGCTCCAAAATGCGATGTGGTTTGAAGATAACAGTGACATTTTGTGAAGCCGGAGATGAGTGGCCGTGAACGAGATGCTGAGTGGACAGTGAACTCGTCAATTCAGGTTACAAGTGTAGGCCTAATGAATGAGAATCACAGAATGTTTGTAACAGACGTCTCTTTCCATTCATCAAATGGCCGCTGCACAGTGTGCTGTATGGATGTGGGAATTATTTCAGATTGGACTAACATGCTGACCACACCGCTCGCGTTGCGTGCGCTCGCGTTGCAAAATAAATTTACACATACATGTTATTCAATCATTGCACCCACACGGCTCGCATGCGACAGCGAGTGTCTGCGTGGCCAGGCACTGACATAGAAGTTAGCTCTATTTGTGACGCTCAACGCTTTGCAAGTCCTGCCTCTCAAATCTCCTCATTGGTTTTTAGGAGCATATACCCACGTGGGTGAAAGATGAACTGACGTCCACACTCCAGTCGGTTGTAGTAATGCACCTTAAAGTTGGTTGCCAACCGCCATATAAAGTCCAAAGAAGGAAAAGACACACGTAAGAAAGAGGAGATATGATGAGAAACGAATTGGGTTTACCGTTTTATCTGTGGATTAATTGTCGGAGTAGAGGACCTTGTGCATTTCAGGTAAAATAACAACCCAATGTTTATATCCCAGGACAAATTAGCTAGCAACAGCAAGCTAGCTAGCTAAATTGCCATAAATGTTTAATGCTTTTCGACCTGTCCCCAAATTAATATACTTGGTTCAGAGTATGTTTTGATATTTCAACCTGTGTGTCCTGATCACTTCTGGTGTGGGTGAACAAAATCAACGCGCGCGCGGTGGCGCACACGGACGCACGCACGCACGCGTCCGGTTTGGTCAGCATGTAACATGCATAGGTAGCCAGGTTTACAGGAAGTTATTTAAGTAATCAAATAATCCCCCCCCCCCCAATGGCTTAGACTTTTAGAGGTTAATGTGGCATTAGCATAACCAGTCATGATGTTTTCATCTGACTGTCAAACAACTGTACAGACGTTTCGTGAGAAGACCAATTTTTTTGTGATGTCTCATGGTCTGACAAACACCTCTGTATCTCGGGCACCTTCCACGCAGATGTGGAAGGCCGACATTGGTGGATGCGGTGGATTGAGATATCTCTAGTTTAAACTGACAGACTTTGATGTGATTTTTACAAATTATGTTACTTATTATGTTACTTGCACGGGTGCGTCAATAGACTCTTCATTTAAAGGGAATAAATTTGAAAAGTTAATACGACATATTTTTACTATTAGGTCCACAGAGATCCTATTAAATTAATAGGGATTTTATATGTAATTCTACCTGTAAGAAATTAAATCTATAGTACTTTCACCCCTGTTAAAAATGAAAGTAGCAAAGCCCAGGTAAAACGTTAGAGTTCTATTTTTCAGTGGGACAATTACACACATTTTAATGCCAAAGACACACCAGAATGACTTTCCAAGAATTGTTAAGTGTTCCTGCGTGGTCAAGTCTCAGTCCTGAATGAAATTTGCTTGAAAATCTGAAACCAGGTTTGAATATTGCTGTCAATCAATGACTCCCAACCAAATTTACTGAGCTTAAACAATTTTGACAAAAACATCAGATATACCTGTATGTTGCCTGAAGAGTTGTGCAAATTTGGTAGAATATTATACAAAATTATTCACAGCTGTAATGGCTGCCAAATGTCCTTCCACCAAGCATTAACTCTGGGGTGTGACGAGCTATGCAATCAAGACATCCTAGTTTTTTTTATTTGTAATTAATTAGGTTACCTTGGTTGCACGCCCTCAGCCTTGTCTGAAACATGGACCAAGCCAGCCTTGGGCTCTTTCTGTCTCAGTTGAATAGACAAAAAAGACAGATGATGGATCTGTGCTCACTGCTAGGTCATTTAGCAAAACAAGTCAGGATAAGGCTCTGACATAACACACACATCTCTAACTGGCCTAGCGATGAATGGAAACCAGTGCAATCCATACCACTTACCAGGGCCTGATTGAATTAACTCAAAAGGTCAAAATTGAATAAGGATAGTGATCAGGAATCTTCCATTAGCAATGATGATAGTTGCTCTCTGGCCCTATCCAATAAGAGACACATCCCTGGAGTGAGACCTCACAACATAAATAAGGATGATAGAGTTTAATATAAACATTATCACATCATAATTATATTAGCAATTAAACTGCTCTCTAGGTTCTGTTGGTTTAGTCTTACAGATGCTGTTTTGTCAGTCTCTCCAGTCTGTGGTTGATATTAATTGTCAGAGGGTGCTCTCTGACCCATTTCAACCACTTTTCTTTGCATAGCAGGAACATACATTTTTCCCACACATTTTTTAACAGGAGTCAAGCTGAATTCTATTATTTCCCATGTCCTTTGATGAAAATGGCTCTTGATTTTCTTCCATGTGTTGTTGTCAGGTGACTAAGATGTTAGCTGTGGTGGTGGTGCTCTTTGCCCTCCTCTGGATGCCCTACCGGACGCTGGTGGTGGTAAACTCCTTCCTGGACAAGCCTTACCTGGACCTCTGGTTCCTACTCTTCTGCCGCATCTGCATCTACCTGAACAGCGCCGTCAACCCTGTCATCTACAACGCCATGTCTCAGAAGTTTCGCACCTCCTTCAAGAAGTTGTGTCACTGCGGTCCACAGCGATTGGAGAAGCCGGCGTCTTACAGCTTGGCCCTGACCTACAGCGCCATCAAGGACACAACCAACGGAGAGAGCCCTGACCACTTCACTACCGAGATGGATGAGCTGGCCACACCCACAACCGGTGACCAGTTCCTGCCCAGCACCAAGAGGATATCATTCGAAGACCCCTCTCTGTCAGGCAGGGTTTCCCTTTGCACTCCCTGACGGAAAAAGTAACTCCATTCAGGCAACAATGATTATCTGAAAGGATCTTCTTATCCTTAAGCTCTAGTTTGTGATATCAAAATGGTCTCCAGCATCATAAATCCAATTCTATAACTCATTTTCTGTAGAGGAATTGATGTAATATTTGAGCAGTACAACGGCAAACATTAAATGCCAAAAATGTGTTGTTAATAGAGGAAGGAATGCTTAATTTCTTTATCTAGCATGGTGAAAATATATTCTCCCCTCTCTCTGTAGCCATCTTAGCACAAAGCACCCAATTATAGGCATTGTTTAAATCAGTCCTAAACATTGTGTGACACACACATTCAATTTGCAAGGTAATAATCATACTGCTTTCACATACTGAGCAACAGTTGCCATCTCTGTAAAGTGTTTTCCTACAAGGGAAATATAACAAGGGAAAGATGTTATCCCTCTTTTTATCTGGAGAGGTGTAGGCCAGGAACTCAGTGTGTGTGTGTGTGTGTGTGTGTGTGTGTGTGTGTGTGTGTGTGTGTGTGTGTGTGTGTGTGTGTGTGTGTGTGTGTGTGTGTGTGTGTGTGTGTGTGTGTGTGTGTGTGTGTGTGTGTGTGTGTGTGTGTGTGTGTGTGTGTGTGTGTGTGTTTTAAAGATAAGCTCACTCTACAGGAGGAGTCAACCTGTCTGGGCTAAGTTGTTAAAACCACCCTGCTTTGCATGTCTTAAAACAGCACAGAGAGAATGTGATCACTGACCACATTTCAAAGGCAGAATTCAAAGGAGGCAGAGTATCAAAACCATCTCTGCTCGAGGGGTGTAAATATCACACATTGCTTTAAATTGAAACCTGACTGTCAGGGAAATAGAGATGAGGTGGGATGAAGTTTCTTTAAAGGTTACAGCTGATGAAAAGGACTGATAACAAAGCAATGACACGCCGGATCTGTCATCCGTTTGATTGCTCAATACCATTTGACTTTATAGTAACCTTATTGGCTAAAAGGTTCACCCGATATGAAACGTTCCGCAGGGGCTTGTGTCAAAAATGCAGCATGGTTAAACATCCTGCTGTACCTGTAATGGACTACTGTGGTGTGGATTCAATCAAAAAGTGTTGAAAGGTCCGGAGTCCATAGCAAGAAAGATCTTTGATGGGTCAGACACCTGGGTGGTTGATGGTTGTCTCTAGGTCAGGGGCCTGACATGACCAGACCAAACATTATGTTGACATCCTCAACAGCTGAGACTGATGGTAGCATTTCCCCATAACGGATGCCCCCCAAGCATAACCCACAGAGCAAAGGCAAGATTAGAGGATTCATCAATGCCAAAGTGTTTTACTTTGGAGATTTGAGGGAGGCTGGTGAGTCATGGTACAGCCATAAAGCATGGGCACAGTGTCAAAGAAACAGAAAGAAAAAGCATAAAAGGAATGAGCATTCAATTAGAATTCAAATAAGGAAAACATAGAAAGTCTGATGTTGTTTATTTTATACTGATGAAACACCCTCTCTGTCCCTTTTAAGATACTGTAAAAATGCTTGCAATTGAATGTTCGTCGCCATGTGAAATTGATGTACGATGTACATTTTCGATGTACGTTTCAGACCTGTTTTCAATTCTTACCTTTGTACCATTTAAATTGTGTCTGCCAGTAGAGCTATTCTGTAATAACGTAGTTTGTTTCGTTCAGTTTTATTGTTTGTTCCCATCAATATACAGTATTTTACTATGGAGCGATCAATGTGGAGCTACGCTGTTCTTCTTTGGTAACACTACAACTACAGTACGTTTCAAAGAAGGTACGTGAAATAAGGATCTGTCCCTCTTGCACCTTCATCTACTATCTCCGTTGCACAGTTTCCACCATAAAAGGGAGTGGTGCCTGGTAGCGAGTTTGCAGCATGGACACTGTAAAACAAATGATGTTGTGGTGTGATTTCAAAAAGACAGACATCTATGTGCAGTATACAGTTATTCTTCAGTCAGCAATGTTGTGTAACCTGGTCTCTCTTTGCTGGCAGTTCTCTGCATTGTAAAACCTACCCTTGTTGTTTGTGTTTTGTATTTTGTATTGTTATTTGTCTATAATAAAATTCTCATTGATCATGTGGTCTGTCAAATATTGATAATTACTCTCAGAATCCCGAAATTCACGTGTTATTATTTGTAATTAACCTCAGTATATTTTGACACATCTTCACTGTATTTTCATCTATTCCATTAGAATGCAATCAAAACATATGGTTACTTTTCCAACTTCATCAAAACACTATTAACATACTCACATAGTGATTCTATCCAGATGACTGCACAAATAAATATCATGAATTTTAACATATATGGCAGCCAACAACATGGTCGTTTCCATCTGTTCTTATCACAGCACATTCATTTGGAATAATACATGGGTTAATGGTGTGGAAAGCAGCATTGAAAGCATCAGTTTTCTTTTAAAAGTGCACCCATGTTTTATGCAGTGCTCAAATGTATTCTCCACACACACCAGATTAAATAATGCAGAACTGTGATGACGACTACATAGCAAATCATCAAAATGTTCTTCATACATCGTAAATTGAGATATATTGAGACATTAAATGGGATGATTATATTGACCACGTCAATCTTTAAACAGGTCCCCTGATTGAGCACTATTCGGAGGACCTGGAATAATCTGGCCCCTTGTGAGCACTATTCGGAGGACCTGGAATAATCTGGCCCCTTGCGAGCACTATTCGGAGGACCTGGAATAATCTGGCCCCTTGCGAGCAAAGCACTCCATTTTTGGATAGTTGGATAGTCCCACTAGACCTGTCAATGTAATGGTATTTTAAAGTAAATAGCCTAGCTCAAGTAGATATGAGGTTCACCAGACACACATTTATTTTTTTATTACCGTAAAAAGGATTGTTATGGTAGCACATTTGCATAAAAATTCTGGCAAATGCTTTGTCTACTAACTTAAAAGTGCTTTGTTCTTTATAGAAGCTATAAAAGCAGCCTGCTCAGTAGTAACTAGATGAGAAAGACAAGAATGAATGAAGGTTGAGGTGAAAGGAAGGCAAACAGAATACAGATAAATATAATAGCCACCGCAATATCGTTCAATCACTCTATTTCTTTTTGTCTCTCTCACTCTTTCTTTTTATCTCTCTCAAACGCACACACGCACACACGCACACACACACACACACACACACACACACACACACACACACACACACACACACACACACACACACACACACACACACACACACACACACACACACACACACACACACACACACACACACAAAGACTTCTCCAAAACTGGGGTAGGTTGTAAGGATTAACAGTCAGACATGTCTCAAAGCTGTTAGGGAATGAATGTGTGTATAGCCTGTTAACAACATAAACTGGTCCCAAGGACATTCCCATTGGTAAGGAGATTGGGTATCCAGATGTTTCCCCATTATCTTCTCCTCTTAGTCCAAGGTCACTCACATACACACCTGTCACCCTCTGATCAACAGCTCTGTAAGTAACCAGCAAAATACCTGAATTACAATTTTCTCAATGAAATTATATTATTTCTACAGATATGCACAACAATGCCTTTTGTAAACAGGTGGTATAAGGGCACAAGGTGAGACTCAAATGCAGACACAGGAGGCAGATGGTTGAGCTCCGATATTTATTATACCAAAAGGGGTAGGCAAAAGGCAGGTTGGGGACAGGCAAGAGTTCATAAACCAGGTCAGAGTCCAAACAGTACAAGGGGATAGGCAGGCTCGAGGTCAGAACAGGCAGAGTGGTCAGGCAGGCAGATTCGGCGTCAGGACAGACAAGAGTCAAAACCAGGAGGGCTGGGGAAAAACAGAGACTGGGAAAAATAGGAGTTAGGAGAAACGCTGGTTGACTTGGGAAAACAAGACGAACTGGAACAGAGATACAGGAAACACAGGGATAAATACACCAGGGACTAATGGGGAAAACAGGAGACACCTGGAGGTGGGTGGAGACAATCACAAAGACAGGTGAAACAGATCAGGGTGTGACAGGTGGCTATTGTAGGATTTATGATGAGAAGGCCTAAGAAAAAATGAATACAACTTTTTGACTAAATAAACAAATTAACACAATCTTCCAAAGTCATACCAAGGAACATGCAGTCAGTCATTTTCTTTACTAATTATTTTCAAAATTGCTTGTTAATCGACCATATAATGTTGCTCATACTAATTCAAACTGCGTTGTTCTTTAAAGAAGCTATAAAAGCAGCCTGCTCAGTAGTAACTAGATGAGAAAGACAAGAATGAATGAAGGTTGAGGTGAAAGGAAGGCAAACAGAATACAGATAAATATAATAGCCATCGCAATATCGTTCAATCACTCTCTATTTCTTTTTGTCTCTCTCACTCTTTATTTTTATCTCTCTCAAACGCACACATGCATACTTACACGCACGCACACACACACACACACACACACACACACACACACACACACACACACACACACACACACACACACACACACACACACACACACACACACACACACACACACACACACACACAAAGACTTCTCCAAAACTGGGGTAGGTTGTAAGGATTAACACAGTCAGACATGTCTCAAAGCTGTTTGGGAATGAATGTGTGTATAGCCTGTTAACAACATAAACTGGTCCCAAGGACATTCCCATTGGTAAGGAGATTGGGTATCCAAATAAAGCAATATACAGTACCAGTCAAAAGTTTGGACACACCTACTCCTTCAAGGGATTTTCTTTATTTGTACTATTTTCTACATTGTAGAATAATAGTAAAGACATCACAATTATGAAATAACACATATGGAATCATTTACATGTAGTAACCAAAAAACAAATCAAAATTAATTTTAGATTTTAGATTTTTCAAAGTAGCCACCCTTTGCCTTGATGACAGCTTTGCACACTCTTGGCATTCTCTCAACCAACTTCACCTGGAATGCTTTTGCAACAGTCAGGAGCTCTTTTTGGCTGCTTTTCCTTCACTCCGCGGTCCAACTCATCCCAAACCATCTCAATTGGGTTGAGGTCGGGTGATTGTGGAGGTCAGGTCATATGATGCAACACTCCATCACTCTCCTTCTTGGTCAAATAGCCCTTATACAGCCTGGAGAGATGTTGGGTCATTGTTTTGTTGAAAAACAAATTATAGTCCCACTAAGCGCAAGCCAGATGGGATGGTGTATCGCTGCAGAATGCTGTGGTAGCCATGCTGGTTAAGTGTGCCTTGAATTCTAATTAAATCACAGACAGTGTCACCAGCAAAGCACCCCCACACCATCACACCTCCTCCTCCATGCTTCACGGTGGGAACCACACATGCAGAGATAATCCGTTCACCTACTCTGCGTCTCACAAAGACATGGCGGTTGGAACAAAAAATCTCAAATTTGGACTCATCAGACCAAAGGACAGATTTCCAATGATCTAATGTCCATTGCTCGTGTTTATTGGCCCAAGCAAGTCTCTTCTTATTATTGGTGTCCTTTAGTAGTGGTTTCTTTTCAGAAATTCGACCATGAAAGCCTGATTCACGCTGTCTCCTCTGAACAATTTACGTGGAGATGTGTCTGTTACTTGAACTCTGAAGCATTTATTTGGGCTGCAATTTCTGAGGCTGGTAACGCTAATGAACTTATGCTCTGCAGCAGAGGTAATTCTGGGTCTTCCTTTCCTGTGGCGGTCCTCATGAGAGCCAGTTTCATCATAGCGCTTGATGGTTTTTGCGACTGCACTTTAAGAATCTTTCAAAGTTCTTGAGTGTGCCAAGGTGCCATCAAGGCAAAGGGTGGCTACTTTGAAGAATCTCAAATATAAAACATATATTATTTTAACAGTGGGTTTAACAGGGGTTTTAAGCTGGGTTTCTGTACAGCACTTTGAGATATCAGCTGATGTAAGAAGGGCTATATAAATACATTTGATTGGATTGGATTATTTTAACACTTTTTTGGTTACTACATGATTCCATATGTGTTATTTTATAGTTTTGATGTCTTCACTATTATTCTACAATGTAGAAAGTTAGGTGTGTCCAAACTTTTGACTGGTACTGTATATATATAAAAAAGAAAAAGAAACAAAAATACAGCCAACCAACAGTCTGTGTCCCTTCAGCTCCTCTCACCCCTATCTCACCCTCTCCCTCCCTTTCGCACAGGGAGGGTTGGACAAATGGAGCCAGTGAAGCTGTGGAGCGTAACATATTGACACTAACCTCAGCTAACATTTTATGTCCGGGAAGAGACACATTGATCTGGGCTAAAGCTCCGGGCCTCTGTGGGTTGAAAATTAGATGTTGAGCTGGACCGAAGTGGAGGAAGAGAGGAGAGAGGCTGAAGGAAGGAAGGAATAGTTGCAGCACTAGGCTGATAGGCAGCCTGGTTAATGGAATTGCCTTGACCCGTTTTAGCCTCACTTATAACTGGATCTGTTTTCTGGCTGTGGGGTTGGAAATGCTGTGCACTTAAGATTATTTTAGGATGAGGAGCTTCAGAGAGTGACGGGTCTCTGTCTAGTCACAATATGTTCAGCATTCACACACACACAACAAGACAAGCACAGGTAGCTGCTTAAATGGACACATTCAAATAATGTATGCATACAGTGTATTTGGAAAATATTCAGACACCTTCCCTTTTTACACATTTTGTTACATTACAGCCTTATTCTAAAATGGATGAAATTATTTTCTCCCCTCATCAAATGACAGACAATACCCCATAATGACGAAAACAGTTTTAGAAATTTTTGCAAATGTATTCAAACCACATTCAGACCCTGCTATGAGATTCGAAATTGAGCTTAGGTGCATCCTGTTTCCATGGATCATCCATGATATGTTTCTACAACTTGATTGGAGTCCACCTGTGGTATATTGAATTGATTGGACATGATTTGGAAAGACACACACCTGTCTATATAATGTCCCACTGATGACAGTCTATGTCAGAGCAAAAACCAAGCCATGTGGTCGAAGGAATTGTCTGTAGAGCTCCGAGACAGGACTGTGTCAAGGCACAGATCTGGGGAAGGGTACCAAAACATTTCTGCAGCATTGAAGGTCCCCAAGAACACAGTGGCCTCCATAATTCTTAAATGGAAGAAGTTTGAAACCACCAAGACTGTTCCTAAAGCTGACCGCCCTGCCAAACGGAGCAATCAAGGGAGAAGGGCCTTGGTTAGGGAGTTGACCAAGAACCCGATGGTCACTCTGACAGAGCTCCAGAGTTCCTCGGTGGAGATGTGTGGAAACTTCCAAAAGGACAACCATAAAATATCCAGACTAAGGTTTGCAACTGCACACTGGGACAAAGACAATACTTTTTGGAGAAATGTACTCTGGTCTGATGAAACAAAAATAGAACTGTTTGTCCATAATGACCGTCATTATTTTTGGAGGAAAAAGGGGGAGGCTTGCAAGCCGAAGAACACCATCCCAACCGTTAAGCACGGAGTTCGCAGCATCATGTTGTGGGGGTGTTTTGCTGCAGGAGGGACTGGTGCACTAACCAAAATAGATGGCTGCATGAGGAAGGAAAATGATGTGGATATATTGAAGCAACTTCTCAAGACATTAGTCAGGAAGTTAAAGCTTGGTCGCAAATGGGTCTTCCAAATGGACAATGACGCCAAGCATACTTCCAAAGTTGTGGCAAAATGGCTTAAGGACAACAAAGTCAAGGTATTGGAGTGGCCATCACAAAGCCCTGACCTCAATCCTATAGAAAATGTGTGGGCAGGACTGAAAAAGTGTGTGCGAGCATGGAGGCCTACAAACCTGACTCAGTCTCACCAGCTCTGTCAGGAGGAATGGGCCAAAATTCACCCATCTTATTGTGGGATGCTTGTGGGAGGCTACCTGAAACGTTTGACCCAAGTTAAACAATTTTAAGGCAATGCTACCAAATATTAATTGACTGTATGTAAACGTCTGTGTCATGTCCTGACCATAGAGAGCCCTTGTTTCTCTATGGTGGAGTAGGTCAGGGCGTGACTAGGGGGTAGTCTTGTTTTATATTTCTATGTGGGGTTCTAGTTTAATTTTTGTTGGTGATTTGTATGATTCCCAATTAGAGGCAGCTGGTACCGTTGTCTCTAATTGGGGATCATATTTAGGTAGCATTTTCCCACCTGTGTTTGTGGGATATAATTTTTTGTTTTGTGCATGTGCACCACATAGTCACGTGTCGTTATTTCTTTATTGTTTTGTTGTTCGGTTCACTTACTTCAATAAATAAGATGTGGAACCCAGATCACGCTGCACGTTGGTCCGAGTATGCTTCCAACGACGGTCGTGACATTCTGACCCACTGGGAATGTTATGAAAGAAATAAAAGCTGAAATAAATTATTCTCTCTACTATTTTTCTGACATTTGACATTCTTAAAATAAAGTGGTGATCCTAACTGACCTAATACAGGGAATTTCACTAGGATTAAATGTCAGGAATTGTGAAAAACTGAGTTTAAATGTATCTGGCTAAGGTGTACGTAAACTTCCAACTTCAACTGTGTATATATATATATATATATATATATATATATATATATATATATATATATATATATATATTTATTTATATATTCCTTTGTCTTTATGGGGATGTGTGTAGATTGACGAGGAAAATAAACAATTTAATCAATTTTAAAATAAGGCTGTAACAAAATGTGAAAAGAGTCAAGGGGTCTGAATACTTTCCAAATGCACTCACTCTCTCTCTATATATAAATAAGCTGGAAGTAGAAGCCTAAGTATTGTTGTCCATTAGTTTACTCCAATTAGGGGAGGGGTGGTAAGGTTAGGGGAAAATAATTAATTAGGATTTTTTTTTTTTAAGAAATATACATGGGGGATTGGAAAGGATGCAGATGATTACATTGATAGAAGCCACAATCTATCTGCAATATTAAAGCTGATCTACATAAAATATCTAAAATAATAAAATTCAAATAATGTATTTGTCATCTGCCCTCTTGGTACTTGCATTGGCTGTAGCTGAACTTCTAATGTTAGCTAAATCCAACACATTTTTGGGAATCCTCTTCGCAATATTCTGGTTGAAACATGTATGCTTGAACATCACCATGTAGCTAGTAGATGCTCCATCGTCAAATTCCTGTTGATGAGAGGAATCACTTGAAGCCATAGCGCCATGTCAGTTCTTTCAGTTTTGCTCCTTTTCATAAAAACCCGCCTTGGGGGAGGGACAAGGGCCAGAGCAAGAAGCACCGCCCAACACAAGTTGTAGTCTCTCAGAGACTGGAGAACATTTGTGTGCTTGTATATTTAGCAATGACTCCACCGTTAGGAACATCGCTGAAAGACATCCAACGGCTCTATCGAATAAGGACAACCATATCTACACCCACAAAAACGTATAGTGCAATCAGTATGACAGAGCCTTTGCGAAATGTCGCAAAGCAGAACTACATTCATTTTTAGATTCCCCCACCCATCAATAAAACGGAAGCCGCCATAGGGTGTATCATTCAGCACGCGAAGCCCTGACCTGCCTTCCTCCTGGGCAATTATGTGTGAAACACATCTCAGTGTCCTTGAAATGCCTCAGACATGATGAAAACAAACACAGATTCTCCTGGGTGAAATTCCCCTTTAACCTGTTTAAACGTTTTGCTCACATCGGCCACACAGAGCGAGATCAGACAGTCAACCGGTAAAACATGGGCTTCCATGCAAGGCACAGTGTTATATTCCTAGAAGCAAGCCTAAAAGGCATTCTGCCTGTTTTGGAGTTCTGCATCGCTGGGCAACTCGTGACTGTTATTGACAAAAAATGTTGTCCTTTAGCAGATGCTCTTATCCAGAGCAACTTAAAGGAGGGTTAAGCGCCTTGCTCAAGGGAACATGGACAGATGTTTCACGTAGTTGGCTCAGGGATTCATACCAGAAACCTCTTGGTTACTGGACCAGACACTCCTAACCACTAGGCTACCTGCCGCTCTGGCGTAAACAATAAGAGCTCTAGACAGCTCCATTCGACAGCATTAAATCAAGCTTGAGTGCTGCCACTACAAGCACTTTATGAACAGGAGAGATCTTTTATTTATTGGATTTAGTACATTTAGACTGAGCCTGCTGTACTGGGCTGTGATGTGCTGTAAAAGAGACATGGGGAGATAAGAGCTACTGTGTGTTACTATAAAACATGCAGGGAGTAGCAATAAAAAAAGTTATTGTGGTTTGGGAAGAAATGACAACAGAGCCATTTCATTAACACTCAGCATTGTCTCTGCATGATAACAAGCTTGTTGTTCTGGGATCTGCTGGCGCTTCGGTGACATATCAAACCTGTGATTGTCAACGAAGCCAAGTGGAGAATCAGTCTTGCAAAGCAGCCAAATCAACACTAAGACCGTGATGGAGTACATGAAAAGAGCCACCTGCTGATAATGTACATGATGCAGACTGTGACTAAAGCTATAGAGAATCAGCGGAGACTAATGTTACCGCCATCGGGCAAATCAAATGGTGAACAGAAAGAAAGAAAACATGGCGTGAAAGAGGGCATGTAATCCCAGGTTGTTGCTCTCGGGCCCACGTGGCAATATAAAGAGAAGTAGTGTGTAAGCAATTGATGCCTGCCTAAGGAGAGTGAAAAGCCACAGGAGTAGAAAGCAATCCACATCAACATGACAATATTCTTCACGGAGGATGCGGTATAATCGCAGGAAGTAAAGTGCAGCTACTTCAGAGTGACATGTGCCTGCAGGAAATGCTCTGTGTCAGATCTAACTTGAAGACAAAGCGTTCTCAATGTACAGAAGCTATCTCTCAGCTGCTTGATGTGTCATATAAGTTTTGTGTGTATTTTTGCAGCCACTGATTAAGATTCTGTCCCCGTCATGTAAAAAGTGCCATATGGATCTTTGGGGCTTTGGGGTCATTTAGCACCCTCCTGTTGGGGCACTCCCAGGTCACATACTTAGACCACAGGAAACGTTAATCACTTCATGAGGCATGTACACGCAGCACACCACAACCAAGCCTTAATTCTAAACCATCTACTGGTGTTTAGTGGTAGGAAGCTTTGTCACACTTTGCTGTTTCCCAACAAAGATAATTAGAGAAAATATACATGTACAGTTGTGGCCAAAAGTTTTGAGAATGACACGAATATTCATTTTCACAAAGTCTGCTGCCTCAGTTTGTATGATGGCAATTTGCATATACTCCAGAATGTTATGAAGAGTGATCAGATGAATTGCAATTAATTGCAAAGTCCCTCTTTGCCATGCAAATGAACTGAATCCCCCCAAAAACATTTCCACTGCATTTCAGCCCTGCCACAAAAGGACCAGCTGACATCATGTCAGTGATTATCTCGTTAACACAGGTGTGAGTGTTAAAGAGGACAAGGATGGAGATCAATCTGTCATGCTGATTGAGTTCGAATAACTCAATCAGCATGACATTTTATCCAGCCTAGCTGTTCGGCTTAGAACTGCACATTAGGAGAATCATTTTCCCATTTGTGTGAGGAATGGATAGAAAATCTTTTCATTATATATTTTTTGCTCCAAATTGATTAAATTGTGAAAGACTGCAATTCTTTATTTGCCCTAATCACTCAGGATAAGACATGGCTTAGTTAATGGTTTATGCAAACAAATGGAAGTACATTCGTAATGATCTAATTCCTTTACTAAATGTCTAATTATGGGCTCTGGATCCTGATGGCTCATTGATCCATCTTGGGCATAATTTCCCATTTTGTGGTATTAACACAAGATGATTGATCACCCTCACCCTTTTAAATGAGGATTCAACCCACACAGTCAGTTTTTTGCCTCCAAGAACCTCACTCACACTCAGGTCTGATTGAGGGTGATGGCATGTCAGACAGATGAACTGAGCCTGACGTGCATACAGCACGAGAACCTGACACACAGGATGAGGACAGCATTGGAACTACAGTATGCTGTGCAGACTGGATAGAGAGAGGTAGGGATCCTCCCGAGAGTCACTCACAGATAAAGGCACCTGATCCTCCACTTTCCAGTATATCCAGAAAAAAAACTGTTGGGGAAAAAGTCCAAACACATAAGAACATACACATATGAACCCTTTCATTCAAGAGGGGCTTTACTGTGAAACTAAAAAGTCCCTATCCATTCAAATTACCCAAACCATGCAGTACATACTGTATGGCTTATCGTGCAAACAAACTCTAGCTTCCTACAGTATCCCATATACTGCTGATAACATTGAGTGAAAGTATATTATACAGACCATTTGTTGGTTGAACTCTGAAACAGACACAAAAACACTGTACTGATTGCTAACCCTTTCAAGTATCATTCTTTGAGAATGATGAATATTGAGAGAATGCTGCAGCCTTCAGATACTCGTCGTAGCTGATGAATAGAGAGAGAGAGACAGGCAGCCAGATGGTCAACCTTTTCTATTTACTATGTTGTAATGCCCAGCAATACTTATCTTCTCCTTCACATATCCTCCACCAAAGATAGGACAGGAGTACAGGCCAAAATAGACCAAGGATGTCAGGAAGGCTTCTGGAGGATACATTCTAGAAAAAGCTCAGAGACTAAAAAAAACTACAACTACAAAGAACATTGTGATCTCTGGTGGACAAACCAGAGACTTCTGTTGAACTACTCCCCATTGACAGACCGGGTGATTTCAACAGAGAGACGACAAAGGCATACAAGAGTAAATATATACATTGCAATTATTTTCGAATGAGCGGTCATTCATGTGCAAAGTATTCATTCTCATGAACATAGCTCCCACATGTATGTACCAACCCACTCTCTTTGTCTCTCCCGCTCTCTTCATCTTGCCCCTCCCTTTCCATTGTGTAACCAAACGATCATATCGGGTTGGTTACACAATGAAAAAAAGATGGCGCCGAAGAACATGGTTGACGTTTTACATTCTCCCAACCAATTGTGATATTTTTATTTATTTTTTGCATTTTGTGTAACTTATTTTTTTGTTTATTGTGTACATAATGTTGCTGCTGCTGTCTCTTATGACCGAAAATAACTTCTGGACATCAGAAAAGCAATTACTCACCAAGGACTGGAAGAAACCTTTTCTTTTAACGAGTCCGACATGAAGGATATCCTGCTTTCACTGGAACAGGCCCAGATTCACGCCTTCTGCGTGAAGAAAAGACTCCGGAAAAAGGCCGCAGATCGGGCACCCTTCTGAGAATCCGGAGGCGAGCGAGTAAACTCCCATTGCCTTCCATTCTTATTGCTAAATTGCAATCATTGGAAAATGAAATTGATGATCTACAATTAAGATTATCCTACCAACGGGACATTAAAAACAGTAACATCTTATGTTTCACCGAGACGTGGCTGAACGAAGATACGGACAATATAGAGCTAGCGGGATTTTCCCTGCAGTGGCAGAACAGAGACTCTACCTCTGGTAAGACGAGGGGTGGGGTTGCGTGTCTTTTTGTCAATAACAGCTGGTGCGCGATGTCTAATATTAAAGAAGTCTCGAAGTATTGCTCGCCTGAGGTAGAGTACCTTATGATAAGCTGTCAACCACACTATCTACCAAGAGAGTTCTCATCTGTATTATTCGCAGCCATCTATTTACCACCACAAAGCAAAGCTGGCACTAAAACCGCTCTCAACCAACTCTATAAGGCCATAAGCAAAGAAGAAAATGTTCACCCAGAAGCGGCGCACCTAGTGGCCGGGGACTTTACTGCAGGCAAACTTAAATCAGTTTTACCACATTTTTACCAGCATGTCACATGTGCAACCAGGGGGAAAGAAATCCTAGACCACCTTTACTCCACACACAGAGAAGCATACAAAGCTCTCCCCTGCCTCCAATTGGCAAATCTGACCATAATTCTATCCTCCTGATTCCTGCTTACAAGCAAAAACTAAAGCAGGAAGTATCAGTGACTCGCTCAATATGGAGGTGGTCAGATGACGCGGATGCTACACTACAGGACTGTTTTGCTAGCACAGACTGGAATATGTTCCGGGATTCATCCAATGGCATTGAGGAATACACCACCTCAGTCATCGGCTTCATCAATAAGTGCATCAATGACGTCGTCCGCACAGTGACTGTACGTACATTTCACAACCAGAAGCCATGGATTACAGGCAACATCCGCACCAAGCTAAAGGCTAGATCTGTCGCTATCAAGGAGTGGGAGACTAATCCGGACGCTTGTAAGAAATCCCGCTATGCCCTCAGACTAACCATCAAACAAGCAAAGCGTCAATACAGGATTAAGATTGAATCCTACTACACCAGCTCTGACGCTCATCGGATGTGGCAGGGATTGAAAACTATTACGGACTACAAAGGGAAACCCAGACGCAAGCTGCCCAGTGACGTGAGCCTACCAGACGAGCGAAATGCCTTTTATGCTCGCTTTGAGGCAAGCAACACTGAAGCATGCATGAGAGCACCAGCTGTTCTGGATGACTGTGTGATAACACTCTCGGTAGCTGATGTGAACAAAACCTTTAAACAGGTCAACATTCACAAAGCCGCTGGGCCAAAAGGATTACCAGGACGTGTACTCAAAGCATGCGCGGACCAACTGTCAAGTGTCTTCACTGACATTTTCAACCTCTCCCTGACTGAGTCTGTAATACCTACATGTTTCAAGCAGACCACCATAGTCCCTGTGTCCAAGGAAACGAAGGTAACCTGCCTATATGATTACCGCCCCGTGGCACTCACGTCGGTAGCCATGAAGTTCTTTGAAAGGCTGGTCATGGCTCACATCAACAGCATCCTCCCGGACACCCTAGACCCACTCCAATTTGCATACAGCCCCAACAGATACACAGATGACGCAACCGCAATCGCACTCCACACTGCCCTTTCTCACCTGGACAAAAGGAACACCTACAGTATGTGAGAATGCTGTTCATTGACTAGAGCTCAGCATTCAACACCATAGTGCCCACGAAGCTCATCACTAAGCTGAGGACTCTGGGACTAAACACCTCCCTCTGGAACTGGATCCTGGACTTCCTGATGGGCCATCCCCAGGTGGTAAGAGTAGGCAACAACACATCTGCCACGCTGATCCTTAACACTGGTGCGCCTCAGCGGTGTGTACTTAGTCCCCTCCTGTATTCCCTGTTCACCCACGACTGCATGGCCAAACACGACTCCAACACCATCATTAAGTTTGCTGATGACACAACAGTGGTAGGCCTCATCACCGACAACGATGAGACGGCCTATAGGGAGGAGGACTGAGAACTGGCAGTGTGGTGCCAGGACAACAACCTCTCCCTCAATGTGAGCAAGACAAAGGAGCTGATCGTGGACTACAGGAAAAGGCGAGACGAACAGGCCCCCATTAACATTGATGGGGCTGTAGTGGAGCAAGTCGAGAGTTTCAAGTTCCCTGGTGTCCACATCACCAACAAACTATCATGGTCCAAACATACCAAGACAGCCGTGAAGAGGGCACGACAAAACCTTTTCCCCCTCAGGAGACTGAAAAGATTTGGCATGGGTCCCCAGATCCTCAAAAGGGTCTACAGCTGCACCATCGAGAGCATCCTGACCGGTTGCATCACCGCCTGGTATGGCAACTGCTCGGCATCTGACCGTAAGCCTCTACAGAGGGTAGTGCGAACGGCCCAGTACATCACTGGGGCCACTCCTGCCATCCAGGACCTATATCATAGGCAGTGTCAGAGTGAAGAATTGTCAGAGACTCCAGTCACCGAAGTTATAGACTGTTTTCTCTGCTACCGCAATGCAAGTGGTACCGGAGCGCCAAGTCTAGGACCAAAAGGCTCCTCAACAGCTTCTACCCCCAAGCCATAAGACTGCTGAACAATTCATAAAATCGCCACCGGACAATTTACATTGACCCCCCCTCCCTTTTGTACACTGCTGCTACTCGCTGTTTGTTTGTTACCTATACATTGTCACTTCTCCCCCACCTACATGTACAGATTTCCTCAACTAGCCTGTACCCCCGCACACTGACTCGGTACCGGTGCCCCCTGTATATAGCCTCGTTATTGTTTTTCTCATTGTGTTACTTTCCATTATTACTTTTTACTTTAGTCTACTTGGTAAATATTTTCTTCTTCTTGAACTGCACTGTTGGTTAAGGGCTTGTAAGTAAGCATTTCACGGTAAAGTCTACACTTGTTGTATTCTGCGCATGTAACAAATAACGTTTGATTTGATTTGATACATTTCATGTTAAAGCCATTGTGATGCTTTTTCTTTCTCAGCAGGACCTAAACTCCACTGTTTTACAAAGGATGTTACAGGGGAATCTTCATTAAATCTTTCCCCTTTCAAAACCTTATAATCTTCCATATCCACCTCATGCTCTTCCCTGACTGAGGTGATATCAGCGTTTTGCCACCGCTGGATACCAACTATGAGACCTCAACAAAGAATAACATCCAAAATAGAAATGAAAGCATGCTCTGAAATAGAGATGTTGACAAACCAGACATTTATTGAGAGAGGGAGGGATGTGAGTTCAGGTAGGCCTCTGCACTACAGTAAACAAAGAAAAACAGAGATTATCAAGAAAAACTTCCAAAAGGACTAATTTGAGGCAGACAGGAGATGTAGCACTCAACAAAAAAGGCATAGATTAATTTAGTATTTGTTCAGCTTTAATCCATTGTTAGGATGAGTCAACAGACAAACTCGGACTCCTATCTTATGTAAAGTAAACCCGATTCAGCCTTAGGAAATGTACTTCTTTCATAATCACGCCTTTCCTGCACACTTCTCAGTAGTTACACACCTTATGCAGGTGCATGACTGCCTTTGCAGGCATGGTTCTCTTGCTCACACTATATAAAGGTCATTCAAACGCTGAAACCCTCCCACTTGCTGGCCAACAGATTATCTTGTGGAGATTTCATTTAATAGGGTTTTCCGTACATTTATATGAAGCCATCCCTTTAAATTTGGTGTACCTTTAATTAGAATTTAGTTGACAGACTCACTAGAATATATTGAGAGAACTGTTCGGAATATTAGGGATCAATTTAAAAAAGTCATGTAAGTACACAAATATTTGTCAATTTACAAGATACTCTGATCTTGTATATTATTGTATTAGGGTTAGGAAAGTATTTATGAATAATGGAAAAAAAACAAGTTTGGAGAGCCTTTACGCACAAAATATATTGGTCAATAAAAAATATGGTGGTTTGATTCATCCCGAAAGGTACCATATTCAATTGTTAAATCCATGAATTATTGGAACGTGAGAAAAGTGTACAGCTGTGTAATAATCCTCACTAATCAAGGAACTGTGATGACAACAGTCCAGTCGTCGGAAACAATAATAATTCAAATTATTGCACAACTTTTAATACGTTAGCCTAATATGATTCACTATTGCTAGAGATCCTCAGGAACAACCACACAAACGTGACAGAGGAAAGAAAGGTGAACTAATCCATTGCGCATAAAGGTGTTGTAATTATTAAGCAATTAAGCCAAGGTCAGAATACGAAATATTTGTTGACACACCTCTGCCACACCTCCATATATGTGATCTCCACCCTGAAAGAATAGCTGGCTGAAACATGCGTTACCTCATGCCTAAGTTTAAGGTCAGAATACGAGAAAGAGAGAAAAGTGCATAAAAAAGGAATTAAGTTACATTTACATGCGCATGACTCTGTTCTGAATCTGGTCTGAAAGTTATTTCTTAATGGGAGTTTAGATTTCCCTTCCATCACACTTGGGTCCAAAATTATTGACACCCTTACAGTTACATTTTAGTCATTTAGCAGATGCTCTTATCCAGAGCGACTTACAGTTAGTGCATTCATCTTAAGATAGTTAGGTGGAAGAACTACAGTACCAGTCAAAAGTTTGGACACACCTACTCAATCAAGGCTTTTATCTTTATTTTCTACATTTTCGAAAAATAGTGAAGACATCAACACTATGAAATAACACATATGGAATCATGTAGTAACCAAAAAAGTGTTCAACAAATCAAATTATATTTTATGTTTTAGATTCAAAGCCACCCTTTGCCTTGATGACAGCTTTGTGCACTCTTGGCATTTTCTCAACCAGCTTCACGAGGAATGCTTTTCCAACAGTTTTTAAGGAGTTCCCACATATGCTGAGCACTTATTGGCTGCTTTTCCTTCACTCTGCATTCCAACTACAAATTTACAATATAAAATGTACAGTACTACAATTTTACAATATTGCAATGTGCGTGTGTGTACAGTGCGTGTGTTAGTGTGTGTGCATATGCTTATGTGTGTGTCTTTTCACAACCGGCATTGTGCTGTGAGGTGTTGTTAAATCAGTATTTTTTATCTGATTACACTGCTCGCTTGAGCTATTTGATGTGGATGAGAGTGCCAAGTTGACATGACTCTATATAGTGCTGTACATTTCCCAGTGTCTATTCTGGACATGGGGACTGTGAAAAAAACCCTGGTGGCATGTCTTGTGGGGTATGTATGGGTGTCTGAGCTGTGTGTTAGTTGTTTGAGCATACAGTTTGGTGCTTTCAACACGTCAATACCTCTCACAAAGACAAAGCAGTGATGCAGTCATTCTCTCCTCTACTTTGAGCCAAGGAGATTGACATGCACGATATTGATATTAGCCCTCTGTGTACATTTAAGTGCCAGCTGTGGTGATCTTTTCTGAGCCAACTATAATTTGCCTATGTCCTTTTTTTGTGGAACTTGATCATATACAGTACACGGAGCAGTAGTCAATGTGTGATAAAATTAGGGTCTGTAGGACTTGTTTTGTTGAACACAATTAGATTAAGGTTAGGTTTATTTCTATGGTTGAGGCCCTAACGCTGGCTTCATGTCCAAATCCCGGCACAACCCTAACCCTAGCCTCAACCCTAACCCTAACCCTTTAATCTCTACATTAACCGAAACCCTACCCATAACCCTAACTAACTTCTTGTTCACATCCCTGCTCAACCCCAACTCCAACCTCAACCCTAACCTGGTTAGAATGTAATGTATTCACTTAGGCCTCAATTGGTTGACAGTCCCAACTGGGTACAGACATCAATTCCACTTTGGAATAGATGTTGATCATTCTACAGTGGTCCCTACAGCATACACTCAAACCGGTGTGATTGGAATGCTTATTTAGAACGTCCAGTTTCGATTGATGCAACAGTCAGTATTTGAGATGGCCACCGTTGTTTCACAGAAACATTTTGCACGAACACAGTCCTTACAATGTTATTTCCTGAATGTTCAGACATTTACAGAAGTAGCAACAGCATAACACAATCATCCATACCGGCAAATGTAGGCTACACTGGTTCTAGCGCTAACTGAGGAAAGATTGACATAACACAAGCGATCATATTTAGCTAAATCTCAGCTGACAGAAACCTGACAGAAACCATAAAATGAATGAGCTAATTATCACATCACAGGTGGGCTCAACATTGATCGATTTTTTTTGTTGTTAAACACTTACGAAAAATCTAAAGTAATCCGACGATGGGTAGTTTGTGCGCGCCGTCATGTTTTTCCCCCCGCATCAACCAAAGATAAGAAGAGGAGACTAGATGAGTTTGATCTGTTTGCAGTGTACATGTTGAAGGGGGTTTGTCATCTACCATCATTCACTTCCCTTCATTATTTTCTGGAAGTTTACTCGAAAGATGAGTGAACCATCCTTCACCTCATTTAGTTATAACATCTTTGGTCTGACAGATGTTTACGTGACACCAAGAATTCATTGTATAAATTCAATAACCACGGCACCACACAAACTCAGTAAAAAAAGAAATGTCCCTTTTTCAGGACCCTGTCTTTCAAAAAAAAATCTTAAAAATCCAAATAACTTCACAGATCTTCATTGTAAAGGATTAAAACACTGTTCCCCATGCTTGTTCAATGAACCATAAACAATTAATGAACATGCACCTGTGGAACGGTCGTTAAGACACTAACAGCTTACAGACGGTAGGCAATTAAAGTCACATTTATGAAAACTTAGGACACTAAAGAGGCCTTTCTACTGACTCTGAAAAACACCAAAAGAAAGATGCCCCAGGTCCCTGCTCATCTGCGTGAACGTGCCTTAGGCATGCTGCAAGGAGGCATGTGTAACAACACCCGCACAGGATCGGTACATCCGAACATCACACCTGCGGGACAGGTACAGGATGGCAACAACAACTGCCCGAGTTACACCAGGAATGCACAATCCCTCCATCAGTGGTCAGACTGTCCGCAATAGGCTGAGAGAGGCTGGACTGAGGGCTTGTAGGCCTGTTGTAAGGCAGGTCCTCACCAGACATCACCGGCAACAACGTTGCCTATGGGCACAAACCCACCGTCGCTGGACCAGACAGGACTGGCAAAAAGTGCTCTTCACTGTCGAGTCATGGTTTTGTCTCACCAGGGGTGATGGTCGGATTTGCGCTTATCGTCGAAGGAATGAGCGTTACACCGAGGCCTGTACTCTGGAGCGGGATCTATTTGGAGGTGGAGGGTCCGTCATTGTCTGGGGCGGTGTGTCACAGCATCATCGGACTGAGCTTGATATCATTGCAGGCAATCTCAACGCTGTGCATTACAGGGAAGACATCCTCCTCCCTCATGTGGTACCCATTCCTGCAGGCTCATCCTGACATGACCCTCCAGCATGAAAATATCACCAGCCATACTGTTCGTTCTGTGCGTGATTTCCTGCAAGACAGGAATGTCAGTGTTCTGCCATGGCCAGCGAAGAGCCCGGATCTCTATCTCATTGAGCATGTCTGGGACCTGTTGGATCGGATGGTGAGGGCTAGGGCCATTCCCCCCAGAAATGTCTGGGAACTTGCAGGTGCTTTGGTGGAAGAGTGGGGTAACATCTCACAGTAAGAATGGGCAACTCTGGTGCAGTCCATGAGGAGGAGATGCACTGCAGTACTTAATGCAGCTGGTGGCCACACCAGATACTGACTGTTACTTTTGATTTTGACCCCCCCTTTGTTCAGGGACACATTATTCAATTTCTGTTAGTCACATGTCTGTGGAACTTGTTCAGTTTATGTCTCAGTTGTTGAATCTTGTTATGTTCATACAAATATTTACACATGTTTAGTTTGCTGAAAATAAACACAGTTGAATGCTGTGTATTGACGTAAGAATCATTTTGGTTGACGCTCATCTTTTTCTCTGGACTGCAATGTTTTGACATATACATCGTATCTTGTGATCTTATCTTTTTTCAAAAACGTCACAGGATTACGTTTTCCTATGATATCATGTTGCTTTTAATGGCATCAATAAAATATGTATTATGTAGAAATTAAAGCAAATGTTGCAAGGGGAGATGAGGGGAAATGCAAGCTGACCGATGCCTCATTTTGTACGCAACCCACGCAATCCACTCAACATGGGTTGTTCGAACAACCAGCACAGCGCAGATTGGTAGACTATAAACATTACATGTATCAGGTGTGTGTGTTTACAGATGAAGCAGGTGTGTGTATATACAGCACAAAGTCAAGATTAATCATTAACTCAGATCCTCCACAGTTTCTTGGTATAGAGACATATAGAGACAACGCAGGCGCCACCCCTATCTTTGACAAGAGAAACCATGTGTTGCTGAGCAACCACAGCCAGTTGTTCCATTTTATCCAGCCGAGCTGTTCAGCTTAGAACTGCACATTTTAGTGTGAGGAATGGATAGAAAACCTTTTCATGCTTTCACAGGATGAGGACAGCACTGAAACTACAGAATGCTGCGCAGACTGGATAGAGAGAGGTAGGGATCCTCCTGAGAGTCACTCACAGATAAAGGCACCTGATCCTCCACTTTCCAGTATATCTAGAAAAAAACATTTTGGGAAAAAGTCCAAACACATAAGAACACTCACATACGAACCCTAGAAAGTCCCTTATCCATTTCAATTACCCAAACCATGTAGTACATACTGTATGGCTTATCTTGAAAACAAACTCTAGCTTCCTACAGTATCCAATATGCTGCCGATAACATTGAGTGAAAGTATATTATACAGACCATTTGTTGGTTGAACTCTGAAACAGACACAAAAACACTGTACTGATTGCTAACCCTTTCAAGTATCATTCTTTGAGAATGATGAATATTGAGAGAAGACTGCAGCCTTCAGATACTCGTCGTAGCTGATGAATAGAGAGAGAGAGAGACAAGCAGCCAGATGGTCAACCTTTTCCATTTACTATGTTGTAATGCCCAGCAATACTTATCTTCTCCTTCACATATCCTCTACCAAAGATAGGACAGGAGTACAGGCCAAAGTAGGCCACGGATGTCAGGAAGGCTTCAATCATTTCATGTTAAAGATATTGTGACGCTTTTTCTTTCTCAGCAGGACCTAAACTCCATTATTTGACAATGGATGTTACAGGTGAATCTTCATTAAACCTGTCCCCTTTCAAAACCTTATAATCCTGCTTATCCACCTCATGCTCTTCCCTGACTGAGGTGATATCAGCTTTTTGCCACCGCTGGATACCAACTATGAGACCTCAACAAAGAATAACATCCCAAATCGAAATTAAGGCATGCTCTGAAACAGAGATGTTGACAAACCAGACATTTATTGAGAGAGGAAGGGATGTGAGTTCAGTTAGGCCTCTGCACTACAGTAAACAAAGAAATGTAGGAGTCCTCGTCAACAATGACAAGTCCCAGAAAAGAGATTACCAAGAAAAACCTTCAAAAGGACTAATCCGAGGTAGACAAACTCAACAAAACAGGCAGAGATGAATTTAGTATTTGTTCAGCTTTAATCCGTTGTTAGGATGAGTCAACAGACACAAACTCGGACTCCTATCTTATGTAAAGTAAACCCGATTCAGCCTTAGGAAATGTACTTCTTTCATAATCACGCCTTTCCTGCGCACTTCTCAGTATTTGGTATTCAGATTTACCTTATTCAGTTGCGTAACTGGCTTTGCAGTCATGGTTCTCTTGCTCACGCTATATAAATGTAATTCAAACGTTGAAAACCCTCCCACTTGCTGCCCAACATACTTTCTTGTGGAGTTTTCATTCAATAGGGTTTTCAGTACATTTACAGTATATGAAGCCACCCCCTTAAATTTGATGTACCTTTAATTTGAATTTAGTCGACAGACTCAGTAAAATATATGGAGAGAGCGTTTCAGAATATTAGGGATCAATTAAAGAAAGCCATGTAAGTACATACAGTTGAAGTCGGAGTTTACATACACCTTAGCCAAATACATTTAAACTCAGTTTTTCACAATTCTTGACATTTAATCCTGGTAAAAATTCCCTGTCTTAGGTCAGTTAGGATCACCACTTTATTTTAAGAATGTAGAATGTCAGAATAATAGCAGAGAGAATTATTTATTTCAGCTTTTCTTTCTTTCATCAGATGTTGCTTCAATATATCCACATAATTTTTCTACCTCATGACACCATATATTGTGTGAAGTGCACCAGTCTCTCCTGCAGCAAAGCACCCCCACAACATGATGCTGCCACCCCCGTGCTTCACGGTTGGGATGGTGTTCTTCAGCTTGAAAGCCTCCCCCTTTTTCCTCCAAACATAACGATGGTCATTATGGCCAAACAGTTCTATTTTTGATTCATCGGACCAGGGGACATTTCTCCAAAAAGTATGATCTTTGTCCCCACGTGCAGTTGCAAACCGTAGTCTGGCTTTTTTATGGCGGTTTTGGAGCAGTGGCAGTTCTTCTCTAGGAGACAGAACGTGTCTTCTTCCTGAGCGGTATGACGGCAGCGTGGTCGCATGGTGTTTATAGTTGCGTACCATTGTTTGTACAGATGAATGTGGTACCTTCAGGCGTTTGGAAATTGCTCCCAAGGATGAACCAGACAATTTTTTTCTGAGGTCTTGGCTGATTTCTTTTGATTTTCCCATGATGTCAAGCAAGGAGGCACTGAGCTTCACGGTAGACCTTGAAATACATCCACAGGTACACCTCCAATTGACTCAAAATGATGTAAATTAGCCTATCAGAAGCTTCTGACATCATGACATCATTTTCTGGAATTTTCAAGCTGTTTAAAGGCACAGTCAACTTAGTGTATGTGAACTTCTGACTCACTGGAATTGTGATACAGTCAATTGTAAGTGAAATAATCTGTCTGTAAACAGTTGTTGGAAAAATGACTTGTGTCATGCACAAAGTAGATGTCCTAACCGACTTTCCAAAACTATAGTTTGTTCACAAGAAATTTGTGGAGTGGTTGAAAACAAGTTTTAATGACTCCAACCTAAGTGTATGTAAACTTCCGACTTCAACTGTACAGATTAATCTCCTTTTCAGCACCAGTTGGTAGATTAAAAAATACTCTGATCTTGTATATTATTGTATTTAGGGTTAGAAAGTATTTATGGATAATAAAAAATATATATTGGTCAATAAAAAAATACAGTGGTTCGATTCACCCTGAAAGTTACCATATTCAATTGTTCAACCCATGATTTATTGGAATATGAGAAAAGTGTACAATTGCATAATAATCCTCACTAATCAAGGAACTGTGATGACAACGGTCCAGTCGTTGTGAACAGTGTGTCTGTCACACCCTGACCTAAGAGAGCCTTTTTTATATCTCTTTTTGGTTTGGTCAGGGTGTGATTTGGGTGGGCATTCTATGTCCTTTATTTCTATGATTTGTTTTTCTATATTTTGGCTAGGTATGGTTCTCAATCAGGGACAGCTGTCTATCATTGTCTCTGATTGGGAATCATACTTAGGCAGCCCTTTTTCCAACTGTGATTGTGGGTAGTTGACTTTTGTTACTGGCACTTAGCCCTCGTAAGCTTCACGGTCGTTTATTTTGTTTCTTGTTTTGTTGGCGACATTCTATAATAAAAGGAAATGTACGCTGACCACGCTGCACTTTGGCCCACTTCTTTCGACAGCCGTGACAGTGTCTGGCTCCAGGTTTAAACTGCTCTGTTTGGTTTACGTTCCATAATGATTCAAATTATTACACAACTTGTAATACGTTAGCCTAATATGATTCACTATTGCTAGAGATCCCCAGGAACAACCACATGAACATGACAGAGGAAAGAAAGGTAAACTAATGCATCACGCGTAAAGGTGTTGTAATTAATAGGTAATTAAGCCAAGGTCAGAACATGGCATATTTGTTGACACACCTCTGCCAGACCTCCATTTATTTGATCTCGACCCTGAAAGAATAGCTGGCTGAAACATGGGTTACCTCATATAAAGGTCCGAAAATGAGTAGAGAGAAAAGTGCATAAATAGATGCATAAATTAAATGCGCATAAGTCTGGTCAGAAGCGTCCCGTTATTACGTTTTTTCTTAATGGGATTTTAGTTTCCCCTTCCATCATATACAGTGAAGTCCAAAATTATTATTACAGTTAGTGCATTCATCTTAACTTCTTTGGGGTAGGGGGCAGTATTTTAACGTCTGGATGAGAAGCATGCCCAGAGTAAACGGCCTGCTACAATGCCAGAAAAGCTAGAATATGCATATTATTAGTAGATTTGGATAGAAAACACTCTGACGTTTCTAAAACTGTTTGAATGATGTCTGTGAGTATCACAGAACTCATATGGCAGGCAAAAACCTGAGAAACAATCCAACCAGGAAGTGGGAAATCTGAGGTTGGTCGATTTTCGACTCAGCTCCTATTGAAGATACAGTGGGATATTGGTAATGTTGCACTTCCTAAGGCTTCCACTATATGTCAACAGTCTTTAGAACCTTGTCTGATGCTTCTACTGTGAAGTGGGGCCGAAGGAGAGGGGAATGAGTAAGGCCTATCATGACCTGAACATGCGCTGACCATGCGTGTTCACGTGAGAGCGAGCTCTGTTCCATCGCACTTCTGAAGACAAAGGAATACTCCGGTTGGAACATTATTGAAGAATTATGTTAAAAACATCCTAAAGATTGATTCCATACTTCGTTTGTCATGTTTTTACGGACTGTAATATAACTTTTTTAACTTTCCGTCCGTACTTTCCGCTGGACTTGCCCGCGCATCGTGAGTTTGGAAAGTGTACTGAACGCTAGAACAACAAGGAGGAATTTGGACATAAATGATGGACATTATCGAACAAAACAAACATTTATTGTGGAACTAGGATTCCTGGGAGTGCATTCTGATGAAGATCATCAAAGGTAAGTGAATGTTTATAATGTTATTTCCGACTTCTGTTGACTGCATAATATGGCGGATATATTTGTGTCTTGATTGGGCTCTGAGCGCCGACTCAGATTATTGCATGGTTTGCTTTTTCCGTAAAGCTTTTTTGAAATCTGACACACCAGTTGCATTAAGGAGAAGTGCATCTAAAATTCCATGTATAACAGTTGTATCTTTTAGCAATGTTTATCATGAGTATTCCTGTAAATTGATGTGGCTCTCTGCAAAATCAAAAGATGTTTTGAAACATCTGAACGTAAGGCGCCAATGTAAACTCAGATTTGTGGATATAAATATGAACTTTACCGAACAAAACATACATATATTGTGTAACATGAAGTCCTATGAGTGTCATCTGATGAAGATCATCAAAGGTTAGTGATTCATTTTATCTCTATTTCTGCTTTTTGTGAATCCTCTCTTTGGCTGGAAAAATGGCTGTGTTATTCTGTGAATAGGCACTCACCTAACATAATCGTTTGGTTTGCTTTCGTCGTAAAGCCTTTTTGAAATCGGACACTGTGGCTGGATTTACAACAAGTGTATCTGTAAAATGGTGTAAAATACATGTATGTTTGAGGAATTTTAATTATGGGATTTCTGTTGTTTTGAATTTGGCGCCCTGCAGTTTCACTTGTTGAAGAGGTGGGACGCTACTGTCTCACGTACCCTAGAGAGGTTTTAAGATAGCTAGGTGGGACAACTACATATCACAGTCATAGTAAGTACATTTCCCCCAATACAGTAGCTATCAGCAAAGTCAGAGCTAGTAAAGGGGAAAAGAGTCAAGTGAAGAGGTAGGTTTTCAGATGTTTTCGGAAGATAGACAGGGACTCTGATGTCCTAGCTGGTTCCACCATTGGGGTGCCAGGACAGAGAAGAGCTTGGACTGGGCTGTGTGGGAGCTGCCTTCCCGTAGGTGTGAGAGGGCCAGAGACCAGAGGTGGCAGAACAGTACTCGGGTTGGGGTGTAGGGTTTGAGCAAAGCCTGAAGGTAGGGAGGGGAAGTTCCTCTTGCTGTTCCGTAGGCAAGTACCATGGTCTTGTACTGGATGCGAGCTTTGACTGGAAGCCAGTGGAGTATGCGGAGGAGTGGGATGGCATGGGCGAATTTGGGAAGGTTGAACCCCAGGCAGACTGCAGCGTTCTGGATAAGTTGCAGGTGTTTGATGGCAGAAGTGGTGAGCCCAGCCAACAGTGAGTTGCAGGTGTCCAGACGGGTACAAGGGCCTGTATTAGGACCTGTGCTGCTTCCTGTGTGAGATAGGGTCGTACTTTACAGACGTTGTCAAGCATGAACCTGTAGGAGGGAGTCACTGCTTTGATGTTTGCAGAGAATGACAGGGTGTTGTCCAGGGTCACGCCAAGGTTCTTTGCACTCTGGGAGGGGGACACCGTGTTGTCAACCATGATGGAGAGGTCTTAGAGCGGGCAGGCCTTCCCCGGAGGAAGGTTGAAAGGTTGAAATTGAGGTGGTGGGCCGACATCCAAACTGAGATATCTGCCAGACACGCTGAGACACTTGTCGCCACCTGTGTGTCAGAAGGGGGGAGGAGAAAGGTAGTTGAGTGTTATCCACATAGCAATGATAGGAGAGACCATGTGAGGATATGACAGAGCCAAGTGACTTGGTGTATAGAGAGAAGAGTAGTCACCAGTAGTGACGGGACGTGGTGCAACACAGATCCTCTCCACGTCACATGGTGGGAGCGGCTTGCCAGGTAGGATGCAATCCAAGAGTGTGCAGAGCCTGAGACGCCCAGCCCTGAGAGATTGGAGAGGACGATCTGATGGTTCACAGTGTCAAAGGCAGCGGATAGATCTAAGAGGATGAGAACAGAGGAGAAAGAGTAATCTTTGTCAGTGTAGAGAGCCTCCATGACACAGAGAAGAGCTTGGTTGAGTGACCCATCTTGAGAGTGAAGAAAAGGGTAAAGGCCTAGGATAGTTCTGTGTGAGTGGGACCAGTGGACTCAATAGGCTGAGTGAATGAGGCTGAGTGAATGATGTCGTCAACCTTCTTTTCAAAGTGGTTGACAAAGTTGTCCGCAGAGAGGGAGGAGGGAGGGGTAGGGGTGGAGGATTAAGGAGGGAGGAGAAGGTGTTAAAGAGCTTCCTAGGGTTAGAGGCAGAAGCTTGAAATGTAGAATGATAGAAAATGGCTTTAGCAGTGGATACAGAGGAAGAGAAGGTAGAGAGGAGGGAGTGAAAGGATGATTGGTCCTCCAGAAGTTAAGTTTTCCTCCATTTTTGCTAATAACCCATCCGCAACCGCCAGACCATATATGTGATAAAGTGAAAATCTGAGGCCCGCACCCAACCCTAAAACCGCAAATATAGAAAATGCGCTATAGGCTACAGTCAAAGACGGCAGAACGAGTTGTTGACAGGGGGTGTAGAATTTTTTTGTTGCCTGATTGAGATGTGTTTCTGCTTAAACATTCGAACATTTTGGTTGGCTGTTTGTTAGTCAACTTGGGTATAATTAGATACATGTAGCTTCTCTTTTGTCATTTTATGTTGCCCTAGAAGACTAAATAAACTCCTGCTCAACAGAATAATGTAATAGATCGATAGAATGAATGCTTTAAATCTAGTTGACATCGGTAAATACAATAACGCAACAAAAAAATTGAATTATTTTTTTGTGCTTCATGTCCAAATGAAATACGTTGACCAGTTGTAAAGAAAAAGTAAGCTGTGAAAATTACCCAACGTGTTTCTGATAAGATATCAGTTTGGCTTCAATGCATTTTTTATGTGGTTCAAATGCTATCAGCTTCTATGATGCTTTTATGAGGAAGATGGCACCTCTACAGATAGTATCTAACTGAGCATTGCATTCCCTCAACATGCAAAAAGAAAGAAATCCTAATTCTCTACTCCTGTTCCCAAGACAACATTTTGCCTACATTCGGTGTATAATTTTACTCCAAGAAGTGCTTAATTCTGCATGAGTTATTATTAAGGCTATGTAAGAGGTTATGCACCCATCAAGAACTAACTACTAGAACTTCCAAATCCCCATGGTTGGATGATGAATTGAAAAATGGTATGGCTGAGAGGGATGGGGCAAAGGGAATAGCAAATAAGATCGACAACACAGCAGACTGCCAAACATACAGAAAATTGAGAAATCGTGTAACTATACTAAACAAAAAGAAGAAGAAACTATCCTATGGAAGAAAGATAAATTATTTACAGAATGAAAGTAAAAACCTCTGGATTACGCAAACTCAGCTCCATCCGTTGAAGCAGATAGCTTGTTCATAAAAAAAAAACTTTGATATTGCCAACCACTTTAATAACTGTATTGTTAACAAGATTAGCAAACTTAGGTATGACATGCAAACAACAAATGCTTAGCCTTCATATTCATGCATAATGACCATTGAACATAACCTGTTGCTGAAAAACTAAGGTGTTATGGATTTGCATCCTCTGCCTTATTATGGATTGAGAGTTATCTATCTAATAGAATACAGCGTGTTTTCGATAATGGAAGCCTCTCTCATGCAAATTCAGTTGAGTGTGGTGTACTGCAGGGCAGCTGCCTAGGGCCATTATTGTTTTCTGTTTTTACAAATTACCTTCCACTGACCGTGAATAAAGCCTGTGTTTGTATGTACGCTGATGACTCAACAGTATGCACATTGGCTGCAACTAACACATTTCAGGTAAGACCCAGATGCAGACAGTGTCGAAGTAACAAAAGTTTATTACTAATACAGGGGCAGGCAAAACAATAGGTCAGGGGAATGCAGAGGTCAGTAATCCAGATAGGGTTCAAAAGGGCCAGAACGCAGGCAGTCTCAGGGTCAGAGCAGACAGGGGTCAATAATCCAGTGTCGTGTGGCAAGGTACAGAACGGCAGGCAGGCTCAGGGTCAGGCCAGGCAGAAAGGTCAAAATTGGGGAAAGAATTGAGAACAGGAACTAGAACAGCAAGGGGGAAACACTGGTAGGTTTCACGAAACAAAATGAACTGGCAACAGACAAACAGAGAACACAGGTAGAAATACACTGGGGATAATGGGGAAGATTGGCAACACCTGGAGGGGGCTGGAGACAAGCACAAAGACAGGTGAAACAGATCAGGGTGGGACAGCGACAGTAAAATAAATAACTGAGACACTTAACATAGAGCTCCAGTCAGTTTTAGAATGGGTAACTAGTAATGGGTTGGTGCTAAATATCTCAAAAACGAAAATAATAATTTGGTGTAGAAATCACTCGCTCAACGCTAAACCTCATTTAGATCTACGATTGAATAATGAGGTTATTGAGCAAGTTGAGGAGACTAAACTGCTGGGTATAACCCTAGACAGCAAGCTGTCATGGTCAAAACATATAGACTCAATGGTTGCTAAAATGGGAAGAGGTCTGTCCATGATAGGGCGTTGCTCTGCCACCCCAGGTAACCCAAGCTAGCAATAAAACCTGTTAAAAAAACTGATAAAAGAACACCTTACTACACAAAGTGGACTGTGAAGAGACACAGTCATTTTATATTGTATTGTAATTTGAACTACACTATATATTAGACTTGGATATTGTGTGTATGTACTGATATGTAGGCTATGTGTGACATTTTAAATGTATGTATTTAAGTCCTTGACTGATAATGTTCAGTTCTATGGATGATGTCATGTTTCATGTGGACCTCAGGAAGAGTAGCTGATGCTTTTTCAGCGGCTAACGGAGATCCTAATAAATACCAAAAATAGACCAAAAGTAATTTTAACCCATCTAAACTGTAGGCTACAGTTCCCTTGACATGCCATAGGCCTATTTAAAGTCCCGTCTTGTGACTGCCTCACAATCATCACACATAACATAGCTGGCACTGCTATCATCCTCTTTCACCATTTCACCAAATCTTTTCCAAATATGGCTTTTCTGGCCCTCCTTCTCTTTAATTTTCAACGCTCCTTTCGCAGCTTTTGTCTTATTGAATTAAACTTCGACAATGTCCTTTTTGCTTCCGTTGATTGACGTTAACTTTTTCTGCCGGTTCCCAAAAGCATTATTTGACGATTGGCTGTGTAGGCTATTTGGCACATACAATTAAGCCCTAAAGCTTACCCTCTCTGGGATAGGTGGGACGATTGCGTCCCACTTGGCCAAAAGCCAGGGAAATGCAGAGCGCCAAATTCAAATAAAATTATATAAAAATCAAACTTTCATTAAATCACACATGTAAGATACCAAATTAAAGCTACACTCGTTGTGAATCCAGCCAACATGTCAGATTTCAAAAAGTATTTTCGGCGAAAGCATAAGATGCTATTATCTGATGATAGCACAACAGTAAACAAAGAGAGTGTAGCATATTTCAACCCTGCAGGCGCAACACAAAACGCAGAAATAAAATATAAATCATGCCTTACCTTTGACGAGCTTCTTTTGTTGGCACTCCAATATGTCCCATAAACATCACAAATGGTCCTTTTGTTCAATTAATTCCGTCCATATAGTATATCCAAATGTCAATTTATTTGGCGCGTTTGATCCAGAAGAAAACAGCTTCCAATTTGCGCAATGTCACTACAAAATATCTCAAAACTTTGCCAAAACATTTCAAACTACTTTTGTAATACAACTTTATGTATTTTTAAACGTTAATAATCAATCAAATTGAAGACGGGTCTATCTGTTTTCAATACAGGAGGACAACAAACTAACGCTACTTTTCTAGTCTTGCGCAACTCTCAAACAGTACACATAACGTTACACTGATTCAAGATGGCCGTACTTCTTCATTGCACAAAGGAATAACCTCAACCAATTTCCAAAGACTGGTGACAATCCAGTGGAAGTGGTAGGAACTGCAAACAAGTCCCTTAGAAATCTAGTATCCCAATGAAAACTCATTGAACAGACAGTGACCTCAAAAAAACTAAAATCTGAATGGTTAGTCCTCGGGGTTTTGCCTGCTACATAAGTTCTGTTATACTCACAGACATGATTCAAACAGTTTTAGAAACTTCAGAGTGTTTTCTATCCAAATCTACTAATAACATGCATAGCTTATATTCTGGGGATGAGTAGAAGGAAGTTGAAATTGGGCACGCTATTTATCCAAAAGTGAAAATGCTGCCCCCTATCCTAGATAAGTTAAGCTTATGGTCTAATATCAGATATCTACAATAATGAAAGTTGTGTCGCACAGTTTGAATACGCAGACCTTCGTCATGATCGATGCAGCTTTTTCCCAAAAGCTTGAATCTGATGTGGGCATTTCTATGCTGCCTGCTGAACGATCGATGTTCCTCGGGTCACTGTACCCACCTTTTGACCAAGGCTCAGACTTTCCAAAAAGCAGGCAAGCAGGTGGCTTGATGAAAGGCTCCTTGTTACCCAGCTATACTTTTGGTACCAGTTGGTATTGAACGCCCTCACGTTTCATCCTTCTTCATGAAACTGATCTCAGGCAGAGGTCGACCCTCACGTGTAATTCGCACAATGTACCCCAGAGAATGGAAGGGGTTCTTCAACAAAAAGTACACAACATTTTCATCAACGTTGTCCATTCTACCATTCTGGCGGACAAAACTGCATACACATGCTGATAGGTAGCTAGCTACTAAAGCTAGCAAGGCAAATAAATGACACTAACTGGACACAAAAAAATAAAGTTCTAAACCGAAGAAAACTATTTAAAATATACCTCCTCCAACTCCTGTAATTTGAAAAAACTAATTTGAATTGAATAATGTCCCAAAAATGCTCAACTATCACTCTTCACTCTTAATAGCTATCCAACAATGTCACAAAGTGTCACGATCGTCTTCTTGATAAAGAGAGGACCAAGGCGCAGCGCGTGAAAAATACATCTTCTTTAATGAAGGGAAAAAACAAAACTTACAAAATGAACAAAACAAACGATCGTGAAGCTAAACAGAACTAAGTGCAAACATGCAACATAGACTAGACATAGACAATTACCCACAAAACCCAAATGCCTATGGCTGCCTTAAATATGGCTCTCAATCAGAGACAATAAACCACAGATGTCTCTAATTGAGAACCAATCTAGGCAGCCATAGACATACAAACACCTAGACAAGACATTTCCCCATTAAACCTACAAACCCCTAGACAAACCAAAAACACATACATCCCCATGTCACACCCTGACCTAACTAAAATAATAATGAAAACAAAGATAACTAAGGCCAGGGTGTGACACGAAGCTTCTCAACACATAGAACCCCCATAATGCTCTGTGGCACAATCCCAATACAACACACTAGGATCATACTCTGATCATACATCTATGATTGTATGGACAACATGTCAGTTCATACTGCGAAAGCTTTGATTGGTTGGAGGACGTCCGCCGGAAATGGTCACAATTCCTATGCATGTCTATGGAAGGGGGTGAAGCCTACCAGCCTCCTAGGTTTTATAGCTGTCCTCCGGCTACACCTTGGTGCTAGCCCAGATAGTGCTGTTGAAGTGACCTACATTGCAAAACAGTATAGTTTATCCAATTATTTGGTGACATATGAATATATTTAGTATAGTATTATCGAAAAAGGATAACTTTTTTAAAATGTTTCACTATTTTTATTTGTATTACATTTCACTGAGGAGGATGGTCCTCCACTTCCTCCTCTGAGAAGCCTCCACTGCTACACATACTGACCAACCCATGTTATAGACAGAAGCGAGCTACATGGCAGACCAATCCAAACTCATCTCTCGGCATGTCCAGCCCACTCATTATCTCAGCCAATCATGGCTAGTGTGAAGGTTGATGGCTTTTTCCACAGCTAAACCTACTAAGCTCTTAATTTAACAATTGTATTCATATTTACAGATGGCATACAAGTTTGTTATTAAGGCACATGAAAGTTCACATGTTCCAGAAGGCATTTCTGCTAAAAAACACATTTTGATTTAAATGAAATGGCTCTCCTGTGAAGTGGTGACACGCGAGTTGGCGCAACATGTACGCCTAGCTTCCTGAAACAAGTCACGTTTCAGCTCTATATCTAATATGCTGCTGTTGTCTTTTCTAAGACCATAACCGAGATGTATACTTTTGTGTCAAAGTATATTTGTTTAAGACTACCAAGAAACACTCTTTGTGACCCTGATTTAGCCCAGTGTAGTAAAAGGTTAACACCCCAAAATGGGCCAGAGCCCATAATGGAACATTTTGTGAAGGAATTAGATCATTACGGATGTACTGCCGTTTGTTTGCATAAAACATTCACTGAGCCATGTCTTATCCTATATGATTAGGGCAAATGAAGAATTTTAGTCTTTCAAAATATCATCATTTGGAGCAAAAGAATGTAATGAAAAGTTTTCCTATCCATTACTCACACACACATGGGGAAATCATTCCCATATCCACCACCATATTTTACTGTAGGTATGTGGTACTTTTCTCCATATGCTTCTGTTTTTCAATGCCAAACCCACCACTGGTGTGCATGGCTAAAGAGCTCTATTTTCATGTCATCTGAGCGGCCAAAAGAATAGTGGATGATCAGGGCGTTATTCAGGAATGTTTCTGGGGCTACTTTGATGTGCCAAGCGGGCGAGATGTGAATTATGTGTTTAACTTCACGGAGAAACTTGTTCAAACCTACGATGGCGCAGCTGTAACGGAATGTATCTGCTGTTTGTATTTCCAGCTAAGTCCCCTCCTGTTCTTTGATTTTAAGAGGTGATGACCAGTCCACTCTACTACCATTGTTAACTCTGTCTTGACATGAACTGAAACCATGACGTCTCATGTGCCCGCTCATCTACTGGCACATTGAATGTTTCCTCTCCAAGCACTGTGAGTAACCCTATCAATTTTCTCTCATTACTCTATGTAGAGTCAATCACATACACAAACGCAATTATATTATTACACTATCAATGATTTTACTCCTTGCTTGAACTAACTCATTCTTAGCTCTTTGGTCTAACTGTGTAGTGTGTTGTGTTATGTTTTTTTGTCTTCCCAGACAAATCCAGTCCTGCACTGAAGTCAATCCTCTGAACACCTCAACTCATGCCTCATACCTCATTCAATCACTGCTGTGATCCCTTCCGAACACTGTGTAAGTAGCCCTCTCATTCCCATTCCCCATAATATTGTACTATAAATGTTTCATTAAATGCTTTAGGTTAAAATAATTACTCTTTTGACGATTTTTGAAACACACTTTGACATCTCCGTGCGTTCAGCGCCTATACCGTGGGTCTCCCATCCTCCTCAATTTTTCAAGTCACCAGCCTCCACTGAATGTGTGTAGACAAAGAAGAACTCTCCAGTAGGTGTACCAAAACATTCAAGGAGCCATTTTCTCAAAAGTGAGGTTAGTTTATCAACTTTCAAAAGCAGAATTACTTTCTCATTGTTCCTCAACTGCAGTGTATGATATACAATTTTCTAGCTCTGAGTCTCTACTTTTATCCAATGTAAAAAACACCATATCAAATGTTGCTACATAAGACAGAATCGAGCCGGTCGGTCACAAATGTATTCAATTTTGAGTTTGCATCCCAGTATTAGGCAACACTTTACTTGACACCCCATGTCATAACACCTTATGACACAGTCATAACCATGTCATAATATATCATACCAGCTGACATAACTTGTCACAATATGGTCATAACACTGTCATGACACATATATTAAAACCTGTTGTGACATATATTGCATTATTTTATGGCTGGTTATGACACCTACATAAGAGTGTAAAAACCCACAAAATCTACCACACAAGGCAACACACTCAATTTCACCATAAACATACTGTTGACAAGTAAGCTATGTTATACAACATTTTCTGAAATTGACCATATTAAATTATCATTGTAATTGCGTGCAAATTGATGTCAGACATGCACCTACCCCATAACTGAGATGAACGCAGGAGCAGATTTCATGAACAGGACAATACACCCTCTTTTTGACATAAGGGGATGTTTGTGATAGGCCTATCTGGCTTATATGATTATGATGGTCATAATGCTTCTTGACAGTGTCATAAAGTGCATTTTAATTTTAAATTTACATTTTAATTGAACCGTTATTTAACTAGGCAAGTCAGTTAAGAACAAATTCTTATTTAAAATGATGGCCTACCGGGGAACAGTGGGTTAACTGCCTTGTTCAGTGGCAGAACGACAGATTTTTACCTTGTCAGCTCAGGGATTCGATCCAGCAACCGTTCGGTTACAGGCCCAACGCTCTAACCACTAGGCTACCTGCCACCTAAGAAATGTTCTTAGTCCAAGTAAAGTGACACAGGATGGTCATAATGCTTCATAACAGTGTTATAAAGTATATTTTCTGTAAGTTATTTACAATATGATGCTAAAAAAACATGATTGTAAAGAATGAATTACAACAAGAAAGGGTTTAAGAAGCAAACTTTCAAACGAAAGGAAACTTCTTGTCAGGGAAAAAGACATTTGAATAAATGTGGGTTTTGATACTCTTATGTGAGTGTCATGACCAGCCATAAAATAAGGCAATATATATCACAACAGGTGTAAATATATGGGTCATGACAGTATTATGACCATATTGACAGGTTATGTCAACTGTTATGACATATTATGACCATGGTGTCAAGTAAAGTGTTACCCAATACATCACAGAACACTGAAATATAACAAAACCTTTTGAAATAGAAACACCAGATTTTCTGCAGGTTTTTTTGTAATAATTAATTATGAAAATTATTAATAACATTCCACCACTGAGGCCACTAGTGGGCGATTTGGTCATTTGACTGCAGGCAAAGGGTACCACAACATGATTGATCACCATCACCTTTTTCAATGAGGATTCAACCCAAATAGTCAGTCTGTTGCCTCCAGGATTGGCACTCACACTCAAGGCTGATTGAGGATGATGGAATGTCAGCACTGGCGGAACTAGAGTTTTATACATGGGGTGGCCAGGGGGTGGCCAAGGCTACTTCAGGGGGTCCATAGACCATGAGAGAAAATGAGTGTGTAACCCTAACCTGGCATCTAAGGAACATGAATGAATCCTATGATTGCTGATTAGAGGTAGAAGTTATAATTCACTTAGCCCAGAGTTTTTCAATGTGGCAGATAGTGGGTTATTAAACTAGAATTCTTTAACAAACTATGAATAGTCAGTGTCTCTACCTCGGAACTGCAGCTCAATTTCTTTCACACACACACACACACACACACACACACACACACACACACACACACACACACACACACACACACACACACACACACACACACACACACACACACACACACACACACACACACACACACACACACACACACACACACAGGAGGGACTTGGGTGGGTCACTCTGTTTTCATGAATATAGAATCTGGGTCTATAAGTGTTGAACATCCAAAATATTTTCTGAAAATAAAGCTCAAGCACCAAGGAGATAAGATAGCATTTGTGTGTTACATCAATTGCATAGTTTATTTAAAAAAAGTAAATTTAAAAAAACACACTGCAATTTGACATACCAGGTATCAAACAGAAATGGACTTGAAAAAGAAAAATAATTTTGTTGCCCATCAATATTACAAACTTACAGTATCACATTTATGCTTATATATATTATGTTAACTAATAGCAAAGAAATGTGTTGGAATTGGCCTAATCAAGACCAAATTAAATCTTTGTGATATGATACCCTTTGGATTTATCATTTTAGAATGTCACAGTACACAGTGCAGGTTTTAATCATGACCAGAGGGACCGCTTAAGTGCCAAATTATCCTAGGTAGATTTAAAACAGCATAATTGTGCGGTTCTGGTGAAAACTGGAAAAATGTTTCACAAACTCATCCATGTTAAGGGAGCGTGCCCTTCTTGACTCAACACTGAGAATTCCGAGGTGACTTAACCTGTCATCAACCATTGTTGTCCTAAGGTGGGTTTTAATCCATTTTAAAGCTGAGAAGCTTCTCTCGCAAGAGGCACTGCTGACTGATGTAGCAACAGAAATCTTACAAAGTCGAAATAGCTCATGGAAGACCTCTTTATAAGGTTCTAGAAACACAACAAAGTCAAGGAGAGTAGACAGTCTGTCCCTTCCACTTTTTTTCTCTCCTATCAAGAAGCCGCTTGGTTTGATGAACCTCATGTTTGAGGTCCTCTAAATCTGACTCAAAGGTCTGAGCAAAGGCAAACAGAGGCTCCTCATTCAAGAATGTTTACTCTTTGGGTTGAGACTGGACCCCTTGCATTATCTCGCAATTCTTCTTTGAAAAACACCTCTGCAGCTCAGCTGTGAGACTGTCAAGCACCTGATTAAAGATAACTCTTTGGAAGCTCTCACCATCACTTTGGCCACTATTTTTTCTGTCCTACAGTGCTCATCATCAATGAGTCATGAAATCTTAAGCTTGTTTTAGGCTGTCTTTTACACACTGTTTGTACACTTATTTTGCAGTGCTCTGCAATCTATTCAACATCTTTCCATAGTTCTCCAAAGTAAACCTCATTTCTGTAGTCCTGTAATGTGTATGTAAGGGGACCTACTAGATCCACATCCCTTGCTAGGTCAAGAGAGCTTGATTGGAGCATGTCAGAAAGACATTTGGCATCACCAAACACTTTACAAAAGGTAACCAAAAGCCCTATGAATTGTATATGTAACTGAGAAAGAAGGCCCCTTGCCTCCACTGATCTATCACCACTATTTTCAAGTGTGATATCCTGTAGCACTCTCAGATCTGCTAAAAGCCTGTCCCTCAGATCACAGCATGCCATGTATCTGCATGCCCACCTTACATCCGTAAGTCTCTGTAGTTCCCTGGTCTGCTGCTGTGGATACAGCTCCTTCTGAACTGCAAGCCACTTGAGATGAACGTACGAGCCAGATACAAAGTTATAAAGCTTCTGCAGGAGAGCAAAAAAGTTAACTGCCTCACGCACTGATTTTACAGCATCGACAAGAACCAAATTCAAACAATGTGCATTACAGTGCACATAAAATGCAACTCTTGCACTGTTTTTAATCCGTGCATACACACCAGAATGCTTTCCGCTCATGACGGATGCACCGTCATAGCCTTGCCCCACAAGATTATTTCTGTAGTCCAGACCATGTTTTTCTGTAGTCCAGGCCATATCATTTTTGTGAGACCTGCTGCATCTAAGCTTTCAGCTGACTGAAAGTGTAAAAATCTTTTGTGGATGACCCCGTTGTAATAGTACCACACAACTAAAGACATTTGTTATTTTTTTCTTTAATTAAATCTTTGGTTTAATCTGCAATTACACTAAAAACGTCACTTTCTTTTACTTCTCTTGCTAATTCACTTTGTACCATCTCAGCTAAGCCCTCAAGAACTTAGTTCTGGATTTGGTGGCTTGTGTACTTAGCATTGCCACATGCATTCATCCTCTTCTCTATGAGAGGGTCATGCTTTACTATTTCTTTTTAAATTGTCCAAAGATTTCCCTTGTTGTGAGAGTCAGACTCTCGATGACCTCTCTGCGCTATATTTTGAGTGGCAGTCAATAGGAGCACATCTGCAATTGTTTTAATGTAAGTACAGTTTTCCTCTTTTCCACTTTCTTTTTCTGGTCCTCAATTATGACATCTAACATTGATGAGTTGCTGTCAATAGCCCTTTTATGCTGATTCCAAGCATACATAGCATTGATATGATGCTCTGCCTTCGAATGGAGCTTAAACCCAGAATCTTTAAACAGCTCATTTTTCCAGTTACAAAAACCTGACTGTGATGTGAAGGCAGATTCAGGTGTATTGGGCAGAGAAAAATGCCTACAGGCGAAACAATAAGTCGAATCTTGACTTACAGAATATTCAAGCCATGAATTGCCCTTATACCAGGAGCTGTTGAAAGCCCTTTTCCTAGTACCATGCTGAGTTCTGGGAAATGTTTTCAAGCACGGCTGTACAGGATCCTCTTCTCTGGATCTTGAAATGTCTAAAATATACGTTAAATAATGTGTCATATCTATATGGAAATGTATAATTAAGGGGTCCACAAGATTAGATACTAACAGCTGCTAACCAAAATGTGTAGTTTAAAGTATAGGCCTGGCCTACCATTGGGTCCTTTTGGAACAGCATATCTGGTGCTTGATGCAGTTGGGAGGGGCTCGATGACCTCTCCTGGCAGCTCTGGCTCACTGTTTTGCTCAGCCAGAGATCTCTGTGCCATCCCTTGATACATCTATTACATTAAAATAACACAATAACCATTAGTGTATAATCACAATAAAAATGCCACAGCCATCAAAACATGAACACACATGAATCAACAACCAACATTTTAAAGTGAGGCTTAATCTGCAAAAATAATCTATTACAAACTGAAGCTAAACTTAAATTCTGAACTGGGCATGTGACTGACTGCCTGGTAGATGCTCTGACCACACTGACTCTGACTAGCCTCAGGTAGGGAGCTGCTCTGGGGTCCGGTGGTGATGCAAGGGCTGGGGTCTGTTTGCATCTGAGCTGCCTGTTTATGCTTCTTTAAAAATAAGTCTGATATCTCTCCCTTTCTTTTCATGTTTAATTGACCCTATGCAAAAATAAGACTATGTTTACATCTAAGCATCCAATTACCCACATTTCAGTCCAATCTCAATCTTAATTACAAATCCCCATTATCATAACTGTACCTTAAAATAAACTACCAGCCTAAGTTACTAGTTAGATCGTGGCTAGCCCTACTCTGCAGTAAGTAACTTAGCTAGCTATAATTTCTTACACCTTTACGATAGCAAACAGGCTATCTGCAAATTGTGTTGATCTTTTGAGTAACGTTAACAGATTGATAATAGCAATTGGTCGTTTTGAGTTCAAGTACGATAGTCTATCTGAGTTAATGGATTTCAAATTGCTGAATGTTAACTTGCTGAACGCTGACAGCTGTAGCCTACTATTTACCGACATTAGCTAAACATTCGTATACTGTTACTTACGAAACTGCACTGTATATGCATGTATTACTAGCACAGATGTAAACATAATGTCAGGCTAAATAGGGAACCAATCTCTCTTATCTGATTAACTGTCTGTTAAAACCTCTCTGGGATAGGTGGGACATTAGCGCCCCACCTGGCCAAAATCCAGTGAAAATGCAGAGTGCCAAATTCAAATAAATTACTATAAAAATTTAACTTTCATGAAATCACACATGCAATACACCAAAATAAAGCTACACTTGTTGAGAATCCAGCATACGTGTCAGATTTCAAAATGACTTTATGGTGAAAGCAAACGGTGCTATTATCTGAGGATAGCACCCCAGCAAACAAACACAGACAATCATATTTCAACCCTCCAGGCGCGACACAAAACACAGAAATAAAGATATAATTCATGCCTTACCTTTGACGAGCTTCTTCTCTGGGCACTCCAATATGTCCCATAAACATCACAAATGGTCCTTTTGTTCGCTTAATTCCGTCGATATATATCCAAAATGTCCATTTATTTGGCGCGTTTGATCCAGAAAAACACTTGTTCCAACTCCCGCAACATATCTCATAAGTTACCTGTAAGCTTTGTCCAAACATTTCAAACGACTTTCCTAATACAACTTTAGGTATTTTTTTACGTAAATAATCGATCAAATTTAAGACGGGATATACTGTGTTCAATACCGGAGGTAAACAAAGTATAGCGAGCATTCAGCTCACACGCCTCTAACAAAGTGAACAGTGCTACTTCTTCATTTCTCAAAGGAAAAACCTCAACCAATTTCTAAAGACTGTTGACATCCAGTGGAAGCGATAGGAACTGCAAGAAAGTTGCTTAGAATCTGGATTCCCAATGAAACTCATTGAAAAGAGAGTGACCTCAAAAAATGTATTTCTGAATGGTTGTCCTCTGGGTTTCGCCTGCCAAATAAGTTCTGTTATACTCACAAACATGATTCAAACAGTTTTAGAAACTTCAGAGTGTTTTCTATCCAAATCTACTGATAATATGCATATTTTAGCTTCTGGGCCTAAGTAGCAGGCAGTTTACTTTGGACACGCTTTTCATCCGGACGTCAAAATACCGCCCCCTATCCCAAAGAAGTTAATTAATGGAGCCAAAGGTCTAACGTTAACTTACACAGCAACTCAACTTTCGTAAAAGTTGTTCAGGAAACCTAAACCCGATGCCAACCCTTAAAACTTACTTAAAATATGATGCTTTCGCCAATTGCGAAAAGAGCTCATGGAGCTGTGGAAATATTCTCTCTTCTTCTGTATGTTCTTCTTATTCTTCTGTATCTCGCAACCAACGTTAATATTCTCTCTTCCTCGATTTGAAAAATGCTCTGCTGAACATCAAAATAAATACTTCTTTCAACAAGAGGTGAAATGAGATCAGGTGACTCCGGGGATGCTGGCGTTCTAGGAGTTCCTCAGTCCAGTGTCTGTGTTCTTTTGCCCATCTTTATCTTTTCTTTTTTGGCCAGTCTGAGATATGTCTTTTTCTTTGCAACTTTGCCTAGAAGGCCAACATCCTGGAGTCGCCTCTTCACTGTTGACATTGAGACTGGTGTTTGCGGGTACCATTTAATGAAGCTGCCAAGTTGAGGACGTGTGAGGCTTCTGTTTCTCAAACTAGACACTCTAATGTACTTCTTGCTCAGTTGTGCACCGGGACCTCCCACTGCTCTTTCTATTCTGGTTAGAGACAGTTTACGCTGTTCTGTGAAGTGAGTAGTACACAGCGTTGTACGAGATCTTCAGTTTCTCAGTAATTTCTCGCATGGAATAGCCTTAATTTCTCAGAACAAGAATAGACTGACTAGTTTCAAAAGAAAGTTCTTTGCTGATGCTGATGCTGATGCTGATGCTCCAGATACTCAACTAGTCTAACGAAGGCCAGTTTTATCGCTTCTTTAATCAAGACAACAGTTTTCAGTTGTGCTAACATAATTGCAAAATGGGTTTTCTACTGATCAATTAGCCTTTTAAAATAATAAACTTGGATTAGCTAACACAACGTGCCATTGGAACACAGGAGTGATGGTTGTTGATAATGGGCCTCTGTACACCTATGTAGATATTCCATAAAAATTCTGCCGTTTCCAGCTACAATAGTCATTTACAACATTAACAGTGTCTACACTGTATTTCTGATCAATTTGATGTTATTTTAATGAACAAAAAGTGAGCTTTTCTTTCACGAACAAGGACATTTCTAAGTGACCCCAAACTTTTGAACGGTAGTGTATATATAGTATATACACTGCTCAAAAAAATAAAGGGAACACTTAAACAACACAATGTAACTCCAAGTCAATCACACTTCTGTGAAATCAAACTGTCCACTTAGGAAGCAACACTGATTGACAATAAACTTCACATGCTGTTGTGCAAATGGAATAGACAACAGGTGGAAATTATAGGCAATTAGCAAGACACCCCCAATAAAGGAGTGGTTCTGCAGGTGGTGACCACAGACCACTTCTCAGTTCCTATGCTTCCTGGCTGATGTTTTGGTCACTTTTGAATGCTGGCGGTGCTTTCACTCTAGTGGTAGCATGAGACGGAGTCTACAACCCACACAAGTGGCTCATGTAGTGCAGCTCATCCAGGATGGCACATCAATGCGAGCTGTGGCAAGAAGGTTTGCTGTGTCTGTCAGCGTAGTGTCCAGAGCATGGAGGCGCTACCAGGAGACAGGCCAGTACATCAGGAGACGTGGAGGAGGCCGTAGGAGGGCAACAACCCAGCAGCAGGACCGCTACCTCCGCCTTTGTGCAAGGAGGAGCAGGAGGAGCACTGCCAGAGCCCTGCAAAATGACCTCCAGCAGGCCACAAATGTGCATGTGTCTGCTCAAACGGTCAGAAACAGACTCCATGAGGGTGGTATGAGGGCCCGACGTCCACAGGTGGGGGTTGTGCTTACAGCCCAACACCGTGCAGGACGTTTGGCATTTGCCAGAGAACACCAAGATTGGCAAATTCGCCACTGGCGCCCTGTGCTCTTCACAGATGAAAGCAGGTTCACACTGAGCACATGTGACAGACGTGACAGAGTCTGGAGATGCCGTGGAGAACGTTTTGCTGCCTGCAACATCCTCCAGCATGACCGGTTTGGCGGTGGGTCAGTCATGGTGTGGGGTGGCATTTCTTTGGGGGGGCGCACAGCCCTCCATGTGTCCGCCAGAGGTAGCCTGACTGCCATTAGGTACCGAGATGAGATCCTCAGACCCCTTGTGAGACCATATGCTGGTGCGGTTGGCCCTGGGTTCCTCCTAATGCAAGACAATGCTAGACCTCATGTGGCTGGAGTGTGTCAGCAGTTCCTGCAAGAGGAAGGCATTGATGCTATGGACTGGCCCGCCCGTTCCCCAGACCTGAATCCAATTGACCACATCTGGGACATCATGTCTCGCTCCATCCACCAACGCCACGTTGCATCACAGACTGTCCAGAAGTTGGCGGATGCTTTAGTCCAGGTCTGGGAGGAGACCAACGCCACCTCATCAGGAGCATGCCCAGGCATTGTAGGGAGGTCATACAGGCACGTGGAGGCCACACACACTAATGAGCCTCATTTTGACTTGTTTTAAGGACATTACATCAAAGTTGGATCAGCCTGTAGTGTGGTTTTCCACTTTAATTTTGAGTGTGACTCCAAATCCAGACCTCCATGGGTTGATAAATTTGATTTCCATTGATAATTTTTGTGTGATTTTGTTGTCAGCACATTCAACTATGTAAAGAAAAAAGTATTTAATAAGAATATTTCATTCATTCAGATCTAGGATGTGTTATTTTAGTGTTCCCTTTATTTTTTTGAGCAGTGTATATAGTGTATATATACATATAGATATGTATATATCAATCACATACACACACACACTCCAGACTATATATTTCCACACTTTTACTTTTAGATCTCTGTGTATTGTTATGAATTGCTGATATTACTGCACTGCTGGAGCTAGGAACACAAGTATTTCACTACACCTGCAATAACACCTGCTAAATATGTGTATGCAACCAATAACATTTTTATTGGATTTATTTTCAAAACACTTGCGCCAGGATTGGTAATTTACCGGTCTTATATGAGTTTGATTGCACTGAGGTGGGAGGAGTGGCAATATCTCAGGTGTGTCCTTAAAACATGCACCAAATTGCCAATGCTTTGATCTTGACAGCAGAAACGCAGGTGATCCATCCGAGTCCATGCCCATGGTATAAGAGAGACATCATTTCTCATGTTTTTACCCATTTTGTTTCATTTGATTATAATTATTATTTTCTAGCACAATGTAATATCCAACGAGTCAAGACTATCGATGAAGGGTTTGGCTCGTGAGACCAATTTGAAATAAATCTAAGCGGCACCATGAAGACCAAGGAGCTCTCCACACAGGTCAGGAACAAAGTTGTGGAGAAGTACAGATCAGGGTCGGGTTATAAAAAAATATCCGAAACTTTAAACATCCCACGGAGCACCATTAAATAAAAATGAAAGAATATGGCACCACAACAAACCTGCCAAGAGAAGGCCGCCCACCAAAACTCACGGACCAGGCAAGGAGGACATTAATCAGAGAGGCGAAAAGGAGATAAAAGATAACCATGAAGGCGCTGCAAAGCTCCACAGCAGAGATTGGAGTATCTGTCCATAGGACCACTTCAAGCCATACACTCCACAGAGCTGGCTGTACGGAAGAGTGGCCAGAAAAAAATAAGCAAGCATGTTTGGTGTTCACCGAAAGACATGTGGTAGACTCCCCTAACATATGGAAGAAGGTACTCTGGTCAGATGAGACTAAAATTGAGTTTTTTTGGTCATCAAGGAAAACACTATGTCTGGCGCAAACCCAACAACTCTCATCACCTCGAGAACACCATCCCCACAGTGAAGCATGGTGGTGACAGCATCATGCTGTGGGGATGTTTTTCATCGGCAGGGACTGGGAAACTGGTCAGAATTGAAGGAATGATGGATGGCGCTAAATACAGGGAAAATCTTGAGGGATACCTGTTTCAGTCTTCCAGAGATTTGAGACTGGGACGGAGGTTCACCTTCCAGCAGGACATTGATCCTAAGAATACTGCTAAAGCAACACTCAAGTGGTTTATAAGGGGAACCATTTAAATGTCTTGGAATGGCTTAGTCAAAGCCCAGACCTCAATCGAATTGAGAATCTGTGGCATGACTTAAAGATTGTTGTACACCTGCAGGAACCCATTCAACTTGAAGGAGCTGGAGCAGTTTTGCCTTGAAGAATGGGCAAAAATCCCAGTGGCTAGACGTGCCAAGCTTATAGAGACATACCCTAAGAGACTTGCAGATGTAATTGTTGCAGAAGGTGGCTCTGCAAAGTATTGACTTTGGGGGGGGGGGGGGGGGGGGGGGGGTGAATAGTTATGCACACTGAAGTGCATAAGTGCATGTTTGTTTCACAAGAAAAAATATTTTGCATCTTCATAGTGGTAGGCTTGTTGTGTAAATCAAATGATACAAACCCCCAACAATCTATTTTAGTTCCAGGTAAGGCAACCAAATAGGAAAAAGGCCAAGGGGGTGAATACTTTTGCAAGCCACTGTACTTTTTGCCTGCCTCACTAACAACGCCTTTTGCCAATTCCATGCCTGTACTTTGCCTATCGGATTTCCTGTTATCTACCTATTGCCTGATCCCCCGGACTACGTTACCAGCCTTTTCCCTGCCTGAACTGTTGCCCTTTTGGACCCCCAGTCTATGACATTCTGTCTGCCCCTGGACCCAGCTACCTGCCTCCCCCTGTGGTCCTTTGCAATAAACACCTGCTGTGCCCTGTTTTTGAAACCAGCTCTCTGTCTCCCCTCTTGTTCATTACAGATCCATCTACCTTGAGGATCTGTTTGAACAATTTGTACATTACTGTTAATTAATATCACCCATTTTGAATTTCTAACCATGGGAGAAATATATTTTGCCCCTGCAGTCCTTTTCAACAAAACATAATCTAAAATTGTTGATTGAGTTTCCTGTAAACAATAGATATTATATTCCTTCTCTTTTAGCCAGGTAAAAAATGACTGTGTTTTCTTATTATCTGCTAAGCCATTAACTACCTATACTTATTTCACCATTTACCATAATGAAATACACATTTCAAATCTATTTATCATGATATATCTTTGTAAACTCACCATTAAAAAGTACTATAGTGATTGAGTGTCCATATACCTATACCATGATATTTGCATTGCTACTAAGTAAACCTACAATTGGTCCCCACTATTCCACCCGCTAAAACCCCTCCTCATCCCGAGTTGGGTTGTCATCCCAGTGACTGGCAGGCAACCCCCGACCGCCCAGATCCCATTGCCCCCGAGAGACCGAGACCCATCCTTCGAAAAGAGCACGCAGTGCCACCCACGGACAGAAACAGATCATGCGCCAAAAGCATTTCCATCGCCCTCACCTCGATTTGTATTATATATAGCCATTAAAAAATATATATATTTAAAATATCCTGCTTATCTTAATTTCCATAATTAACAATTCATATGTGTAATAATGTAGGTAGCTTATGCAAATGATTGTTACCTCTTATCAGTATTGCCATTACAAAAATTCAATTTTGGCAAGCAATTATTATTTTAGCAAACAATCATTGTGATTCATCCAATATTGTACCTAATATCTTTACTCCCTAGCAACAGTTGTGGGATACACACACACACACACACACTCAATCCCTTTCCCCCACAAACAATCATAAACTCAGATGCTCAACAGTTGTTCCATCCCAGAGCCCAACACAAGAAAGGCCTTGATTTACAAATGCATATACAGTTGCAGCTGTATGAGAAGCAGTGGTGTAAAGTACTTAAGTAAAAATACTTAAAAGTACTATTTCAGTAGTTTTTTGGGGTATCTGTACTTTACAAATTAATATTTTTGCCAACTTTTACTTTTACTTCACTACATTCCTAAAGAAATTAATGTACTTTTTAACTCCATACATTTTCCCTGACACCCAAAAGTACTCGTTACGTTTTGACACGAAAATGGTCCAAATAACTTTTACATTTGATAGTGAAGTACATTTGAGCAATTCCATTTACTTTTGATACTTAAGTATATTTAAAAACAAATACTTTTAGACTTTTACTCAAGTAGTATTTTACTGGGTGACTTTCACTTTTACTTGAATACTTTTCTATTAAGGTATCTTTACTTGTACTCAAGTATGACAATTGAGTACTTTTTCCACCACTGAGGAGAAGGCATGCAAAAATGGGGAGATTTGATTAACTATTACACATCTGAGGTGATGGAGATCAGACATACCCCCTTCCCCTGAAACACCTACACGCAGTCCCCCATTGTGACCATATTCCCAAGCATCTCTGTGCAGTCAGACTGATTTTGTGCCACCAGGGCCACAATAATATGCCCCCTCTCTGAATGTTCGAGTGTGACTCCCTCCCCATGTGTTACCGCAGCTAGTGTTGCCAGCACTGCCACTGCCTGGGTGGGGGTACCCCACCGGAATCCCAACCGGCTAGGTACAAGGTCGTCAAGGTTCTCCTTAGCAGCTTTGAGAATTTCCTTGTATATTATGCTCTCCCATTAGGGGGCTTTAGCTTTGTAGGACCAACCCCGCCATGCAGACTCAGAATCTTGAGAGGGCGGTGTTGCTTTAGTAGGTCTCTGCCCACATTCATCTTTCTGATTTGGCAGTGTATCAGCTACTTACAGTAGGCCCATAAAACAGATAAGGAGTTATCCTAAGTGTATCGGTCTCTCTGTCATGTTTGGGTGTTGCTTGCTCTCGTAATATTTGTCGATACATTTCTCTGGCCTTATGATTTGTTTTGTGTTGTTATCCAGATTGAAGGTTATAACCCACCAGTTTGTGAAGTGCTAATATTTAATCAAACTCACCGATATTGAATATGATGTTTTTATCCTGAGGGGGATCTACACTGCTGTGTTCAGTCCGCCATCTTTTCTGTCTGTTGAAGCACCTTTGGCAGCGATTACAACCTCGATTCTTCTTGGGTCTTTTTCTGTCACATCTTGATAGAAAAATTTACATGAGGTGAAAGTTTAGAAATAATGATTAAAAAACACATTTGGGGCTTCATTAACAGAGTAGTGTAACCTTTGGCATAACATGTTATGGTAGAGCAGTACACTTTCAACTTTTATAATAAGCGTGTAGGTTATATAATTGATCTTGACATTAAAATGATAAGGAGGTCTCTGTGACAAGTACCTTGCCCATACAGAGCAGTGCGTGTAGGCTATTGACAATGTTTCATTCTGTTTTAATGACCTCACATCAATTATGGAGAGATGATCATATGATTGGAGCAAAGAAAGGTCACCAACACATGAAAGAAAATGCAGCTTCAATTTTCTCAACAGAATGGGCCTTTGCTAAGAGTGTCTATGTACAAATTTGACAAAAGCATTAATAACCATGCCATTTTGTGTACTTTCATCATTACTCCGATGGAGACCTATGGAAGATAAGGCTTGTCTAATGATCCTGTTTCCCAAGGCAACGCTAGTGGGCCTGGATGACTCATCTGCCTCTCCCTGCAAATACAGGATGATGAAAATAAGAGACTGGGCATACAGATATGCATCCATTGGTCACAGATACCTTGGGGAAAAGGTAGGGGCTTGGATCAGGAAACCAGTCAGTATCTGGTGTGACCACAATTTGCCCCATGCAGCGCAACACATCTCCTTCGCATAGAATTGATCCTCTTCGGTGCCTGTGCGAGGTTGCGGGATATTGACGGGAACTGGAAAACGCTGTCGTATATGTCAATCAAGACATTTTCAGCTTGCGACATGGTGCTGTGCATTATCATGCTGAAATGTGGTGATGGCGGCGGATGATGGCGACGTGGTGATGATCTCACCCGAGAGCGTATTTCATGGTAAGCTGTAGACCACACTATTTACCAAGACAGTTTTCATCTATATTCCTCGTCGCTGTCTATATATCACCACAAGCACTAAGACTGCACTCAATGAGCTCTATACGGCCATAAGCAAACAGGAAAACGCTCATCCAGAGGCGGTGCTCCTAGTTGCTGGGGACTTTGATGCACGGAAAAACAAATCCGTTTTACCTCATTTGTATCAGCACGTTAAATATGCAACCAGAGGGGAAAAAATCTTGACCACCTTTACTCCACACACAGAGATGCATACAAATCTCTCCCTCCGTTTGGCAAATCTGACCATAATTATACCCTCCTGATTCCTGCTTATAAGCAAAAACCAAAGCAGGACGCACCAGTGACTCGGTCAATAAGAAAGTGGTCATATGAAACAGATGTGAAGCTAGAGGACTGTTTTTTTAGCACAGACTGGAATATGTTCCGGGATTCTTCAGATGGCATTCAGGAGTACACCACATCAGTCACTGGCTTCATCAATAAGTGCATAGATGACACAGTGACCGTACATACATACCACAACCAGAAGCAATAGATTACAGGCAACATTCCCACTGAGCTAAAGGCTAGAGCTGCCGCTTTCAAGGAGCGGGACTCTAACCCGGAACCTTATAAGAAATCCTTCTATGCCCTCCGACGAACCATCAAACAGGCAAAGTGTCAATACAAGACTAAGATCGAATCGTACTACACCGGCTCCGACGCTTGTCGTATGTGGCAGGGCTTGCAAACTATTACGGACAACAAAGGGAATCACAGCCGCGAGCTGCCCAGTGACAAAAGCCTACCAGATTAGCTAAATTACTTATATGCTCGCTTCGAGGCAGGTACCACTGAAGCATGCATGAGAGCATGTTCTTGATGACGGTGATCACTCTCTCTGTAACCGATGTGAGTAAGACCTTCAAACAAGGTCGCAGGGCCAGACAGATTACCAGGACGTGTACTCCGAGCATGCGCTGACCAACTGGCAAGAGTCTTCACTGAAGTTTTCAACCTGTCCCTGACCGAGTCTGTAATATCAACATGTTTCAAGCAGACCACCATAGTCCCAAAAACACTAAGGTAACCTGCCTAGACTACCGACCCGACTACCGACCACTCACGTCTGTAGCCATGAAGTGCTTTGAAAGGCTGGTCATGGCTTAGATCAATGGCATTATCCCAGAAACCTTAGACCCAGACCAATTTGCATACCGCCCTGACAGATCCCACAGATGATGCAATCTCTATTGCACGCAACACTGCCCTTTCCCACCTGGACAAAATGAACACCTATGTTTATTTTATTTTTATTTATTTTACCGTTATTTTACCAGGTAAGTTGACTGAGAACACGTTCTCATTTGCAGCAACGACCTGGGGAATAGTTACAGGGGAGAAGAGGGGGATGAATGAGCCAATTGTAAACTGGGGATTATTAGGTGACCGTGATGGTTGAGGGCCAGATTGGGAATTTAGCCAGGACACCGGGGTTAACACCCCTACTCTTACGATAAGTGCCATGGGATCTTTAATGACCTCAGAGAGTCAGGACACCCGTTTAACGTCCCATCCGAAAGACGGCACCCTACACAGAGCAGTGTCCCCAATCACTGCCCTGGGGCATTGGGATCTTTGTTTAGACCAGAGGAAAGAGTGCCTCCTACTGGCCCTCCAACACCACTTCCAGCAGCACCTGGTCTCCCATCCAGGGACTGACCAGGACCAACCCTGCTTAGCTTCAGAAGCAAGCCAGCAGTGGTATGCAGGGTGGTATGCTATGTGAGAATGCTATTCATTGACTACAGTTCAGCGTTCAACACCATAGTGCCCTCAATGTTCATCAATAAGCTAAGGACCCTGGGACTAAACAGCTCCCTCTGCAACTGGATCATGGACTTCCTGACGGGCCGTCCCCGGGTGGTTAGGGTAGGTAACAACACATCTGCCACGCTGATCCTCAACACAGGGGCCCCCAGGGGTGCGTGCTCAGTCGCCTCCTGTACTCCATGTTCACTCATGACTGCATGGCCAGGCACGACTCCAACACCATCATCAAGTTTGCAGATGACACAACAGTGGTAGGCCTGATCACCAACAACGATGAGACAGCCTATAGGGAGGAGGTCAAAGACCTGGCCTAGTGGTGCCAGGACAACAACCTCTCCCTCAACGTGATCAAGACAAAGGAGATGATTGTGGACTACAGGAAAAGGAGGACAGAGCCCCCATTCTCATCGATGGGCCAGCAGTGGAGCAGGTTGAGAGCTTCACGTGCCTTGGTTTCCACATCACCAACAATCTATCATGGTCCAAACACAGTAAGACAGTTTTGAAGAGGGTCAACAAAGCATATTCCCCCTCAGGAGACTGAAAATATTTAGCATGGGTCCTCAGATTCTCTAAAGGTTCCACAGCTGCTCCATCGAGATCATCCGGACTGTTTGCATCACTGCCTGCTATGGCAACTTCTTCGCCTCCGACCACAAGGCACTACAGAGCGTACAGCCTAGTAGATCGCTGGGGCCAAGCTTCCTGCCATTCAGGACCTCTATACCAGGCGGTGTCATAGGAAGGCCCTAAAAATTGTCAAAGACTCCAGCCACCCTCATCATGGACTGTTCTCTCTGTTACCGCACGGCAAGCGGTACCAGAGCGCCAAATCTAGGTCCAAAAGGCTTCTTAACAGCTTCTACCCCCTAGACATAAGACTCCTGAACAGTTAATCAAATCCTCTTTTACTATTCTCTGTTTATTATCTATGCATAGTCACTTTAATAACTCTACCTACATGTACATATTACCTCAATTACCTCGACTTACCGGTGCCCCCGCACATTTAACTCTGTACCAGTACCCCCTGTATATAGCCTTGCTATTGTTTTTTTTACTGCTGCTGTTTAATTATTTGTTACTTTTATTTTCTATTTTTTACTTAACACTTTTTTTTCTTAAAACATTGTTGGTTAAGGGCTTGTAAGTAAGCATTTCACTGTTGTATTCGGCGTATGTGACAAATACATGAAAAATATTTGATTTGTCCTGCAATCAGCATTCCAATTGTACGCTGTTGCGCTGTGATGTGTGACAGAACTGCATTTTAGAGAGGCCTTTATTGTCCCCAGCACAAGGTGCACATGTGTAATGATCATGCCGTTTAATCAGCTTCGTGATATACCACACTAGTCAGGTTGATGGATTATCTTGGCAAAGGAGAAATGCTTACTAACAGGGATATAAACACATTTGTGCACAGCATTTTTGATAAATAAGCTTTTTGTGATTATGGAACAATTCTGGGATCTTTTCTTTCAGCTCATGAAACATTGGATGAACACTTTACATGTTGCGTTTATATTTTTGTTCAGTGTTTTTGTGATATCCTCAATTTTAAGAGTGCAGACTTTGTCTTTTTCAAAGACCTTTGAGATAAACAGCACCTATTTGTCTTCCAGAAACTACCTGACTGAACGCTGCTGGCATTCTGGTTGCAGCATCTGCCATGCTTGAAGCTTAAAACGATTGATTTCACTGATACATTGTGGTTGTTGTTTTGACTCAATGCAATTAACTGTGGCAGTTATTCAATTCAACAGGACATTATTATTGAAAAATGCAACCATGAAACATGGTGACATTTAATTATGGGGCGCTTAATCATAGTGACATACAAAGCCGTATTGTTCAGCTTTCTAATCACTATAAACATTGAAACGGAATGATGGATAATTGACCGATTTGTCAGGGGAGGAAATATATTTCCCATATGGCTTCTTCTGTCCGTCTTCTACACCAGTCACTTAAAGATGACACATTTGTCCTCAAATGTTTTGCAGCCATAGTATTGGTGGCTTGTCTCCCTTCTGATCACAAAGTGACAAGAGAAGCAGAGGAGTTAAGTGGAAAGTGGATGTCGTTCATCCAAAAGAGTCCCCAAGCCTCACGTCTACTCATAAACCTTCTGGGACCTTGAACATACACCAACCAATGTGGTTACTTTGAAATAGTCATACAACAGAGAAAGGGCTTGTGTCTATTCATTTCAACCAGAACTGCTCTTTTCTAACACGGTGGGAGGCTGATGCAGGCATGAGACTCCGTTTTTTCCTTGTGACCTTCAACGTGGGCTGATTTCATCCTCAGCCACAGACAATCTCATACCAGGATGTCATCTGTCACGAGCGTGTACTTCACTTAGGGCTTGTCTATGTTACTGTGTTGGGGGAAAGATCAAACCATAGCCAATACCTAAGTGAAGGACATCCGTACAGCTCTCGCTGTGCGTCACACAAATAGACCTTCCAAGTTTTGCTCTTTAAGATTTAAGCCTGTGAGAACGTGAGAACGTAGATGCAACTGTATAGTGCTGTTGCAACCTCTCAGGTAAGATATCACATGCAGCTTATAGAGAAGCAGGGTGAATCAATGTTCTTGTTTCATCCTTTCACTGAAAGCTAAAAGGGGCATGGGTTGTGCTAATGCATGATGAGAGTGTGCCTGAGTATGTTGTTGAGATTGGACATGAAAAGAACAGTCATTCTCTCGGCTCACACATTACACTGTATGAAACTACAAAAGCCTCATTAGGCATCCATTGATAAAAACAGACTACAAAAAGTTATATTTGGACTGTGTATACTTTTTTTTCCAAATGTTCCCTTTGTACCTGGAATCAGGATGCGTATATTTCCGTGGGGACTTTTCTAACGAGAAATGCTTACTAGCTTGTATCTTGGTTGTTTGCCAATGTGCTGCCCCCTCCGCCAAAGTAAACAATATTGATTTACCCAATGTTTTATTCATGCCTCAGGAATGCTTCACTATCATATTTCACAAATGCGCTTAAACAACAACAAAAAACTTCAGAAAAGGAAAACGGTAAAAATAATTGTACAACGGCAGTACAGCATGGAGAGGGGCTCATCCATAAACATTGGCTCTGAAAATGAGAGGAGATTGAATAAATGGCATGGGGGAAATACATGTATAAAGAAGACCATCACCACTGCTCAGGACATGATTGAGCACGGCGATCAGCAGGAAAAGCTTCCACATCCTGGCACTGGGAGCAGCACTCATTCATTCCCCCATAAAGATGCAAGAGGCACAATGTCAAGGCTGCATCTAGAGCTGTGCCAAAGTTGTGACAGCTAAAATGTCAGGCCAATATGAACACCTGCAAGCTGCTTATCCTTTAATTAACTGGATGCCTACCAGTTGCTATGAGGGCAACAAGTTCACTGTCAGCAGCCCACCCAAGGGGAATCACCATCTCATGTCAATGAGGCCTACTGTAGCCACCCTCAAGAGCTGAGAGACAAAAATGAAATAGATACATAAGGAAAAAACGCCCGTTGCACAAAGAATGATTTTGCTGCTTTGGCTACTATGGAAATTGTGACTATGCTTGCACATGGAAGTGTGCTTCTACATTGGCTATTCATTCACATTAGGTGAGCTGTCACTCAAGCAGGAAATGCCCACATTTGTCAGAGAAAGTCTTAAAATGAAATAAAATGTCCTTGCATTTCATATTGTAGTCAGAGAGGAATTGTATTAAACCTCTCTCTTATACGTGTGTCCATTTTGCGTTCCTTTCAATTATGCATTCACATCAGAGAGCATTTGCTATTTGCCACCAGATGAGTATATGGCCTCCTTCATCCCTGCCTGAAGTAGAGGTGGGCTTATCATAGGAGCGGATGAAATAGTTAAATGTTAATGGCTTGTAGACCAAGCAGAGGTGGGGAGCTGGCGTCGTGATCAGCCTCTCAATGAACCACCCATCAGCTGCGGCTCTCAAGCTTGAGTTGGCAGGGACGATAGCGCAGGCGACCAAAACCTAGCCTTATCACTACCCACTTCCTGCTTTCTGCTGAATATGAGGAGTATAATTAATGCTAAAACTTTGTTTGTTTACACTGCTTGGTAAACAGAGTTGAGAGGTCTTTGTTTTCTCCTCAGGTGGCCTGTTATTTTCCATTTGCAGCTTATTGAAATTAGCACCGTGCAGCACGACTATATAATTTACCTTTATTTCATTCTAATTTACAGCAACGGGGAAGAGTTCCAGAGGCTGAATGAGTTAACTTGAAGATGCGAGTGATTTGGGTCACCATTGTAGTGCGAGGAGCTGGGTTGGGAATTTAGCCAGGTCCTTGGGTAAACACCCCGATTTTTGTGACAGTTGCCATTGGATCTTTAATAATCAATGAGTCAGAGCCAGAGGATGAGGAATTGTTCCCAATCACTGCCCTGGTTTCCTTTGGATCTGAGGAAGAGTGCTCCCTATACTGGCCCTCCAACCCTACACCCAGCAGCATCTGGTCTTCTGTCCAGGTATAGAGCAGGCCAACCGTTCATAGCTTCAGAGGGTGGATGGGGGAGAGTGGGTGGGTATGGATGTTTCAATGATCATTTGTTCATATTACAGTTTTTTCAGAATGCTTAAACACCAACAGTGATTCTTGAAACACTATCTCTGAAACCATTAACACTTGTAGGCAATGAATTTACCTAGTGTGCCAAAATGAATGCACGTTCTCTGCTTTACACTCAGGTTGTAATTTTATAACACACTTTTTGCAAAACTGTAAACACAACTCACTGCTTTACACTCAGTTTGAAATTTAATAACACACTTCTAGCCAAAATGTAAACATTGGTCTCTACATTGCTACACTATTTCGCCAATTGCCTTTCCACATTGACACATGTGAAAACACTTTTAGATAATGAGTTCACTTACAAATCAGAGCTTGAGCACTATAAATAGGCCACAGGTAAACATTTGGTTTGGACAACAATGTAGGCCAATATTGGACAGAAAGTAAGAGGGGTGAGAACTACAGGAGGACGAGGAGGAGGAAGAGGAAGATGAGGAGGACGAGGATGAGGAGGTGAAGAAGTAAGAGGAGGAGGAGGAAGAGAAGAAGGAAGAGGTGAAGTAGGACAGGGAGAAGGAAGAGGAAGGGGAGTCAGGAACACAATAACTGATGAAATTAGAGCAACAGTGGTTGACCGTGTTGTCAACCATGGGATGAGCATGAGGGAGGCTGGGCAACGGGTTCAACCAAATCTGAGCCACTATACTGTTGCAGGTATCTAACGTATATTTCGAAATGAGAACCGGTAAGTAACTGTAAGTGCTGTAGTCTTACTGGTACAGTAATATGTACTGTACTTTCATAATGTGAAGGATCTATCACTAAAACCATTCAAATGTTTTTTACAGAACTGCAAGAAAACCATTATCTGGTGGAAGAGGTCGACTGATCACCCCAGAGCAGGAGACCCACATTGTAAATATGGTCATTGCAAATAACTGCATCAGACTCAGAGAACTGCAGGACCACATAATGGCAGATAAAACCATATTCCACAACGTCGACAGAGTGAGTCTCTCTGCACTGTCGTCTACTGAAACGCAATAGAATTAGGATGAAGCTGTACAGAGTCTCTTTCGAAAGAAACTCAGACCGTGTAAAACAACTGAGATATGAAAATGTGCTGGTAAGCTATACTATCCTATCATTGGTACTGCATCTGGAAGTGTATGGTGCATATTGACTGATCCCTGTCATATTGACTGATCCTTGTCTTTTCATACTGTGCTACATTGTTTTGTCTTGTCTCTTTCAGAGAGTCATGGATCTAGAAGCAGATGCAGTTCATCATGAGCTAATATATGTGGACGAGGCAGGTTTCAACCTTGCAAAAACAAGGGGCCGCGGCAGAAATATCATCGGACACCGTGCCATCATCAACGTCCCGGGACAACGTGGTGGCAACATAACAATGTGTGCGGCTATTCGTCAAAACGGCGTCCTTCACAATCATGCAATCCTAGGACCATACAACACTGCACACATTATAACATTTCTAGACACCCTCCACAACAGACTAATCCCTATTGACCGGGGCCAGAGCAGCCCAGGTACGTTATCATCTGGGACAATGTTAGTTTCCACCGGGCTGCTGTGGTCCGCAATTGGTTCACAGGACACCCACTTTTCATCGCACTCAATCTCCCACCATAGTCTCCGTTCTTGAATCCTATTGAAGAATTTTTCTCCGCATGGCGCCGGAAGGTGTATGTTCGCCAGCCCCACCACCTTTTTCTACAGGCAATGGAGGAGGCTTGTGGAGACGTGGATCAGGGGTCATGCCAGGCCTGGATACAGCACTCCAGGCGATACTTCCCACGCTACCTAGCTCAAGACAAAATCGCACGTGATGTGGAGGAAGTCTTATGGCCAGACCCACAAAGAAGGTTCGATGTAGCCACGTTTTTTTCTGCTCTTTTTTGTCGAGCACAAATGTTTTTGTTTTCTTCCTCTGCACTTTTGTTGTTTGAGGAGTGTTAGAACATTTTGAGAGAAAAAAAACGACATTCTCCCCCTCATTTGTATTGATGGCGTGTTATGTTCGGAGTACACATCCGTACTTTACACGTTTGGATACCTGTGTGTATGTGTGTTTACTACATGTATGACATACATTATTGCAAACTGCTATGCCCTGCACACAGAAAAAGCTAAATCCACAAGTGTTTTTCATTTATACTATCAGTGCGTAGTTGGTGCTTCGTGTGCTTATTCAAATGATGGTTTGGGTGTACTGTATTGACGCAAAAACACAATTTTGTTTTGAAAGAGTTTGAAGAGTTTTGCAAGAATTGTTTGATTTTGCAAGAGCTGTATAATGTTTTGCTGGTTTGGTGTAAGGTTTTGTGGTTAGTGTGTAGTGTGTAGAGTTTTGCAAAAATAGCTTAAAGTTTCAAAGGTAGTGCCTAAGCAAACAGAAAAAACTGTAAAGCCATGTGTGTGTGTGTGTGTGTGTGTGTGTGTGTGTGTGTGTGTGTGCTGTGTGTGTGCACGCATACGCAAGTGTGTAGCATATGTGATTGCATTTTGTTGTAAACATGTACTTAAGTAGATGCTTCAAAATGTTATTCCGGCATTTTGCATTTTGAATGTGTAGGAAATTATCTCCGATGGTGCATCTAGTGGAGAGCAGGCCAGGCAGTGCAGGGCTACAGAGACAAGTGTAAGTGGTCTTTCACAGAGCTCCCGAAGGCTTTTCCACACCAATGTGGCCCTTAAGACCTTCTAAGTGTCCTATAACAGTCTGTTCCAGAGGGTGGAATGGATGTTTCAATGTTCATTTGTTCATGAAACAGACGCCTCACAAGTCCTCAACTGGCGACTCCGGGGATGCTGGCCTTCTAGGCAGAGTTTGTCAGTCCAGTGTCTGTGTTCTTTTGCCCATCTTAATCTTTTCTTTTTATTGGCCAGTCTGAGATATGGCTTTTTCTTTGCAACTCTGCCTAGAAGGCCAGCATCGCGGAGTCGCCTCTTCACTGTTGAAGTTGAGATTGGTGTTTGCGGGTACTATTTAATGAAGCTGCCAGTTGAGGACTTGTGAGGTGTCTGTTTCTCAAACTAGACACTCTAATGTACTTGTCCTCTTGCTCAGTTGTGCACTGGGGCCTCCCACTCCTCTTTCTATTCTGGTTAGAGCCAGTTTGCGCTGTTCTGCGAAGGGAGTAGTACACAGCGTTGTACGAGATCTTCAGTTTCTTGGCAATTTCTCGCATGGAATAGCCTTCATTTCTCAGAACAAGAATAGACTGATGAGTTTCAGAAGAAAGTCTTTGTTTCTGGCCATTTTGAGCCCGTAATAGAACTCACAAATGCTGATGCTCCAGATACTCAACTAGTCTAAAGAAGGCCAGCTTTATTGCTTCTTTAATCAGGACAAGTTTTCAGCTGTGCTATTGTAATTGCAAAAGGTGTTTTCTAATGATCAATTATTTTAAAATTATAAACTTGGATTAGCTAACACAACGTGCCATTGGAACAAAGGAGTGATGGTTGCTGATAATGGGCCTCTAGACGACCTATGTAGATATTCCATAAAAAATCTGCCGTTTCCAGCTACAATAGTCATTTACAACATTAAAAATTTTATGTTATTTTAATGGACAAAAAACATGCTTGTCTTTAAAAAACAAGGACATTTCTAAGTGACCCCAAACTTTTGAATGGTAGTGTATTTTTTTGATATTTTCATGTTTATAAGAGAATTCATACTTTGTCATCTTTTGGTCGCTAGACATGATCCAGTTGTTTGTTCGATTAGTTAGATATTTATGGACTTGACCCAGTTGTTCGTTGTATACTGTATGTTCTGTTGCCATGCTCGCTGGCAATGTTCTTGTCCCTTGCTTGCTAGCTAGCCAACTAGCTATGACTAACACAGTCACTGTCACGTTCTGACCATAGTTCTTGTGTGTTTTACTTGTTTTAGTGTTGGTCAGGACGTGAGCTGGGTGGGCATTCTATTTTGTGTGTCTAGTTTGTCCATTTCTATGTATGCCTGATATGGTTCTCAATCAGAGGCAGGTGTTTGTCATTGTCTCTGATTGGGAACCATATTTAGGTGGCTTGTTTTGTGTTGGGGTTTGTGGGTGGTTGTCTTCTGTCTTTGTGTTCTGCACCAGATAGGACTGTCTCGGTTTTCACATTTATTGTTTTGTATTTTGTATAGTGTTCACGTTATCGTCTCTTTGTTTATTAAACATGTTGAACACTAGCCGCGCTGCATTTTGGTCCTCTCCTTCACCAACGGAAGAAAACCGTTACAGTCACGACCTTTGCAGCCAGAATAACAGCAAATTAGCTGCATTTGCGTTTGTTTAAGCTATTGAGATTCATTTGGATACATCCACAGGAAGGAGCTGACGATGCCCGATTTTGGCTGCATAGAAAAGCTAGAAAAGTTTGCCGTCTCGTCAGGACATTCAACTCTGTTCATTAGGAGGAGATCGCATTGCATATCAAACGCTAGGTAAATAGTTTGTTGTTAGCAAACCTGCCAGTATGGCAACAGAATTCAAAAATACCATTTGCTGACAACAGTTCGTCAAACTAGAAACATGTGGTAGGATTTGACAGCACAACGCCACTTGCGTCATGACTGCAACATAGAGACCGGAGTAATTCATGTCCTTCACTCACCAAGTTAGGCCATCAGATGCTTGAAAAAATAAGTGTCTGTTGGACCTGCATTTACAATGTATCCAAGTTTAGTTTGTGTGGTTGTTGGTTTAGCTTTCTGTAACTTTGTATAAAGTACGGTCTGCATCTGTAGGCGATATTGCGTCATGATTGCAAGGTGTCCCGATATCATCTCCAACTGTCCCGTTATCTGGTTTTAATGTCCATTCTAGAATGCCCTCCTAGGCAATGAGTATTCAACAATGCTGTGGTATAAGGTACTGTATAAATAGTCCTCTATAATGAGGAAACATGATGAAATCACAACAAAATATGATGGGCAGAGATTGATTGATTGCATTTTTTGGATAATTAAAAAAGTAGGCTGCTCCAGCCAGAGACAACATTACATAGAGGAAGTGGAGTGATTGAATCTACCATGACCAGGCCACATATACAGTACACCTTCTGTCTAACTCTATTGCATTGCCCCTACGGGCCGTTACTTCCTCTGCTGCTGACTGCTGCTCTATGGAGGCCAACTCTAGCATTACCTCCTATCGAAGCTTAGCACAGGGCTGGTGTTCAACCACAGCTAAGTCTGATGACTATCTACTCCTCTACCCCTTCAACTTTCCATTTCACTGATTTAATCAAAGAACGAACAACCATCTTCCTAGGAGGAGTGAGAAAATGAAAAGTGGAGAGAGAGAGAGAGAGAGAATGCACACGAAGGGGACACAGAAGGATACACACGAAGGGGACAAAGAAGGATACACACGAAGGGGACAAAGAGGGATACACACGAAGGGGACAAAGAAAGGACACAGAGAAAGAGGGGAGGGAAGGAGAGAGGTGGTCTGAAATAAAGTGTAGAAAGCCTATCTGGAGTGTCACACGAGAAAATGTTAAAATGTCTTCTTGTGATCTTTTTAGCTCTGCACTATTACACTTCATCTCATTTCAATGTTTCAAGATTTACACAATTGCAATGATAAAATAGCCCCATTACAATGACTCATGGTACATTCTCTTTTTATGTACTTCTCCATTTTTGCTACAAACGTACCACTGCTGACCACAAACGAGCTCTGAGAAAACAGAAAGTAATAACATAACAACAATTATACACAGTACTTGTTCAGGTGTTTGCGCTAAAGAAAATTGATAATACCAATTCTTAAGAGGGGGGAGCAGGGGTTTAAGCTTACATATATAATTGTTTTACGATGGTCATACCATGGATAATTTGGCTAGTTGATAAAATATTGAATGTGGCCTTTACTACTATAGCCCATAGAAACACATTGAATAACACATTCATAAAAGGCAAAAAAATACAGTAAAAAGTAGATTTTGAAGTGTCTGTCCTATATTTAGGAGATATTATAAAGCTCAGTAAATATTTACGTTTTTTTGGACACATATTTAACCCCTTATTTTTGTTGTCACAAAACTACCTCCATACTTCCATTTGTTTGTATGGGATACCTTCAGACGAGTCCCGTGAGAGTCTTCCCTTTCCATAGTGGGGTCATTATGAGTTTGTAGCTCAAACGGTTTGGACCCTACAGACAGAAGTTGGCACATCAGCGTTACTGACTTCAGATGAGTCCCGTGACACTTGTGGGGGTCGTAGAACACCATCGTGTTTGTGAGGGTGTCCCCTTTCTAGAGTGGTCATAATAGTTTGTATGCCAAACCGTTTGGACACTACAATCGTTTTCGTGAGAAGACGGATTTATGAGATGTTACATGGTCTGACAAAAATCGCTGTAGCTCGGCCTCCGGAAGGGGGCCATAGGCAGATGTGGTGGATTGAGAAGATAAAGAAGAACTGATATCTCTATCTTAAACTGAGAGATTTTGATGGGCATTTTTGTATTATGTTACCAAGATTGACGCACGGGTGAGTCAATAGACTCTTAAGGATGAATGGTTTATTACATTATTAAATAACCCACCCGCTTATACACGATGCATGATTAAATGAACACTGTTCTGTCTGGTTCCTCTCGGGGATCAAATGAGTTCTGACATTATGTCATTATGGTCACTGACTAAAGGTAGACTGGGACATTGTGGAATTATGTCTTCAACCCTCAGGTATGGTGGTCCCACAGGTTCAGCCTCCCTCATAAACCAGCTCAACGCAATTGTTTTGACAGTTCTGTAATGCATTTAGCCTGAGCGAGATATATTTCATTAAAGAAGTCTTATCGCCAATCCTGGGTGCAGCGAAGCCCATCAGACCCCCTCATGAGAGATAGCCTGAGAGGGAGCCTGTAATGGGTGCGTGTTGGTGGCAGGGAAGTCAGGCGCAGGAGAACGAACTTGGTAAAAACGGAGTTGTTTAATAAACGCTGATGAAACTCCAAAAACCAAAATGTACAAAATAACAAAAGTGGGTACAAAACCCATCGCACACCAACATAATACATGCACAACACATACAATCAAACAATCTCCGACAAGGACATGAGGGGAAACAGAGGGTTAAATACACAACATGATATTGATGGGATTGGAACCAGGTGTGAAGGAAGAAGGGACAAAACCAATGGAAAATGAAAAATGGATCAGCGATGGCTAGAAGGCCGGTGACGTCGACCGCCGAACACCGCCCGAACAAGGAGAGGCACCGACTTCGGCGGAAGTCGTGACAGAGCCATTTCTCATAATGGGGTGTGAAATGATCCTGCTCAGCGCACACACTCAAGTACGCAAGCATGCACGCACAAAGTCCCATTGATGCAGTGTACAATATCAGAGGGCCACCTTCTAGAGAAGATGAAATACCACCTTCCTTGGTTGTGGCTCATTTCTCCTCCCCGCACACGGTAGGTGAAAGCCTCAGGTCTTGTGTGTTTTAAACAGTGGACTCCGTGGTTGGCTCTGTGATGCTTCAGTACAGATGGTGTCTGTTCAGTTCAGTCATCCTCTTTGAGAATCACCTGCGTTCAGTAGCCCTCCAAATCAGTTGAAAGACTATTCCAACCCATCCAAAACCCATTACCTCATCTGCCCTCTCTCCTGCCCCACACAGAAGGGCAGGAGACAGATGGCAACGGGGAGCATCTAGAGATGTGAGGTGGGTGACATGAGGCACTAGAGTGCTGTAAGAGCGACTTTATGTGTGAACACACATATGTGCACGGATGAACAGTCACACAAAAGTAAACAGACAGACAAATGGACAGATAGACACAGAAAGAGAGAGACAGAAAGTGACAGAAAAGGAGAAAGAGAGAAAGACCATTTGAGGAATATTAAGGAAACAACTCAAAAAAATGTGCATACACTCATTGTACTCATGAATCTTGTCCAAGTCATTTGAGGTTAATCAGAAATGTGTTGACAGAAGAACATACTGTTCCCTTCCAAAATAACCTCCATCCCTCTTCTAGGAGTCTCTGCTCTTAAAAGTCGATGGGGAAACAATTTATATCTTTGTGTTTCTGCTGCTCCATCTTTCTATTTCATTCTCTCACTGCCTCACCCTGTCACTCTACCTCACCTCACCCTTCTTGCGTCACCCCTTTCTCACTCGCACACATGCACAAAGGCACACAAATGTGGGCAAGCGCACACAGACACACACAGTAAATCATCTCCCTTCCTCGAATTGAGTGGTCTGCAACCACAACCTTCCATCCTCCTCAGGCTCCCCACTAATAGAAGTTACGGGATGTTCATGGTTGATCATGTAGCGGTTACTATCTATCACTGATCAAACATTCTCGAAAAAAAGGTAGCAAACAAGTTTGGTACCAGGATAGACTTCAATGTTACATGCAAATCTGATTGGATACAGTGTTTGATTATTGAAATAAGAGCCTGAATTTAACTTCAGAGTTGCTGAGGACTAATCACGGACATTGAAATCAGGGATGTCTGGTCACCCTACTAAAAGCATGCATAAAAAAGTATTTACAGGCAACAGAAATGATTAACCCCAAAAATGTATTCGAAAACAATGATTTTTATTGTTAAATGTGACTCTGTAAACTGATGGTGTTAGCAGCTAGCTAACACAGCGCAGTTTGAAAAATATAGCAAAGTCCTATTTTCTCGGCTGAGCGGCATTTACGAGCACCGCCGACCAATCCGCCTGGATAGAAAGTCGCCCCTGCTTAGGCTTAATTGAAAATAAATGGCAGAGACATTAGCCTTTATCGTGGAAGTTGTGGTGGCATATTTCTGCTTTACCAAATGAGGAGAGTTACAAACTTCACACACCAGTCAGAGTTATACTTAAACTACATCTTTAATAATAAGAGCTTTGCAATAGCCTTTTTGACTTTCAATGATGCGCTATCTCTAATGAACCATTGAAAGTGACTACAGAACATTACAAAGATCTTTTATAGCCAAGATACACCCCTCTCAACTTACATGACGAACCACAGATCTTAGGAACAGTTCACAAAGGTTAAGATTTGTATGAAAGATATCTATAAAACATAGCAGACAGTTACTGCTGTGTCAACAGTTTTCACTGTAAAGACCAGTGTCTGGCCCTCCTACTCCAAACTGGAACCATCTCTCCCTGGTACGGTATAGAACAGAACCATTAGCTCATGTTCTCTGGAATGCTCTTTAGGTTTTATCACCCAAAGACATCGTAAATCTGTCAGGGTTATCTCATAGAGGCCCATCCTCAGTAGAACACACACACAATAGTTAACAGAATACTCTATTCTGTCGAATAAAACAACCATTATAATGCAATACAAGCATTATAACATAATCTTGCAATTTTCCACGACAAAGTACAGTGCCTTGCGAAAGTATTCACCCACCTTGACATTTTTTCTATTTTGTCGCCTTACAACCTGGAATTAAAATAGATTGTTGGGGGGTTTGTATCATTTGATTTACACCACATGCCTACCACTTTGAAGAAGCAAAATATTTTTTATTGTGAAACAAACAAGAAATAAGACAAAAAAACAGAAAACTTGAGTGTGCATAACTATTCACCCTCCCAAAGTCAATACTTTGTAGAGCCAGCTTTTGCAGCAATTACAGCAGCAAGTCTCTTGGGATATGTCTCTATAAGCGTGGCACATCTAGCCACTGGGATTTTTGCCCATTCTTCAAGGCAAAACTGCTCCAGCTCCTTCAAGTTGGATGGGTTGCTGCTGGTGTACAGCAATCTTTAAGTCATACCACAGATTCTCAATTGGATTGAGGTCTGGGCTTTGACTAGGCCATTCCAAGACATTTAAATGTTTCCCCTTAAACCACTTGAGTGTTGCTTTAGCAGTATTCTTAGGGTCATTGTCCTGCTGGAAGGTGAACCTCCGTCCCAGTCTCAAATCTCTGGAAGACTGAAACAGGTTTGCCTCAAGAATTTCCCTGTATTTAGCACCATCCATCATTCCTTCAATTCTGACCAGTTTCCCAGTCCCTGCCGATGAAAAACATCCCCACAGCATGATGCTGCCACCACCATGGTGGATGGTGTTCTCGGGGTGGTGAGAGGTGTTGGGTTTGTGCCAGACATAGCGTTTTCCTTGATGGCCCAAAAAACTATATTTTAGTCTCATATGACCAGAGTACCTTCTACCATATGTTTGGGGAGTCTCCCACATGTCTTTTGACGAACACCAAACGTATTTGCTTATTTTTTTCTTTAAGCAATGGCTTTTTTCTGGCCACTCTTCCATAAAGCCCAGCTCTGTGGAGTGTATGGCTTAAAGTGGTCCTATGGACAGATACTCCAATCTCCGCTGTGGAGCTTTGCAGCTCCTTCAGTATTATCTTTGGTCTCTTTGTTGCCTCTCTGATTAATGCTCTCCTTGCCTGGTCCGTGAGTTTTGGTGGGCAGCCCTCTCTTGGCAGGTTTGTTGTGGTGCCATATTCTATTCGCACCACCTTTTATTTATTTATTTTTTAGAAATGTTTTTTGTCATTTTTCACTTCACCAATTTGAACTATTTTGTGTATGTCCATTACATAAAATCCAAATAAAAATCCATTTAAATTACAGGTTGTAATGCAACAAAATAGGATAAATGCCAATGGGGTGAATACTTTTTCAAGGCACTGTATTTTCAGAACATTGAATTGGTAGAAGAAAAAGACTGATGTTACCTTTCGAATCTTGACTGACACAACTGATAACTAACCCTTTTTGTCGGTGCTACTAGCTGGCTAGCGCTACTGGCCGTAACGCACCATCCTCTCTGCCACCATTCAACATCCTACAGTTACACAATGTGATCATATAGTTTTACATATAATCTTTCTGCCAGTTAGTATCTGTGTGTAAAACAGATTGGTAGCCAGTTGTCCTTGAGCTCTAAAACCAGTTGGTTTAATATACACTGAGTGTACAAAACATTAGGAACACCTCCCTAATACTGAGTTGCACGCCCCTTTTGCCCTCAGAACAGCCTCGATTTGTCACGCCATGAACTCTACAAGGCGTTCCACAGGGATGCTGGCCCATGTTGACTCCAATGTTTCTCACAGTTGTGTCAAATTGGCTGGAACCTGGCTGGAACACGGGAAACTGTTTAGCGTGAAAAACCCAGCAGTGTTGCAGTTCTTGACACACTCAAACCAGTGTTCAACCACACACTCAAATACACTGTTCAAAAGCACTTAAATCTTTTGTCTTGCCCATTCACCCTCTGAATGGCACACGTCTCAACTCTCTAAAGGCTTAAAATCCTTCTTTAAGCTATCTCCTCCCCTTCATCTACACTGATTGAAGTGGATTTAACAAGTGACATCAAAAAAGGGATCAAAACTTTCACCTAGATTCACTTGGTCAGTCTATGTCATGGAAAGAGCAGGTTTCCCTAATGTTTGTACACTCAGTGTATGAATTTATGTGTAGATAATTTAACAAAAGAATGTGTTTTAAGGATTGTAGATTGAGATAGACAAACACCCTAGCCACATTCCCAATAACGTAAAAACAACGTTTGAAAAACAACGTAAGGCACCTATCCCCTACGGTCACCACAATACATTGTGTCTTCAATAGCAGACGCTCTGTCTTTGGTAGGAAAGGTGATCGTTAGAATGGGGTTCACCTTGAAATGTACAGTATGTATATACTTTGTCTCGGGACTAACAACACCCGTGCCAATATATCCAACAAACACAGGCGTCTTGGGCATTATCACTTAAGTAGAATGTCATTTGAGTCTGGAAATAACAATGATAGATTTATTTCACGTAGCAATTTTCATACAGAATCTCAAAGTCACTTTGAAGAAAATAACTGGCACTTCCACTGCAAGATGACGATGCAGTTCAGTACAGGAGTAGCTTGAGTGGAGGTGGAGTCGATGGTCCAGCAAGGGAGAAACATCAGTCAGACAGGCAGCCCCGGAGCTCCTTATCAGGCACCTCTGTCTCTGAAGTTCACAGCTGTAGCTAGGCTAGAACAGATCCACCACCAAAAAGTGTAGCACCCACCTGGGCGATGCTTCGGCAGCTATTAGCGCCTGAGAGACCACCACACCTCAGCAGTAATCAGCAACAGTCTCCCACGAGGCGAGCCTCTGTCATCCCCTCTCTCTGCTCCCACTTCCTCTCCCACTTCCTCTCCTCTCACACATCAGTATCCTCTCCATTTCTTTTGCATCTTCATAAGTAATCTGCTGTAATATCCCAAATGTCTCCAAAACCTTTATACCGTCACTTCACAGGAATTAGCAAACATTAGAACTGTAGGTAGTTACCTTCAATTACATTTTATCTTGATGTGTGAGTAGCTGTCACGACTTCGGCCGAAGTTGATGCCTCTCCTTGTTCGGGTGGTGTTCGGCGGTCGACGTCACCGGTCTTCTAGCTATCGCCGATCCATTTGTCATTTTCCATTTGTTTTGTCTCATTTTTCCACACACCTGGTTTTCATTTCCCTATTACTGGTCATGTATTTAACCCTCTGTTTACCCCATGTCTTTGTGTGTGATTGTTATTTGTTCAGGTCGGAATGTTCCGGCTGGTTTGTACCGGGTGCTGTTTATCACCCATGTTTTGTGGCAACCGTTCTTATTGCACTTTGTAAATTGTTTTACTTTGTGCTGTCGAGTAAAGTGCGTTGTTTCACTCATCTCTGCTCTCCTGCGCCTGACTTTCTACACCAGCTACCCCCACCATCCTGACAGTAGCAGTGAAGCCAGTTATGCATTGTAACCCTCACCTCCCCTTCTTACTGTATCGAAGGCTTATTTGCATATTCAAAATGTATCTTGTCATGGTAGACATGGAAGAGAAGCACAAATATTGGATTTGCTTCTTTTTACCGCAAATCATTATGTTCTGTTTTATATAAATTCAAATTTGAAATTATAATGTTTATAAATAGGTCATTCGGGTAAATGGTCATAATGAAGAAAAAAAGAAAAGCACTGTGTGGAAATTACATAAGTGCATTAGCGTTAAAGTATTGACTAATAATATGCATTATCTCTCCAAACCCATTCAGTGAATAGGAAATCTATGGCATGGAAGGGCATTGATACTCATTTTATCTACTGAGGTTCTATTCAAAGCAGCAGCATCAGTTCAGCGGTCACTATAGCAACCTAACAATTTGAGCATTCTGGTTTCATAGTTCCAAAGTGACTCGAGCTTTTAAGGATTGTGATGGAAATAGGCCTACTGTATGGAAAATGAAAGGAAGTGTGTCTACTACTGTGTGTGTGTCTACTACTGTGTGTGTGTGTGTGTGTGTGTGTGTGTGTGTGTGTGTGTGTGTGTGTGTGTGTGTGTGTGTGTGTGTGTGTGTGGGGGGGGGGGGGGGGGGGGGTGGAAGGGCAGCAGGTGTCACGCCCTGACCATAGAGAGCTGTTTATTCTCTATGTTGGTTAGGTCCGGGTGTGATTAAGGGTGGGTTATCTAGGGGAATGATATATCTATGTTGGCCTGGTATGGTTCCCAATCAGAGGCAGCTGTTTATCGTTGTCTCTGATTGAGGATCATATTTAGGTAGCCATTTCCCCATTGTGATTTGTGGGATCTTGACTATGTACAGTTGCCTGTGAGCATTATATTAGCTTCACGTTTCGTTTGTTCTCTTTATTGTTTTTTGTTCTTTGAGTTTCCTCTTCCTAATATAAGGGATGGAAACATACCACGCTGCATCTTGGTCCAATCATTATGACGATCGTGACAGCAGGAGTGCAAACAACAATGATTTCATAATAAGGCATAGATGATAAGAGGCTAAGATGAGTTTAATGTGGGGAATTAAATGTGTTTTTAACACTGTATAAAAATGGGATCCATCTCTGTCTGACGTCAGTAGTGCACTCAAGATGGAAAACATCTACACAAATAAAACCATAATTTCCTCAAGGGCCAAACGGACAGCAAACAAAAAGCGAACATTATGAGCGACTAAACGAATACTTTATCAGGAAACATGTCACACTTACCAAAGAGGGTCAGAAACGGCCTGGCGCAGTTATGTTTACAGCAGAGTTCAAATCAGTGTTGCCATTTGATGGTTCAGGATCCACTAGTGAGCTGTGGCGGATGCTTTTTAGATCACAACATTAGACTGGATCCTGGCCAGGAACATTGCTTTGGTTTATAGGGTGGATCACACAAATCCTCCACAAGTTGTAGGTATGTCACAGCAGGGAATGATGAGTACTCGCGTGGCATGCCCATGTTAAATCTAATTTACGCAGAAAGTGTCCTCACAGTCGTCCGAAGAAGCCAATCAGAGATACCTTGGAGACATTCAATTACAAACAACGTGAAACAGATTTATTCCATTTAGAAAATGAGATGACCCTTGATCTTGCTGCCCTGAAAACTTGAATCGTCATTTTTTTCAATGTCACTACTGGGTTTGAGTTATTGCTTGGGTGTGGCCTAACCATGGACTAACCCAATATTACCCTCAAAAGTTCCTCTCAAATCAACAATCAATAAGGCATTTGAATGGTAGATATAACACACTTGAATAAACAGAAAGCAGTCTGCATAGGCATTCAGAATACCTTATGCAACAGTAACTAACGTTAAATTGGCAATACCTGAGAGAGATCCTGTTTTGGAATGCAGAGGAGATTCTATGATAGCTGGGCTGATTAGGAATACTGATTCATGGGGATGCCAGACAAAATGCGAAGGAAATCAGATTAGTCTATGGACACAGTGAGAAGACACTGCATGCTAAACTGCTATTTACACCATACAGCATGGGGATATTTGTATATTCTCATTGCTCATTCTCCTCTGATCATGGTCATTCATCAATGTCCTATGTGTTGGGAGCCAATGTCAAGGGAGTCAATGGGATGTCACCACTGATTCCCTAGTGTTCCCTCCTTCTCATACTGGTGTCTCAGGTAACACACCTTAGTCTATAGACATTTACGTTCTAGTCACTTAGCAGACACTATTATACAAAGCGACTTATAGTTTGTGTGTCACGTTCGTCGTAAGGAGGAGACCAAGGCGCAGCGTGATATGAATACCTACTTTTTAATCAAACGAAGAAACACTAAACAAACTGACAAAATAACAAAACGAACGTGAAGCCAATTACAACTAGTGCTGACATGCAACTACACATAGACAATAACCCACAAAACCTAAATGGAAAATGGCAACCTAAATAGGATCCCCAATCAGAGACAACGATAAACAGCTGTCTCTGATTGGGAACCAATTCAGGCCACCATAGACCTATAATAACCTAGATTAACAAACACCCCTAGATATACAAAAAACCCTAGACAGGACAAACAAACATACCCACCCTCGTCACACCCTGACCTGACCAAAATAATACATAAAACATAGAAAACTAAGGTCAGGGCGTGACATTGTGAGATACATATACAGTCAGAAATTATTGGCACCCTTGATAAAGATGAGCAAAAAATACTGAACTATATTGTATGCTCAATTTGTTTTGGAAATTATAGTACTTTATACTAATACCATTGATCAGAACATTTCTATTGGTTTAACAAATAATGTAAAAAATCTCAAGAAATCGGAGTCAAAATTCAATACTTTGTGCACCCTAGCCTTTTTCTATGTTCATGGTTCATTGAACAAGCATGGGAAACAGTGTTTAAACCCTTTACAATGAAAATCTGTGAAGATATTTGGATTTTTACAAATTATATTTGAATGACAGGGTCCTGAAAAAGGGACGTTTCTTTTTTTGCTGAGTTTAGTAAAAAACTCTCACTCAGCATTCGGTGCCACAATTGTGTATGTGTGTTTGTCTGTGTGAGTATGTGTTTGTGTGCATGTGTGTGTGCGTCCTCAGTATGATACAGCTAACACGATGACAAATGTATCTCGTCAAGTGGGCCGTTTATCAGCGAAGGCTGCCTTCCAGCTAATGAAGTCTCGGGGCAAAGGAGCACCTGACCACTGCATGCATACAAACCAGCATGGATACCCAGCTAGCATATAACGTTGTGAGAACCTGTTTCTTAAAGCTTGGTGACAGCGTGGAAGTGCTATGGTTATTTTGCAGCAAACTTCCGATAACATTTCCTACAGGTTTCCTCATGGTTCTATTTAAAGTCATGTTCTCAGAACGTTCAGAGAACATTAAGAATCAACGTTCTTCTGTAGGAATTTCAGTACTTCAGCATAATGTTTTCTGCAAATGTCCTAATTCTACCATAAGCAAGTGAATTTCCATGTGTCCCATCTGTGCTTGGAGCTCAAAACAGTTAACCTAAGCATTATTAAAAGTATTATTGAAACGTTCTCAGAACATTATTTAATTACTGTAACGATTGTTCTCCTCCTCGTCTGAGGAGGAGCAGGGATCGGACCAAAACGCAGCTTTTGTGGAATACATAATGAATGTATTCAAACAAGACGAACACGAAGCACACTTGATAAATTACAAAATAACAAAAACGACGTAGACCGACCTGGACATGAGAACTTACATAACACGAAGAACGCACGAACAGGAACAGACTAAACAAACGAAACAGTCCCGTGTGGTACATACACAGACACGGAAGACAATCACCCACAAACAAACGGTGTGAACAGCCTACCTTAATATGGTTCTCAATCAGAGGAAACGTCAAACACCTGCCCCTGATTGAGAACCATATAAGGCTAATTAACAAATGAACCTACACAAGAAACAAATAACATAGACTGCCCACCCAGCTCACGTCCTGACCAACTAAACAAAGCTAAACAAAGGAAAATAAGGTCAGGAACGTGACAGTACCCCCCCCCCCCCCCCAAGATGCGGACTCCGGCCGCAAAACTGAACCTATAGGAGAGGGTCTGGGTGGGCATCTGTCCACGGTGGCGGCTCTGGCTCTGGACGTTGTCCCCACCCCACCATAGTCAATCCCCGCTTCCGTAGCCTCCTCCCAATGGCCACCCTCCAAATTAACCCACCTGGATAAAGGGACATCACCGGACTAAGGGGCAACACCGGGATGAGGGGTAGCACCGGACTGAGGGGCAGCACCGGACTGAGGGGCAGCTCCGGACTGAGGGAAAGCTCCGGACTGAGGGGCAGCTCCGGACTGAGGGGCAGCTCCGGACTGAGGAGCAGCACCAGACTGAAGAGCAGCACCGGACTGAGGGGCAGCTCCGGACTGAGGGGCAGCTCCGGACTGTCTAACAACTCTGGCTGGTCATGGCTGGCTGACGGCTATGGCTGGTCATGGCTGGCTGACGGCTCTGGCTGGTCATGGCTGGCTGACGGCTCTGGCTGGTCATGGCTGGCTGACGGCTCTGGCTGGTCATGGCTGGCTGACGGCTCTGGCTGGTCATGGCTGGCTGACGGCTCTGGCTGGTCATGGCTGGCTGACGGCTCTGGCTGGTCATGTCTGGCGGGCGGCTCTGGCTGCTCCTGTCTGGCGGGCGGCTCTAGCTGCTCCTGTCTGGCGGAAGGCTCTGGCTGCTCCTGTCTGGCGGAAGGCTCTGGCTGCTCCTGTCTGGCGGAAGGCTCTGGCTGCTCCTGTCTGGCAGAAGGCTCTAGCGGCTCCTGTCTGGCGGAAGGCTCTAGCGGCTCCTGTCTGGCGGACGGCTCTAGCGGCTCCTGACTGACGGACGGCTCTGAAGGCTCAGGACAGACGGGCGGCTTTGAAGGCTCAGGACAGACGGGCGGCTTTGAAGGCTCAGGACAGACGGGCGGCTTTGAAGGCTCAGGACAGACGGGCGGCTTTGAAGGCTCAGGACAGACGGGCAGCTCAGACGTTGCTAGGCAGACGGGCAGCGCAGGCGGCGCTTGGCAGACGGACAGCTCAGACGGCGTTGGGCAGACGGGCAGTGCAGGCGACGCTGGGCAGACGGCAGACTCTGGCCGGCTGAGGCGCACTGTAGGCCTGGTGCGTGGTGCCGGAACTGGAGGTACCGGGCTAAGGACACGCACCTTAAGGCTAGTGCGGGGAGCAGGAACAGGGCGCACAGGACTCTGGAGACGCACAGGAGGCTTGGTGCGTGGTGCCGGAACTGGAGGTACTGGGCTGGAGACACGCACCACAGGGAGAGTGCGTGGAGGAGGAACAGGGCTCTGGAGACGCACAGGAAGCCTGGTGCGTGGTGTTGGCACTGGTGGTACTGGGCTGGGGCGGGGAGGTGGCGCCGGATATACCGGACCGTGCAGGCGTACTGGCTCCCTTGAGCACCGAGCCTGCCCAACCTTACCTGGTTGAATGCTCCCCGTAGCCCGACCAGTGCGGGGAGGTGGAATAACCCGCACTGGGCTGTGTTTGCGAACCGGGGACACCATGCGTAAGGCTGGTGCCATGTATGCCGGCCCGAGGAGACGCACTGGAGACCAGACGCGTTGAGCCGGCTTCATGGCACCTGGCTCAATGCCCAATCTAGCCCGGTCAGTGCGGGGAGGTGGAATAACCCGCACCGGGCTAAGCACACGTACAGGAGACACCGTGCGCTTTACCGCATAACACGGTGTCTGCCCATACTCTCGCTCTCCACGGTAAGCACGGGGAGTTGGCGCAGGTCTCCTACCTGACTTCGCCACACTACCCTTTAGCCCCCACCCAATACATTTTTGGGCTTGACTCACAGGCTTCCGTGCTAGCCGCGTACCTTCATAACGCCGGTTCCTCTCTCCGGTTGCCTCTGCTCTCCTAGCTGCCTCCAGCTGTTCCCATGGGAGGCGATCCTTTCCAGCCAGGATCTCCTCCCATGTGTAGCAACCCTTGCCGTCCAAAACGTCCTCCCATGTCCATTCCTCCTTCTTGCGCTGCTGCTGCTTTTTCCCACGCTGCTTGGTCCTAGGTTGGTGGGTGATTCTGTAACGACGGTCTATTTCGTCCTCCTCATCGGACGAGGAGAGGCGAGAAGGATCGGACCAATATGCAGCGTGGGTTGAATACATAATGAATTTATTCAAACAAGACGAACACGAAGCACACTTGATAAATTACAAAATAACAAAAACGACGTAGACCGACCTGGACATGAGAACTTACATAACACGAAGAACGCACGAACAGGAACAGACTAAACAAACGAAACAGTCCCGTGTGGTACATACACAGACACGGAAGACAATCACCCACAAACAAACGGTGTGAACAGCCTACCTTAATATGGTTCTCAATCAGAGGAAACGTCAAACACCTGCCCCTGATTGAGAACCATATAAGGCTAATTAACAAATGAACCTACACAAGAAACAAATAACATAGACTGCCCACCCAGCTCACGTCCTGACCAACTAAACAAAGCTAAACAAAGGAAAATAAGGTCAGGAACGTGACAATTACCTTCAAATAACATATAATTTTCGTTCTTAGAACGTTACTAAAACCTCCCAGGAAATCATTCAGGGGACCATAGAAAAAAAGTTATTAGAACCTCGCTGTAACCTAAAAATGTACATTCCCAGACGAGCCGAAATGCTAACTTGCGTTTACAGAACGTTTAAAAAAGGAACCAAAATGTGCTAGCTGGGTAAACAGCAAGGCAAGACGAATCACACTGCTCTGTCTCCTTCATCACGCTCCGTTTGGCCCACTCAACAATCACCTCCTTTAAACCCTGTGTTTCCTAGAAAGACTCTGGATGCCATGCTGTACAAATGAATACCAAGGAGCGAATACCAAGGAGCAAAGCTGCTAACTCTATTCCATTCATCAAAGCATTAAAGAGTCAGGTTCAGAAGCCACTCGGGGCTTTGACTTTGTTCCTTACTGCCTGTGTTTGTTTTTGTGGTATAGGAGCTGACACACATAGATAATGTCCCTGGCATGGTAGTGTCAGGGAGCTTGACATGCGGGCATTATCCAGCTTGAGTCATGATGTTTGCAGGAACCACTGGCTTGGAAGAGGTAAAGAAGGAGAGAGTATGATATGATTCAGCCATTGTATAGTTAAGCAATAAGACCCGAGGAGGTGGGGTTTATGGCCAAGTGGTCTTCTTGGACACTACCAGAGGTGCCTTATGGCTATTATAAACTGGTTACCAAAGCAATTAGAACAGTAAATAAGACATTTTGCGTCATAACCGTGCTATATGTAAGCAATAAGTTATGAGGGGGTGTGGTATATGGCCAATATACCACGGCTAAGGGCTCTTTTTATGCAAGACACAATATCCCACGGCTAAAGGCTGCTTGGATACAGTCTTTAGCCGTGGGATATTGGCCAAATACCACAAACCCCCGAGGTGCGTTATTGCTATTATAAACTGGTTACCAATGTAATTAGAGCAGTAAAAATAACTTTTGTCATACCCGTGGTATACGTTCTGATATACCATGGCTGTCAGCCAACCAGCATTCAGGGCCCGAACCACCCAGGTTATAATGTCTGATACACCACGACTTTCAGCCAATCAGCATTCAGGAGCCAAACTACCTGGTTTATAATACTGTATATCCATTTGCCTCCAGCTATGTGCCCAATTAATCTACTCAGAAATGTGCACCTCAGCAACATATTAACATTATATTTAATGTCCTTACAGTACATTTCAATGTAAACTGTGTAGAGTAATCAGTCTAAAAACATCTCCCTTTCAATGTACACACATAGACTCTATGTCTATGTATAGCACCCACACATTGATAATGTTGGCATTTATCTTTAGTGTAGTAACATTGTTTATGTCTGAGATTAAAAACCAGTGAGAACAGCATCACTATATAGACATTCAGATTGCAGTTATCTTGATTTACTACATAAGAGTGTAAGACTGTTCTATTTTAAACCCACTAACCAAAAGGATGGAAGCTGTGGTTAAACATGGCATTTGGAATTCATACAAAAGTATGTATGAAGAGCAATGTAACCACAAAAACGTGAAAATACAAATGATCAAAATACAAAAACGGCCAGATGTATGACTCACATAAATATATTTTGAAATAAGCATTGTGGATAATAAATACTCTTTCAGACAAGTAAACATTTCTATTATTTTTGGTACTGTATGTATTGAGGAAGTTCATTATGATAGTGCTCAACAATACAACTCTTATCTCAAGAGAGCCCCGAGTCAATACTCACTATTGTATGGTCCCTTCTGAACGCAGTTTGTCAGGTAGATTTACTCTGTGATATGTTATCTACCCTTGACCCACAATGTTATTCATCATTATAGATTCATCATAACTTAATTTCACCCAACATGTCACATTATCCCACGGGCCTTCAGCTAACAGACACTGTTTTTTGTATTCCTATGGTTTTACTGTAAAGTGAGCATGTCCTGGGCTAGCAGTGTTTTTTTATCCATCTGTGGAGAAAGGGGTAGATATGTACATAGAGGGAGCCTGTTCTGGGAAAGCCATTTTTAGGATGCTGAGGGATGGCGTTGGGAGGTAAGGTGCTGAGGGAGAGATGGATTTATTGGTGTCACTAAGGGCCCAGGCAAGAGGGGAGGCTAATATGAAAAGCATCTGAAATGTGTGTGTGTGTGTGTGTGTGTGTGTGTGTGTGTGTGTGTGTGTGTGTGTGTGTGTGTGTGTGTGTGTGTGTGTGTGTGTGTGTGTGTGTGTGTGTGTGTGTGTGTGTGTGTGTGTGTGTGTGTGTGTGTGTAATGCATGCATTTTTGATAGAGAGAGAGAGAGAGAGAGAGAGAGAGAGAGAGAGAGAGAGAGAGATGCTTATTTATTTATTTATGCTTATTTATTTTCCCTTTTGTACTTTAACCATTTGTACATCGTTACAACACTGTATATATACATAATATGACATTTGTAATGTCTTTATTCTTTTGAAACTTCTGTGAGTGTAATGTTTACTGTTAATTTTTATTGTTTATTTCACTTTTGTATATTATCTACCTCACTTGCTTTGTGTCAGGGTTGTGTGCGGAGAATTTTCGGAGTCAAACGCAGGACACAGGTGTTGAGCGAAACCACAGTGATTTACTCAAAATTAATGCACAATTTCCACAAATGGAAATAAACAGATACATACACGTATCAACCACAACACCTAACGTACAAACAATCACGGACAAAACAGAAATGAAAGCCAGAGGGTTAAATAGGGAACATGATGGGGGAATTGAAACCAGGTGTGTATAATACAGACAAAACAAAACGAAACTGAAAAATGGATCGATGGTGACTAGAAAGCCGGTGACGTCGACCGCCGAACACCACCCGAACAAGGAGAAGGGCCGACTTCGGCGGAAGTCGTGACAGTACCCCTCCCCTGACGCGCGGCTCCAGCAGCGCGATGACACCGGCCTCGGGGACGACCCGGAGGGCGAGGTGCAGGGCGATCCGGGTGGAGACGGTGAAACTCTTGTAACATGGATGGATCTAGAATGTCCTCCACCGGTACCCAGCATCTCTCCTCCGGACCGTACCCCTCACACTCCACGAGGTACTGAAGGCCCCTCGCCCGACGTCTAGAATCCATGATGGCCCTTACGATATACGCCGGGACCCCCTCGATGTCAAGAGGGGGCGGAGGGACCTCCCGCACCTCAGACTGCTGGAGCGGACCAGCCACCACCGGCCTGAGGAGAGACACATGGAACGAGGGATTAATACGGTAATCAGGGGGGAGTTGTAACCTATAACAAACCTCGTTCAGTCTCCTCAGGACTTTAAATGGCCCCACAAACCGCGGACCCAGCTTCCGGCAGGGCAGGTGAAGGGGTAGGTTTCGGGTCGAGAGCCAGACCCGATCCCCTGGTGCATACACCGGGGCCTCACTGCGGTGGCGGTCGGCACTCGCCTTTTGTCTCCTGATGGCCCGTTGTAACCGCACATGGGCAGCGTTCCAAGTCTCCTCTGAGTGCCGAAACCATTCATCCACCGCAGGAGCCTCAGTCTGGCTCTGATGCCATGGTGCCAGGACCGGCTGGTAACCTAGCACACACTGAAATGGGGATAGGTTGGTAGAGGAGTGGCGGAGGGAGTTTTGGGCCATCTCCGCCCAGGGGATGTAAGCCGCCCACTCCCCCGGCCGGTCCTGGCAATAGGACCTCAGAAACCTACCCACATCCTGGTTGACTCTTTCCACCTGCCCGTTGCTCTCGGGGTGGAAACCTGAGGTAAGGCTGACCGAGATCCCCAGGCGTTCCATAAACGCCCTCCAGACTCTAGACGTAAATTGGGGACCCCGATCAGACACTATATCCTCAGGCACCCCGTAGTGCCGGAATACGTGGGTGAACAGAGCCTCCGCAGTTTGTAGAGCCGTAGGGAGACCGGGCAAAGGAAGGAGACGGCAGGACTTAGAAAACCGATCCACAACGACCAGGATCGTGGTGTTGCCCTGTGACGGGGGAAGATCCGTCACAAAATCCACCGATAGGTGTGACCACGGTCGCTGTGGAACGGGAAGGGGTTGTAATTTCCCTCTGGGCAGATGTCTAGGTGCCTTGCACTGTGCACATACCGAACAGGAGGACACATAAACCCGCACGTCCTTAGCTAAAGTGGGCCACCAGTACTTCCCCGCAAGGCAGCGCACCGTCCGACCGATACCAGGATGACCAGAGGAGGGTGACGTATGAGCCCAACAGATCAAACGATCGCGGACATCAAACGGAACGTACATACGCCCAGCTGGACAGTCAGGTGGAATGGGCTCTGAACGTGACGCCCGTTCGATGTCCGCGTCCACCTCCCATACCACCGGTGCCACCAGGCGAGAGGCTGGAATGATGGGAGTGGGATCTGAGGACCTCTCCTCTGTATCATACAGCCGGGACAGTGCGTCTGCCTTAACGTTCTGGGAACCTGGTTTGTAGGAAAGGGTGAAATCAAAACGGGTGAAAAACATGGCCCACCTTGCCTGGCGAGGGTTCATTCTCCTCGCCGCCCGGATGTACTCCAGATTGCGGTGGTCAGTCCAAATGAGAAAAGGGTGTCTTGCCCCCTCAAGCCAATGTCTCCACGCTTTCAGAGCCATGACAACAGCCAGCAACTCCCGGTCCCCCACATCATAGTTTCGCTCCGCCGGGCTGAGCTTCTTCGAAAAGAATGCACAGGGGCGGAGTTTTAGTGGCGTACCCGAGCGCTGAGACAGCACAGCCCCTATCCCCGCCTCGGACGCGTCCACCTCAACTATGAATGCTAAGGAAGGATCAGGATGAGCCAGCACGGGAGCTGAGGTAAACAGAGCCTTCAGGTGACCAAACGCCCTGTCCGCCCCAACTGTCCACTGCAGTCGCACCGGTCCTCCCTTCAGCAGTGAGGTAATGGGAGCCGCTACCTGCCCAAAACCCCGGATAAATCTCCGGTAGTAGTTGGCAAACCCTAAAAACCGCTGCACCTCCTTTACCGTGGTTGGAGTCGGCCAATTACGCACGGCTGAAATGCGGTCATTCTCCATCTCTACCCCTGACGCTGAAAAGCGGTACCCTAGGAAGGAGATGGACTGTTGGAAGAACAGACATTTCTCAGCCTTGACGTACAGGTCATGCTCCAACAGTCGACCAAGCACCCTGCGCACTAGGGACACATGCTCGGCGCGTGTAGCGGAATATATTAGAATGTCGTCTATATACACCACTACACCCTGACCGTGCAGGTCCCTAAAGATCTCATCCACAAAGGATTGGAAGACTGATGGAGCATTCATTAACCCGTACGGCATGACGAGGTATTCATAATGCCCAGAAGTGGTGCTAAATGCTGTCTTCCACTCATCTCCCCCCTTGATACGCACCAGGTTGTAAGCGCTCCTGAGGTCCAATTTTGTGAAAAAGCGCGCCCCGTGTAATGACTCGGTCATACTCGCTATAAGTGGTAGCGGGTAACTGTATTTTACCGTGATCTTATTCAATCCGCGATAATCAATACACGGGCGCAAACCTCCATCCTTCTTCTTCACGAAAAAGAAACTCGAGGAGACAGGTGAGATGGAAGGCCGAATGTATCCCTGTCCCAGAGATTCGGTGACATATGTCTCCATAGCCACCGTCTCCTCCTGTGACAGAGGATACACGTGACTCCTGGGAAGTGTAGCGTCTACCAAGAGATCTATCACACAATCCCCCGGTCGATGGGGTGGTAATTGAGTCGCCTTCTTCTTACAGAAGGCGAGTGCCAAATCGGCATATTCGGGAGGAATGTGCATGGTGGAAACCTGGTTTGGACTTTCCACCGTAGTGGCACCTAAGGAAACACCTACACACCTCCCTGAACACTGACAGGACCATCCCTTGAGAGCCCTCTGTTGCCACGAAATAATCGGATCATGAGAGGCCAACCAGGGAAGACCCAACACAACAGGAAACGCAGGAGAGTCGATCAGAAAGAGACTAATTCTCTCCTCGTGATCCCCCTGCGTTCTCATAGCGATGGGCGCTGTGACCTCCCCAACCAGCCCCGACCCCAAAGGACGACTATCTAAGGCATGTACAGGGAAGGGAACATCAACCGGAATAATAGGGATCCCTAAGCTATGAGCCAAAGAGCGGTCAATAAAGTTCCCAGCTGCGCCTGAATCTACTAGCGCCTTATGCTGGGAATGTGGGGAAAACTCAGGAAATTCTATAGATAACCACATGTGTGCAACAGAAGGCTCTGGGTGAGTTATGTGCCTACTCACCTGAGACGACCCACCAGTGCTCCGCCTGCTACCTCGACTTCCAGGAGAAACACCCCAGCACCGGACAGCAGTGTGCCCTCTGCGTCCACAGTTGGTACATGGAGTGGTTCCCCCTCCGGTCTCCCTCCTAGCAGCCCCTCCCAACTCCATAGGGGTTGGATCCAAGGAGCTGGGTAATGGAATGTGCGGACCCCGATCTAGACGCCCGCGGGAGGCCAACAGGTTATCCAGCCGGATAGATAAATCTACCAGCTGGTCCAGGTTGAGAGTGGTGTCCCTGCAGGCTAGCTCCCTACGAACGTCCTCTCGTAGACTACACCTGTAGTGGTCGATCAGGGCCCGCTCATTCCATCCCGCACCAGCGGCCAGAGTACGGAAGTCCAAGGCGAAATCTTGAGCGCTCCTCATCCCCTGCCTTAGATGGAACAATCGCTCTCCCGCCGCTCTCCCTTCAGGTGGATGATCAAAGAGGCCCGGAAGCGGCGAGAGAAGTCATCATAGTTATCTCGGGTAGATCCCTCTCCTCCCCAGATGGCGTTGGCCCACTCCAGGGCTTTACCAGTCAGACAGGAGATGAGGGCGCCCACCCTCTCGTGTCCTGAAGGGGACGGATGAACAGAGGCCAGGTATAGCTCCAGCTGTAGGAGGAAACCCTGACACCCGGCTGCTGTTCCATCATACGCTCCTGGGAGCGAGAGCCGAATTCCACTGGTTCCAACCGGTGGAGGGATGGATGGTGGTGTAGGTGGAGGTGCGGGTGTTGGTGCTGGGGTATGATTTACTGGGAGACCTCCTCTCTCCCATCTGTCCATAGTTTGCAGCACGCGATCCATGGCTGTCCCTAAACTATGCAACATGGTCGCGTGCTGTTGAACCTGCTCCTCTACTTGGAGAGAAGGGCTGGCTGCGCCTGCTGACTCCATTTGAAGTACGGTCCGTGATTCTGTCAGGGTTGTGTGCGGAGAATTTTCGGAGTCAAACGCAGGACACATGTGTTGAGCGAAACCACAGTGATTTACTCAAAATTAATGCACAATTTCCACAAATGGAAATAAACAGATACATACACGTATCAACCACAACACCTAACGTACAAACAATCACGGACAAAACAGAAATGAAAGCCAGAGGGTTAAATAGGGAACATGATGGGGGAATTGAAACCAGGTGTGTATAATACAGACAAAACAAAACGAAACTGAAAAATGGATCGATGGTGACTAGAAAGCCGGTGACGTCGACCGCCGAACACCATCCGAACAAGGAGAAGGGCCGACTTCGGCGGAAGTCGTGACACTTTGGCAATGTTAACATATGTTTCCCATGCCAATAAAGCCCCTTGAATTGAATTGAGAGAGAGAGAGATCGAGGGGAAGAGAGAGAGCATGTGGTGAGAGAGAAAGAAAGGTGTGTGGTGAGATTGGATAGTAATTAAATTCCTATGATATACAAAGGTTACATATTCTGCTTGAGAAATATTTTCTAACCGGTAACAATAGTCCTTTTTTACGTGCAACAATAGTTCAGACTAGTTGTGCTCGTAAATTATGAATTATTCATTAGATGATGAGGCAGAGGGTAATCAGTAGACAGAATAATAGTGTACTGTTGCAGTTGGCTTCAAACCCTCCATTTCCTTTTGCATATGTACAGTGCATTCGGAAAGTATTCAGACCCCTTAAATAAATTATATCATTTTTTCCCCCTCATCAATCTACACACAATACCCCATAATGACAAAGCAAAAACTGCAGAGGATGTTAAACCTATTTGTTTGACCGGCCACTGTTTATTTTGTGTTGTCCTGTCGCTCCTGTCGTCTGTTTCATGCTTCCTGTGTGCAATGGTTGCTGAGGTCTGGGGAGGACAAGGTTGGTTGGGGCAGTGGGGCAGCTCTAACCAGGGCATAATTGTACCTGTGTTTATGTATATATATTTTAGTTTTTTTGGTTGGTGTGGTGTTCCCGGGGTCCTTGGTGGTCCTTGGTGTTTTTTCAACAGGACAATGACCCAACACACCTCCTGGCTGTGTAAGGGCTATTTGACCAAGAAGGAGAGTGATGGAGTGTTGCGTCAGATGACCTGGCCTCCACAATCACCTGAACCTCAACCCAATTGAGATGGTTTGGGATGAGTTGGACCGAAGAGTGAAGGAAAAGCAGCCAACAAGTGCTCAGCATATGTGGGAACTCCCTGTTGAGAGACTGTTGGAAAAGCATTACTCATGAAGCTGGTTGAGAGAATGCCAAGAGTGTGCAAAGATGTCATCAAGGCAAAGGGTGGCTACTTTGAAGAATCTCAAATATTAAATACATTTGATTTGTTTAACACTTTTTTGGTTACTCCTTGATTCCATATGTGTTATTTCATAGTTTTGATGTCTTCACTACTTTTCTACAGTGTAGAAAATAGTAAAAATAAAGAAAAACCCTTGAATGAGTAGGTGTGTCCAAACTTTTGGCTGGTACTGTACATTGAAGAGACTCTCTCCATGGAGACACACTGTTGTTATTTTGTTGTGGCATTTTGGGGCTTCTTTGTGTTCGGTTATTTTGGCAACTCATAACACCCCTCATTATTACCATCTATGCACGCATCTGCTCACTTACACTACTTACTACTGACTACACACACCCTTGTTACTTGAATATAGTTTACTTTATTTAATAAATATATTTTTATTATTCCTTTATCTCCATGTTGTCTCCCTCAGCCTCAAGTCTTCTTGGGTATGACGCTACAAGCTTGGTACACCTGTATTTGGGGAGTTTCTCCCATTCTTCTCTGCAGATCCTCTCAAGCTTTGTCAGGTTGGATGGGGAGCGTCGCTGCACAGATATTTTAAGGTCTCTCCAGAGATGGTCGATTGGGTTCAAGTCCGGGCTCTGGCTGGGCCACTCAACAACATTCAAAGACTTGTCCCAAAGTCACTCCTGCGTTGTCTTGGCTGTGTGTTTAGGGTCGTTGTCCTGTTGGAAGGTGAATCTTCGAACCCAGTCTGAGTTCCTGAGTGCTCTGGACCAAATTTTCATCAAGGACCTCTCTGTACTTTGCTCCGTTCATCTTTGCCTCGATCCTGACTAGTCTCGCAGTCCCTGCTGCTGGAAAACATCCCCACAGCGTGATGCTGCCACCACTATGCTTCACCATAGAGAAGGTGCCAGGATTCCTCCAGCCGTGACGCTTGGCATTCAGGCCAAAGAGTTCAATCTTGCTTTTAATTTACCACAGGTGGACTCCAAGTTGTAGAAACATCTCAAGGATGATCAATGGAAACAGGATGAACCTGAGATCTCATAGCAAAGGGTATGCATACTTACATAAATAAGGTATTTAATTTTTTGTATTTTTAATGACATTTGCAAAAATGTCTAAAAACCCTTTTTGCTTTGTCATTATGGGGTATTGTGTGTAGATTGATGAGGATAATTTGTTATTTAATCAATTTTGAAATAAGGCTGCAACGTAACAAACTGTGGAAAAAGTTAAAAGTTCTGAATACTTTCTGAATGCACTGTATATGTGTCACATTGACAAGAACACAAACGCGTATGGCTTTGTTTCAAATGATTCCACATGCATGAAATTTAGCTGCAACTGACATCTGTTCTAAATCAATGTCTACAGCATTTTGGGAGGAACACATAAAGCTACCAATTTCTTAGCTCAGTTTTTCTGTTTTGAGCGTTTCTCTTGGGCTAGCATCCACTAGGAGAACGTCTGCATATCCCCTTGAACCCTGTAAGTGCCTTGATGAATATTTCACTCACATTCTCACTGCTTTCTTTCCCACTATATATTCTTCTCACCTAAACTCTGTGGCTTCCGCCGCAGAGATAACACTGAGGTAATGGTGGAGGGTGAGGAGCAGGGAACGGAGATAAGGAGTGCCTCAAAGGGCCAGGGAGGAAGATTATTCTGTCACTTCACTGCATTGAGTCTCTCACTTAGCCTGTGGCATCCCATTCATTGAGCATGCTCACTGATCTCCACTGTGTCACAGTGCACAGCAGCAGGCACCTCAAAGACCAAGTGCAGCTGATCCGAAGAAGTAATGGTCTTTGCCAGTGTAAACACTGGCATTTCAAAACCACTCATGATAAAGATTGAGTGTTAATTACCGTTTGAATTATATTAAGCATGTTGCATTAATCAAACAGCCCCTTGTCAAAACACACAAATTAGCAATGATTCGCAATTACTACAGATGATTAATTCAAGATGAACAAGTGCTCTGCTTCGGTATTATAGAGCTGCTGACATGGGAGGTCATTAGTTCATCCAGACCAGGTAACCCATCAATCATTCTTTCAACTTTGTAGAAGCATTTCTGTCAGGTGTGCCTTCAGTGGGAATCTCTTTGCTGCTTTTTAATTGCCTCTGTTTTATTGAATTTAAAGCCCCCAAACTCCAGCAGACCTCTGACTAAATTGACGTTTTTCATGGATTCCATAAGTCAGGAAAGTGTTTCATTAAGCTGTAGTTGAGCAGAACAGGCGTAATAGGCTGTCATGGGGTTTTTGATATCACACATGATAAGGGGTTGCAGGGGTTCCTTTACTTTAAAGATAATTTTTTTACCAAAAGCCCAGACTTAATTAATTATGCAGTCAGGTAGTCAGTGTTATGATATTCCGGTGACCACTAGACTCTGAAGAATGGTATGTTTTTACCTCAACCCAGAAAGAAACCACCAACTGGTCAGTTTAAGCACAGAGAATAAATCAAAATACTTCTGAGAAAAAAATGTTTTCTCTGTAACCTCAGGTGGCCAATGGTTGGCAGGAGTTCACCCACAAGGAATTAGGAGATCGTGCCAAGTGTTTCAGAAAATCCACTATCATGTTTGACCTTCCTTTAAACCAACCCTAGGAAACCATTTCAAAACTGCAGCATATTCAGCCTGGTTAACTTTGTTTTCCATTCACATACTCTATTACTTCAACTTGTTTGCAAAACAATGTTATCCTATCCCTCTCTCCTTTGACTCGTTTGAAAAGGAGTTTCAGACACATGGGCTGCCCATTTACACAGGCAGCCCAATTCTGATATTTTACCCAATTATTGATCTTTTGACCATTCACATCATATCTTTTGACAATAATTGGGCAAAAGATCAGAATTGGACTGCCTGTGTAAACCTCCAGCCAATTTATAAAAAAATTACAAAATAAATAAAAAGAAGCATTGAGGTTTTGAAAAGATCAACAGTGAGAGTTAGGCCATTTGTTTGCTATTGTAGTGAATTCAAGGGGTAGCCTCAACCAGGACTCGAATAGCGACTGTCAAGCCAACACTTCAACCGGCACTCTTAACTAGCACTTGTATTCCACCTCGCCCTCGTGTACGTGTTGGCAGGCATGCTAGGTATCAACAGCCAATCCAGTAGGAGCTGGAAGCTATAGTGAGCTTCGATTGGGCAATAGCACTGCGATATCGCAGAGTATTTGTATATGAAGTTCACCTCTCCCCAACTTTGGTCCCGCCCTGTTCATGTCCCTCACCCATGCTTGCATCGTCCAATGGTCCTCCTGACCACTTTGCTTCTTCCATTGGAAATTAAGGGTTTTCCGTAGTTTCATCGCCCACATCGTCTTCAGTTAATACATACTTCTAACATCAGTGTAGAAAATTCAAGGGGTACCCCCGACCAGGGCTTGAACCCTGGCCTAGCGACTGTCAAATCAATATCTTAACCATTACGCCATAAGGTCAGAACTTCTTCACAAGGTTACTGTTGGTTTAACATTGTTACAATATGTGGTTTCTTCAGCTAATTGTTTTCCATACAATTATGAAGATTTTCCAGGTAGGGCATAGACATTGTTAGGATAAAATGTCACAAAATAAGGCAATATTACCAACACCATTAACACCAGAGATTGGAAACCGAAATACAGTATCTTTGACAGCACTACACATTGATGAAAGTAGATTTTTAAACAGCTAAAACGAAACAGAACACCTGACGTCTAAACTGATGTTATAATATTTGTATTTTTACATTTGTCATTTAGCAGTATGTATTATCCAAACTGACGATCAGTGTGTTCAACTATGGAATTTCATGATTTAATAAAATAGTCTTAACGCAGACTCAGTGTTATTCTTCTTACCGAATATTATTAAAATTGATCAACCATCTAATACTGCCAAAAACAGCACTTCATGGTCATATGTACAATAAGAGGCATTGTAAGAACATAAAAATCCACTGATCTCATCTACAGCTGAAGTCGGAAGTTTACATACACCTAGGTTGGAGTCGTTCAAACTCGTTTTTCAACCACTCCAAAAATGTCTTGTTAATTAACTAACTATAGTTTTGGCAAGTCGGTTAGGACATCTGCTATGTGCATGACACAAGTAGTTTTTCCAACAATTGTTTACAGACAGATTATTTCACTTATAATTCACCGTATCACAATTCCAGTGGGTCAGAAGATACCATACACTAAATTGACTGTGCCTTTAAACAGCTTGGAAAATTCAGAAAATTATGTCATGGCTTTAGAAGCTTCTGATAGGCTAATTGACATAATTTGAGTCAATTGGAGGTGTACCTGTGGATGTATTTCAAGGCCTACCTTCAAACTCAATGCCTCTTTGCTTAACATCATGGGAAAATCAAAAGAAATCAGCAAAGACCTCAGAAAGAAAATTGTAGACCTCCACAAGTCTGGTTCATCCTTAGGAACAATTTCCAAATGCCTTAAGGTACCACATGCATCTGTACAAACAATAGTACGCAAGTATAAACACCATAGGACCACGCAGCCGTCATAACGCTCAGGAAGGAGACGCGTTCTGTCTCCTAGAGATGAACAAACTTTGGTGTGAAAAGTGCAAATCAGTCCCAGAACAACAGCAAAGGACCTTGTGAAGATGCTGGAGGAAACAGGTCCAAAAGTATCTATATCCACAGTAAAACGATTCCTATATCGACATAACCTGAACGGCCACTCAGCAAGGAAGAAGCCACTGCTACAAAACCGCCATAAAAAAGCCAGACTACGGTTTGCAACTGCACATGGGGACAAAGATTGTACTTTTTGGAGAAATGTCCCCTGGTCTGATGAAAAAAAGAGAGAACTGTTTGGCCATAATGACCATCGTTATGTTTGGATGAAAAAGGGGGAGGCTTGCAAGCCAAAGAACCCCATCCCAACCGTGAGGCACGGGGGTGGCAGTATCATGTTGTGGGGGTGCTTTGCTGCAGGAGGGACTGGTGCACTTCACAAAATAGATGGCATCATGAGGCAAGAAAAAATATGTGGATATATTGAAGCAACATCTCAAGACATCAGTCAGGAAGTTAATGCTTGGGTCTTCCAAATGGACAATGGCCCCAAGCATACTTCCAAAGTTCTGGCAAAATGGCTGAAGGACAACAAAGTCAAGGTATTGGAGTGGCAATCACAAAGCCCTGACCTCAAGCATATAGAAAATTGGTGGGCAGAACTGAAAAAGCGTGTGCGAGCAAGGAGGCCTATAAACCTGACTCAGTTACACCACCCAAGTTAAACAATTTAAAGGCAATGCTACCAAATACTAATTGAGTGTATGTAAACTTCTGACCCACTGGAAATGTGATGAAAGAAATGAAAGCTGAAATATATTATTCTTCCTACTATAATTCTGACATTTCACATTCTTAAAATAAAGTGGTGATCCTAACTGACCTAAGACAGGGAATTTTTACTAGAATTAAATGTCAGGAATTGTGAAAAACTGAGTTTAAATGTATTTGGCTAAGGTGTATGTAAACCTCCGACTTTAACTGTATGTAACGTTATCACCCTGCAACAATTGAGTCTATGTTAAAATCTAAGTTGTTGATTAACGCTACCACCTAGTGGCATAACGATAGTACTTCATTAAAACGTAGGAACCTTTTCTGGTATCAACGGTTTTCTGGGGTCCTTATTCATTGTGGGACACAACAATTAGCTGTGGCTAACTATCTCGCCAGTTATAATTTTATTGGCACTGTGTGCAACAGCATGCAAATTTCGTCGAAAGTTTTGGGTAAGTGTGAGATTTTTACGTCCTTGATAGCTATGTAGCTTATTATCGCGAATTATCAGATAGTGAACTAGCTTGTTGCGCTGGCTAGTGCCAGAAATGTGTTAGCTTGTCAACAGTTAGCATATAGCAAGCAAAGCCTAGCAATGATTTATGTTGCTCGGTGCTTGTTCTAAATATGAGTGATTTAATGTTAGCTACAGCCCAAACATACCATTTTTCATGATAGATGGCTGTCCACCTTGTTTGTAGACTGTTAGAGTAGCTAGCTAACGTTAGCTATTAAACTGATCCCTGCCTCATCAGTTGACTAATGAACGCTAGCTAGCTAACACCACAACATAAACTCATTCTGAATCTCACTTTTTCAGTTAAAAGAATATGAGCAAAGATTCCAAGATGAGAGCAACAATCAATCAGAAGTTAACTGAGATGGGTGAACGAGAGCGGTAAGAACATTTCACAAATGTATATTTAATCATTATTAGAAGACCAATCAACTCTATGGTCACTGGTGGTCACTTTTCTTGCTTATTTTGGTTGATCCACAGATTGAAGGAGTTGCTCAGATCTAAACTCACTGAATGTGGATGGAGGGATCAGCTGAAAGCTCATTGCAAAGGTAAGAGTTACTATCATGTGTGGTGGGGATGTCATGAAATGTGGCTAATGGGAATGATGACTATTACTCAGAGCCATCATGCACCATACAAATCCAACGGGCCCGAAGTACGTGAGGATGACTGGGGTGGTGGTCAGGAGGTAGCCACGCGTAAATGGCAGAATTTAGCATTTTTCAAACACCTGAAACACCGTTTTCCATCAATCTAGCCATAATCATTACGTGTAATTTTATGTAAAAGTTATATTGATATTTTTCTGCACATCTAAGCATACCTCTTGATCTATCTGTATCATCCTGACTGCTGTTTTTAATTTTTTAATTTTAATAAACTGATTATGCTACTCGGTAAATTCTGGGTAAAAGATTTAAAGGAATGTGAGTCTTATTCAGTACATTTTGTAATTGCTTGCTTTTCTAAAGTCTACCAACCTTGCCAGGATTCATACCATCTAAGATAGTTATTCACACTAGCTACTCTAACTTCATTGATAGCCTGAAATGGCTTCTTGGCAGCTAGTTATGAGATTGGGAATATATCCTTTAGCTAAAGCCAACTTCATAAATTGCTAGGTGGCTAGTAGTATTACAGAGAACAACAATATTTTAAACAGAACACATCTGAGGGGGCATGTGCACCCTTTGAGCATGACACCTCTGACACTGTAAAACACGGTCTAAGCATCATGCCACTCATCAAGTAACTGTTTTGCAGATGTCATCAAAGAAAAGGGCTTGGAGCATGTGACTGTCGAGGACCTTGTGGTGGAAATCACCCCTAAAGGAAGAGGTAGTTAGGCCTTTTTGTTGTTGTGTATACAGTATCTTTTTTCTCATCCCTCTGTTCATTAAGTTCCATGAAGAGCATCGACACTACTATCATAACCCGAAGCCGAATACTGTATCTTTATTTCCCCCCTCAGTTCTGGTGCCTGACAGCGTGAAGAAGGAGCTGCTGCAGAGGATAAGAGCCTTCCTGGCTCAGCATGCCACATAATTGAACCAGCGTGATCTTTTTTTAAACCCTTTTGCTATCAGATTTGTTATAGAGCGCTTGTTTTCTTTTTGCCATCATGCTGTTATTATTAGTTATGTGACGCAATCTTCCATCATGATTTAGACTTATTCAATTGCTTTGTTCAATGTCCGATTTTTAAGTTCTTTACACGATGCTGTTCATTACATGATGCAACGATTCAACTTGTCAATAACTATACATTGAATTAGAATACATAACATGCTATGCTGTTTTTACAACACTGACTTTTGTTCTGTGGATTGTCTTCTTATTTTTAGTTGGTTTGTCATTAGAGAAATGCTTTTGAGAGGGGTTGGTAATAAAGCTGGTTCTGGGTTTTGTAAGAAGTTCAAAGCAATGTTTTGTTTTTGAAAAAAGGCTTGCAATGATACTCAAGCTTTTAGACGGTGTTACAGTCGGTCTGTGTAGATTAACCTATTTAATACTCAATTGAGTATCTGGCCTATAGTTAATCTCATACTAGAGGTACTGTAAAAGAATATGCACAAAGAATTAAATAATTTACTTAAATTCAAGATATGGAGCTGTATGGGCAATTTACCATGGTAACCTAAAATGCACTACAGTGGTGCATTGAATGCTAATGAACAAACATACACTACCGTTCAAAAGTTTGGGGTCACTTAGAAATGTCCTTGTTTTTGAAAGAAAAGCACATTCTGTCCATTAAAATAACATCAAATTGATCAGAAATACAGTGTAGACATTGTTAATATTGTAAACGACTATTGTAGCTGAAATCGGCTGATTTTTTATGGAATATCACATGGGTGTACAGAGGCCCATTATCAGCAACTATCACTCCTGTGTTCCAATGGCACGCTGTGTTAGCCAATCCAAGTTTATCATTTTAAAAGGATAATTGATCATTAGAAAACCTTTTTGCAATTATGTTAGCACAGCAGAAAACTGTTGTCCTGATTAAAGAAGCAATAAAACTGGCCTTCAGACTAGTTGAGTACCTGGAGCATCAGCATTTGTGGGTTCGATTACAGGCTCAAAATGGCCAGAAACATAACTTTATTCTGAAACTCATCAGTCTATTCTTGTTCTGAGAAATTAAGGCTATTGCGTGCGAGAAATTGCAAAGAAACTGAAGATCTCGTACAACGCTGTGTACTACTCCCTTCACAGAACAGCGCAAACTGGCTCTAACCAGAATAGAACAAGTGGGAGAACCCCGGTGCACAACTGAGCAAGAGGACAAGTACATTAGAGTGTCTAGTTTGAGAAACAGACACCTCACAAGTCCTCAACTGGCAGCTTCATTAAATAGTAAGTGCAAAACACCAGTCTCAACGTCAACAGTGAAGAGGCGACTCCAGGATGCTGGTCATCTAGGCAGAGTTCCTCTGTACAGTGTCTGTGTTCTTTTGCCCATCTTATTTATTTTATTTTATTGGCCCGTCTGAGATATGGCGCTTTCTTTGCAACTCTGCTTAGAAGGCCAGCATCCCGGAGTCGCCTCTTCACTGTTGATGTTGAGACTGGTGTTTTACAGGTACTATTTAATGAAGCTGCCAGTTGAGGACTTGTGAGGCGTCTGTTCTCTGTACTTGGATTAGCTAACACAACGTGCCATTGGAACACAGGAGTGATGGTTGCTGATAATGGGCCTCTGTACGCCTATGTAGATATTCTGTAAAAAATCTGCTGTTTCCAGCTACAGTAGTCATTAACAATGTCTACACTGTATTTCTGATCAATTTGATGTTATTTAAATGGACAAAAATGTGCTTTTCTTTCAAAAGTAAGGGCATTTCTAAGTGACCCCAAACTTCTGAACGGTAGTGTACATGTTCCCATAATGACAACCCTGCTGCTGCTTTACTTCCTAGAATAACAGAGTGGTCCTGACGGGGGAGCGATTGGGATGGAGAGGGAGATTATGAAAAGATAAACACGAGTGTTCACAGGGAGAGATATAACTCATGTGGATGCACCAAGGGACAAATTGCTTTTACGGAGAGGGTTTTCAGATTGTTCCAAGGTCCTGTGAGTGTAGTGTGTGAAATGAGCAAGTGTTCATATGGGAGACTCCTTGGGTTGACAAGTCCAGACACTAAAGTTATACCATGGTGTGATGGTTAAAGAAAATCTGTAATAAAGCTGGGTCACGACCCCTCTCCACAATGTCCTGGCTGCTACTTTAAATACAATAGACAATTTATTTAAGCCTTTCTAACTCTGAACACAACTGTATAAACTTCATTTTCACAGATAAGCATGTAAGGCTCTGATCTGTTTTGTAGCTTTATAGTTTTGTCAATTCCACAAGATGACTCAGATCACTTTGTTTTGTTGAAACCACTCTTGTTACGGACCAAGAATAGCAAATAGGCTACAGATTTCATTCTGAATGGCTGTGAACCCGTGCAGCGCACCCCTTGGCATGAGTCGCACATTACCAGGTAGTGAGTGAGCCTTTGCACTGGTCACCAACTGAAGACAGACTGCGTGTTTTCTTTGCCCAAGGACCTGCCGTGACATCAGCCCAGGTGACAACATGCTGATATACAGTGCTGCTGGCCCGGGGAGGGGAGGGAGGCTGCCTGCCTGTAACCCCCCGAGCTCAGAACTCTAGCTGGCTCTTTTAATGGCCAACATCAATCCCCATGTTATCGTCAGGGCAATCTCGCTGGGCCCCCAATATATAAAGGGTTCAACACGCTAGCTGGCCCTGCGCTGCCTATAGAATTACTGGTGAATGATGCATTTATTATCATACAGATTCTATTTACTTTCTCAACTTGCCCTCAACGCTCTGGACCCACACAGTGCTGTTGAAGAGGCCAAGATACTGAACAGTAACCAGATGAAAAGATCTGAATGGCTTCTCAAATGAAGAAGGACATAGGCTAGATCATAAAGCTTGAACTGTAAAGACAAAGGTAAAAAAACACCAGATCCACTCAGAGGTCCTGCATACTAATTGGTGGAATCCTGTGTGGCATGTCTGCGGCCTCTGAGAAACCAATCATAGAGCAGAGAGCACCACAAGGCTTGGATGACATCATCTGCACTGATGGAGATATCAAGCAGTGGCTGTGCAGAGAAAGGAAAAAAGACAAAGGAAAATAGTCTGTGCGTGTGTGTGTGTGTGTGTGTGTGTGTGTGTGTGTGTGTGTGTGTGTGTGTGTGTGTGTGTGTGTGTGTGTGTGTGTGTGTGTGTGTGTGTGTGTGTGTGTGTGTGTGTGTGTGTGTGTGTGTGTAGATATGTTCAGTAATTGGAATCATATAATTTCAGCATGAAAACAGCTGAGTCAATAGTTAATTAAGCCAAAAGTGTGGTCCTGTATATTGAGTCCCTTATGGGCAATGTAGTCTTTTGTCTAACTTGGCAACAAGTAAGTGCCATAAACACATTTCTTACAGTACAAACAGAACTGAGGTACAGTAATATTATTTAAAAAAAGATATTAAAAAAACACACATGACAGCAAGGCAAAGCACATAAGAGAACTGTGAAATTAAATACTCATTTTAACATGGATGACAGAATAGAAAGGTATGCTGGTAAATCCAAAATATGTATTATAATCATTTTAACACGCATGCACTTCCTTGTTTTACCATTTATGTGATCTGATTTAACAACTGTAATGTCAATACTCCCTCATAGAAGTTATATAGACTGAGAATGTATAACTTTTCATTACGGAGGTTTGTAATTACATTTGTTGAATCAGATTACATAAATGGTAAAACAAGTAAGTGTATGTTTGTTTAAAATGATTATAATATAGATTTAGAATGTGTTATCTACTCGGCGTACACCAAACATTAGGAACACCTTCCTAATATTGAATATGGGGATGCTGGGATGCTGGTCTATGTTGACTCCAATGCTTCCCACAGTTGTTAAGTTGGCTGGATGTCCTTTGGGGGCTGGACCTGTTCCTTTTTTCAATGGAAGCTAGGCTTACTAGTATTGCATAAGCATCGTAAGCACAGAAAAGGTCCTGGAAGAAATAGTCTAATGTAGATATCCCCCCCGAATCAAAAGGTCACGAACAGTTGCAAACTCCCATGATCCTATACGGTGTTGACTTTCTACAGTATCAGCGTGTGTGAATGCTATGCTCAATGAAATTCTCTTTGAATTCCTTGTCTTAAATTTATGAGATGTGTAACGTGGGTTACAACTCTTTTGGAGCCTATGCTCGTGCTCAATGCCATTTTCATTCTGGCTCTAAGGAAAGAGGGAGAACTTGGCATGGGGTTAACTGCATTCTGAAGGGGTTTTAACCATATTTACACCCTGTTGTGTCTTCTGGGAACCGTTTTCCACACGCTAATGAGGCTAAGGAACGAGGTCCGCTCTGTTATTCCTGGCATGGCCAAGTCCAGTCACAGGCATACCTCTTCTCGCTTTCTCCTCCCACTCAGTAGCCCAGTGCAAATACTAAATAAGAGGAAATACATCATCCCTTTCAATGTTAAAAGCCAAACCCAGGTCTGCCAAAGTTAACACAAAGCAATCTTAGGTAATGATCAGCAAATGTGTATAAAGTTTCATAGAGTATGACAACATAATTCTTGCTTAGCTTATGTTGGCTTCGTCTCAGCTCTTTTGGTAGGTGTGCTCGTGCGCTCGTACACATGTAGGCACACGCATGCAGGCACACACACACACACACACACACGCATGCAAGGGTGCGCACTCATAAATATAAACGCTAACACACACAAATAAATGAGTAGGCAGTATGTAGGCATCACTACTCTTTTTATAAGCGATTCTAACTGACTAGGCCTAAATTGGTCATTCATTGTTAAAACCTGTGTGAGGTTGCTTCACTTGTTACACCTAATGGATTGGGAAAACTTGTATAACTGTACATTACGGATGAAAAGAGGCAGATTTTCCATTGCTTTAGTACAGTACACATGGGTGGCAAATTGCAAGGTTTAGCTACAGTACATTCCATTTCAACTCGATTGATGCAATTATCAATGATTTGCTCAATCTGAAACATTTCATTCAACCATTTTAGTGCACTACCTACAGCATAGAAGTGTGCAGATGGAAAAGCTGGGGGGTCTCCGTGCAACAAAACAGAACTATGGAGAGAAACATAAACCAGACATTGTTTACACTGTTTCTGATGTAAAGGGCACTTACTGTCATGTCCAATGCTCCAGCTTAATTCGCTGCTGCTCTGGCCTTTGAAGTGTATGCGTGTTCTATTTCCTGACACTACCTCTCTGACTCGCTGATATTGCAACTGGATACCTCATGTTTCCATGTTGGGTCTCTCTCTCTCTCTCTGTGCTGATAAAAACCACCAGAGAGAGGCTGCAGCCGGTCGGCCCGGTCGCAGGGATCCTTGGAGGCCCCCATGCGTCCCAGACAACGCTGCGGGGGATTACAGCACACCCTGGCAGCAGAATGGTTTCACTTAAGAATTTCAGTAATCACTTTTAGGAGTGTAATATATTGCTGACCTTTGGCAGCGACACACGACCCCCGCTCCCCACAGCGACGTGATCAAAGGAAGCGGCAGTGGCTATGCAAACAGCCGCTATCAGTGGAACCCTATTTCTCTCTCTCTTTCTCTCTCTCACTTTTTCTGTGTTTCTCTCGGTCTTTCTACCCCCCCCCCCCCCCCCCCCCCCCCCCCCCTGCCCCTGCACTAATTTACAGGCCGGATCATGACTTGAGGAGGGGAAAGGGAATGGAGGATGGGTGGGAGCAGTAGGCCCTGATCCACTGCCTCCACTGCCTGCAACAGTCTAGTTATCATCATGGGAAAACCCCAGTGGGTCGTCTCCTCTCAGCTGGAGCAGGCAAACACCATGGCCTGCCCCGTGCTCCCAGACAACAGCAGCAGCCAAAGCATGTGAGTGTGAGTGCAGCGGAGTAATCTGGGCCATAACAGTAGCCAGGAGGCTTTATGTGGTTCCCTAAATCACAGGAGGGTCTGACAGACCAGAGGGAGCGAGATAGAGGGACAGAGAGACAGGGAGGGAGAGAGAGAGGGAGGATATGGGTTTCTATAGCAACAATTAAAGTGAATACTGGTATGCAACCAGGAGACGTGCAACACCATATACATCATAGTCAATGTTAATCACATAGGATACAGTATATCAATTCATTGATTCATGGAGTGCTATTTACTTTACTACTCGGTAATACAGCGTAGGATTCGGATCTTTCTGACTGTATTGTTCTTGCATGGGGTTGCATTGTTGATGTCCATGTTTTAACAGCTTATATTACCCAGCTGAAACTATGGCATTTTCATGGACTATTTTATTGCCATATCCTCAAGAAAGCAACATAACATTTAAATCAATTATGAACATAACATTTCAATCAATTATGAATGGGACATTTCTGTAAACAATGCTTGATGAAAAACAGACGTTGTAATTGTCAGAGAACAATGTCAACATGTTGACCTTCTCCTTTTTAAGAGAAATGTTTTTCAGCCACGCTGTTAAGATTTGTGAGACATCTGTTTATGCTAATTTGAGCTCTACTGTGGAACTCACACTGCTTTTAAGCCAATTTGGTGTTTTGCTGTTTTTGGCAGACAACTATTTGTTTGATTCCAAGGAACACACATTAATGTCTTGGGACATTATGTCTCAATACCAATTACAAGCCATTGAAAACAAATGCTTAGAACTGACACCAAAGTATCAACTACCCATTTCAACCAGATGATGGCGATGCATAACAGATAACACGCAGAGACTGTCTTGCAATAATATGTGGAGAGATCCAGTCATATTACTATGGTTAAACACACAGCTACTAACTAGCTTTTCCTTTCTGGCACTCATTGAGAATACACCGAATACATCTGAGTGCCCCTAAATCGGACATTAAAGTTTTAAGAACAAGCCAAACGCTTTACAGCACGACTGCTATGGTTAACTGTCTACTTTAACTGTCTACTTGCAATTTTTAAATATCATGACTAGCGTCAAATGTCTCTTTTCCAGAATATGTCACATTTTGGTTTTGCTTGCGAATACGTGTGTGTGTGTCCTTCAACCCTGAACTGCATCCCTCTATGTACTACAATCATTCATCAGATCCAAAAAACGATGCGATTCTTAGGTAGACACAGTTTATTGGATGGCATGACTAGGAGTGTTTATTTGACTCATTTGATTACAATGTGTGCCGTGTCATTAAATGACTGCAGGATGTCCTGTGCTTTTATGAGGTTCTTAGACAAGCTTGGGGGGAAAAAAAGAAACGCTTCCTGGTTCCTACTACCACATGTTATGTCTGTCCTTGAAACAACAGGGAAGGATCCAAACAAAAACACACTTGGTTGGACTGCGGTTATGGCCTTGTTTACTCTCCCTTTCAAACCCCAGGTCAACGCAGGTCAACGTGGTTGGAAGGAGATCGAATAACAATTATGTGATATTTTATTCATTTAGCATCTTGACTAGAATTCAAGTCAACACTGTGGTAATGTCACTCCTGTCTTTAATCATCATCATATATTCCTGACCACCGCTAATCAGCTGATAAGATTCCAGTGTTTAGTGAGGTAACTGGAGGAAAAGCACCTGCAATAAAAGTCTCTGGCCTCTAGGAGGTGTGTGTGTGTTTTACGGCCCTGCTGTGAAGCCATTGACGGGCATGGTGCAATAAGCCAGATATCTCAACATGTGCCATAGCATTACCGTAACACAGCCTGGGGGCGGCTGATGTTGTTGACAGTGACGGTGTTGAGTACCCACGATTAGGTGTACTGTTTTACACTCTCTATTATCATTATCATCTCTAGAATCATTATCATCAGTCAGCGTCATTATCAGGTAGTGGATGAGTTGAATTTGCCCTGTATCAAAACCCTCTGAGCACCTGGAAGATCCCCATTGGGCACAGACGTCAATTCAACATCTATTCCACTTTGGTTCAATGTAGTTTCAATGAAATTAAGTGGAAACAATGTTTCTATGATGCCCAGTGGGGTGTCATATAAACGCAATCCATTATCATCATCTTCGTTGTTGTGATGGTCCTCCTCCAAGCCCTCCAGCTCCTGTCACATCCCTGGAGCCCTGAGTGAAAGTTTGTCCCCATGTGTGTGTCGAGTTGAGTGGCTGGCTGAATCAGCTGAGCCTCATGTGGCTGGCCTGGCCGTGCTCCCCATGACCCAGCAGGGCTAAGCCACTAGCCGCCTAGCACCTAACACACATACCTGATGCTTTATTCCCATGCCCAGACAGATTGCATCTCAGCAATACAAATCAGGGCAAAATGTACTACTATACTGTGCTGTACTGTAACAGCCTAACCCGAGATACAATACACGTCCTGCATAAGACAAACATGTTCATACAAAGTCACAGGAACAGAGACGAAGTGATCAAAGACACGCAGACATGCATTTGCATACCCAGATATTGTAGACCAAAGAAGCCTTCACATCCATAACAAATCCTCAAAGCACACTCACACACGCATGTTGACATATATTTGGATGGGTCTTGTCCTGGAGGCAGAACTGAGTGATTTCCGCTAGATGGGCCAGCTGCAAAGTCAAAATTGGCCATATTGTAAAAATGCATGAAAACAAAAGTTTGCTTTTTGGTCTTAATTTAAGGTCAGGGTTAGTCATTCAAATCAAATGTTATTTGTCTCATGCGCCAAATACAGCAGGTATTTGTGAAATGCTTACTAACAAGCCCTTAACCAACCGGTACCAAGTCAATGTGTGGGGGTAGAGGTTAGTTGAGGTCATTTGTACATGTAAGTATGTGTAATGTGACTATGCATAGATAATAAACAGCGAGTAGCAGCAGTGTAAAAACAAAGGGGGCGGGTGTTGTGAATGTAAATAGTCTGGGTGGCCATTTAAGGTTAGCAGTGTGGTTAAGGTTAGTTAGGGTTAAGATTAGGATTTGGTTTAAAATCAGATTTTATGACTTTGTGGCTGTGCCAGCTAGTGACCCAGCCAGGTTACTTGTGATACAAGTCAGTATTCGACGTCCATCCATGTCTGAGATAGGACGTGGAAACTGCCACTAGGGGCAACAATGAATGCTGTTACCATCAAGTAGGTTTCGGTTTTGCTAGGGCATTGCGGACGGGGATGGCAGATTGGCGTAAGTATCTATCTCTGATTCAAAAGGTTGAAAGTTTGAATCCAGCGATAGAAAGTTGTTTTAGATCTTTTATTCGACCCTTTCCTAAACCTTAACCCTTAACTTAACCATTCAGACTTAATGCCTAACCTTAAAAAATCTGAGTTGACACTTTGAAATTTGACGTTTGGAACAACTCGGTAGAGTGACCACTCTCCAGAGCTGCTTCCAGAACAAGATTAATGAGGAAAAAACACTAACCTGCCTCACACACACTCACTCAGGCAGACATACACACCCTTCCCTCCAGACTGCCGTCACAGCGATCCAAGCACAGCTGTCAAAACGCTGGTACTTCCAACACAACAATGGTGAGCTGAGGAGCAGGGAGGGAGGGCTGGGAGAGGGAAAGACAGAGACAGAGAGAGAGAGACACACACAGAGAGAGACAGAGAGAGTGTGAGAGAGAGAGAGAGAGAGAGAGAGAGAGAGAGAGAGAGAGAGAGAGGGATACAGACAAACACAGAGAGAAAGAAAGAGAGAGAGAGACAAACAAACACAGAGTGAAAGATAAAGAGAAAGACAGAGAAAGAGAAACAAAGGAAAGAGAGGGAAATAGAGGGGGAAATGGCCCAGCCTCACATCAGCAGAGTGGAGGTTTCTATGTGACATGTGAACTGACAACACAAGAGCTCTCAGACACTCTGGAGTAGAATAGGCCTCACTGGGCTGGGGCGCTCCACTCTTCCTACTCTCCTCTCTGCTCTCTCTCTTTTTATTGAGTCACGATCGCCCAGCATTCTCACAACAGCTCCGGGAGTAGACCTCCGCCCGACACACCACACATACATTATGTGAATCTAGCCTACAGCATGCCTGCACTCTGCACAGACATAATAAGTGATTTCTCAGAATCAGGTCACATCAAATAAGGGAGGTATTTTAGGGCGCCCACCCTGTTCCATCCTCTAGAGATTGTAGGAGAGACAGTCTGCAAAAATTATACCCTTGGATTAAATAAAAACATTATCAAACGCTAGGTATAATAGGTTACAGTGTAATTTTTGTGTGCTATTGTTAAAATGGTATCATAGAATCTACAATAAAGAGATAAGTTTTATCTTAAGTTCATCTGGGTCTGAGATATTGGAGATAAGTCTGATACTGATAAGGTTTTGAACTTGCTTGGACTTACAGTTAGTTCATCAGTGGGCAACCATGCAAGCATTCCATGGGCGTTCATTGTGAGACAAAATTATTTATTGACATGAGGTGGCTACACTACTACATACTGTACATGCTAGGGTTGGGGTCAATTCCTTTTCAATTCAGGAAGTAAACTGAATATTCCTCATTGGAAAGCAATCCCTGATAAATAAATCGTTTTTTTTATTTTACCTTTTTTAACTAGGAAAGTCAGTTAAGAACAAATTCTTATTTTCAATGGCAGCCTAGAAACAGTGGGTTAGCTGCCCTGTTCAGGGGCAGAACAACATATTTTTACCTTGTCAGCTCAGGGATTTGACCTGGCAACCTTTCGGTTAGCTAGTCCAATGCGCTAACCACTAGGCTACCTGCCGCCCCATAGTTTAGCTTGCATAGCTTGCGGTAACTTGTATACTTGAATAACTTTAATAACCCATATATAGAATAAAACGTGTTGATCTGTGTCCATATTGTCCATGAGTTTCTAGTAGATAGATCATACGGTTCAAGAGAAAATAGCCTAATTAATGAAAAAAGCATCTAATCAACAATGGCATTATTTTCAAGTAAATATATAAAGGACATTTCATGCTGAAACCCTCATACTAAACACCAATGGTATCCACGAAGTTGATGGTTTATATTAAGGATAATGTTTTACAGCTTTGTCATTCTATTTTTTATTTTAAAATCATCATATTTAATTATTTCATATATTTTACATGTCATGCGGCCAGAGAGAGAGACAGAGATAATTACAGACACCTGTGATAATCGGGAATAGTACCCAAAAGGGCCATTCGATGTCTCGTGATAGATTGCATAAAATCCTTGAAAGATGCAAACATTGGGGTAGTTTACTGGTAAATTTAGAATGTTTACAGTAATATACCCTCCGTTTGCAACCCTATACATAAATACAGTAGGTCCTATGTCCTAAATGGTCCTATGTCCTCAGTAACAGGTCAGAGATTGAAAATAGGCCACACCAATCAGGGAGGCAATCCGGAAGCTGTTGAGGGGGTAATTGAGTGGAAAGGGGTCCTGAGGGAGCTTCTCTCTATTGTTGTTGTTGTGTAACAACTTGTCTGAAAATGCCCAGTAATCCCAGTCTACACAGTGGTTATTATAACGAGGCGCGAGAAGGAATGCGCCCAGGGCTGGGTTTCTACTTAGCTAAAATGTGGAATTGTTTTTAGATGGACATACCAAGGATTATTTGTCAATTTTTTATTTTTTATTTTAGGACCCCTGTAGGTAGGTAATTTTTATTAGATTTTTTATGATTTGATGAAACATTGAATTCAGCCTTACTACTATTACCCATAAAAAGCATTGACCACCAGATTCAGTGGAAAAACAGTTCAAAAATAAATCAAAAGGATGGGGTGCCTGTCCTATATGTAACGGCATTCCTCCTCCTCTTCATCTTCGGAAGAGGAGGAGTATTGAGGGAACCAAGGCGCAGCGTAGAGAACAGACATATTTTATTAACGAAAACACGAACTTAACTAACAAAAACAACAAAAACGGTGTAGACAGACCTATACGACGAACTTACATAAAACAAGAAGAACGCACGAATAGGACAATTAGACTACACAAACCGAACAAACCGTAAACAGTCCCGTATGGTGCAAACAATTACACAGACACGGAAGACAATCACCCACAACGAACACTGTGACAACGCCTACCTAAATATGACTCTTAATTAGAGGAACGCCAAACACCTGCCTCTAATTAAGAGCCATACCAGGCAACCCAAAACCAACACAGAAACAGAAAACATAGAATGCCCACCCAACCTCACGTCCTGACCAACTAACACACATAACAAACTAACATAAATAGGTCAGGAACGTGACATAACCCCCCCCATAAGGTGCGAACTCCGGGCGCACCAGCACAAAGTCTAGGGGAGGGTCTGGGTGGGCATCTGACCACGGTGGTGGCTCAGGCTCCGGGCGAGGTCCCCACCCCACCATAATCAATCCTAGCCTCCATCTACCCCTAAAAATGTCCACCCATATCTTACCCCCACAAAATCCTCTAGGTAACATCCATGACAGGGACAGCACCGGGACAGAGGGATAAATCAAGACAGAGGGATAGCACAAGACAGAGGGATAGATCAGAATATAGAGGTAGATCAAGATAGAGAGGGAGATCCTGATAGAGGGGCAATTCCGGACTGAAAGGCAGCTCCGGACAGAGAGACAGCTCTGGACTGAGGGGCAGTTCTGGGTATATAGCCGTTTCTGGCTGAAGGGCAGCTCCTGGCTGACTGACGAATCTGGACGCTCATGGCAGGCTGACGGCTCTCGACGCTCATGGCTGGCTGACGGCTCTCGACGCTCATGGCTGGCTGACGGCTCTCGACGCTCATGGCTGGCTGACGGCTCTCGACGCTCATGGCTGGCTGACGGCTCTCGACGCTCATGGCTGGCTGACGGCTCTCGACGCTCATGGCTGGCTGACGGCTCTCGACGCTCATGGCTGGCTGACGGCTCTCGACGCTCATGGCTGGCTGACGGCTCTCGACGCTCATGGCTGGCTGACGGCTCTCGACGCTCATGGCTGGCTGACGGCTCTCGACGCTCATGGCTGGCTGACGGCTCTCGACGCTCATGGCTGGCTGACGGCTCTCGACGCTCATGGCTGGCTGGCGGCTCTCGACGCTCATGGCTGGCTGGCGGCTCTCGACGCTCATGGCTGGCTGGCGGCTCTGGACGCTCATGGCTCGCTGGCGGCTCTGGCAGATCCTGTCTGGTTGGCGGCTCTGGCAGATCCTGTCTGGTTGGCGGCTCTGGCAGATCCTGTCTGGTTGGCGGCTCTGGCAGATCCTGTCTGGTTGGCGGCTCTGGCAGATCCTGTCTGGTTGGCGGCTCTGGCAGATCCTGTCTGACGGACGGCTCTAGCGGCTCCTGTCTGGCGGGCGGCTCTAGCGGCTCCTGTCTGGCGGGCGGCTCTAGCGGCTCCTGTCTGGCGGGCGGCTCTAGCGGCTCCTGTCTGGCGGGCGGCTCTAGCGGCTCCTGTCTGGCTGACGGCTCTGTAGGCTCATGGCAGACGGGCGGCTTTGCAGGCTCATGGCAGACGGGCGGCTTTGCAGGCTCATTGCAGACGGATGGCTCAGACGGCGCTGGGGAGACGGATGGCTCAGATGGCGCTGGGGAGACGGATGGCTCAGATGGCGCTGGGGAGACGGATGGCTCAGATGGCGCTGGGGAGACGGATGGCTCAGATGGCGCTGGGGAGACGGATGGCTCAGATGGCGCTGGGGAGACGGATGGCTCTGGCCGGATAAGGCGCACTGTAGACCTGGTGCGTGGTGCCGGAACTGGAGGCACCGGGCTAAGGACACGCACCTTCATACTAGTGCGGGGAGCAGGGACAGGGCACACTGTACTCTCAAAGCCCACTCTATACCTGGTGCGTGGTACCGGCACTGGTGACACCGGGCTGAGGACAAGCACATCAGGATTAGTAGGGGGAGAAGAAACAGTGTGTACAGGGCTCTGGAGACGCACAGGAGGCTTAGTGCGTGGTGCCGGAACTGGAGGCACCGAACTGGATACACGCACTACAGGGAGAGTGCGTGGAGGAGGAACAGGGCTCAGGAGACGCACTGGTAGCCTAGTGCGTAGTGTAGGCACTGTAGGTACTAGGCTGGGGCGGGGAGGTGGCGCCGGAAATACCGGACCGTGGAGGCGTACTGGCACTCTTGAGCATTGAGCCTGCCCAACCTTACCTGGTTGAATGCTCCCGGTCGCCCGACCAGTGCGGGGAGGTGGAATAACCCGCACCGGCCTATGTAGGCGAACCGGGAAACCATGCGTAAGGCAGGTGCCATGTATGCCGGCCCGAGGAGACGCACTGGAGACCAGACGCGTTGAGCCGGCCTCATGACACCTGGCTCAATGCCCAATCTAGCCCTACCAGTGCGGGGAGGTGGAATAACCCGCACTGGGCTATGCACTCGTACAGGAGACACCGTGCGCTCTACTGCGTAACACGGCGCCTGCCCGTACTCCCGCTCTCCACGGTAAGCCTGGGAAGTGGGCGCAGGTCTCCTACCTGCCCTTGGCCCACTACCTCTTAGCCCCCCCCCAAGAAATTTTTTGGGTGTTACTCACGGGCTTTTTGGGCTTCCGTGCAAGACGCGTTCCCTCATAACTCCGGTTCCTCTCTCTCTTTTCCTCCACTCTCCGAGCTGCCTCCAGCTGTTCCCATGGACGGTGATTCACTTTAGCCCATGGTCCTTCTCCGTTAAATATTTGCTCCCAACTCCATAAGTCCTGTATACTTCCCCGTTGCTCCAAATTACGCTGCTTGGTTCTGGATTCTTGGTGGGTGATTCTGTAACGGCATTCCTCCTCCTCTTCATCTTCGGAAGAGGAGGAGTATTGAGGGAACCAAGGCGCAGCGTAGAGAACAGACATATTTTATTAACGAAAACACGAACTTAACTAAACTAACAAAAACAACAAACGGTGTAGACAGACCTATACGACGAACTTACATAAAACAAGAAGAACGCACGAATAGGACAATTAGACTACACAAACCGAACAAACCGTAAACAGTCCCGTATGGTGCAAACAATTACACAGACACGGAAGACAATCACCCACAACGAACACTGTGACAACGCCTACCTAAATATGACTCTTAATTAGAGGAACGCCAAACACCTGCCTCTAATTAAGAGCCATACCAGGCAACCCAAAACCAACACAGAAACAGAAAACATAGAATGCCCACCCAACCTCACGTCCTGACCAACTAACACACATAACAAACTAACATAAATAGGTCAGGAACGTGACACTATATCTGAGAGATATAAGAAAGAAAAAAATAATAATTTAAATCTGTATACCTTTGAGATGGAAATGCCCCATTCTCTTCCATTAATTTTTCGGCCCGGTACCGGGTTACCTTCAGTCCCTACAGATATTTTCTTGAGAAGACCGATTTTCGGGATTGCCTCCTGGTCTGACAAACAGAGCTGTAGCTCAGCCACCTCCCACCGCAGATGCGGAAGGCCGACATCGGCGGACACGATAATTGAGTTTGCATCCCATGCAAAAAACAGACATCTCTAGCTTGAACAGACATATTTCAATATGCTAATTAGGTTTCTGCGGGGGCTTCGGACATCTACTCTAATGCTCTCTTTCTAACGCTCTCTGTCTATCTGTGAGTGAAAAGTATGCTGGGGATCAGGCCTCTAATGCATGGGTAGTGTTCACACACACACACACACACAGGCACACACAGGCACACACACACACACACACACAGGCACGCACACACACACACACACACACACACACACACACTGAACCAAAACGATATACTGCCTAGTTAACATGTATAGTTTGAAACCTTTATACACTATGCAGTATATACAAAAGAATGTGGACACCCCATTAGTGGATTCAGCTATTTCAGCCACACCCGTTGCTGACAGCCATGTAATCTCCATAGACAAATATTGGCAGAAGAATGGCCTCATTGAAGAGCTCAGTGACTTTCAACGTGGCACCGCCATAGGATGCCACCTTTCCAACAAGTCAGTTACGCCAAATTTCTGCCCTGCTAGAGCTGCCCAGGTCAACTGTAAGTGCTGTTATTCTGAAGTGGAAACGTCTAGGAGCAACAATGGCTCAGCCACCTCACAGAATGATACCGCCGAGTGCTGAAGCGTGTAATGCGTACAAATTGTCTGTCCTCCGTTGCAACACTCACTACCGAGTTCCAAACTACCTCTGGAAGCAACGTCAGCACAAGAACTGTTCATTGGGAGCTTCATGAAATGGGTTTCCATGGCCGAGCAGCCTAAGCCTAAGATCACCATGTGCAATGCCCCACGTTGGCTGGAGTGGTGTAAAGTTCGCCACCATTGGACCAGTGGAAACGCATTCTCTGGGGGTGATGAATCACGCTTCGCCATCTGGCAGTCCAATGGACAAATCTGGGTTTGGCAGATGCCAGGAGAACGCTACCTGCCCCGATGCATAGTGCCAACTGTAAAGTTTGGTGGGGGAGGAATAATGGTCTGGGGCTGTTTTTCATGGTTCGGGTAGGCCCCTTAGTTCCAGTGAAGAGAAATCTAAATGTTACAGCATACAATGACAGTCTACGATTCTGTGCTTCCAACTTTATGGCAACGGTTTGGGGAAGGCCCTTTCCTGTTTTAGCATGACAATGCCCCCGTGCACAAAGCGAGATCCATACAGAAATGGTTTGTCGAGATCGGTGTGGAAGAATTTGACTGGCCTGCACAGAGCCCTGACCTCAACCCCATCGAACACCTTTGGGATGAATTGGAACGCCAATTGCGAGCCAGGCCTAATCGCCCAACATCAGTGCCCGACCTCACTAATGCTCTTGTGGCTGAATGGAAACAGGTGCCCACAGAAATGTTCCAACATCTATTGGAAAGCCCTCACAGAAGAGTGGAGGCTGTTATAGCAGCAAAGAGGGGACCAACTCCATATTAATGCCCATGATTTTGGAATGAGATGTTCCAATATCAGGTGTCTACATACTTTTGTTCATCTACAGTATTGTACATTTGTACCTCATAAAGGTATCAATTTGACATCAATTTATGTTGGAAGGTAAAACCAAATCATATATTATGGATGCGGTGGCTGTAAATACGACAACTGCATCATCATTCTCCATCAGCCAGTGTGCTTCAATAGGACAAAGTGGAAATAGTCTCTCTATGCGCTACCATTTGGAATTATAGCATAGTGTAAAATGCACTGCTGAAATACCTGTGTTGTATATGATAATATATTCCACTCATTGATACACTGTAAGCTGATGAACTTCAAGAGAGACAGGCGGTACTGTATCAGTTGACAAGTTACGTAGAAAAGGGGATCTTGTGTAATGTTGCATGGGGCAGAAATGGCATGCAACAGCAGCCAACTACTTTACAATACACCGATTTCTGATGATTTGTCCTACGTATGTACTGTATAAGAATAATGAAACTGTAAAACATATTTCTCAACATGCTCTCAACCTGCTGTTGGATACAAATTATTTTGACAAATTGTACAAAATTATATTTACCATCTACTATTCCTACTCAGCACTTCAAATGTGTATCTTATATTATTTGCTGTTGGATTAAAGGGTAGTTTAAATGACTAAATGGTGAGCCTATCATTATCGAATGTACTGGTGACTAAATAAAATGTTCAAATGGTATCTCTAGAAAAAATTGGATTTTGCATGAATGACTTAGGGGTGAACGATTTGTGAAACCCCAGTGAATGCACAATCAAAGGTTCTTCACATAAGTCAGTGGGCATTAAAAGTGTTCTCGAGCTGTTTCTTTAAACTACTGGCACACAACTCAGACACCCATGCATACCCCACAAGACATGCCGCCAGATGTCTCTTCACAGTCCTCAAGTCCAGAACAGACAATGGGAGGTGCACAGTACTACATAGAGCCATGGAAACATGGAACTCTATTCCACATCAAGTAACTCATGCAAGCAGTAAAATCTGATTTTAAAAATTATAAAAATTCACCTTATCGAACAGCGAGGACGGTGAAGAGTCACACACACAGGTACAAACACACGCATACAAACACACATAACATACATACTATACACACACTTACACTTGGATTGTGTGTTGTACTAGAATAGTGGCCTGAGGGCACACACTTAATTAATGTATTTTGAAATCTGTTGTAAAATGTATTTTAATTTTTAAACATTTCATTATAATGTACTGTATATTACTACCTTAATTTTTGCTGGACCTGAAGAAGAGTAGCTGCTGCCTTGACCACAGATAATGGGGATCCATAATACTTAGAAATACAAATGATCAGTCCAGAGAGTTGTACTTAGAGATTTGAAAATATACTACTTATATCTGAAAAATATGATTAAAAGTGATTGAAAAACGCTCACTACAGTGCCCTTTTTTTTAACTATATTTTTCCCTGGTTATAACATTGTAAAGGTAAACCATGGCAAAAGAGGTATAGTTACACCATACAACATGTTTGGACTTGATCACTTCTCCTGTGTTGAGGTCTTTTTTTTCATCACTTCCGCTTGAATTTGCAGACGTGTTGCTGTGCGTTTTGTTGCCAACCTTACTTTGCTAGCTGACAACTTTACGTTTTTTTTCTTTTTAATTACCGTTTATATTTTTAGTTTTTCCATCACAACTTTTTTCCCTCATTCAACTTTTTCACTCCGGACGCTTTATCTGGACATGGTTCGTCAGCACCTTCAACAGCCGAAGCTAAGTAGTAACATTAACATGATGTCTTCTAATTGCAGTTGCTGTACTCATAATATACAGGCGAACGATCGCCTTATGGCGAGGATAGCTGTGCTGCAAGCCCAGCTTCAGACGCAATCGTTAGGCAAGGGTAATTTCAGTGTAGGAAAGGATGAAACAGCGTCTGTGCCACCAGTAAGTACAGATAGTAACGTTAGTATAAATCCCCCCGCACAGTCCCCGCAGCCGGACAACTTTCTCATGGCTTCTGGAGGGAAATGCTGTAGGAATGCTCAACTGGTGTCGCTCATTCAGCCGACAGAAACTTTCAACCGGTTTTCCCCATTAAGTAGCGAGTCGGAGTCTGAGGCCGAGTCTTCTCTTGTCTCTACTCCTCCCGTTACGGGGTCTGAGACGCCGAAGGCTCCCACCATTAGCTCTGACAAATTGAAAACCCTAGTCATTGGCGACTCCATTACCCGCAGTATTAGACTTAAAACGAATCACCCAGCGATCATACATTGTTTACCAGGGGGCAGGGCTACCGACGTTAAGGCTAATCTGAAGATGGTGCTGGCTAAAGCTAAAACTGGCGAGTGTAGAGAGTATAGAGATATTGTTATCCACGTCGGCACCAACGATGTTAGGATGAAACAGTCAGAGGTCACCAAGCGCAACATAGCTTCAGCGTGTAAATCAGCTGGAAAGATGTGTCGGCATCGAGTAATTGTCTCTGGCCCCCTCCCAGTTAGGGGGAGTGATGAGCTCTACAGCAGAGTCTCACAACTCAATCGCTGGTTGAAAACTGTTTTCTGCCCCTCCCAAAAGATAGAATTTGTAGATAATTGGCCCTCTTTCTGGGACTCACCCACAAACAGGACAAAGCCTGACCTGCTGAGGAGTGACGGACTCCATCCTAGCTGGAGGGGTGCTCTCATCTTATCTACCAACATAGATAGGGCTCTAACTCCTCTAGCTCCACAATGAAATAGGGTGCAGGCCAGGCAGCAGGCTGTTAGCCAACCTGCCAGCTTAGTGGAGTCTGCCAATAGCACAGTCAGTGTAGTCAGCTCAGCCATCCCCATTGAGACTGTGTCTGTGCCTCGACCTAGGTTGGGCAAAACTAAACATGGCGGTGTTCGCCTTAGCAATCTCACTAGGATAAAGACCTCCTCCATTCCTGCCATTATTGAAAGAGATCGTGATACCTCACATCTCAAAATAGGGTTACTTAATGTTAGATCCCTCACTTCAAAGGCAGTTATAGTCAATGAACTAATCACTGATCATAATCTTGATGTGATTGGCCTGACTGAAACATGGCTTAAGCCTGATGAATTTACTGTGTTAAATGAGGCCTCACCTCCTGGTTACACTAGTGACCATATCCCCCGTGCATCCCGCAAAGGCGGAGGTGTTGCTAACATTTACGATAGCAAATTTCAATTTACAAAAAAAAAAATGACGTTTTCGTCTTTTGAGCTTCTAGTCATGAAATCTATGCAGCCTACTCAATCACTTTTTATAGCTACTGTTTACAGGCCTCCTGGGCCATATACAGCGTTCCTCTCTGAGTTCCCTGAATTCCTATCAGACCTTGTAGTCATAGCAGATCATATTTTAATTTTTGGTGATTTTAATATTCATATGGAGAAGTCCACAGACCCACTCCAAAAGTCTTTCGGAGCCATCATCGACTCAGTGGGTTTTGTCCAACATGTCTCTGGACCTACTCACTGCCACAGTCATACTCTGGACCTAGTTTTGTCCCATGGAATAAATGTTGTAGATCTAAATGTCTTTCCTCATAATCCTGGACTATCGGACCACCATTTTATTACGTTTGCAATCGCAACAAATAATCTGCTCAGACCCCAACCAAGGAGCATCAGAAGTCGTGCTATAAATTCTCAGACAACACAAAAATTCCTTGATGCCCTTCCAGACTCCTTCTGCCTACCCAAGGACGTCAGAGGACAAAAATCAGTTAACCACCTAACTGAGGAACTCAATTTAACCTTGCGCAATACCCTAGATGCAGTTGCACCCCTAAAAACGAAAAACATTTGTCATAAGAAACTAGCTCCCTGGTATACAGAAAATACCCGAGCTTTGAAGATAGCTTCCAGAAAATTGGAACGGAAATGGCGCCACACCAAACTGGATGTCTTCCGACTAGCTTGGAAAGACAGTACCGTGCAGTATCGAAGAGCCCTCACTGCTGCTCGATCATCCTACTTTTCCAACTTAATTGAAGAAAATAAGAACAATCCAAAATTTCTTTTTGATACTGTTGCAAAGCTAACTAAAAAGCAGCATTCCCCAAGAGAGGATGGCTTTCACTTCAGCAGTAATAAATTCATGAACTTCTTTGAGGAAAAGATCATGATCATTAGAAAGCAAATTACGGACTCCTCTGTAAATCTGCGTATTCCTCCAGGGCTTAGCTGTCCTGGATCTGCACAGCTCTGCCAGGGCCTGGGATCGGGAGAGACACTTAACCTGTTTGGGCTGCAGGGGCAGTATTGAGTAGCCGGATAAAAGGTGCCCATTTCAAACGGCCTCGTACTCAATTCTTGCTCGAACAATATGCATATTCTTATTACTATTGGATAGAAAACACTCTCTAGTTTCTAAAACCGTTTGAATTATATCTGTGAGTAAAACAGAACTCATTTTGCAGCAAACTTCCTGACAGGAAGTGGAAAATCTGAAATCGATGCTCTGTTCTAGGGCCTGCCTATAAATGTCCTTGATATATATCAGTATACATGCACTTCATACATCTTCCACTAGATGTCGACAGGCAGTGAGAGAAGAAATGGAGTGTATAACTTGATCTGGGGTCGAACAAAAGCTCTTTGTATGACGTGTCACCAGTTTCCTGTTTTCTGGAGAGCGCGTGAAGGGACCTGGTTTTGCCTTCTGTACAGCTGTCGTTATAAACGACTAATATCTCCGGCTTTGATTTTATTTGATACATGTGACAATATCATCGTAAAGTATGTTTTTTCAATATAGTTTTATTAGATTATTGAAATTGTTTCGGGACGTTAGGCGTGTTGCGTTGTGTGCCTTTGTTCAGGAAGGAGAGCTTCGCGCCACTTTGCTAGCTTTCCGTGCTAATTGACTGGAGAAGAGGACATTCTAAATCCAAACAACGATTGTTCCCGACAAAGGACCCCTTGTACAACATTCTGATGAAAGATCATCAAAAGTAGGACCCATTTTATGATGCTATTTCATATATCTGTCGAACATGTGAAATAGTCGTTTGCGCCCAGATTTTGGGTACTCTCTCGCTATACCTAAGCTGGATGTCGTAATGAAGTTATTTTTAGAATTCTAACACGCCGATTGCATTAAGAACTAGTGTATCTATCATTTCCTATACAACATGTATTTTTTAGTAACGTTTATGTATAGTTATTTGGTCAGAATAGTTGAGTGCCATAAAAATATCCGCATATTCTGGGAAAAAGATGCTACGTTAGCACAATGTATAACCACTGATTTCAGCTCTAAATATGCACATTTTCGAACAAAACATAAGTGTATGTATAACCTGATGTTATAGGACTGTCATCTGATGAAGCTTATCAAGGTTAGTCAAAAATTATATATCTTTTGCTGGTTTATTCGCTATCGCTAACGTGCCTATTGCTATCGCTAACGTGCCTTGATGAATGAATGCGGTAGTGTGGTAGGCTATTGTAGTTAGCTAATATAATGCTATATTGTGTTTTCGCTGTAAAACACTTAAAAAATCGGAAATATTGGCTGGATTCACAAGATGTTTGTCTTTAATTTGCTATACACCATCGATTTTTCAGAAATGTTTTATGATGAGTATTTAGGTATTTGACGTTGGTGTCTGTAATTACTCTGGCTGCTTCGGTCCTATTTGTGACGGCAGCTGTGATGGTAGCTGCAATGTAAAACTGATTTATACCTCAAATATGCACATTTTTCGAACAAAACATAGATTTATTGTATAACATGTTATAAGACTGTCATCTGATGAAGTTGTTTCTTGGTTAGTTTGGTTGGTTCTTGGTTAGTTAGGTTGGCTTTGTGCATGCTACCTGTGCTGTGAAAAATGTCTGTCCTTTTTTGTATTTGGTGGTGAGCTAACATAAATATATGTGGTGTTTTCGCTGTAAAACATTTTAAAAATCGGACATGTTGGCTGGATTCACAAGATGTTTATCTTTCATATGCTGTATTGGACTTGTTAATATGTGAAAGTTAAATATTTCAAAAAAATATATTTTGAATTTCGCGCCCTGCACTTGAAGTGGCTGTTGTCATATTGTGCCCGGCTTCGGGCTTGCAGCCCAAAGAAGTTAAGTGTTTCAGTACTATATCTCTTGACACAATGATGAAAATAATCATGGCCTCTAAACCTTCAAGCTGCATACTGGATCCTATTCCAACTAAACTACTGAAAGAGCTGCTTCATGTGCTTGGCCCTCCTATGTTGAACATAATAAACGGCTCTCTATCCACCGGATGTGTACCAAACTCACTAAAAGTGGCAGTAATAAAGCCTCTCTTGAAAAAGCCAAACATTGACCTGGAAAATATAAAAAATTATCGGCCTATATCGAATCTTCCATTCCTCTCAAATTTTTTTGAAAAAGCTGTTGCGCAGCAACTCACTGCCTTCCTGAAGACAAACAATGTATACGAAATGCTTCAGTCTGGTTTTAGACCCCATCATAGCACTGAGACTGCACTTGTGAAGGTGGTAAATTACCTTTTAATAGCGTCAGACCGAGGCTCTGCATCTGTCCTCGTGCTACTAGACCTTAGTGCTGCCTTTGACACCATCGATCACCACATTCTTTTGGAGAGACTGGAAACCCAAATTGGTCTACACGGACAAGTTCTGGCCTGGTTTAGATCTTACCTGTCGGAAAGATATCAGTTTGTCTCTGTGAATGGTTTGTCCTCTGACAAATCAACTGTACATTTCGGTGTTCCTCAAGGTTCCGTTTTAGGACCACTATTGTTTTCACTATATATTTTACCTCTTGGGGATGTTATTCGAAAACATAATGTTAACTTTCACTGCTATGCGGATGACACACAGATGTACATTTCAATGAAACATGGTGAAGCCCCAAAATTGCCCTCGCTAGAAGCCTGTGTTTCAGACATAAGGAAGTGGATGGCTGAAAACTTTCTACTTTTAAACTCGGACAAAACAGAGATGCTTGTTCTAGGTCCCAAGAAACAAAGAGATCTTGAACCTGATCTCTCTTTTGACGAACATATCAAGACTGTTTCAAGGACAGCTTTTTTCCATCTACGTAACATTGCAAAAATAAGAAATTTTCGGTCCAAAAAATGATGCAGAAAAATTTATCCATGCATTTGTTACTTCTAGGTTAGACTACTGCAATGCTCTACTTTCCGGCTACCCGGATAAAGCACTAAATAAACTTCAGTTAGTGCTAAATACGGCTGCTAGAATCCTGACTAGAACCAAGAAATTTGATCATATTACTCCAGTGCTAGCTTCCCTACACTGGCTTCCTGTTAAGGCAAGGGCTGATTTCAAGGTTTTACTGTTAACCTATAAAGCGCTACATGGGCTTGCTCCTACCTATCTTTCCGAGTTGGTCCTGCCGTACATACCTACACGTACGCTACGGTCACAAGACGCAGGCCTCCTAATTGTCCCTAGAATTTCTAAGCAAACAGCGGGAGGCAGGGCTTTCTCCTATAGATCTCCATTTTTATGGAACGGTCTGCCTACCCATGTGAGAGACGCAGACTCGGTCTCAACCTTTAAGTCTTTACTGAAGACTTATCTCTTCAGTAGGTCATATGATTGAGTGTAGTCTGGCCCAGGAGTGTGAAGGTGAACGGAAAGGCTCTGGAGCAACGAACCGCCCTTGCTGTCTCTGCCTGGCCGGTTCCCCTCTCTCCACTGGGATTCTCTGCCTCTAACCCTATTACAGGGGCTGAGTCACTGGCTTACTGGTGCTCTTTCATGCCGTCCCTAGGAGGGGTGCGTCACTTGAGTGGGTTGAGTTACTGACGTGATCTTCCTGTCTGGGTTGGCGCCCCCCCCTTGGTTTGTGCTGTGGTGGAGATCTTTGTGGGCTATACTCGGCCTTGTCTCAGGATTGTAAGTTGGTGGTTGAAGATATCCCTCTAGTGGTGCGGGGGCTGTGCTTTGGCAAAGTGGGTGGGGTTATATCCTTCCTGTTTGGCCCTGTCCGGGGGTATCATCGGATGGGGCCACAGTGTCTCCTGACCCCTCCTGTCTCAGCCTCCAGTATTTATGCTGCAGTAGTTTATGTGTCGGGGGGCTAGGGTCAGTTGGTTATACCTGGAGTACTTCTCCTGTCTTATCCAGTGTCCTGTGTGAATTTAAGTATGCTCTCTCTAATTCTCTCGTTCTCTCTTTCTTTCTCTCTCTCGGAGAACCTGAGCCCTAGGACCATACGTCACGGCAATCCGGGCATGATGACTCCTTGCTGTCCCCAGTCCACCTGGCCTTGCTGCTGTTCCAGTTTCAACTGTTCTGCCTGCGGTTATGGAACCCCTACCTGTCCCAGACCTGCTGCTTTCAACTCTTAATGATCGGCTATGAAAAGCCAACTGACATTTATTCCTGATTATTATTTGACCATGCTTGTCATTTATGAACATTTTGAAAATCTTGGCTCTCTCTAATTCTCTCCTTCTCTCTTTCTTTCTCTCTCTCGGAGGACCTGAGCCCTAGGACCATACGTCAGGACTACCGGGCATGATGACTCCTTGCTGTCCCCAGTCCACCTGGCCTTGCTGCTATTCCAGTTTCAACTGTTCTGCCAGCGGTTATGGAACCGCCACCTGTCCCAGACCTGCTGTTTTCAACTCTTAATGATCGGCTATGAAAAGCCAACTGACATTTATTCCTGATTATTATTTGACCATGCTTGTCACTTATGAACATTTTGAACATCTTGGCATAGTTCTGTTATAATCTCCACCCGGCACAGCCAGATGGGGACTGGCCACCCCTCATAGCCTGGTTCCTCTCTAGGTTTCTTCCTAGGTTTTGGCCTTTCTAGGGAGTTTTTCCTAGCCACCGTGCTTCTACACCTGCATTGCTTGCTGTTTGGGGTTTTAGGCTGGGTTTCTGTACAGCACTTCGAGATATTAGCTGATGTACGAAGGGCTATATAAAATAAACTTGATTTGAATGATATACCGAGCACACAGGCGAACTGTGACATTTAGAGCGCAATGAAATAGTGTGGTTTCACAATTTCAAGATTAGGATTGAAATCTGCCGTCCCCCCCACCACATTAAGTGGTTGTGGTGCACACACAAACCCACAGAGACCCTAGAAATATACACAGCGGTGTAGTGTTGGGCTCTGGCCAAGATAAATGGCTGCTTCAGGTGAAAACAAACGTTGGCCTGAGCACATTGTTTTCCATTCGCAAGTTTTGGGGAAAACTTTCCTCTGTTCGTACATTATGCTGCTCAGCCTCGGCTCCTCCGCCCTCCCGGTACAGTAAAGTTCGCTGGGCTTGTGAATTAATTCAGATGAAAATGTAATGTTGAAGTGCCACTCTGTAGATAGAGCTGCTTCAAAAGGTGTTTCGGACTTGACGAGGAATGACCTCTTTATAGCTGTTACGGCAGATATTTGTGACATGAAGTGATGAATTTGTCAATTCTTGGGGGGGAGGGGAAGGCCCCCTCCCCTAAACACACACTCACACACACCCTCAAGCGCACTCGCTGGCTCTCCTGGCGTTTGTGTACAATTGACCATAACTGGTGTAAAAGTATTGGCTGTGCCCAGGGTAGTCATCAATACAGAAGAGGGAATTTGACCTCTGCTATTTCCCAGGGTCATTTCCCTGTGTGCGGTTTCAGATTCAGATATTCATGTTTACGAGCGACCAATGCATATTATGAGCTATTATAACCACAGACAGATAAGGCCCCATATAATGTCCTACTGCGTCCTCTGATACTCTGAAAGGGGTATGAGTAAACGGCACAACACTGAGATGCATGTTTGCAGGTAGGAGCAGATGTTAATATAGTAGCAGTGAATTTACAGTGCTGGCAGTAGAAGATGCAACATGCCGGTAATCTTTACATGTCTAATGTCTCCATCATCAGACATTTTATCGGGGACATTAGATGTGTGAGAGTGTTTCAGAGTTCCATACACATCTTTCAATCATCACCTGAGTCACTCTTGAGGGTGGTGGGTTGGGGGAGGGGCGGTGAAAAGGGGGAGGGGAATGTAAAACGGCTTCAATTGAAAGAACAACTGGTTTAGTCACACAATTATGAGCTCAGGTTGACTGAATGCCAAAAGGGCCTGGAGGAGTGTGGCTAAGGATCTCTGGCGTCCAGTCAATCTAGCCTCCACTTCCTGCCCCTCACAGACTACTGGGACACCATACTGGGAACAGTGGGGACCATGCTGCTATCTGTCCCAGTCCCAAGTGAGCAAGACCTCATCTGAAGTGGGATTGTGGGAGAGACTTGATAGTGGGACTGGCATGAGTGATACAGCTCTTTGAAGATGAATATTATTTTAATGTAAGCAAAAATGCTGAATTATGGGAAATGCACAGCTATCAAAGATATGGTGCTTGCTAGTACTATACAGAAGCATGGCTGTCTGTCAGAGCTGTATGCGTATCAGATACATCACCTTTCCCTGGCGGTACTTCCGGCCTGTATGTGGTCCTGTATGTCTCAGTTGGTGGAGCATGGTGCTTGTAACACCAGGAATGTGGGTTCAATACCAACCATAGGTAAAAATGTAGGCACGCATGACTGTAAGTCACTTTGGATAAAAGTGTCTGCTATACGGCATATGCTTATACACTATGTTACTGTACCTTCCAGGTTGATCGGAGTAATTCAAATGAGCGCAGTTAAATATCACTGGCAGGTTCAGAGCTAATCATTGCCATTATTACATACTGTACAAAATATACTCAGCTCCTAGAAAAGCACAAGATGAATTGTCCTCTAATCGTGTAAGATATTGTTACGTATACAGTTAGCAGTGAGATTAAGCAATGAATAATCATTCCACCTGCTTACATGTACGTAGCAAAGTCTCCGTCACATGCTGAATGACCTCAAAGCACATATTCACCTTCCAGAAGATTCTTTCTATTCCATGCTTGTTGTCTATGTGAAATTCACACATAGACCCGATTGAAAAACGGATCCCTCTTTCCTCCCTTCCTTAGGTAATCACTGATTTGACATCTCAACACCTGCTCTCACCTATCATGCTCTCACCTGTCCAATCATGCTAGATAGATCAGTGATTCAAGGAAAGGAAGGAAAGGAGGAGGGAAGGAAGGATGAATTTTAAGAGCATTTGAACAGGGCCCTAGTCTGAAACACACTTACTTCCCCATTCGTTGGCATTTGCTTTGGCAGCAGCTAGGCATTATCCTGAGACGAGACTGAATGTGCTACAGGTGTTACAGGTGGGATTCATTAAGCTTTGACTTGGCACATTTGTACTTGCTCTGCGTAATTACGTTGTTACCAAAGGAGGGAGATGACGAACGTGAACATTAACACACACACACACACACACACACACACACACACACACACACACACACACACACACACACACACACACACACACACACACACACACACACACACACACACACACACACACACAAACACACATACATACATACACACAACACACAGACACACAAATGAGCACATAGTTTCAAGGCAGATCTCATTGCTCTCCAATGAGCTGTTCAAAAGAAAATACCCTATTAATCCTGCAGTTTGTGCCCAAGGTATTTCACAGAGGATAAATCTAGAAAAAGTTTATATTTCATAGGATTTAGTCTCCGCTTCCTTCAGCTTCTCAAAGTGGGCAAGATCTATTTTAGTTGTTAACTTTCGCTAACCTGAAAATAACTGTAGGCCTATCATTCATTCCAAGCCCATTCTTATGCAAGAAAGCAAACAAAAATGTATCTTCTCTGTAATTAGTCTAAGCATTCAGGTCAATCTATGGTTAGGTTACATTTAACCCCGTCCCCAGGCTTAAGAGACGGCTGGTGGACAAGACTATTGTATTATGTTTAAGAAGTAAAACATAAGTTCATAACCTTGTCTGTCTCACATTATTTTACTCTGCAAACCCACCATAAGAAAGCTATAAGGCTCTGTAGAGTAATATGCATCACGTAGCATGATCCCATTCACCATCTACTACAACGCATAGAATTCCCCAATGCCGTTCACAGTAGATGTGTGTGATCTCCAGAAGTAGTGTTTGCCTAATCTCTCATGCGGCATACTTACATAGAAGCTCCCTGATTGACAATAGGCCTATCACATACACACACACACACACGCGCACACAATCACACAATCACACAATCACAAATGATGCACCTAAAGGGGAATGTGGGCTTGTCTCCCATCGGACATCACATGTCAGTCACACATCCAACCTCAACACCTGGTGATCAGAGGAGGGTGCGTCCATATGATCCTCTTCCCAGAGTATTCGCACGGATAATTATTTCCAGTTGCAATTAGAATAACTGCAAGATTTTTCTCTCTGAGTAGAGGGGGATCAGCAAATATCGTTCCCCTCATTTCTGTTCTTTTTTGACACGCTTATATAAATACTCTCCACCTGGTTGAGGGAGTGCCTTTAGGGGAGCTATCAAAGCATTCATAAAAATCAAGATGTATGTGACATCCAGTGGGTCTCCCCCAGCACGAGGCAGCACTCAGGACTCAGGGCTGGTATAGGGTTTCTTCCCTCTCTCTCCTCCCTGACTAGCCTCCGCTGCCTGATTGACTGTGATGGGCTTTTTTACGCACCGCACGTGTTGTTGCGCAGCTCGGCCCACTCTGCATCATCAGTCTTTTCAACACTTCTTTGACTTGTTTCCCTGGCCCTGCTCCTGACCCTCTCTTCTGGGGTGCGTTCGACAACACAAATAAGAAAAACCTTACACAAAAGAAGAAGAAAATTGGCCTGTTTTGAATTGCACTTTGTGACATCTGCTTATGTAAAAAGTGCTTTATAAATACATTTGATTGATTGATTGTTTGGCCTCTTTTTATTTGTGTACTTTGTGCTGCTAAACAACTTTCTTCCCACAAAGCCTTCTTTCTCTCATGCTTCATTGACAGATTAGGGACTTGGACGGGAGCAGAACACATAAGGAGAAGATATTAGATGCATGCTTGTGAATGAACATGTGGACAAATGCATTTGAATATGCAGATTTGTCAGCTTGACTCAGTTCCTGAATTGCATGTAAACCATTTAGAAAGCTAGAGCCGATGACATGCACGCTCGTATCTGGTGATCAGAAACTCTGGGAAGGTGGCCATTTAAGACGGACTGACTCCTGTGTTAGAGCCGCAATCCTAGAGGGACGCTGGGAAAGCAGATTGCTTTGTCTGCAAAACACGAGGACAGCTGAACTGCCAGAAATTGAAAGAGGACAGATAATGATCGCTTATTTTCATGTAGGCTAACTTAATATTATGACAAAACGTTGTGCATTGGCAGTGAATTACAAGATGATGGGAAGTATTGACAGTAGAGAGAGAGAGAGAGAGAGAGAGAGAGAGAGAGAGAGAGAGAGATGAGTCGGGACCTGCCTGGGGGGCTTACTAGAGAAACAGAAGGGCCTGTGGTCATTCCTAACGTGGATTAACCCCAGTTAGCTGGCATGTGAGATAAGCATGTAGGGAGAGGCGTGGACAGGGATTCTTCAGACTATCGGACAGGATGGGAATGGCGGGAAGTCTGCATGAGTGTGCATGAGACAACCAAAGCACTGTAAAGAAAGTGCCGGTTTTGAAACTGTTCATTGCAGTTGGACTGCGCAACCATTGATCTAGTAATAACTCTACTAATAACTCTACTAATAACTCTACTAATAACTTTGCATCCCAAATAACTACTCTATTATGTGATCAATGTTGGAGATTCTGCACCTTGCCGTGCTCAAACGGATCCCCTCAAACAGGCTTATTCACCTCGGTGAAGGCTGCGGTGGCAACGTCAAACCTGTTGGGGGAAGTGTTTGTTCTTTCCAATAGAGAGACTCAGAATCCAACCCTGCAATGGGCATATATGGTATGCTACAGGTGAGAGAGAGAGAGAGAGAAAGAGAGAGAGAGAGAGAGAGAGAGAGAGAGAGAGAGAGAGAGAGAGAGAGAGAGAGAGAGAGAGAGAGAATGGTGTGGTCGAAAGGAAGAAGCAATCTGTCCGTGCCTGCCTGCAGCGATGGCCACATACTTTCCATTCTTTAATGTGGCACTTCACTGAGTCCTACACTACTTAACATCGCCCCCCTTCCATTGGTCCATGGTTCCTGATAATAGATACTACCTAGGAGGGCTGTGAACTATTTAGAAATGCCAAACTTGAACTTCAGGGTGTAGACATTTGAAGGACACTAATGTAGGAGGCTGAGGCCTAATATAAGCAGCATTACTCAACATGAAAGTTCAGCGTGGACCATTAGCAGCTCTTGGAGAGGTGGCACTTCTGAAGCAGCTCCCTAATGGCACTTGTTGTTTAAACAGGAATATTTCTGTTAAACGTTATCTTATCCCGACAGATCTACATCTGTACCTTAAGATGTTTGGCTGAACATAAGCGTCTACTGTTCAACTTTTGATCGGCTTTTGGTTGTACATGGACATTCCACAATCTTGAAAATCCATCAACAGATCATAACAATCTACACGGAAACCTTTGGAACTGTTAATTCAATGGTGAGTATATCCGGAGCCATATATGGAGACTGTATCTAACCGTCCATTCAAACTTACATTAAACTTACATTACATCAACTTCCCCATTATCCTGACATAACAATCAATATTCCAGCCCAGAACCCTCTAAAGCAGCTGTTAAAATATATTCTCAGTTCCATTGTGAAATAATGAATTATGCCTTTTTTTCCCCAATTCATATTTGAGCATGTAATTTACAACCACCTGGAGAATAACGCTGGCGTTCACTCTGTCTCTGACAAAATTATTAATCCTGGAGAAATTCTGGCCCACCACATGATCTAACTAGAAGAAGCTGTTGCTCCACTCGAACGTCTTGTGAGGCCAACACGGCCAGCTCTGACCACTGTCAACAGAAGTCTAACATTGCCATCCCAACGGCGTCTCACTGTAATCCGAGGCAGAACAAAAATGCCCGTTTAATCTTTGAGGACGATCCAATTGGAAGAAACTGCAGAACATGAAAGGCAAGGGGATATTGTTGAATTAGTCATTTTTGTTTCTGGCTTCCAGTACACCAGCCCTTCTTTATCGAGACATAAAACAAAGAAAAATGTTTTAGTAGTCAGGGAAGGCAAGGATAAATTAGGTTTGAATTGGTTTCAGCCAGTTGAAATCTAATCTTGCCTTGTAGTGTATGGTTTCGATCAGTTTAGTGGTGTAATGTCCAAGTTGGTATTGCTGCATGGGCTGCTTTTCAATACACCATCCTTTTTCATCACTTTCAGTGACCAACCAACCAGCCTCAGTTTTGACCGACCAACTGTAGAGTCAGACAGATTAGGAGTGACCACAGAGTTGCCACGGCAACCCTCAGGCCAGTGTTGATCATACCTTGCAGGAGGAAACATGAGATAATGAGGCCTTTGGCTACTTTTTTAATTGGCTCTTTTTTCTATTGTAGTAGAAAATATTTTCCACATCAGAGGAATCGTGGTCCTCAGGAACAAGAGCAGGGGGTTGTGGGGGGAAGCCGTGAGGCCACTTTAGAATTTCCCTGTTGCCCCCTTATACACCCCCCGCCCCCTCCATCTAGTTCACAGGTCACACCTTAACGTTGACCTTAAAGGCAAATGCCACCAACACTTTGACATACTACCACCACTAATAATACTACAACTGCCTTATTTACAACTGCCTTAATACTACAGCTGCCTTATTTAAGTACAACTGCCTTATTTACAACTGCCTTAATACTACAACTGCCTTATTTAAGTACAACTGCCTTATTTATCATAACCACCACAACTACAATAGCTAGCATGACAACATGAACACCCACCCATTCATTAATTGTTTATTCACTCTTAAATATTCTTTTTTAAGAAAGTTTATATTGGGATTGGGATATTTTGCTGTTATTTCACGTTTGAACTACAGATTGCTCTAAACAGAATGTTTAGAGTAATGTAAAAAATGTCAACGTTGATTCTTTCTCTTCCTCTCTTATCTTTCAAAAACCTAAAGGTACTTGGAACAGGAGGAAACTCCTCACATGCATTTGCGATTGAGTGACACAATTTTCTATGACATTTAAACAAACCATTGAGTAGTTTGGGTTATATCCTGCAGTACCACTCTGTGACCCTTTCAGTGGTCAGTTATATCAGAGATTAAAGGTGAACATGGGGGCAAATCAGTTATCACGTCAGAAGCACTAATCGTCAACTTTCCACTGTTCCGTTTCTCCCCCATTCACACATTCACACACAGGAACCCACAAACAGGAAGGCACGCACGCACGCACGCACGCACGCACGCACGCACGCACGCACACACGCACACACACACACACACACACACACACACACACACACACACACACACACACACACACACACAGTACCACATAAACACACACACACACACACACACACACACACACACACACACACACACACACACACACACACACACACACACACACACACACACACACACACACACACACACACTCAGTACCACATAAACACACACACACACACACACACACACACACACACACACACACACACACACACACACACACACACACACACACACACACACACACACACACACACACACACACACACACACACACACAGAAGCCTCCTTCCCTTTTCCTGAACACGGGGTCATGGCCCCACCACCAGGAAAGGAATGAAAAGAAGATGCATACAATATAAAAGCTATTACTGATCACTTTAAACTCTGACTGCACGCAACGCAATGGACTGATCTCCACCTCACTGTCTCTGAGTGCATCTTAGATGAAATGGCGCCGATAGAGAGGGCAACCAAACTTCTAGCCCCTAGGCAACTTTACAGTATTTTAAAAAATGTATTATTTCTTACATTATAGGACAGAATTTTGGGTGTTATTACATACAGCCAGGAAGAACTTTTGGATATCAGAGCGGCGGTAACTCACCAGCATTACCAGCATTACGACCAGGAATACGACTTTCCCGAATCGGAGTCTTTGTTCGCACCCCCCAGGGCAATTGAACTGATTCCAGAGGCTGACCCAAAACAGCGCCGGCGGAGAAGAGGTACTAGGAGTATATTACTCGCTAATGTTCAGTCTCTGGATAATACAATTTTTTACAATCCCTTTGGCACTAATTTCAGAACCATGTGGTCATTTTTCAAAACTCTAGACACACAACTCAAAACGGTCATCAGGCTGTCCAATGTTCAAAACATTGCATTGTGCATTCGTATCTTTAAAGAAACCTTGCACTTGCAGAATCATTGGTTCAAATAACAAATTTATCATGAAATATCATAGGAACATTCATTTAGATCACCCAAACACAAGATACCGATAGTTTCACTGTGTAGTTGTTCGTTCAATCATTAAATATTGTAGTACAAAATATGTGATACATGTTTCATTATGGTACTACACGTAAATAAATCACTGTAAGAGGACTAGTAGAGAGAATACTACAGACACAGTGGAATCATTGAACAAAATCTGAAATGTATTGATGAAATACAATAAAATCACTCATAGGTTTCTTTGAAACAAAGCAAAAATAATTAGCTACAAAAAAAGAAAAAACTACAGTAAAACGTCAACTGCAGTGTTCCTCACATGGCTTACTGTAAAAAGTAAAACAAAGGATTGATTACTGTACTTCTATATTTCCCTCAACCCTGTCTTGTGGATTTGGCCATAGGTTCTCATCCACATCACAATGGATGTTTTCATTAGCCAAACATCTTGGGAAGAATCTTTGGGCATGGCGAATCCAGGCCTGACACTGGTCTGCCGTGATGTCCTTGCATGCGTCATCCATGGCCTGGAGAAGGGTGGCTTGTTCGTGAGAGCGCCTATCATATACCTTCCACCTCCATGTGGAGAACAATTCCTCAATCGGGTTTTAGGAAAGGAGAGTATGGGGGTAAGTACAGGGTGGTAAATTGTGGATGGGCCTGAAACCATGCTTGCACCATTTGAGCATGGTGGAACCTGACATTATCCCACACAATGACATAGGTCATGCCATCAGCTCTACAGACCTGATTTAGCTCATCAAGGAAGGTTACATTCGAACAGAGAATCATGTGGCTGCCTGCAACTCAATATATATATAGAGTATATAGAGTAGAGAGCTTTAGTTGTTGTTCGACATAACATTAGAAACGAATCATCCAGCGATCATACACTGTTTACCAGGGGGCAGGGCTACCGACGTTAAGGCTAATCTGAAGATGGTGCTGGCTAAAGCTAAAACTGGCGAGTGTAGAGAGTATAGAGATATTGTTATCCATGTCGGCACCAACGATGTTAGGATGAAACAGTCAGAGGTCACCAAGCGCAACATAGCTTCAGCGTGTAAATCACCTAGAAAGATGTGTCGGCATTGAGTAATTGTCTCTGGCCCCTTCCCAGTTAGGGGGACTGATGAGCTCTACAGCAGAGTCTCACAACTCAATCGCTGGTTGAAAACTGTTTTCTGCCCCTCCCAAAAGATAGAATTTGTAGATAATTGGCCCTCTTTCTGGGACTCACCCACAAACAGGACAAAGCCTGACCTGCTGAGGAGTGACAGACTCCATCCTAGCTGGAGGGGTGCTCTCATCTTATCTACCAACATAGACAGGGCTCTAACTCCTCTAGCTCCACAATGAAATAGGGTGCAGGCCAGGCAGCAGGCTGTTAGCCAGCCTGCCAGCTTAGTGGAGTCTGCCACTAGCATAGTCAGTGTAGTCAGCTCAGCTATCCCCATTGAGACTGTGTCTGTGCCTCGACCTAGGTTGGGCAAAACTAAACATGGCGGTGTTCGCCTTAGCAATCTCACTAGGATAAAGACCTCCTCCATTCCTGCCATTATTGAAAGAGATCGTGATACCTCACATCTCAAAATAGGGCTACTTAATGTTAGATCCCTCACTTCAAAGGCAGTTATAGTCAATGAACTAATCACTGATCATAATCTTGATGTGATTGGCCTGACTGAAACATGGCTTAAGCCTGATGAATTTACTGTGTTAAATGAGGCCTCACCTCCTGGTTACACTAGTGACCATATCCCCCGTGCATCCCGCAAAGGCGGAGGTGTTGCTAACATTTACGATAGCAAATTTTAATTTACAAAAAAAGAAAATGACGTTTCCGTCTTTTGAGCTTCTAGTCATGAAATTTATGCAGCCTACTCAATCACTTTTTATAGCTACTGTTTACAGGCCTCCTGGGCCATATACAGCATTCCTCACTGAGTTCCCTGAATTCCTATCGGACCTTGTAGTCATAGCAGATAATATTCAAATTTTTTGTGATTTTAATATTCACTTGGAAAAGTCCACAGACCCACTCCAAAAGACTTTCGGAGCCATCATCGACTCAGTGGGTTTTGTCCAACATGTCTCTGGACCTACTCACTGCCACAGTCATACTCTGGACCTAGTTTTGTCCCATGGAATAAATGTTGTAGATCTTAATGTTTTTCCTCATAATCCTGGACTATCGGACCACCATTTTATTACGTTTGCAATCGCAACAAATATTCTGCTCAGACCCCAACCAAGGAGCATCAAAAGTTGTGCTATAAATTCTCAGACAACATAAAGATTCCTTGATGCCCTTCCAGACTCCTTCTGCCTACCCAAGGATGTCAGAGGACAAAAATCAGTTAACCACCTAACTGAGGAACTCAATTTAACCTTGCGCAATACCCTAGATGCAGTTGCACCCCTAAAAACGAAAAACATTTGTCATAAGAAACTAGCTCCCTGGTATACAGAAAATACCCGAGCTCTGAAGCAAGCTTCCAGAAAATTGGAACGGAAATGGCACCACACCAAACTGGAAGTCTTCCGACTAGCTTGGAAAGACAGTACCGTGCAGTATCGAAGAGCCCTCACTGCTGCTCGATCATCCTATTTTTCCAACTTAATTGAGGAAAATAAGAACAATCCAAAATGTATTTTTGATACTGTCGCAAAGCTAACTAAAAAGCAGCATTCCCCAAGTGAGGATGGCTTTCACTTCAGCAGTAATAAATTCATGAACTTCTTTAAGGAAAGAATCATGATCATTAGAAAGCAAATTACGGACTCCTCTTTAAATCTGCGTATTCCTCCAAAGCTCAGAAGTCCTGAGTCTGCACAACTCTGCCAGGACCTAGGATCAAGAGAGACACTTAAGTGTTTTAGTATTATATCTCTTGACACAATGATGAAAATAATCATGGCCTCTAAACCTTCAAGCTGCATACTGGACCCTATTCCAACTAAACTACTTAAAGAGCTGCTTCATGTGCTTGGCCCTCCTATGTTGAACATAATAAACGGCTCTCTATCCACCGGATGTGTACCAAACTCACTAAAAGTGACAGTAATAAAGCATCTCTTGAAAAAGCCAAACCTTGACCCAGAAAATATAAAAAACTATCGGCCTATATCGAATCTTCCATTCCTCTCAAAAAAATTTGAAAAAGCTGTTGCGCAGCATCTCACTGCCTTCCTGAGGACAAACAATGTATACGAAATGCTTCAGTCTGGTTTTAGACCCCATCATAGCACTGAGACTGCAGTGAAGGTGGTAAATGACCTTTTAATGGTGTCAGACCGAGGCTCTGCATCTGTCCTCGTGCTACTAGACCTTAGTGCTGCCTTTGATACCATCGATCACCACATTCTTTTGGAGAGATTGGAAACCCAAATTGGTCTACATGGACAAGTTCTGGCCTGGTTTAGATCTTATCTGTCGGAAAGATATCAGTTTGTCTCTGTGAATGGTTTGTCCTCTGACAAATCAACTGTACATTTCGGTGTTCCTCAAGGTTCCGTTTTAGGACCACTATTGTTTTCACTATATATTTTACCTCTTGGGGATGTCATTCGAAAACATAATGTTAACTTTCACTGCTATGCGGATGATACACAGCTGTACATTTTTTTTTTTTTTTTTTTTAATTTTCTCCCCTTTTCTCCCCAATTTTCGTGGTATCCAATCGCTAGTAATTACTATCTTGTCTCATCGCTACAACTCCCGTACGGGCTCGGGAGAGACGAAGGTCGAAAGCCATGCGTCCTCCGAAGCACAACCCAACCAAGCCGCACTGCTTCTTTAACACAGCGCGCCTCCAACCCGGAAGCCAGCCGCACCAATGTGTCGGAGGAAACACCGTGCACCTGGCCCCCTTGGTTAGCGCGCACTGCGCCCGGCGCGCCACAGGAGTCGCTGGAGCGCGATGAGACAAGGATATCCCTACCGGCCAAACCCTCCCTAACCCGGACGACGCTAGCCCAATTGTGCGTCGCCCCACGGACCTCCCGGTCGCGGCCGGCTGCGACAGAGCCTGGGCGCGAACCCAGAGACTCTGGTGGCGCAGTTAGCACTGCGGTGCAGTGCCCTAGACCACTGCGCCACCCGGGAGGCCCTAGCTGTACATTTCAATGAAACATGGTGTAGCCATGTTGCCCTCGCTAGAAGCCTGTGTTTCAGACATAAGGAAGTGGATGGCTGAAAACTTTCTACTTTTAAACTCGGACAAAACAGAGATGCTTGTTCTAGGTCCCAAGAAACAAAGAGATCTTCTGTTGAATCTGACAATTAATCTTGATGGTTGTAAAGTCGTCTCAAATAAAACTGTGAAGGACCTCGGCGTTACTCTGGACCCTGATCTCTCTTTTGACGAACATATCAAGACTGTTTCAAGGACAGCTTTTTTCCATCTACATAACATTGCAAAAATCAGACACTTTCTGTCCAAAAATGATACAGAAAAATGTATCCATGCTTTTGTTACTTCTAGGTTAGACTACTGCAATGCTCTACTTTCCTCCTACCCGGATAAAGCACTAAATAAACTTCAGTTAGTGCAAATACGGCTGCTAGAATCCTGACTAGAACCAAAAAATTTGATCATATTACTCCAGTGCTAGCCTCCCTACACTGGCTTCCTGTTAAGGCAAGGGCTGATTTCAAGGTTTTACTGTTAACCTACAAAGCGTTACATGGGCTTGCTCCTACCTATCTTTCCGAGTTGGTCCTGCCGTACATACCTACACGTACGCTACGGTCACAAGACGCAGGCCTCCTAATTGTCCCTAGAATTTCTAAGCAAACAGCTGGAGGCAGGGCTTTCTCCTATAGATCTCTATTTTTATGGAATGGTCTGCCTACCAATGTGAGAGACGCAGACTCAGTCTCAACCTTTAAGTCTTTACTGAAGACTTATCTCTTCAGTGGGTCATATGATTGAGTGTAGTCTGGCCCAGGAGTGTGAAGGTGAACGGAAAGGCTCTGGAGCAACGAACCGCCCTTGCTGTCTCTGCCTGGCCGGTTCCCCTCTCTCCACTGGGATTCTCTGCCACTAACCCTATTACAGGGGCTGAGTCACTGGCTTACTGGTGCTCTTTCATGCCGTCCCTAGGAGGGGTGCGTCACTTGAGTGGGTTGAGTCACTGACGTGATCTTCCTGTCTGGGTTGGCGCTCCCCCCTTGGGTTGTGCCGTGGCGGAGATCTTTGTGGGCTATACTCGGCCTTGTCTCAGGATGGTAAGTTGGTGGTTGAAGATATCCCTCTAGTGGTGTGGGGGCTGTGCTTTGGCAAAGTGGGTGGGGTTATATCCTTCCTGTTTGGCCCTGTCCGGGGGTATCATCGGATGGGGCCACAGTGTCTCCTGACCCCTCCTGTCTCAGCCTCCAGTATTTATGCTGCAGTAGTTTATGTGTCGGGGGGCTAGGGTCAGTTTGTTATATCTGGAGTACTTCTCCTGTCTTATCCGGTGTCCTGTGTGAATTTAAGTATGCTCTCTCTAATTCTCTCTTCCTCTCTTTCTTTTTCTCTCTCGGAGGACCTGAGCCCTAGGACCATGCCTCAGGACGACCTGGCATGATGACTCCTTGCTGTCCCCAGTCCACCTGGCCATGCTGCTGCTCCAGTTTCAACTGTTCTGCCTGCGTCTATGGAACCCTGACCTGTTCACCGGACGTGCTACCTGTCCCAGACCTGCTGTTTTCAACTCTCTAGAGACCGCAGGAGCGGTAGAGATACTCTTAATGATCGGCTATGAAAAGCCAACTGACCTTTACTCCTGAGGTGCTGGCTTGTTGCACCCTCGACAACTACTGTGATTATTATTATTTGACCATGCTGGTCATTTATGAACATTTTAACATCTTGGCCATGTTCTGTTATAATCTCCACCTGGCACAGCCAGAAGAGGACTGGCCACCTCTCATAGCTTGGTTCCTCTCTAGGTTTCTTCCTAGGTTTTGGCCTTTCTAGGGAGTTTTTCCTAGCCACCGTGCTTCTACACCTGCATTGCTTGCTGTTTGGGGTTTTAGGCTGGGTTTCTGTACAGCACTTTGAGATATCAGCTGATGTACGAAGGGCTATATAAATACATTTGATTTGATTTGATTTGATTTAGAACGGGCAAGATGCATCATCTAAGATACTTTGACTGTGGTATGATTGTTGATGCCACACATGGTGATTCCAGCATCTCAGAAACAGCTGCCCTCCTGGGAATTTTACACACTACAGTCTCTAGAGTTTATAGAGAATTGTGCGATAAGAAAAAACCACATTCAGTGAGCGTCATTTCTGTGGGCAAAAACACTTTGTTAATGAGAGAGGTCAGAGGAGAATGTCCAGACTCATTCAAGCTAACAGAAAGGCCACAAATGCTCAAATAACAGCTGTTTAAAACAGTGGTGTGCAGAAGGGCATCTCTTAACGTACAACACTGAATAATTCAGGCTGTTGTGGAGGCAAAAGGGGGTCCTACCCAGTACTAGATAGGTGTACCTAATAAAGTAGCCAGTGAGTGTACAGTAATGTCAAATCTGAAAACATGGTCTGGAAAAGTGGTACATGGGACCATAGAAACAGTGTCTGATAAAGAATGATGAAGAAATATTACATCCATAGATAATGTAGTCCAATTGGTTCATGTTCCACGGTAATTGGTGTCAATGGATCTCATTATCCTGAAACTTTCATGATCTAAACATGGAATATTGTTTGTCAGTTTCCATAAAACTATGCATTAAGAGTAATGCAACAGTTACTTATCATTTTGAGCAGTTGTATCAATTGATAGTTAGATCATTGTAATGAAATGAATAGACAGTCATCTCAGATGTAATGTGTGAATTACATTTTGAAATGGTAATACTTTGATGTTAAAGTTGTGTCATTTTGAACAGGTGATTTTAGTTCAATGAACAAATGATCTTAGTTTTATGTGTATTGTATCCAAGCATTTGGAAAAATTGTTAGTTTTGAAAAATTTGCATTTTGATCATTGGTTGTGAGTTTTGTGTCTAGTGTTTTGAAAAATGACATCAAAGTTCCCGAAATTAGTGCCAAAGTGATTGTAAAAAACTGTAAAGTTGACGAGCTGAGGGCTAGGATTTCCTTCCAGAGAGACATCAGGGATTGTAACATTCTCTGTTTCACGGAAACATGGCTCTCTCGAGATAAACTGTCTGAGTCCGTGCAACCAGTTTGGTTCTCAGTTCATTTCGGTTATAGTCACAGCAGTGTATATTCCCCCTTAATTTCTCAATAGGGGGGCGCTGTTTTCACTTTGTAAAAAATCGTGCCCAAATTAAACTGCCTCGTTCTCTATTCTTGCACGTACAATATGCATAGTATTATTACTATTGGATAGAAAACACTCTCTAGTTTCTAAAACCGTTTGAATTATATCTGTGAGTAAAACAGAACTCATTTTGCAGCAAACTTCCTGACAGGAAGTGAAAAATCTGAAATCGAGGCTCTGTTCTCTGTTTTGCCTGAAATCTATGGATATACATGCATTGCATACGCCTTCCACTAGATGTCAACAGGCAGTGAGAGGTGGAATGGGGTGTCTAGCTTGATCTGAGGCCGAACAAGAGCTTTTGGAATGACGTGTCTGGAAATTTCATTGTCTTGGAAGGCGCGAGAAGGAACCCCAGATTGCCTTCTGAAAAGCTTTCGGTATACACGTTAGATATCTCCGGCTCTGATTTTATTTGATATATGTGTTAAAAACATCATAAAGTAGTTTTTTTAAACCGAGTTATATCAGTTTATTGAACGTTTATTGCGAGTTTTGGAATTTTATTTTCTTTGCGTCATGTGAAGTTGGCCACGTTTGCGCCACATGGCTAGCTATGGTTGCTAATTCGACAGGAGAAGAGGACATTCTAAAACCAAACAACGATTATTCTGGACAAAGGACTCCTTGTACAAGATTCTGATGGAAGCTCAGCAAAAGTAGGAACCATTTATGATGTTATTTCGTATTTCTGTGGAAAATGTTTAGTCATATTTTCCGCCCTTATTTTGGGCGCTGTCTCGCTATAACGTAAGCTGTATGTCGTACTAAAGTTATTTTAAAAAATCTAACACAGCGGTTGCATTAAGAACTAGTGTATCTTTCATTTGCTGTACAACATGTATTTTTTAGTAAAGTTTATGATGAGTTATTTGATTAGATTAGGTGACTGTCCAAGATATCTCCGGATAATTTTGATAATTTGGAGATAATTTTTGCGATTGCGTCGTCTGTGGACCTATTGGGTCGGTAAGCAAATTGGAGTGGGTCTAGGGTGTCCGGTAGGGTGGAGGTGATATGGTCCTTGACTAGTCTCTCAAAGCACTTCATGATGACGGAAGTGAGTGCTACGGGGCGGTAGTCGTTTAGCTCAGTTACCTTAGCTTTCTTGGGAACAGGAACAATGGTGGCCCTCTTGAAGCATGTGGGAACAGCAGACTGGGATAAGGATTGATTGAATATGTCCGTAAACACACCAGCCAGCTGGTCTGCGCATGCTCTGAGGACGCGGCTGGGAATGCCGTCTGGGCCTGCAGCCTTGCGAGGGTTAACACGTTTAAATGTTTTACTCACCTCGGCTGCAGTGAAGGAGAGCCCGCAGGTTTTGGTAGCGGGCCGTGTCAGTGGCACTGTATTGTCCTCAAAGCGAGCAAAAAAGTTATTTAAGCCGATACCACGACTGCCCTCAAAGAACTTCACTGGATTTTATGCAAACTGGAAACCACATATCCTGAGACATACATTTATTTCTGTACAGCACTTCGAGATATTAGCTGATGTACGAAGGGCTATATAAAATAAACTTGATTGATTGATTGATTGATATTGTAGCTGGGGATTTTAACAAGGCAAATTTGAGGAAAACACTATCGAAGTTCTATCAACATATTGACTGCAACACTCGCACTGCTAAAACACTCAACCACTGCTACTCAAACTTCCGGGATGACTACAAGGCCCTCCCCCGCCCTCCCTTTGGCAAATCTGATCATGACTCAATTTTTTTCTCCTCCCTTCCTATAGGCAGAAACTCAAACAGGAAGTACCCGTGCTAAGGACTATTCAACGCTGGTCTGACCAATTGGAATCCACACTTCACGATTGTTTTGATGACGTGGACTGGAATATGTTCCGAGTAGCCTTCGAGAATAACATTGACAAATATACTGATAAGGTGACTGAGTTTATCAGGAAGTGTAAAGGAAATGTTGTACCCACTGTGACTATTAAAACCTACATACAGTTGAAGTCGGAAGTTTACATACACCTTTACCAAATACATTTAAACTCAGTTTTTCACAATTCCTGACATTTAATCCAAGTAAAATTCCCTGTCTTATGTCAGTTAGGATCACCACTTTATATTAAGAATGTGAAATGTCAGAATAATAGTAGACAGAATGATTTATTTCAGCTTTTATTTCTTTCATCACATTCCCAGTGGGTCAGACGTTTACATACACTCAATTAGTATTTGGTAGCATTGCCTTTAAATTGCTTAACTTGGGTCAAACGTTTCAGGTAGCCTTCCACAAGCTTCCCACAATAAGTTGGGCGAATTTTGGCCCATTCCTCCTGACAGAGCTGGTGTAACTGAATCAGGTTTGTAGGCCTCCTTGCTCGCACACGCTTTTTCAGTTCTGCCCACCAATTTTCTATAGGATTGAGGTCAGGGCTTTGTGATGGAAAATCCAATACCTTGACTTTGTTGTCCTTAAGCCATTTTGCCACAACTTTGGAAGTATGCTTGGGGTCATTGTTCATTTGGAAGACCCATTTGCGACCAAGCTTTAACTTCCTGACTGATGTCTTGAGATGTTACTTCAATATATCCACATCATTTTCTTGCCTCATGATGCCATTTATTTTGTGAAGTGCACCTGTCCCTCCTTCAGCAAAGCACGCCCAAAACATGATGCTGCCATCCCCGTGCTTCACGGTTGGGATGGAGTTCTTCGGCTTGCAAGCCTCCCACTTTTTCCTCCAAACATAACAATGGTCATTATGGCCAAAAAGTTCTATTTTTGTTTCATCAGACCAGAGGACATTTCTCCTAAAAGTACAATCTTTGTCCCCATGTGTTGTTGCAAACCGCAGTCTGGCTTTTTATGGCGGTTTTGGAGCAGTGGCATCTTCCTTGCTGAGCGGCCTTTCAGGTTATGTCGATGTAGGACTCGTTTTACTGTGGATATAGATACTTTTTTACCTGTTTCCTCCAACATCTTCACAATGTCCTTTGCTGTTGTTCTAGGATTGACTTGCACTTTCGCACCAAAGTACGTTCATCTCTAGGAGACAGACCGCATCTCCTTCCTGAGCGGTATGAAGGCTGCGTGGTCCCATGGTGTTTATACTTGCGTATTATTGTTTGTACAGATGAACGTGGTACCTTCAGGCATTTGGAAATTGCTCCCAAGGATGAACCAGACTTGTGGCGGTGTACAATTATTTTTCTGGGGTCTTGGCTGATTTCTATTCATTTTCCCATGATGTCAAGCAAAGAGGCATTTGAAGGTAGGCCTTGAAATACATCTACAGGTACACCTCCTCCTTCTAAATTCATGACAACCTTTTCTGGAATTTTAGAAGCTGTTTAAAGGCACAGTCAACTTAGCGTATGTGATCTTCTGACCCACTGGAATTGTGATACAGTGAATTATAAGTGAAATAATCTGTCTGTAAACAATTGTTGGAAAAATTACTTGTGTCATGCACAAAGTAGGTGTCCTGACTGACTTACCAAAACTATAGTTTGTTAACTTCTCTAGGATAGGGGGCAGCATTTTCACGTTTGGATGAAAAGCGTGCCCAGAGTAAACTGCCTCCTACTCAGTCCCAGATGCTAATATATGCATATTATCAATAGTATTGGATAGAAAACACTCTGAAGTTTCTATAACTGTTTGAATCATGTCTGTGACTATAACAGAACTTATTTGGCAGGCAAAACCCTGAGGACTTTTTTTTTTAGGTCACTCTCTTTTCAATGGGTTTTCATTGGGAATCCAGATTTCTAAGGGACCTTCCTGCAGTTCTTATCGCTTCCACTGGATGTCAACAGTCTATAGAAATTGGTTGAGGTTTTTCCTTTGAGAAATGAAGAAGTAACCATGTTCAGAATGAGGCTCCGGTGAAGTGTACTGTTTGTTAGAGGCGAGTGACCAGAAAGCATGCTACACATTGTTTTCCTCCGGTATTGAACACAGATCATCCCGGCTTCAATTTTATCGATTATTTACGTTAGAAAATACCTAAAGTTGTATTACAAAAGTAGTTTGAAATGTTTGGACAAAGCTTACAGGTTCCTTTTGAGATATTTTGTAGTCACGTTGTGCAAGTTGGAACCGGTGTTTTTCTGGATCAAACGCGCCAAATAAATTGACATTTTGGATATATATCGACGGAATCATTCAAACAAAAGGACCATTTGTGATGTTTATGGGACATATTGGAGTGCCAACAGAAGAAGCTCGTCAAAGGTAAGGCATGAATTATATCTTTATTTCTGCGTTTTGTGTCGCGCCGGGAGGGTTGAAATATGATGGTCTGTGATTGTTTGCTGGGGTGCTATCCTCAGATAATAGCATTGTTTGCTTTGCCGTAAAGAATTTTTTAAATCTGACACGTTGGCTGGATTCACAACAAGTGTAGCTTTAATTTGGTATATTGAATGTGTGATTTCATGAAAGTTAGATTTTTATAGTAATTTATTTGAATTTGGCGCTCTGCATTTCCACTGGATGTTGGCCAGGTGGGACGCTACCGTCCCACATATCCCAGAGAGGTTAATAAAAAATGTGTGGAGTGGTTGAAAAATGAGTTTTAATGACTCCAACCTAAGTGTATGAAAACTTCCGACTTCAACTGTATATTGCAGAATAGAAACAGTGCAGTTATTCCCTCTGCAAGGCAATCAAACATGCAAAACGTCAGTATAGAGACATAGTGGGGTCACAATTCAACGGCTCAGACACGAGACGTACAGTATGTGGCAAGGTCTACAGACAATCACGGACTACAAAAGGAAAACTAGCCATGTCACGGTCACTGACGTTCTGTTTCCGAACAAGCTAAACACCTTCTTCGCCCGCTTAGAGGATAACACAGTGCCACCGATGCGGCCCGCTATCAAGGACTATGGACTCTCCTCTGTAGCCAACTTAAGTAAGACATTTAAGCGTGTTAACCCTCGCAAGGCTGCCGGCCCAGACGGCATACCTAGCAGCGTCCTCAGAACATGCGCAGGCCAGCTGGCTGGTGTGTTTACGGACATATTCAATCTCTCCCTATCCCAGTCTGCTGTCCCCACATGCTTCAAGATGGCCACCACTGTTCCTCTACCCTAGAAAGGTAACTGTACTAAATGACTGTCGCCCCGTAGCACTCACTTCTGTGATCATGAAGTGCTTTGAGAGACTATTCAAGGATCATATCATCTCTACCTTACCTGACACACTAGACCCACTTAAATTTGCTTACAGCCCCAACAGATCCACAGACGATGCAATCGCAATTGCACTGCACACTGCCCTATCCCACCTGGACAAAAGGAATACCTAAGTAAGAATGCTGTTCATTGACTATAGGTCAGCATTCAACAGCATAGTACCCCTCAAGCTCATTATTAAGGTTGAGTTCCTGGGTCTGAACCCCTCCCTGTGCAACTGGGTCCTGGACTTCCTGACGGGCCGTCCCTAGGTGGTGAAGGTAGGAAACAACACCTCCACTTCGCTGATCCTCAACACTGGCTGAAGAAATGTGGCTTGGCACCTAAAACCCACACAAACTTTTACAGGTGCAAAATAGAGAGCATCCTGTCGGGCTGTATCACCACTTGGTATGGCAACTGCACCGTCCGCAACTGTAGGGCTCTCCAGAGGATAGTGCGGTCTGCACAACGCACCACCGGGGGCAAACTAGCTGCCTTCCAGGACACCTACAGCACCCAGTGTCACTGGAAAGCCAAAAAGATCATCAAGGACAACAACCCCCCGAGCCACTGCCTGTTCACCCCATTATAATCAAGAAGGCGAGGTCAGTACAGGTGCATCAAAGCTGGGACCGAGAGACTTAAAAACAGCTTCTATCTCAAGTCCATCAGACTGTTAAATAGCCATCACTAGCACATTAGAGGCTGCTGCCTATATACGTAGACTTGAAATCACTGGCCACTTTAATAAATGGATGTCACGCCCTAACCATAGCGAGACTTTTATTCTCTTTGTTGGTTAGGTCGGGGTGTGACTAGGGTGGGTTATCTAGGTTAGTATATGTCTATGTTGGCCTGGTATGGTTCCCAATCAGAGGCAGCTGTTTATCGTTGTCTCTGATTGGGGATCATATTTAGGCAGCTTTTTCCCACTGGGTTTTTGTGAGATCTTGTTTGTTTGTGTGTAGTTGCCTGTGAGCACTGCATTTGACTTCACATTTCGTTTTTTTCTGTATTGTTTTGGTGAGTTTCTTTAATTAAACATGTGGAACTCTACGCACGCTGCGCCTTGGTCCGTTAATTCTACAAACGATCTTGACAGAAGATCCCACCACTCACGGACCAAGCAGCGTGCACAGGAGGAGAGGGTATCCTGGGCCTGGGAGGATATTCAGGAGGTAAGAACAACCTGGAGACGAAAGCCTTCCATGGAAGCAGACGCAAGCGGTGAAGGAAGGACAGCGACAACGCCGGGGTTCGTGGCCACAACGCAAGCCCAAGAAGCAACCTCAATTTTTTGGGTTGTTTTTTTGGTTTGGCGTAGTATGCACGGCATTCGCCCTGAGGAGCATGTTAGCCGTTCGATGCCACCTGTGCCAGCTCCCCATACTCGTCCTGAGGAGCGTGTCATCGTTTCGGCACCATCTGTGCCAGCTCTACGCACCAGGTCTCCAGTGCGCCTCCACAGCCCAGTACGTCCTGTGCCTGCTCCTCGCACTTTCCCTCAAGTGCGCCTTCCCAGTCAGGTACGTCCTGTGCCTGCTCCTCGCACTCTCCCTGAAGTGCGTGTCCCCAGTCCGGTACGTCCTGTGCCTCCTCCTCGCACTCTCCCTGAAGTGCGGCTTCCCAGTCAGGTACGTCCTGTGCCTGCTCCTCGCACTCTCCCTCAAGTGCGCCTTCCTAGTCAGGTACGTCCTGTGCCTGCTCCTCGCACTCTCCCTCAAGTGAGCTTTCCCAGTCAGGTACGTCCTGTGCCTGCTCCTCGCACTCTCCCTCAAGTGCGCCTTCCCAGTCAGGTACGTCCTGTGCCTGCTCCTCGCACTCTCCCTCAGTGCGCCTTCCCAGTCAGGTACGTCCTGTGCCTGCTCCTCGCACTCTCCCTGAAGTGCGTGTCCCCAGTCAGGTACGTCCTGTGCCTGCTCCCCGCACTCGCCCTGAAGTGCGTGTCCCCAGTCCGGTGCCACCTATGCCGGCCCCATGCATCAAGCCTCCAGTGTGCGTCCCCAGTCCAGAGCTTCAGGCGACGGTCCTCAGTCCAGAGCTTCAGGCGACGGTCCTCAGTCCAGAGCTTCAGGCGACGAGTCCCAGTTCAGTGCTTCTGGCGACGAGTCCCAGTCCAGAGCTTCCAGCGATGGTTCACAGTCCGGAACCTCCTGAGACGGTCCACAGTCCGGAACCTCCTGCGACGGTCCACAGTCCAGAACCTCCAGCTCCATGGCAGGAGCCTTCCTCTGCGCCAATGTCCAGTCAAGGCACGGCGTCCAGTCCCGTGCCAAGGCAGGAGCCTTCAGCGAAGGTTCCTAGTCCAGAGCTTCCAGCGAGGGTTCCCAGTCCAGAGCCTCCAACGAGGGTTCCTAGTCCAGAGCCTCCAGCGACGGTCCCCAGTCCAGAGCTTCCGGCGACGGTCCCCAGTCTAGAGCCTCCTGCGAGGGTTCCCAGTCCAGAGCCTCCAGCAAGGGTTCCCAGTCCAGAGCCTCCAGAGAAGGTTCCCAGTCCAGAGCCTCCAGCGAGGATTCCTAGTACAGAGCCTCCTGCGAGGGTTCCCAGTCCAGAACTTCCTGCGAGGGTTCCCAGTCCAGAGCCTCCAGCGAGGGTTCCTAGTCCAGAGTCTCCAGCGACGGTCCCCAGTCCAGAGCTTCCGGCGACGGTCCTCAGTCCAGAGCCTCCTGCGAGGGTTCCCAGTCCAGAGCATCCTGCGAGGGTTCCCAGTCCAGAGCCTCCTGCGAGGGTTCCCAGTCCAGAGCCTCCTGCGAGGGTTCCCAGTCCAGAGCCTCCAGCGAGGGTTCCTAGTCCAGAGCCTCCAGCGAGGGTTCCCAGTCCAGAGCATCATGCGAGGGTTCCCAGTCCAGAGCCTCCAGCGAGGGTTCCTAGTCCAGAGCCTCCAGCAAGGGTTCCCAGTCCGGGGCCAATAACGATCCACGGTACGGAGTCCACGGTGACGATCCACGGTCCGGAGCCTCTGGCAACGATCTACGGTCTGGTTCCTCCGGCGACGATCCACGGTCCGGTCCCTCCAGCGACGACCCACGGTCCAGTTCCTCCGGCGACGATCCACGGTCTGGTTCAACCGGCGACAATCCACGGTCCGGAGCTTCCGGCAACGATCCCCGCACCAGAGCCGCCACCGAAGCTGACGTATCCGCGAGCGGAGTGGGTACTTCTCTCCGCATCGTAGCCGCCCCCGACGTTAGATGCCCACCTGGACCCTCCCCTATTGAGTCAGGTTTTGCGGCCGGAATCCGCACCTTTGGGGGGGGGGGGGGGGGTACTGTCACGCCCTGACCATAGAGAGCCTTTTATTCTCTATGTTGGTTAGGTCGGGGTGTGACTAGGGTGGGTTATCTAGGTTAGTATATGTCTATGTTGGCCTGGTATGGTTCCCAATCAGAGGCAGCTGTTTATCGTTGTCTCTGATTGGGGATCATATTTAGGCAGCTTTTTCCCACTGGGTTTTTGTGAGATCTTGTTTGTTTGTGTGTAGTTGCCTGTGAGCACTGCATTTGACTTCACGTTTCGTTTTTTTCTGTATTGTTTTGGTGAGTTTCTTTAATTAAACATGTGGAACTCTATGCACGCTGCGCCTTGGTCCGTTACTTCTACAAACGATCTTGACAATGGAACACTAGTCACTTGAACAATTTCACAACAATATACACAATACACACAAATCTAAGTAAAGGAATGGAATTAAGAATATATAAATACATGGACGAACATTGTCAGAGCGGCATAGACTAAGATACAATAGAATATAATAGAATATAGTATATACATATGAGATGAGTAATGCAAAACATTATTTGATATTACTTGTTAGATATTACTGCACTGTTGGAGCTAGAAACACAAGCATTTCACTACACCCGCAATAACATCTGCTAAACACTTGTATGTGACCAATAAAATTTGATTTGATTTGTAGACCTCACTAATCAGTTTGGTAAAAGTGGGATAATAGATCAAGTAAAAACATTTCCAAGGAGCTTTTGCATTGACTAAGAAAGACTCAGTTTCCATTCAAACTGAAAACCTCTTGTTCAACTAACGTTGCCAATATATCAGGTCTAATGTTTTGTCGGTTGCAATTTTTATGAAAATGTGATGACATCATTGATTGATATCATTTTATTAATTAATGGATTGAAGTCACTCGATGATGTCACTCAACAAATCATTTTAATGAATGAATTAAAATGACATCATTACCAACACGACTCCTGTGGTAAGATCCACATCGGGCTAATACAATTGTGTGTGTGGGCATGAGAGAGGCATCTTTTAAGGAAATCTGTGTTTTCTTTAATGTGGAAGGACCAGAGTGTGTCAGACTCAAATCATCACGCTGAAAACTCCTGACAAACAACTAGAGGAACACTTATTCACTGTCTGCCGTAAGCAAAGAGTGTTAATTCTCATCACTGATTCTGTCTCGTCACACTATAAAGAGGACCGCAAAACACAGCCGTTTCTGGATTCACTCCAAAAAGGCCAAAAACATTAGAATAGAACAGAAGTGAAAGCTTTTCCCCTAAGTTCAACTCCGCCATTGAAGTTCTGTGGTGAGAAATGAAGGACCAGGAATGCAGGACACGTCTAGAATGTCCCTTTTTTGTGTTGAAGGACCTGCCTATTTACTGTCTACATAAAATATGGGATTTAAACTGGGCAATAAAATATGTTTTATGGCAATATATATTATCCTAACCCCCACAGTGAGAATGCTGCATTTACTCTCCAAACGAAGCGTACTGCTCCTTTTACATAAACTCACCGACTCTGAATAATATATCATATTAATCCAAATGAACACACAATCTGTTAATGTTGTGGTTGATTCAGGAGGGTGTAATGGAGAATGTTATTCATATGTAGTACAGATGCATTTACTGTTCACATACCATTAACATTTCTCATTTGACCATGTGTGGGAGAAGGCTGGGAGTGTGTACATCGGAGTAAAAAGTCAAATGACAGTCACAACTAAATAGTCAAATGTCCCATCCATCTGTCTTCCACACACGGAGAGTGAAGAGGATGAGAAAGAGCAGAGGGACAAAGTACAAACAAAGAGAGTGGATGAACAACAAAGGAGATGGCTAGGTCAGAGAGGAGAGGAGAGAGATGGAGAGAGAGAGAGAGTGAGAGAGAGCGAGAGGGTGTTGTGTGGCCAGGTGATGACCAGGTGACAGAGGTCATGTGTGACAAGGCTGAGTGTCCTGTCTCGAGCAGCAGGCCAGGGGAGGGGTGAGGCGGTGTGTGTGAGGGGCAGTGGAGGGTTACCGAGGCTGACCTGAAAAGGAATCTCTCTAAACAAAAGGGCAAGCCGGGGTGCAATCAGATCCGGTGTGCTGCACCGGAGAGAGGGGGAGGCTCTCGCACCTCTGCCAACAGACAGTCCAGATCATGTGTGACAGTCCAGCTCCCATGGGACTCATGGTGGCCTGTGGAGGGGTGAAGAGAGAACGGAGTAGGGGGGTGCTCTACTTCTACTAGACAGAGAGGTCACACATAGGAGACGGACACATAACCAGGCTTACCAGGTCACAGCAGACTTGCTAGAGACTTTAGACTTGACCAACAGTGCTGTTTCTATACTGTCGCATTCGCCATTCGATACTCGTGGACTAGACTCTCTATTTATCGGCACTGTGCACTGCAGTACCGTAGGTTTTTAAACATGGCTTTAAAATCCACCTTAGCACAGTAGTTCACTCCCGAAGTCATGACTGGCTTAGTAGATTGTAGAGTAAGTGCGGGAAAACAGTGGCTTAGTTATAATGACCTAATCAAGCATTAGGTCACACACTGCTCAGTACTTCCACTCCATTACTCTCCCTCTAAAGCACCCTGGATGGAGGGAGAAGAAAGAGAGGGGGAGGAGGAGGAGAGAAGGAGAGGAGGACAGAAGTAGAGGAGGAGAGAAGGCAAGAAGGAGAGGAGGATAGAGGGGAGAATACTGGTATCACTTGGGCTAATCGTTTACCTGAGCAGTAAATTCACACCCCTTGTTACAACTCCTCAGTCTCTCTCAGCCTGGCTGCCCCCATAGCTCCCTCCCTACGACCCACCACTTCCTTCATAGCTCTGTTTGACAGGTATCTGTTCCAGCGATTACTAGTAAACACCATTGAAATGCTTGGTCCAACAACAGGCTTCCTTTTTCACTCCCACCCCATCTCCCTTAATCAAGGCTACGATGCGACCCCCCCCCCCCCACACACACACACACACACACACACACACACACACACACCATTCAGTCTAGATGGGGTGGGGAGATAAGCTCGGGTGGAATTCCTGTCTGGGTGTTCTTATGGAGTGACCTGGGTGGCAAAAGAGAGTCACTGAAAATCACTCAGCACTCGACTCAATAAGGCCCGGCGCACTCGCTCTCCGCCTTTCCTTTCCTCCATTCCGTTTCTTTTTCTTTCACTCTCTCCCTCTCTTTTTGCTCTTAGTCTGAATGATACAGACGCAAGGAAAGAAAAAGAAAAAAAAAAGAAAATCAATGGCGTAAAACATGAACTTTTCACAACCCCCAAATAAACCAGGATAATAAACAGCCTTAACAGTCTTATTCTGCATAAATCGAGGAATAAGCTCAGCATTAAACATACAAATGGAGTGAAGAATGTGACCTCAGACAAATCCGATTTCTCGGAAAACAAGTTCCATTGCAATACAAAATCCTGCATTGTATGTTGGAACTGAATAATGTATTTTCATACAGGCACACGCAAGCACACACACACACACATACACTCATGCCCAAATTTGTTTTGGCCAAGATCATGCTAAGATAATGTTTTCCAAGGATTGTTGATTATTGTTTATTTGTTTATTTCAACAAGGAACACAGACTGAGACCAACGTCTCTTTTACAGCTGGGCCCTGCGTATACATGTTTACACATACAGTTTAGGTACAATGATTAAGAAACTACACAAGACAAACAAAACGATCACAGATAACACAAAAAAATACAGCAACAGATTACATTTACACATAGGTTATTCCCCTGACAGCACAAGAACTTGCATTACCTGAAACAGTTACAAGCAATTCAAAAATCCTCCAATAAATATTTAAAATGGGCAAGGGGGACAAGAGTCTCAAGTTTAAGTTTAGTCTGCAGGCTTTTCAAAGGCAAGGAGCGTAACAGGAAAAGGCAGCCATACCCAACTCTGTGGAAATCGCATGGGCCTCAAGTGTAATCCATGCTTGAGACCTGGTTTTAGGAATTCTAATTCTAATATTGATGAGTGATGATAAATAAGAAGGTAGCTTATTCAGAAGTGCTTTATAGACAAACACGAGAGCATGTTGTTCTCGTCTCACGGACAGCAAAGTCTAACCCACATTATGATATAAAACACAGTTGTGAGTTCCCGTAAATTCTCGTAATTAACTTAAGTGCGCAATGATAAATAGCATCCAGCGATTTATGTGTTGATGCCGTAGCATGCATGAAATTATATCCTCATAATCTATAACAGACATAAAAGTAGCTTGCACAATTTGTCTTCTATTTGTAGAGGACAAGCATGTCCTGTTTCTAAAGAGGAAGCCTAGCTTGATTTTATGCTGTTTACAAAGTTCGTCAATATGCATTTTAAAAGACAGTCTATCATCCACCCATATCCAACCATCCAACCATATAGAGACCTGATTATTTCGAGAACCATCTAGTGTATTTTCAACCTATTTTTTGAACCTATGAAAAATCATAAAATGTGTTTCCTTTGCACTTAAAACAAGTTTCAGCTGTATGAAAGACCCTTGTAATATCTGAAAATCTGTCTCCAATAGTGATAATGGTTGGTCAGCCATTGAAGCGATAGAGTACATGACAGTGTCATCAGCACATAAATGAATTTGACACTTTCTTATCTCATCACCGATATTGTTTATGTAGAGAGTGAACAGTAATGGACCAAGTAGAGAACCTTGTGGGACCCCTTGAAACAACTCCAATGGCTCTGACTGGATGCCGTCGACTCTAACAGCCTGACTTCTGTCCTTTAGATAGTCATGAAACCAACGACAAGCATCCAATCCCAGTCCTATTGACAGCTTACCCAAAAGTATTGCATGGTCTACAGTATCAAAAGCTTTAGATAAATCTATGAACAAGCCAGCACAGTACTTTCTATTATCTAGGGCATTAGTAATATCATTTACAACACGTACAGTGGCTGTAATAGTACTGTGTTTAGGTCTGAAGCCAGATTGATTACTAGAAAGAGTATTGTTAACAGTTAAAAAAGATTGTAGTTGCCTATTCACCAATGACTCTAGAATTTTAGCCAAACAGGAGAGCTTAGAGATGGGCCGATAATTATCCAATTCACTACCATCACCTCCCTTTATGGGTGGTAAAACAAAAGCTGGTTTCCAAGATTTAGGAATCTTTCCTACGACAAATGTTTGATTAAAGACGCGTCACTATACCAGCAATAATAGGTGCCGCACACAAGGGTAAATATGGATACAGATTGTCTGCGCCTAATGATTTCTTAGAATCTATAGCAGATAGTGCAGATAAGACGGAGAAGGCTGGGTGTGCCCCAGCCAGTGTTAGGCCACGGCCTGTTCATTGTGCCACAGCCAGCCAGGAGAAGTTAATTAGGAAGTGAAACCTTGACCAGTTGACAGCAGGCTTTGTTCAGTACTGAGTGGGCCAAGAGAAATGGTTTTGAAAGCTAGTTCACTTTCTTCACGAGGTGACCTCAACCCCCCTCCAAAGACGTATTTGGAGAGATCAGAAGTGTTCAATGAAACAAGAAGGTGATGGTGGGGGTGAAAACATTAAGGGCTCTATTCAATCAAATCCGCTTTATCTGACATCCTCATAGAGGCTGTTTTGGCTGTGTTTTCGGTGGAACTGTGTTAGAGCTGTCAAATCCACAGCGGCTCCTGGCATTATACTGTACCTAAAGCGGACATTGCCATTGGCTACACAGAGTCGCATTAAGAGAAATTCCATGTAGCCTTATTTACAAGTCCAAACACTGGAATGTAAAGATGTCATCTACACCTTGATTAGGATGATAAAAATCCTCATTGTTTCGTTGAATGATTTTTCAATTTGAGCTATATAGTCTACACTTTCTCTTTCTGAACTTCTAACGCGAGTGGGGAGGGTGGGTCTTCTTGATAATGATCTCAAGAGCTGCTGCACACCAATTTGAAGGCTCCAACGCAGTTCCACCTCCAACACCGCCAAAACATCCGCTATGAGGCTGTCTGCAATCGCCGGTTAACGCTTGTTCTTTACATTGAATTTAGGATAATTCAATTTTATCCAAAATCATGACAGAATATTTACAAAAAATCTGTAAGATGGTTTATAAGATTCTTGTAAAACAAATGAAAATACAAATAGACATGCTGTGTTCTCACTATTCCGCTTTATGGAATTCTTGCATATATAAACTACTTCACTGTTTTCACAGCTCTTCTCTCTCTGACCAAACAAATCAAGACTTTGTCAATCTATCAGGATAAGGTAAGACCCAGGTGCAGACCGTGTCGAAGTAACAATGTTTATTACAGCAACAGACGTACAGGACGGCATGCAGGCTCATGTCAGGCAGAGGTCGGAAATCCAGATGGGGCAAAGGTACAGGACGGCAGGCAGGCTCAAGGTCAGGGGCAGGCAGAGTGGTCAGGCGGGCGGCTTCAGGGTCAGGACAGCCAAGGGTCAAAAACCAGGAGGGTGAGAAAAAGAGAGGCTGGGTAAAGACAGGAGCTGACAGGACAAATGCTGGTAAGCTTGACAAACAAGACGAACTGGCAACAGACAAAGAGAACACAGGTATAAATACACAGGGGATAATGGGGAAGATGGGTGACACCTGGAGGAGGGTGGAGACAATCACAAAGACAGATGAAACAGATCAGGGTGTGACACAATCATGCTGAACAAAGATGCAAAACCTCAGCCTCTGTCATCCCCTGGTCAATGTTGAGAGGGAGCAGACGGCTTTAATGAACTCCTACATGTTGCAGTTGTGTCCACCAGCCAGCCCCATAATCAACTGTGTTGTGTACTTTTCCCGAGGTTTGGATTTCAGGCAGCATCATCATCAGGCCTTGTGAATGAGCCAATAAGCATCATTCTTGTGAGGGCATCCAGTCCCGAGGACCTCTATTCTGCTCAACTCTGCTCCTAATGTGACGGCACAAGTGTGAAAGCAGCACTGGCTGGCGAATGAATGGCACTGTGGCCAACAGCTCCACGCTAGCTGTGAAGTGACTGACCACAAGTCATGTGATTATGGCCTCATTTACAAGTCTGGAGTGTTCCCAAGTGGTCAGACACAATTAAGTCCTCATGGTCCCAAAAAATTACCCTTTCAGACCACTGAGCCAAGCCAAGCTGAGCTGTACTGCACTGGCCTGGTTACGCATTCAGCATAGTTGCTTTAACCATGCTGGAAATGACAATGTGACATGAAAATGTCAGAGCCAGCACAGTACAGTTCCAGTCGTCACGACAGAGCAAAAAGGGTTACGTTGGATTAGTAAAGAAGGCAAGTGTGACTGTGAAATAGTCAAATGTTTCCCAAAATATGATCATCTTCATTGCTCAGAAGATAGTTCTATATAGTCATTGTAGCTACGTTTCCTTCTCTAGTTAGCCTATAGGGGAGACTGGGTTTGGTTGTCACAATTTTTACTCTAACGTGTATTTCTCAGCACCAGTATTGCCTACAAGACTCTTGAAGTGGGGAACTTTTTATTCCAAAGCGGCGTTATAAGCCATCAAACACACTGTCCACTTGTGACAACCAGCCATATCGTGGGATTGGGTGTCACACAGTATGGGCAGTGCTTGACTTTTACTAAATAAGGTGCCGGTACTCATGTTACGTGCTGATACTGTTACCATTTAGGTGCGGGAGCTCCGCGATACTTTTGATCTAATATTCTATAAGAGGAACAGGAGCTCAAGCAATAGAACATCTGAGGTGCTCCTGCCCAAGTCAAGCACTGAGTATGCGATTGTTTTTTCGCTAGTAGCTTATTCATTATGTAACAGGAAGTGAAGCAATATCGTACACAGAGACTAAGATATAGCCAAGTCTTTCTATGATCGAACAATATTCCGTGTGTGGTTGTGTGACAGAAATAATATGTATGTGAGGGAGAGGCAACGAAGGGAGCTCTTTATAGCAGAACCACAAAAGAGCTTGGGATTTATTATAATGGAGATAATAGTGACAACCAACCCCACATTCCATGTAACAACCATCCACAACCATCGTCATATGGGTAATTAAGAAACTAGTTACCACATGGCTTAACCTAGGAACACATAAAAAGGTGTAAAATATAGCTCTTCCTTTTCTCTTTTCAACAAACATAATTGTTCATGGATATTCTCGCAATTCAAACATTTTGAAAGAAAATATGTTCAACGAAAATCACTCAGCACTCGACCCAATAAGGCCAGGCGCACTCGCTCTCCACCTTTCCTTTCCTCCATTTTGTTTATTTTTCTTTCACTCTCTCCCTTTCTTTTTTCTCTTAGCCTGAATGATACAGATGCAAGGAAAGAAAAAGAAAAAGAAAGAAACTCAATGGGGTTAAACATGAACTTTTCACAACCCCCAAATGAACCAGGATAATAAACAGCCTAAACAGTCTTACTCAGCATAAATCAAATCAAATTGTATTTGTCACATGCGCCGAATACAGCAGATGTAGACCTTACAGTGAAATGCTTACTTACAAGCCCTTAAACAACAATGCAGGTTAAGAAAAATACATAAAAAATAAGAAATAAAAGTAAAAAATAAATTAAAGAGCAGCAGTAAAATAACAATTGTGAGGCTATATACAGGGGGTACCGGTACAGAGTCAATGTGGCTCGAGGAATAAGCTTAGCATTAAAAACATAAAAATGGAGTGAATAATGTGATCTCAGACAAATCCGATTTCTCGGAAAACATGAAAAAAATATATATTCCGTTGAAGTTCCATTGCAAAAAAAATGCTGCATTGTTATATGTTGGAACTGAACAATGTATTTTCATACAGGCACACGCAAGCACACACACACACACACACACACACACACACACACACACAGACACACACACATAAGCCCAAATTTGTTTTGGCCAAGATCATTAATCCTTCTCTGTGTTTTCCAAGGATTGTGGATTTCAGAGCTCAGTGTAAACAAACAAACCTTATCAGATCTGCCTGAACGTGGTTTAACCATGCCTTAACCATGCCTTAACCATGCCTTAACCATGCCTTAACCATGCCTCAACCATGCCTCAACCATGCCTCAACCATGCCTCCTCTGGAACATCCTCAGGGATGCTCCATGTTCCAGGCCCCGATGGTTAGGAGAAAAATGCCTAAGGGGTATAGAGTGGCCCACGTTAGGCCATGGCCTGGCCATTGTGCCCCAGCCAGCCAGGAGAAGTTAATTAGGAAGTGAAACCTTGACCAGTTGACAGCAGGCTTTGTTCAGGACCGAGTGGGCCAAGAGAAATGGTTTTGAAAGCTAGTTCACTTTCTTCGCCGAGGTGACCTCAACCCCCCTCCAAAGACGTATTTGGAGAGATCAGAAGTGTTCAATGAAACAAGAAGGTATTGGTAGGGGTGAAAACATTAAGGGCTCTATTCAATAAAATCCACTTTATCTGACATCTGCATAGATGCTGTTTTGGCTGTGTTTTAGGTGGAACTGTGTTAGAGCTGTCAAATCCACAAGCGGCTCCTGGCATTATACTGTACTTAAAGCGGACATTGCCATTGGCTACACAGAGTCGCATTAAGAGAAATCCCATGTAGCCTTGTTTACAAGTCCGAACACTGGAATGTAAGATGTCATCTACGCCTCGGTTAGGATGATAAAAGTCCTCATTATCTTTTTTAATGATATTTCAATTTGAGGTTAATTACTTCAATATTGTCTGTACTTTCTCTTTCTGAACTTCTAACGTGAGTGGGGAGGGTGTGGTACTCTACTCACCGATTTGACGGCTCCAACGCAGTTCCACCTCCAACACCGGCAAAACATCCACTATGCAGCTGTCTGCAATTGTCAGTTAACCGTTGATCTGATCAAATCTAGGCCTAAGTCTTTACATTGAATTTAGGATGATTCAATTTCAACCAAAATCGTGACACATTTTTTACAAAGAATCTATAAGATGTTTTATAAGATTATTGTAAAACAAATGAAAATACAAGTAAACATGATGCTGTGTTGTCACTATTCTGCTTAACGATACTCTTGCATATATAAACTACTTCATTGTAATTGACTCTTCCCTCTCTGACTAAACAAATCAAGACTGTCAATCATGCTGAACAAAGATGCAAAACCACAGCCTCTGTCATCCCCTGGTCAATGTTGAGAGGGAGCAGACAGCTTTAATGAACTCCTACATGCTGCAGCTGTGTCCACCAGCCAGCCCCATAATTAACTGTACTGTGTACTTTTCCAGAGGTTTGGATTTCAGGCAGCATCATCATCAGGCCTTGTAAATGAGCCAATTAGCATCATTCTTGTGATGGCATGCAGCCCCAGGGCCCAGCCCTGAGGACCTCTATTCTGCTCAACTCTGCTCCTAATGTGACGGCACAAGTGTGAAAGCAGCATTGGCTGGCGAATGAATGGCACTGTGGCCAACAGCTCCATGCTAGCTGTGAAGTGACTGACCACAAGTCATGTGATTATGGCCTCATTTACATGTCTGGAGTGTTCCCAAGTGGTCAGACACAATTAAGTCCTCATGATCCCAAAAATTACCCCTTTTACACCACTGAGCCAAGCTGAGCTGTACTGCACTGGCCTGGTTACGCATTCAGCATAGTTGCTTTAACCATGCTGGAAATGACAATGTGACATGAAAATGTCAGAGCCAGCACAGTACAGTTCGGGTCGGCACAACAGAGCAAAAAGGGTTACGTTGGATTAGTAAAGAAGGCAAGTGTGACTGTGAAATAGTCAAATGTTTCTCAAAATATGATCATCTTCATTGCTCAGAAGATAGTTCTATATAGTCATTGTAGCTACATTTCCTTTCCTAGTTAGCCTATAGGGGATACTGGGGTCAAATGTCACACTTTTTACTCTAATGTGATGGTTGTCACACAGTATGGGCAGTGCTTGACTATATTGTTTACATTTAGGTACAGGAGCTCCACAATACTTTTGAGCTAATATTCTACAAGAGAAACAGAACATTTGAGGTGCTGGAACTTAGCTCCGGTGAGCTCCTGCCCAAGTCAAGCACTGAGTATGGGATTGGTTGTTTGATAGTAGCTTATTCGTTCAGTAACAGGAAGTGAAACAATATTGTACAAAGAGACTAAGAAATAGCAAAGTCTTTCTTTGAACGAACAATATTCCTAATAAAATTCAGCATTTTTATGCCGTGAGAATATCATGTGACATTTTGAGTACATTTGTGTGTGTATGCGTTTGTTTGCACACGCATGTGTACATGTGTGGTTGTGTGACAGAAAGAATATGTGTGTGAGAGAGAGGCAACGAAGTGAGTTGATAGTGACAAACAACCACACATTCCATGTAACAGCCAACAACTAATTACAGTTTTTTCCAACTGCTTACACACAAAATCTTTTCATGTCACACGATTTTTGAAACATCTCACTCAAAGTGCAAAACTACACACCAAATATCCAAAACCATAAGCTATTTCTCAGCCTTTGACTCAGTTGTCAATTGCATAAAACACTTTTTTCAAAACACTACACACAATTCTCTACCTAAAACACAAAAATCTAACAGGAAGTGACTTGCTTTCCTTTTCCAAACACAACCAATCAAAATGCTACACTTATTCACCAAGTCACACACACACTCCTCACATGTGCAAACACTAATAGCTTAATTAACCTCTAACGAGTCTCCCTCCCGGATCCGGGATCCTCCTCATCAAAAAAGCTGACTAGCATAGTCTAGCCTAACAGGGATATCATATAATATAATTTCATGAAATCACAAATCCAATACAGCAAATGAAAGATAAACATCTTGTGAATCCAGCCATCATTTCCGATTTTTAAAATGTTTTACAGCAAAAACACAATATATATTTATATTAGCTCACCACAATAGCCAAACACACAACGCCATGTTTTCACCATGTTTCCACCGCATAGGTAGCTTTCACAAAACCCACAAATAGAGATAAAATTAATCACTAACCTTGAACAACTTCATCAGATGACAGTCTTATAACATCATGTTATACAATACATTTATGTTTTGTTCGAAAATGTGCATATTTGAGGTATAAATCGTAGTTTTACATTGCAGCCACCATCACAAATAGCACCAAAACAGCCAGAATAATTACAGAGAGCAACGTGAAATACATAAATACTCATCATAAAACATTTATGAAAAATACATGGTGTACAGCAAATGAAAGATAAACATCTTGTGAATCCAGCCAATATTTCCGATTTTTTAAGTGTTTTACAGCAAAAACACAATATATATTTATATTAGCTCACCACAATAGCCAAACACACAACGCCATTTATTCACCACCAACATAGCTTTCACAAAACCCATAATTAGAGATAAAATTAATCACTAACCTTTGGACAACTTCATCAGATGACAGTCTTATAACATCATGTTATACAATACATTTATGTTTTGTTCGAAAATGTGCATATTTAGAGCTACAAATCGTGGTTTTACATTGTGAATACTTAGCCACAATGCACCAAATTGTCCGGAGATATTTTGGACAGTCACCTAATCTAACCAAAGAACTCATCATAAACTTTACTAAAAAATACATGTTGTACAGCAAATGAAAGATACACTGGTTCTTAATGCAACCGCTGTGTTAGATTTTTAAAAATAACTTTAGTACAACATACAGCATGCAATATTGTGAGACAGCGCCCGACAATTCTCCGCCTTGTTGGAGCCAACATAAAACACAAAAATACGAAATAACATCATAAATATTCTCTTACTTTTGATGATCTTCCATCAGAATGTTGTGCAAGGAGTCCTAGTTCCAGAATAAATCGTTGTTTGGTTTTAGAATGTCCATTTCTTCTGTCAAATTAGCAACTTTGGCTAGCCATGTGGAGGGCACATGTCCAAGAAATCGTTGCGCCTGGAACGAAGAAATTCCAAAGGTCCCAATAAACGTCGAATAAACTGGTCAAACTCGGTTGAAAATCCTACTTTATGATGTTTTTCTCATATGTATCCAATAAAATCAGAGCCGGAGCATTTCGTCGTGTATACGTAACGCATTTCAGAAGACAATGTGGAGTTCCCCTGTGCGCAGTTGAAAACTGACAAAAGAGCGGACCTGTCACTCCAAAAGCTCTCATTCGGCCTCACATCAAGCTAGACACCCCATTCAACCTTCTACTGCCTGTTGACATCTAGTGGAAGGCGTATGAAGTGCATACAGATCCATAAATATAAGCCAGTTGAATAGGCAGGCCCTGACACAGAGCCCCATTTTCAGAATTTTTACTTCCTGTTTGGAAGTTTGCTGCCAAATTAGTTCTGTTTTACTCACAGATATAATTCAAACAGTTTTAGAAACTTCAGAGTGTTTTCTATCCAATAGTAATAATAATATGCATATTGTATCATCTAGAACAGAGTAGGAGGCCGTTTAATTTGGGCACGATTTTTTCCCAAAGTGAAAATAGCGCCCCGTATTATATAGGCCTATAAATAGGTCAAAGGTCAGATTACCTGTTTTGAACAATGGATGCCAACAATGGACAGAGAGCAAGAGGAGTAGGAGGGAGAGGAAGAGGAAGAAGAGGACGAGGGCAAAGAAGAGAAGGAAGGAGAGCCATCTCTGATGAGATTAGGGCAACATTTGTTGATCATGTGATCAACCACGGTTTGACCATGAGAGAGTCTGGACTGAGAGTTCAGCCCAACTTGAGTCGATTTACAGTGGCGTCCATAATTCGAACCTTCAGAAATGAGAACAGCTATGCAACTATCTAATGACTATTTTAGCATTACAGTAATGTACTGTAAAATACGTATGACTGCATAGTATTGCATAAACATTTGTAACTCTAAGCCATCCATTTACTGCACTGCATTGAATGAGGTTGGTTATCATGCTGTACTACATTTTTTTGTACATTGTTTACAGTTCCTTTGCTGAACACATACTGTGTTTGAATTCTGTACAGAGAGGAAAGGCAAAGACATCATGGAGGACGAGGACACTTGTTTACAGATGTACAGGAGACTGCAATTATAAATATGGTTTTGGCCAACAATGCAATTAGGATTCGAGAGATAAGAGAGCATATCTTGAATAATGACACCATATTTAACAACATCAATGCTGTAAGCCTGTCGACCATACAACGCATCCTCCAACGGCACCGAGTGACGATGAAACAACTTTACAAGGTGCCATTTGAGAGAAACTCTGACAGAGTCAAGAATATGCGACATGAATTTGTAGAGGTACTGTATGTATGCAACACTACTTCCAGTACTTCAGACATACCATATTTACTCATCTGTATATCCTTTTGTCTGTTACAGAGAGTATTGGAGCTGGATGCCCATGTAATTCGCCATGAATTTATTTATGTGGATGAGGTTGGCTTCAACCTCACCAAAACCAGGCGCCGCGGAAGAAATGTAATAGGACAGAGGGCAATTACCAATGTCCCTGGACAGCGTGGGGGTAATATAACTACGTGTGCTGCCATTACTCAAAACGGGGTCCTCCATCACAATGCCACACTGGGTCCGTACAACACTGGCCATATGCTCACTTTTCTGGATGCAATTTACACAATGCTTGTCCCTGATCCAGATCAAGAGCCTGCTAGATTTGTGGTTTTATGGGACAATGTTAGTTTTCACCGGGCTGTTCTGGTCCAAAACTGGTTTGCCACCCATCCACAATTTGTAGTTTTGTACCTACCCCCATATTCACCTTTTCTAAATCCCATAGAGAAATTCTTCTCAGCCTGGCGCTGGAAAGTGTATGATCGCCAACCCTATGCCCGCATGCTGCTTCTCCAGGCAATGGAGGACGCATGTGGGGACATGGAGGTTGCCTCTGTCCAAGGTTGGATACGCCATGCTAGGAGATACTTCCCTCGATGTTTGGCAAGAGAAAACGTATCTTGTGATGTGGACGAAGTATTGTGGCCAGACCCAGGCCGGAGAAGAGATGAAGAGTAGCTTAGCACTGGTGACTGCCCCCCCCCCCCCCCCCCCCTATCAATTCCAGGACTGCCCCCCCGGGACCCCACACACACAATTGTGTTCTTTACTCTATTCTAAAGAATATACTTTTGGTTTACATATGTTGATGGTTTTGTTGTATGCTACTGTATACAACAGTAATGTTTGGCCTAATAAATGTTTTCTGTTTCTACATTGCATTGGTGTTTACAGTGTACTTGTTACCCCTCTCAGCAGATTACTTTCACTGTAGAACATTGTATTGAAATGTAGATATAAGCCTATGAAAGACCAAAGAGCTTTAGATTTAGAACAACAGTGTTTACATGGTATATCCAAAAATGTACTATTATGAAAGCAGTGTTTGCCATTTGATGCAAATGCTTCATTCTGACATGTGTTTATGGCATTTTGAATGCAGTGTTACATTTTGAAGGAGATGTGAGGCATTTTGCATTTTGTGTGTGCAGTTTTGGGAATTGTGTGTAGAGTTTTGAAAAAAGGAGACAGTTTTGAAAACGTGTGTAAGCAGTTGGAAAAAACTGTAAGATACTAGTTACCATATGGCTTGACCTAGGAACTCAGAAATAGGTGTATAATATAGTTCTTCCTTTTTTTCTTTTCAACGAACATAATTGTTCATGGATACTCCCATAATTCAAACATTTACAAAGAAAATATGTTGTTTCTTCTTTTACTTTCGCCTATGAAAAACATAAATTCCCCTCACCTCAATGTTTTCTCATTCTGACATGAATTGACTAGGCGGATCAGTTCTTTCAAAGAATTCACACATTTGAAATAGGGTTGGGCGGTATCCAGATTTTCATTCCGTCATACTGTTTCTGTACCATACCGGCGTATAGAGTATTACTGGAAGTGCACACAAGGTCCGCTATGTCTTTAAAAATGTAATCAAGAAGCTTGATCTTGCCATCTAGCCACTTAGCTAGCAAGTTAGCAAACCAAATGCACAGCTGGAGTCCTGAGCTGGATATAATTGATTTGACACATAAATAGTTAACTTATAGTAATAAGCAGTGGGGTAGCATGCACCTCTGCTGCCCCCGTCGGTCAGTTTAACACTCCAGTATGCGGTAAATACGGTATAAATATTACACAGCACCATTTACACTGAGTGTACAAAACATTAAGAACACCTTCCTAAGGTTGAGATGCACCTCCCATTTTGCCCTCACAACAGGTGTCACGCCCTGGCCTTAGTATTCTTTGTTTTCTTTATTATTTTAGTTAGGTCAGGGTGTGACATGGGAAATGTTTGTGTTTTGTCTCGTCTTGGGTGGTTATATGGTAAAGGGGGTGTTGGGTTTAGTGTATGGGGTTGTGGTTAGTGAATGTGTCTAGGTATGTCTATGGTTGCCTGAGTGGTTCTCAATCAGAGACAGCTGTCTTTCATTTGTCTCTGATTGGGAGCCATATTTAAGGCAGCCATAGGCATTATGTGTTTGTGGGTAATTGTCTATGTCATTGTGTAGTGGTCAGTGTCAGCACCATTTGTTTATATAGCTTCACGGTCGTCAGTTTGTTGTTTTGTTTCGTTCGTTGCTCGTCTCTAATAAAAAGAGAATGTATTTCTCACACGCTGTGTTTTGGTCCTCTCTTCCAAGTCAAGACGATCGTGACAACAGGCTCAATTCCTCAGGGCATGGACTCTACAAGGTGTCGAAAGCATTCCACAGGGAAGCTGGCCCATGTTGACTCCAATGCTTCCCACAGTTGTGTAAAGTTGCTGGATGTCCTTTTGGTGGTGAACCATTCTTGATACACACAGGAAACTGTTGAGTGTGAAAAACCCAGCAGCATTGCAGTTCTTGAAACAAAACAGTGCGCCTGGCACGTACTACCATACCCAATTCAAAGGCACCTAAATATTTAGTCTTGCCCATTCACCCTCTGAATGGCACACACACAATCCATGTCTCAATTGTCTCAAGGCTTAAACATTCTCTTTAACCTGCCTCCTCCCCTTCATCTACACTGATTGAAGTGGATTTAACAAGTGACATCAATAAAGGATCATAGGTTTACGTATATGATGGAACGAACAGGCGTTCGTAATGTTTTGTATACTCAGTGGTAATTAGCACTGTGACAACCAACTCATGACACAACCAACCCCGGTCTCCCCTATCCATCCAGCTGCATGTTCTTCTGCCTACATTGTCAAGAGTCTATTGGAAAGAAACAAATACAGGAGTGTGAGAGAATCGAAAAAAACAAGGGGCTCTTGTCCTGATCAATGTTGCACATAACCTGAATGAATGACCACAACAAACAGATTCCGCCTTGCTTTGGATGGTGCATTAGACTTGCAGCTATTCTATTTAACACCAAGCAGGAGAGGAGAGGAGTCACTCTGTCCGTCGTTACTTCCTTTGTTCTTCCTTATCAGGAAGAAGCTGTTTAGCTTTGCTCCATGCTATGCACTGTTCTGAGCTAACAATGCTTCAATGACTTTTTTGGCAGTTTCCCAGACACATTTTAAGCCTAAAAAGCCTGTTCTGTGGAGATTCTCCATTGATAGTGCTTCTAGGCCCAAAACCAGGCTTACAGTTTTCCACAATTGTTTACACATATTTGCTGAATCTTTGGGCCATTTTCCCAAAACTCTAAACACAAAACACAAAACACAAAACCACAAACACAAACACAAAATGCAAAACTCTACAAAGCTCAAGTAAAAGCAAACGTTGCATTCAAAACTGTTTTATCTCTTTCCAAAATGTTATTTTTTTTGCATCAAAATGACACACACACTAAGCTACAGGACTGTTTTGCTAGCACAGACTGGAATATGTTCCGGGATTCCTCCGATGGCATTGAGGAGTACACCACATCAGTCATTGGCTTCATCAATAAGTGCATCGATGACGTCGTCCCCACAGTGACCGTACGTACATACCACAACCAGAAGCCATGGATTACAGGCAGCATCCGCACTGAGCTAAAGGCTAGAGCTGCCGCTTTCAATGAGCGGGACTCAAACCCGGAAGCTTATAAGATATCCCGCTATGCCCTCCGACGAATCATCAAACAGGCAAAGCATCAATACAGGTCTAAGATCAAATCGTACTACAATGGCTCTGAAGCTCGTAGGATGTGGCAGGGCTTGCAAACCATTACAGACTACAAAGGAAAGCACAGCTGAGTGCTGCCCAGTGACATGAGCCTACCAGACGAGCTAAACTACTTCTATGCTCGATTCGAGGCAAATAACACTGCATGAGAGCACCAGCTGCTACGGAAGACTGTGTGTTCACGCTCTCTCTAGCCAGTGTGAATAAGACCTTTAAACAGGTCAACATTCACAAGGCCGCAGGACCAGAAGGATTAAAAGGACGTGTACTACGAGCATGTGCTGACCAACTGGCAAGTGTCTTCACTGACATTTTCAACCTCTCCCTGTCCGAGTCTGTAATACCAACATGTTTAAGCTGACCACCATAGTCCCTGTGCCCAAGAACACTAAGGTAACCTGCCTAAACAACTACCGACCCGTAGCACTCACGTCTGAAGCCATGAAGTGCTTTGAAAGGCTGGTCATGGCTCACGTCAACACCATCATCCCAGAAATCCTAGACCCACTCCAATTTGCATACCGCCCTAACAGATCCACAGATGATGCAATCTCCATTGCACTCCACACTGCCCTTTCCCACTTGGGCTAAAGGAACACCTATGTGAGAATGCTATTCATTGACGACAGCTCAGCGTTCAACACAATAAGCTAAGGACCCTGGGACTAAACACCTCCCTCTGCTACTGGATCCTGGACTTCCTGATGGGTCGCCCCCAGGTGGTGAAGGTAGGTAACAACACATCCACCATACTGATCCTCAACACAGGGGCCCCTCAGGGGTGCGTGCTCAGTCCCCTCCTGTACTCCCTGTTCACTCATGACTGCACAGCCAGGCACGACTCCAACACTATCATTACATTTGCAGATGACACAACAGTGGTAGGCCTGATCACCGACAACGATGAGACAGCCTATAGGGAGGAGGTCAGAGACCTGGCCGTGTGGTGCCAGGACATCAACCTCTCCCTCAACCTGATCAAGACAAAGGAGATTATTGTGGACTACAGGAAAATGAGGACAGAGTACTCCCCCATTCTCATCGACGGGGCTGCAGTAGAGCAGGTTGAGAGCTTCAAGTTCCTTGGTGTCCACATCACCAACAAACTAACATAGTTCAAGCACGCCAAGACAGTCGTGAAGAGGGCTCGACAAAACCTATTCCCCCCCAGGAGACAGAAAAGATTTGGCATGGGTCCTCAGATCCTCTAAAGGTTTTACAGCTGCACCATTGAGACCATCCTAACTGGTTGCTCATCTACATCACAAGCCAATGTTCTCCCTGGCTAAACAGCGGGGAAAGAATCTTCTGGAGTGACGGATCCAGCCGCCGAAAGCTCCCACATCAACTTCCCCACATGCATCCTCCATTGCCTGGAGTAGAGGCATGCGTGCGAGGGGATGGTGGTCATACACCTTCCATTGCCATGCCGAAAAAAACTCTTCAATTGGGTTTAGGAATGGGGAATATGGTGGGAGGTATAGAACAATAAATTGTGGGTGGTCGATGAACCAGTTGCGGACCAGAGCAGCCTGGTGGAAACTCACGTTGTCCCAGATGACAACATACCTGGGCTGCTCTAGTCCACCCCTCCACTCGGCTGGAATGAGGATGCCATGTAGTGTGTCCAGGAATGTGATGAGAAGGGCGGTGTTGTAGGGACAAAGGTTGGCATGGTGATGGAGGACGCCTTGCTGGCTAACGGCTGCGCACATGGTGATATTCCCTCCACACTGTCCAGGGACATTCACAATGGCACGGTGGCCTATAATGTTCCGTCCCGGTCCCCTTCTTTTGGCTAGGTTGAAGCCAGTCTCATCAATGTAAATATAAAAGTGCTGAATTGCAGCAGCATCCAGCTCCAAGACTTTCTGAAACAGACAACAAGACAATAGGTGACGTAGACCTAAAGCAGTCAATATGGTGAGGCACAATACACTGGATTACAGTACTGTAATGTGTCTATACAGTGCTGATATGATAGTAAATTCACAGTATAGTACTTCCATGCACATATTCATAGCGCTGTTCTTTAACCCTCTGAGTTTCGCTCAAATGGCACCCTGTAGACCTGTTTCATCCGGATTCGGTTGCGCTGTAATACACGGTCCAATGTAGACAAGCCACCTGGTGAATGTTATTGAATATTGTGTTGTCTGCAATTATGTGGTTCTGGTAGTCTAATGGTATTGTTTGCCACCACCATGTTCACAATAGTGGTCTCCTGTTCTGGTGTGAACAGCCGGTGTCTTCCACCATGGCCTGGCCGTCTCTCAGTTCTGCAGAAGATCCACAAATATGATATGATTGGGTACAGTAAGCTAAAATAATCTATTTTCTTTCAATATGAAATGACATTACTGTAACATTGGCCAACAATCACTGAGTAACATAGGCCTACTGATATGTCGGACTGCAGTATACTACAGTATACATACATAAAGAGCATAGTGTAGATGGTAGGTAACTTACCGGTTCTCATTTCTGAATGTACGGATGATAGATGCAACCGTGTAGCAGCTCAGGTTGGGTTGAACTATCTGCCCAGCCTCCCTCATACTCAATCCATGGTTGAGCACATGGTCAACCAATGTGGCCCTGATCTCATCTGAGACAAAAGTCCTTCCTCGTCCTCTTCCTCCTCTTACTCTCACTCCTTCACCTCTAGCTCTTGCTTCGCCATTGACTTCCATTTTCCTCCAAAACAGGAGAGCTCATCTGTGGCCTTTTATAGTGCTACAGTTCTGATTTCTAAGTGAACAATTCAGCATCTAGTGTGTACACCTGTGAGGAATGGGTGTTGCCAATTGGTGTATAGAGCCTGGCATTGTGATTGGCGTTGCTTTTCAAAGGGACTAAAGAGATTTACATTTTGAATGTTGTGCCTAATGTAGAGAATTGTGTGTAGTGTTTTACAAAAAGTGTTAGATAGAATTGAAAACTGAGTGTAAAGCAGGAATTGTGCTTGCAATTTTTCCGACTTGGTTTAGGGATTTGATACATGAGTTTCAGCTTTCGGTGATTGCGTTTCAAATTCCAATTTTAGTGTGTAAACAATTGGGAAAAACTGTAATCTTATTTAATTTTTCTTGCCTGACATACCACACAGTGAATGAGTAGACAATGACACATTGGTTGATGTGCAAGTGAGTTACAGTCCATTCATCAAGGTTGGTACAGTGTTAACAAGACAGCTACAGTATGCAACCCCCCAAAAACCAATGGATTAGATTCCATCTTGGATCAAGCTGCTGAAATCAACAATGCTGTCTGTGTCAGTGTAGTTGTAGTTTTTTGTAGTTCACAGGGCTCAAATCATGTCCTGTCATGTCTGTAACTACACCAGAGTGAATCCCAACCAAATCCATCTCAACCACTTGAAGCCATTCCTTCCAACCTCTTTCCCAGAAAATAAGACAACAGTATACAGATCCTCTGCTCAATATCAGAACATGACTGCAGGCCCTGGTGAATGGCAAGCCCAAACATCATTGTATTCTCATCCCATTCCTTTACTAGATTGTGTGTATTAGGTTTTATTGTGGAATTTGTTAGATATTAGGTTTTGTTGTGGAATTGTTAGATATTACCTGTTAGATACTGCCGCACTGTCGGATCTAGAAGCATAAGCATTTCGCTACACTCGCAATAACATCTGCTAACCATGACCAATAATATTTGATTTGATTTGGGAGGGGTGGGGTTGATTTGATTTGATCAATGTTCACTACACTCTCTCTCATTCCCTCCAACTACAACAGTTACACACAATGCTATAGGACAAGCCACTGAGGGTACTCCCCTGAACCATAGAAAATAAAATCTGCCTCCATTCGAAGGACCCCACAGCTGCACATACATACAGTATGTTCAACATTAATCAATGGTTGTGGATATTTACCTGTATTTCCCTTTGGAAAAACACCATCATTTCACAGTAATATTTGTGAGAAAATAAAACACATTCTAAAGCAATTACTCTCAACTTCGTTACTGCTGAAACTTTTTGTGGAACCCGAGTGTCAATGTGACTGTATGGGTGGCAATTGGTCTCTTACTCATTCGCCTCATGCAGGTGTCAAGAGAGAGGAGTTTCCAAGTAAATGAAGTCAAATTATTGCTCTTGACTTTCCCCAGGAGTGTGTGGGACTGGGAAAGAGAACAGTCCTTTATGCCTGCTCTAATTCAAGTTTTTATGTAGATGAGAGAGGAGTTAGAAAATACCAAGGGACATTTAGATTAATGATGCTATTCTGTATTCCAGTATTATGACACACCAGCTGACAGGTGAAAACAACTTTCTTTTGGGGCCATACTCTCACACTTTCACTGTACCAGAGTGGTCTACACCAGTGGTTCACAACCTTTTTGGTTACCAATTTAATTTCTGCTCTACCTCTGAAGTATCCCCTCCTGTGCATTTTACCAGTAACTATGGACTAGTGAGTCTTTGCAAGTACCCCCTGTGGATAGACCAAGTACTCCCAGGGGTCCTAGTACCCCTGCTTGGGAACCACTGGTCTGCACCATATGCATACATACACACGCACGCACGCACGCACGCACGCACGCACGCACGCACGCACGCACGCACGCACACACACACACACACACACACACACACACACACACACACACACACACACACACACACACACACACATGAACACGCACGTGCACAAACACACACACAGGCACACACACAGGCAAACACAGGCAAACACACATGTGCGTGAATACACCAATACACCAAATCCCTTCCCAACAGTCCACTAGCCTTGTGGCCTCTTTACCCTTGGTACCATGTAGCAGGCCACACTGCCAAGACGTGTGGTGTGGAGAGTGATGATTGGTGAGTGGTGCTGTAGTTGCCTGGTGGGCCAGTGTTTGATTATGAAGTCATCAGTTTAAGTAAACTCCAGATGGCCAAGCAGAAAGTAAAACAGTGCCATCTGCTTAGATTCAACTGCTCAACTTCTCTCCTTTTTTTCTCAGCTGGCAAGGCTGGAGGTAGAGTACTCTAAGCGTTAATGCTATTAGTGAAATGTTTCAGGAGAGCCAGCCAAGCACAATGTATTACACTGCGACTGCCTTAGCCTACCATCAGGATCACTGCAGGTTAACTAAGTCAGAAGGCAATGGACACACTGCATTTCACAGTAAGGAGATTATTGTTTTTACAATGAACACCACACTTCTAGGAACTTTCATATTTTGCTGCTTACATAACAACACCAGGAGAAGTACAACTGAGCGAGAGCATGTGAAACAATCTTCCCATCTTTCCATTCAGGGATGTTAGAGTTGCTGAAGCACTTTTGTGAGGTTCCTCACTTAGAAACATGGGAATTAAACACCAGTTCAGCTGTGTGTCCGATAAGAAAAACTGTCCCAATCTCCTCCACCACAACAATGTTGTAATTAAGCCCACAGCTGGCAGTTCCCATTACGCCATCCATCCAGCCATCCAGGCAGGCAGGTCTGGACTATGGCACAGTCCCCTCGCCTCGCCATGCAGCACCTGTACATTGTAAAGCAGAAAGTGTTTGGGGAACATGGGCCCACCATCTACAGTTAACATTTGGAGAGATTTTCTGTCGTGTTTGTGTTTGTCGTGTGTGAAACACTTTGGGATAACACCCGCTCTCTCTCGCCCAGCCTCGTTTACACTCATTTCCACATTCCGTCCCTGATTGTCTAAAGGCCTCAGCTGAGCTGTCCAGGTGGGGGGGAAATGTTCACACGTGGTTTAAGGTTCAATAAAATTCACAACATACTTTTAAAGTAGAGAACATGGCATGCTGGAGTCCAGGCATGCAGTGTGGTGGCAATGGGACAGAGCTGATGCCCACAACACAGCAAACCACAGTACAGCGCAACACAATGCAAAACAGTACAGTGTTGCACAGCACACCACAACATAGCACAGCACAGCACACCACAGCACAGCACACCACAGTACAGTACAACGCAATGCAACAGCACAGTGTAGCACAGCACCGCATAACCGTCCCTAGGCTCCTATTCCTCTGGCTATGATCAGCTGTCTCACCACAGACAAACACTTCCCAGATTACAAGACAGTCAACACAGGCACACTCATAAAACTCTTGAGAGCTATTTAGTAGATTATATAATTTCATGTTTTGAGCAATGCCTTATTGATGCCATATTGCATTGAGGCAAGTCCTTGGGACCAAAAAACTAAAAGCAGGAAATTGCTGTAAACCATTTTGGATGGTTGGCAAATTCAACAGAACGTTAATAGGAAGTATTATATACAAGGGTGCAAACTCTCTGAAGGAGATGGTCATATTATGCAAATGATCCCAAATTGTTGCCGGTTACTGTAAAAAAAATAAAAAGTATATATTTGAGATGCGAACAGGATTAAAGGGTGGAAATGAAAATGTTATGGACCGAAACAGGCAGAAGGCAAGTTCAATGTTGTTTTTGTTCCAAATGGCTCTGTCAAACATAAAAATGACAATGCTTTTTGTTCCTCTGTCTCTCTTCGTGGTATATGTTTATGTAAGAATTTCTGTCGTAACAAGGGCAAAAAGATAAATGTGGCTAATTAAAATAACATTTCTTAGGTAGTCTCTGTGATAAATACATCATTGTGAGGTACCGGTGCATGGCTCTCTTTAACAAATCAGAGCCACCTCACAGACTGAATTGTACTCTTGCAAAAGCAGTAGATTTTTCAAATCCATATTTTATATTTTACCTCCTAGCCCCACTATTCATGTATCGCATGCATGCTCACACACGCACACACGCACACACATACACACACACTGACACACACAGTCTAGTACAACTAACCTTGTGAGGACACACAATTCAGTCCCCTTCAAAATCCTATTTTCCTTAACCCCTAACCCTAAACCTAACCCTAACCCGTACCCTAACCACAATCTTAACTCGAAAACCTAACCTTAACCCTAAACCTAACCCTAGCTCCATACCTAACCCTATAACTAACCCTAGCTCATAACTCTAACTCTAAACCTAATTCTAACCCTGACACGAATTCTAACCTCAACCATAAACCCCCTAGAATTAGCATTTGACCTTGTGGGGAATAACAACATTTCCCCAGTTTGTTTAGTATTCTTGTGGGGACTTCTAGTCCCCACAAGTATAGTTAAAATATGTCCACACACACACACACACCAAATTTAGAAAGCCAGACTGATGGAAAGAGTGAGGTGTTGTGAGTACCTTTGAGTCATGGCTCTGAAAAGAATTGGACCGAAACACCACAGTCAGAGCGCACCTGCTACACCTGCACAGCGAGGAGAATGGTGTGCATGTCTGTGTTGTGTGTATATGTGCTTGTAGGTGTTTGTGAAAGAGTTTCAGTCCCCTTCTCTCCCTCCCTCTCTCACTGCTGTGTCAAAATGCAACACGTTCCAGCTGACTTCAATTAAACGGTAAACTGGCAATACTTACCATCTATTTAGTTGTATATAAATTGGTCAAAAATATTTCCGCAGAGGGGTTCATTACTTCACCCTCCAGCCAGTGAATATTCATTTATCTAACTGGGATTTACCCATTAAACCCACTCTGTTTTTTTTCCTTCGTCTCTCTCTCCCTTCACTTGTGTTTCAGGGCAGCAACACTAACCTCATCTGGAAAAACAGCTAAACTCTCACAAATCGCAAGCTTCACAATCAATCAGCCATGGAGCAGTGAGCAGGAGACTGTGCTAACTCAAGACAGGCTGCAAAAGCGAGCAAATAATTCTGAAGAGCACAATTTCATAAGTTGTTTTTTTCCCCCCTTAACTTTATTTGCCTCTGTTAAACATCATAAATCGTGTGGATGTGAGATAGAGTGGAGAGCCACTGAGAGAGATTTATTCCCCCTGTCTTTTTCTAATGCAATATCCCTCCCCCTTCCCTCTCCCCCGGCCGATCCTAACCCCATTCTCAGTCCCATTCCCAACACGGCTTGGCTAGGACGAACTCTGTGGAGTCTCCACTGAGGGGAACAGCAGACACAGAGTGACCGGAGCAGAAAGAGGAATGCAGTGTGTTGCGCCACATCCCAGCTGGACAGACAGTGGTGCTTGTGGTGTCCTCCTCCTCCAGCGAAGAGGATGAAAGAACAGCAAACTCGTTTAAAACGGCAGAGGAACGCATGGAATTAAGAAGAGGGAGGCTCTCCGACTGAGGCGTGCATGGGAGGATGACCTCAGTTCACTGCAGAGGGGGGAAAAAATACAGAACTTCAAAAAACTTCCTCGACACACACCTGTTATCAATTATGATCCTGCAAAATTAGAGAGTTACTAACAATACCCCTGACTATAATAATTCACAACTATCAAAAAAGGACCACAAGAGTAAGAGACCTTTCAACACAAGATCTGAACTGTCCTTGGGAGAGTGGTTTACTGTGGACCTGTTATGTTGTCTCAACCAACTAACTCCTAGCTAACGCCTAGTAGGTAAGCATAGGCTTCTCTGGCCTTGCTCAGTCTGTATTGAGGCTTTGCTCAAACAAAGGGTCAAATGGACCTCTAATTGAGGTTTAATCATATTCTCATGTCTTTTCTCTGTGATAACATTGTGCTTTGGTGAACAAAACCCGCAATCTATTGAGGAGAGTATATATTAGCATGGAATTAATTTAAGCATACATAGTTAACATATTCTTAAACTAACACAATGCATAATACTATAAGAATAAGGCTTAAATTAACTAAACTCTATTTGATGATAATAAACAGTGATCCTAAACTACACTTTTAAGCTTTATTTTAACTGTTTGTTTAGCTGCTTGTATTTAACATCTGATATTACAAAATGGAAGGTTAAGTGCATCATGAATTAAACAAACGATGTGATTAATCATGATTTTCCAATATCATACAACTGAGACCTGACGTGAACCTGAGCAGGCAATTCACCAAGAACTCTGATTGAACTACGAGAAATATTCCAAGGTGAAGGTGAAGTAACTTTCCTGTAATGTGACACAAAACGCAACGAAGTAGCACACCTTGAAGATGGCACAATAAGGTGACCTTACGATAAGAATCATAATCAAATTCTATATTTTTTATCTTCATTATCGTTTTTATAGTTGTACTATCCATTCTTATCTTCAGAAACACTTACACACATTCACATCCCTGTCACACAGACTATAGAGTAGCACCTCACTCTCAAAACAAACCTTGTCTTCGTTGCAAAATCAGAAACACAACAGCCTGCAAAGATATGAGATGCACATTCTGCAAAAGTTCTGTACACGTTCAAAAACAATTCCAGGACTCCCTCACTCCTGTTTACAAAGTGGGGCCCTATGTGTCTGAGCAGTGTGGAGCCTTAACTGATAATACTATCACAACTTATCACCACAGCAAGACAGGCGGGAATCACCCCAGTTATCAGAGGAGATTTCACACCATTGGACACTTCCCACATGGGGAAGGGGGTTGCAAAACGAAACCCCTCTCCAAACAATCTCAGTGCCAGAGAATATCCCAGAGAATACACTCTCCCTGAAAGAAAATAAATGGCGTCTCCTGTTTGGGTTGGATCCGAAAGAAAAAATAAAGACAATTTGCAGAAAGTGCACAATAGTCAGTAGTTTTAGCACTAAGCTTGATTAGAGTTAAAACGTGAACTAGGAACCAAGAAGGACACGGTTACTTCATTGTAAATTCGGTATCTCATGTTGACTGACTTGCAACACAACACAGCACAGCTAAACCTTGTCATTTGAAGTGATCAAGACTCTTGAAAATGTAAATGGTCCCTGATAACATACTTGAAGTTGCGAGTTTAACACTCAACTTCATTCACTTTTAAAATATTTAGGAGGTGTATTTTTTGTGTGTTGTTTACGTTTCCATTAATGCCATGTTTTGGAACTTCTGATATATGTATTTCGAAGAAAGTGATGAGATATGCTGGTGCGGTGTGTTATAAAAAGGATAGCTGTGGGTTTTAAATTATGCAAAGAGAGTCAGGTTGCTCAAACGACTCGCCTGGAGGGCTGGCGGGTGAGGTCTGCGACTGCGGTGGACCCAGTTAGCAGGAGGCCCAAACTGTCTCCCAAACTTCTGTACTGGCATGCATCTCATTAAGCTAACAGCTTGCCATCTGCGGAGGCAGGGGAAATGGACTGATGTGTAATGATGAATCCTGTCGGGCACCATATGTCCTGAAGGTAACAGTACCCTCCCTTACTGTAACTCATCAGACTGGCTAGGGAGAGAGGGGGAAGGGAGGGAGAGTGGGGGAAGGGAGTGTCATGCTGTGAGTTAGGCACTTTGATCACCTTTAACAAGTGTCTGGGTACTTCTACCTTATAACATATGCTAATGTTGAATAGATAACCATAATCATGGTAGAGGTAAATCCACAAAATGGAGTGTCACAGAGTCACAGTCACTGTCAGGGTTTTAAGGCGAAAGACCTAATGACTGACCAGTTGTAACACAACCACCACCACATTACTATTTGAGGAATGCTATACAAATCTCACTGATCATTCTTTGGCAACTGCACTTCACTGGCCAGAGTCGTGTACAAACTGCTGGCCTTTCGCACTGATATATTTGTTATTGTACTAATTTGCAAACAATACTCAGGCCACTTCATATATAACCATTTACTTGGGTAATTCCACTGCTCAGATTTTGGCCTGGGTCCCTCATGTCAAAGGCTTTTGCCCCAGTGTGCAATGTACACCATTTGAGCAAAGAAAATAAACCTCATAAAAACTGGGGCCTGTGCCAAAAAGTACTCAGGTAGTTCATATAAAGACCATGAAAATAACACTGTGTTTCTTACTGTACATGTTTCTTACAACTTAAAACTGAGGTTATCCCCTAATTCTCTCTACACACACACACACACACACACACACACACACACACACACACACACACACACACACACACACACACACACACACACACACACACACACACACACACACACACACACACACACAAACACAGCTGTAAAGCCCACAATGCATGTTGGAAGACTCTCTATATTTATCCTCAACATTTTAAACCTCATATGTTCATGTGCCTTTAACCTTACATCAACAACAGACTATGATGTTTGGTCACCCATCTGATAAACTCCCCAATGTTCAGATCGACATTGACAATCACCTTACAGTTTTTTACAATCACTTTGGCACTAATTTCAGAACCTTGTGGTCATTTCTCAAAACTCTAGACACAAAACTCAAAACGGTCATCACTTGTAACACAGGCTGTCCAATGTTCAAAACATTGCATTGTGCATTCATATCTTTAAAGAAACCTTGCACTTGCAGAATCATTGGTTCAAATAACTAATTTATCATGAAATATCATAGGAACATTCATTTAGATCACCCACACTCAAGATACCGACTGTTTCATTGTGTAGTTGTTCGTACAATCATTAAATATTGTAGTACAAAATATGTGATACGTCTTTCATTATGCTACTACACATAAATACATCACTGTAAAAGGACTAGTAGAGAGAATACTACAGACACAGTGGAATCATTATCAATATGAAATGTATTGATGAAATACAATAAAATCACAACATAGGTTTATTTGAATCAAAGCAAAAGTAATTAGCTACAAAAAAAAAGAAAAACAACAGTAAAACGTCAACTGCAGTGTTCCTCACCTAGCTTACTGTAAAAAGCTAAACAAAGGATTGATTACTGTACTTCTATATTTCCCTCAACCCTGTCTTGTGGATTTGGCCATAGGTTCTCATCCACATCACAATGGATGTTTTCATTAGCCAAACATCTTGGGAAGAATCTTCGGGCATGGCGAATCCAGGCTTGACACTGGTCTGCCGTGATGTCATTGCATGCGTCATCCATGGCCTGGAGAAGGGCGGTTTGTTCATGAGGGCGCCTATCATATACCTTCCACCTCCAAAAATTCCTCAATCGGGTTTTAGGAAAGGAGAGTATGGGGGTAAGTACAGGGTGGTAAATTGTGGTTGGGCCTGAAACCATGCTTGCACCATTTGAGCATGGTGGAACTTGACATTATCCCACACAATGACATAGGTCATACCATCAGCTCTACAGACCTGATTTAGCTCATCAAGGAAGGTTACATTCGAACAGCGAATCATGTGGCTGCCTGCAACTAAATATATATATAGAGTATATAGAGTAGAGAGCTTTAGTTGTTGTTCGACCTAACATTAGAACAGGCAAGATGAGTAATCTAAGCAACTTTGACCGTGGTATGATTGTTGATGCCACACATGGTGATTCCAGCATCTCAGAAACAGCTGCCTTCCTGGGAATTTTACACACTACAGTCTCTAGAGTTTATAGAGAATGGTGCGATAAACAAAACACATTCAGTGAGCGTCATTTCTGTGGGCAAAAACACCTTGTTAATGAGAGAGGTCAGAGGAGAATGTCCAGACTCAATTCAAGCTAACAGAAAGGCCACAAATGCTCAAATAACAGCTGTTTAAAACAGTGGTGTGCAGAAGGGCATCTCTTAACGTACAACACCATGCATAATTCAGGCTGTTGTGGAGGCAAAAGGGGGTCCTACCCAGTACTAGATAGGTGTACCTAATAAAGTGTACAGTAATGTCAAATCTGAAAACATGGTCTGTAAAAGTGGTACATGGGACCATAGAAACAGTGTCTGATAAAGAATGATGATGAAATATTACAGCCATAGATAATGTAGTCCAATTGGTTCATATTCCACGGTAATTGGTGTCAATGGATCTCGTTATCCTGAAACTTTCATGATCTAAACATGGAATATTGTTTGTCAGTTTCCATAAAACTATGCATTAAGTAACGTAACTTTTGGATAAAAACATAAATAAGGTTTTATTGTCAGGTGCTGTGAAATGTGTTGTGTTACAGGGTCAGCCATAGAGGTACGACGCTCCTGGAGCAAATTCCGGTTAAGTGCCTTGCTCAAGGACACAGACAGATTTTTCACCTTGTCGGCTCGGGGATTACTACCCAAACTCAGTAACATAATCTGATTCCTTTCAGTTACTTTTGGATAACTTTCCCCTTAAGATGCATTAGAAGAAGAAAAAAAGGATCAATCAAATATTTGGTGTGTCATCATAATGGTCTCTGAATTGCTCAAGTGGAACCAACATAAATTTGCGCCTTTTTTCAATGTGTAACGGCAGTCTATCTCTTCCTCTTCCTCGGACGAGGAGAGGCGAGAAGGATCAGAGGACCAATGTGCAGCGTGGTAATTAGACATAATGAATTTAATCAAACAAAACAAGACACTAATACAAACTGACAAAACACACTAACCGTCACAGTCCCGTGTAGCACCAACACTGACACAGGAACAATCACCCCCAATTCCCAACACAAAACAAGCCACCTATATATGATTCTCAATCAGGGACAACGATTGACAGCTGTCTCTGATTGAGAACCATATTAGGCTGGACACAGAAACAGACAAACAACATAGAATTCCCACCCAGCTCACGTCCTGACCAACACTAAACAAGCAAAACACATAAGAACTAAGGTCAGGACGTGACAGTACCCCCCCCCCCCCCCCTGAGGTGCGGACTCCGAACGCACCCCTAAAACTCAAGGGGAGGGTCTGGGTGGGCATCTGTCCGTGGTGGTGGCTCCGGCAGTGGACGAGGACACCACTCCACCACTGTCTTTGTCCCCCTCCTTAGCGTCCTTTGAGTGGCGACCCTCGCCCACGACCTTGGCCTAAGAATCCTCCCCAAGGCCCCCACATGATTTAGGAGGTAGCTCAGGACAGAGAGGTAGCTCAGGACAGAGAGGCAGCTCAGGACAGAGGGGCAACTCCGGACAGAGGGGCAACTCCGGACAGAGGGGCAACTCCGGACAGAGAGGCAGCTCTGGACTAATGGCAGCTCCGGACTGGATGGCAGCTCCGGACTGGATGGCAGCTCCGGACTGAGTGGCAGCTCATGACTGTAGGGCAGCTCATGACTGTAGGGCAGCTCATGACTGTAGGGCAGCTCATGACTGTAGGGCAGCTCATGACTGTAGGACAGCTCATGACTGTAGGGCAGCTCATGACTGTAGGGCAGCTCATGACTGTAGGGCAGCTCATGACTGTAGGGCAGCTCATGACTGGAGGGCAGCTCATGACTGGAAGGCAGCTCATGACTGGAAGGCAGCTCATGACTGGAAGGCAGCTCATGACTGGAAGGCAGCTCATGACTGGAGTGCAGCTCATGACTGGAAGGCAGCTCTGGCAGCTCCTGACTGGCTGGCGGCTCTGGCAGCTCCTGACTGGCTGGCGGCTCTGGCAGCTCCTGACTGGCTGGCGGCTCTGGCAGCTCCTGACTGGCGGCTCTGGCAGCTCCTGACTGGCTGGCGGCTCTGGCAGCTCCTGACTGGCTGGCTGGCGGCTCTGGCAGCTCCTGACTGGCTGGCGGCTCTTGCAGCTCCTGACTGGCTGGCGGCTCTGGCAGCTCCTGACTGGCTGGCGGCTCTGGCGGCTCCTGACTGACGGACGGCTCTAGCGGCTCCTGACTGGCGGGCGGCTCTAATGGCTCGGGACAGACGGGCGGCTCTGAAGGCTCGTGGCAGACGGATGGCTCAGATGGCGCTGGGCAGACGGATGGCTCAGACGGCGCTGGGCAGACGGATGGCTCAGACGGCGCTGGGCAGACGGATGGCTCAGACAGCGCTGGGCAGACGGATGGCTCAGACGGCGCTGGGCAGACGGATGGCTCAGACGGCGCTGGGCAGATGGATGGCTCAGACGGCGCTGGGCAGACGGATGGCTCAGACGGCGCTGGGCAGACGGATGGCTCAGATGGCGCTGGGCAGACGGATGGCTCAGACGGCGCTGGGCAGACGGATGGCTCAGATGGCGCTGGGCAGACGGATGGCTCAGACGGCGCTGGGCAGGCAATTATTGCAGGCGGCGTTGAGCAGATGAGCAGTGCAGGCGGCGTTGGACAGACGACCGACTCTGACCTGCTGAGGCGCACAGTAGGCCTGGTGCGTGGTGCCGGAACTGGTGGTACCGGACTGGAGACACGCACCTCAAGGCTAGTGCGGGGAGCAGGAACAGGGCACACTGGACTCTCGAAGCGCACTATAGGCCTGGTGCGTGGTGCCGGAACTGGTGGTACCGGATTGAGGGCACGCACCCCAGGGCGAGTGCGGGGAGAAGGAACAGTGCGTACAGGGCTCTGGAGACGCACAGGAGGCTTGGTGCGTGGTGCCGGAACTGGTGGTACCGGGCTGGAGACACGCACCACAGGGCTAGTGCGTGGAGGAGGAACAGAGCTCTGGAGACACACAGGAAGCCTGGTGCGTGGTGTTGGCACTGGTGGTACTGGGCTGGGGCGGGAAGGTGGCGCCGGATATACCGGACTGTGCAGGCGTACTGGCTCCCTTGAGCACTGAGCCTGCCCAACCTTACCTGGTTGCATGCTCCCCGTAACCCGTCCAGTGCGGGGAGGTGGAATAACCCGCACTGGGCTGTGTTGGCGAACCGGGGACACCATGCGTAAGGCTGGTGCCATGTACACCGGCCCGAGGAGACGTACTGGAGGCCAGATATTTAGAGCCGGCTTCATGGCACTTGGCTCAATGCTCAATCTAGCCCACCCAGTGCGGGGAGGTGGAATAACCCGCACCGGGCTATGCACCCGTACAGGAGACACCGTGCGCTCTTCCGCATAACACGGTGTCTGCCCGTACTCCCGCTCTCCACGGTAAGCATGGGAAGTGGGCGCAGGTTTCCTACCTGCCCTCGCCACACTACCCTTTAGCCCCCCCCCCAATACATTTTTGGGGTTTCTTCACGGGCTTCCAGCCACGCTTCCGTGCTGCCTCCTCATACCACCGATCCTGGGCTTTCGCTGCCTCCATCTCCTCCCGAGAGCGGCGATTCTCTCCAACCTTAGCCCAGGGTCCTTCTCCGTTCAATATTTGCTCCCATGACCATTCCTCCTGGTACCGCTGCTGCTGTCCGTTGCCACGCTGCTTGATCCTTGTTTGGTGGGTGATTCTGTAACGGCAGTCTATCTCTTCCTCTTCCTCGGACGAGGAGAGGCGAGAAGGATCAGAGGACCAATGTGCAGCGTGGTAATTAGACATAATGAATTTAATCAAACAAAACAAGACACTAATACAAACTGACAAAACACACTAACCGTCACAGTCCCGTGTAGCACCAACACTGACACAGGAACAATCACCCCCTATCCCCAACACAAAACAAGCCACCTATATATGATTCTCAATCAGGGACAACGATTGACAGCTGTCTCTGATTGAGAACCATATTAGGCTGGACACAGAAACAGACAAACTAGACACACAACATAGAATTCCCACCCAGCTCACGTCCTGACCAACACTAAACAAGCAAAACACATAAGAACTAAGGTCAGGACGTGACACAATGCTGAAATTAATGTCATAAAAAAAAGAAAGGTATTTTTCCGTAAGCATCCTTTCTGAATTTAAAATTAATCGAAAAAGTAATCGTCTAGTTTTTCAAAGTATGTGTAATCTGATTACAATGTTTTTGCTGGTAACGCAACTGATTACATTTACAGTTTTTTTGTTATCAGATTCCATGTAACTGACTACTCCACAACCCAGTCCAATAAACAGTTTAATATCTGTTTTATATTCGTGAACATTTCAGGGAGTATTGTCACGGGAAAAAACACTTCATACAGTGCCTTGCAAAGTGCTCATTCCATTGGCGTTTTTCCTATTTTGTTGCATTATAACCTGTAATTTAAATGGGTTTTATTTTGGATTTCATATAATGGACATACACAAAATTGTCCAAATTGGTGAAGTGAAATGAAAAAAATTACTTGTTTCAAAAAATTCCAAAAATATATCAATGGAAAAGTGATGAGTGCATATGTATTCACCCACTTTGCTATGAAGCCCCTAAATAAGATCTGGTGCAAACAATTACCTTCAGAAGTCACATAATTAGTTAAATAAAGTCCACCTGTGTGCAATCTAAGTGTCACATGATCTGTCACATGATCTCAGTACATATACACCTGTTCTGAAAGGCTCCAGAGTCTGCAACACTACTAAGCAAGGGGCACCACCAAAGCAAGCGTCACCATGAAGACCAAGGAGCTCTCCAAACAGGTCAGGGACAAAGTTGTGGAGAAGTACAGATCGGGGTTGGGTTATAAAAAAATATCAGAAACTTTGAACATCCCACGGAGCACCATTAAATCCATTATTAAAAAATTTGGACCAGGCAAGGAGGGCATTAATCAGAGAGGCAACAAATAGACCAAAGATAACCCTGAAGGAGCTGCACAGCTCCACAGCAGAGATTGGAGTATCTGTCCATATGACCACTTTAAGCCGTACACTCCACAGAGCTGGGCTTTACAGAAGAGTGTCCAGAAAAAAAGCCATTGCTTAAAGAAAAAAAAGAAGGAAACACGTTTGCTGTTAGCCAAAAGGCATGTGGGAGACTCCCCAAATATTCGGAAGTAGGTACTCTGGTCAGATGAGACTAAAATGTAGCTTTTTGGCCATCAAGAAAACGCTATGTCTGGCGCAAGCCCAACACCTCTCATCGCCCCGAGAACACCACCACCAGTGAAGCATGGTGGTGGCAGCAACATGCTGTGGGGATGTTTTCAATTGGCAGGAACTGAGAAACTGGTCAGAATTTAAGGAATGATGGAATGCGCTAAATACAGGGAAATACAGGGAAGACTGTTTCAGTCTTCCAGAGATTTGAGACTGGGATGGAGGTTCACCTTCCAGCAGGACAATGATCCTAAGCATACTGCTAAAGCAACACTCAAGTGGTTTAAGGGGAAACATTTAAATGTATTGGAATGGCCTAATGAAAGCCCAGACCTCAATCCAATTGAAAATATGTGGTATGACTTAAAGATCGCTGTACACCAGCGGAACCCATCCAACTTGAAGGAGCTGGAGCAGTTTTGCCTTGAAGAATGGGCAAAAATCCCAGTGGCTAGACGTGCCAACCTTATAGAGACATACCCCAAGAGACTTGCAGCTGTAATTGCTGCAAAAGGTGGCTCTACAAAGTATTGACATTGGGGGGGTGAATAGTTATGCACACTCAAGTTTTCTGGGGGGTTTTGTGTTATTTGTTGTTTGTTTCACACTAAAACATATTTTGCATCTTCAAAGTGGTAGGCATGTTGTGTAAATCAAATGATACAAACCATCAAAAAATACATTTTGATTCCAGGTTGTAAGGCAACAAAATAGGAAAAATGTCAAGGTGGGTGAATACTTTCGCAAGCCACTGTAGAAGTATCTGCAGGAAGATGCTGTATTGTGATTGGCATGGCAGGTCAATGAACTTATCCCAATACAAAGAAATGACTGAGGGATAGATGAATACAGGTGAACAGAGTAATATAAATAACATAGGTGTCGTTATTATCCCTTCTGTCTATCTGATGACTCTTGATGATGCACACATCAGTTGTGCCGAATACAACTGGTGTAACCTTTACAGTGAAATGCTTGCTTCCGAGCCCTTCCCAACGATGCAGAGTTTAAACCATGTGGGGTGTTCATGTTGTTGTTATTCACCCAATGTTCGCCGATCTGATGGACCCACAACATTATAGATTTTTTTTAAACAATACAGCCACAACAATTTCTTTAAAAATACCTCTGCTAGATCACATTTATCAATAAAAGCGCTATTCGTTTTATTTAAATAAAATTTGATTTTTCAAGACGGGTGGAACAAATCATGTTTATCTTGAACAACTATAAATGAAACAAGGTTTTCATCATTGTTGATGTTTATTGCTTTGAACTGAACAAATTGGAAGGACACATTTTACATACAGTATTTTATGGAAATGATACATGAGCCGCATTGAACACAAATTAAGGCCGGTCTACACACCATATGAGGGACAGAGTTTTATTGTGTGTGTGTTGCAAATGTATTTCTTGCACTTGATGCATGTGTACTGTGTCTTCCTGTCTTTCTTCGGTCCACACACATCGCATAACCTCTTCTTGTTGCCATCTAGAATGATGAAAACCATTCAGGAATTTTACTCACTCACTCACATATATAGTTACAGCTGGCCAAGATAGGAGAGTCAGATACACACACATGCAACAACATCACTCACACTTACTTCCGGTATTGGAGTTGTTGGTTCTGTGGGTCGGGCGGATGGGGCACCAGCATCCTCCTTCTGAATCCTCCTCACGGTGGCTGCAGAAGCTGGGGTCCTCGGAATATGTTGCCTCATCTGGATTTGAGATCTTACCAATGGTTTGCCCAGCTCCTCGAGAAAGAGCCGTCTCCTCTGGATCGTCCCTCTATTCCAATCTGGGTTACTTGCAAGTTCCACGCATATGATGAAGCAGAATCACAGGCAACCCAGATCTTGAGTGAAGGCACACAGCAAACTTTTTGTTTCATTTTGACTTGTTTTCACCGACACACTTTTATCACCCTCGGGTCCAGTTGACCCGAACACCACATATGTAATATAAATGTGTAGGGGGGTGTACATTGTAGACTCAATGAAAATGTGTTATTTTATGTTCTTCACAGTATCATTTTTTTAGTAAACATTGAAAATGGGTCAGACAGACCCGAACACCACACAAGGGTTAAAAATACAAATACAAATAAAATAGTAACACAAGAGAAATTATGTAAAATACACAAGAACGGAGCTATATACAGGAAGTACCAGTACCAGATCAATGTGCAGAGGTATGAGGTATTTGATGTAGATACAGTGCATTCGGAAACTATTCAGACCCCTTGTCTTTTCCACATTTTGTTACGTTACAACCTTATTCTAAAATCGATTAAATGGTCCCCCCCACATCAATATACACACAATACCCCATAATGACCAAGCAAAAACATGTTCATTTTAGATTTTTGCAAATTTAGAAAGAAACAACAACTGAAACATGACATTTACATAAGTATTCAGACCCTTTACTCAGTACTTTGTTGAATCACCTTTTTTTTTCACCTTTATTTAACCAGGTAGGCCAGTTGAGAACAAGTTCTCATTTACAACTGCGACCTGGCCAAGATAAAGCAAAACAGTGCGACAAAAACAACAACACAGAATTACACATAAACAAACGTACAGTCAATAACACAATATAAAAATATATGAACAGTGTGTGCAAATGTAGATGATTTGGAAGGTAAGGCAATAAATAGGCCACAGAGGCGAAATATTTACAATTTAGCATTAACACTGGAGTGATAGATGTACAGATGATGATGTGCAATTAGAGATATTGGGGTGCAAAAGAGCAAAAAGATAAATAACAATATGGGGATGAGGTAGTTGGTTGTGCTATTTACAGATTGGCTGTGTACAGGTACAGTGATCTGTAAGCTGCTCTGACAACTGATGCTTAAAGTTAGAGAGGGAGATATGAGTCTCCAGCTTCAGTGATTTTTGCAATTTGTTCCAGTCATTGGCAGCAGAGAACTGGAAGGAAAGGCGGCCAAAGTAGGTGTTGGCTTTGGGGATGACCAGTGAAATATACCTGCTGGAGCGCGTGCTACGTGTCGGTGTTGCTATGGTGACCAGTGAGCTGAGATAAGGGGCTTTACCTAGCAAAGACTTATAGATGACCTGGAGCCAGTGGGTTTGGAAACGAATATGTAGCGAGGGCCAGCCAAAGAGAGCACACAGGTCGCAGTGGTGGGTAGTATATGGGGCTTTGGTGACAAAACGGATGGCACTGTGATAGACTACATCCAGTTTGCTGAGTAGAGTGTTGGAGGCTATTTTGTAAATGACATCGCCAAAGTCAAGGATTGGTAGGATAGTCAGTTTTACGAGGGTATGTTTGGCAGCATGAGTGAAGGAGGCTTTGTTGCGAAATAGGAAGCCGATTCTAGATTTAATTTTGGATTGGAGATGCTGGAAATCTGGAGTCTGGAAGGAGAATTTACAGTCTAACCAGACACCTAGGTTTTTGTAGTTGTCCACATATTCTAAGTCAGAACCGTCCAGAGTAGTGATGCTAGTCGAGCGGGCCGGTGCGGGCAGCAATCGGTTGAAGAGCATGCATTTAGTTTTACTAGCATTTAAAAGCAGTTGGAGGCCACGGAAGGAGTGTTGTATGGCATTGAAGCTCGTTTGGAAGTTTGTTAATACAGTGTCCAAAGGAGGGCCAGATGTATACAGAATAGTGTCGTCTGCATAGAGGTGGATCAGAGAATCACCAGCAGCAAGAGTGACATCATTGAAATATACAGAGAAAAGAGTCGGCCCGAGACTTGAACCCTGTGGCACCCCCATAGAGTCTGCCAGAGGTCCGGACAACAGCCCCTCCGATTTGACACACTGAACTCTATCTGAGAAGTAGTTGGTGAACCAGGCGAGGCAGTCATTTGAGAAACCAAGGCTATTGAGTCTGCCGATAAGAACGTGATGATTGACAGAGTCGAAAGCCTTGGCCAGGTCGATGAAGATGGCTGCACAGTACTGTCTTTTATCGATGGCGGTTATGATATCGTTTAGGACCTTATGCGTGGCTGAGGTGCACCAGCTCGGAAACCAGATTGCATATCGGAGAAGGTACGGTGGGATTCGAAATGGCCAGTGATCTGTTTGTTAACTTGGCTTTCGAAGATTTTAGAAAGGCAGGGCAGGATGGATATAAATCTATAACAGTTTGGGTCTAGAGTGTCTCCCCGTTTGAAGAGGGGGATGACCGTGGCAGCTTTCCAATCTTTGGGGAGCTCAGACAATACCAAAGAGAGGTTGAACAGGCTAGTAATAGGGGTTGTAACAATTTCGGTGGATAATTTTAGAAAGAGTGGCTCCAGATTGTCTAGCCCAGCTGATTTGTGGGGATCCAGACTTTGTAGCTCTTTCAGAACATCAGCTGTCTGGATTTGTGTAAAGGAGAAGCAGGGGGTTTGGGCAAGTTGCTGCAGGGGGTGCAGAACAGTTGGTCGGGGTAGGGGTAGCCAGGTGGAAAGCATGGCCAGCCGTAGAAAAATGCTTATTGAAATGATCGATTATCCTACATTTATCGGTGGTGACAGGGTTTCCTAGCCTCAGCGTAGTGGGCAGCTGGGAGGAGGTGCTCTTAATCTCCATTTACTTTACAGTGTCCCAAAACTTTGGGGAATTAGTGCTACATGATGCACATTTCTGTTTGAAAAAGCTAGCCTTAGCATTCCTAACTGACTGTGTATATTGGTTCCTGACTTCCCTGAAAAGTTGCATATCGCGGGGGCTATTCGATGCTAATGCAGCACACCACATGAGGTCCTGGATGGCAGGGAGCTCAACCCCAGTGATGTACTGGGCTTTCTGCACCACTCTCTGTAGCACTTTGCGGTCAAGGGAGGTGCATTTGTCATACCAAGATGCTCTCAATGGTGCAGCTGTAAAGCTTTTTGAGGATCCGAGGGCCCATGACAAATCTGTTAAACCTCCTGAAGGGGAAGAGACACTGCCGTGCCCCCTTCACAACTGGGTGGGTGTGTGTGGACCATGTTAAGTCCTTAGTGATGTAGATGCCAAGGAACTTGAAGCTCTCGAATCCACTCCACAACAGACTCATTGATGTGGATGAGGCGTGCACTTCCCTCTTTCTCATGTAGTCCACGATCAGCTCCTTGGTACTACTTACTTTGAGGGAGAGGTTGTTGTCCTGGCACCACACTGCTAAGACTCTGACCTCCTACCTGTAGGCTGACTCTTCACCGTTGGTGATCGGGCCTACCACAGTTGTGTCATCAGCAAACTTGATGATGGTGTTGGAGACGTGCGTGGCCATGCAGTGGTGGATAAATGCGGAGTACAGGAACGGATTTAGCACACACGCCTGACCCGACCCGTCAGGATCCAGTTTCAGAGGGAGGGGTTCAGTTCCAGAGTCCCTATCTTGGTGATGAGCTTGATGGGGACTATGGTGTTGAAAGCTGAGCTGTAGTCTGTGAACAGCATTCTCACATAGTAAGTTCCCCTCTTGTCCGGGTGGGAGAGGGCAGTGTGAAGTGCAATTGAGATTGCGTCATCTGTGGATCTGTTGGGGTGGTATACGAATTGGAGTGGGTCTAGGGTGTCTGGGATGATGGTGTTGATGTGTGACATGACCAGCCTTTCAAAGCTGATGTGAGTGCTACAGGGCAATAGTTTTTTAGGCAGGTTACCTTGGAGCTCTTGAGAGCAGGGACAATGGTGGTCAGTGAATCAAATTGGAGTAATCAAGGTGACAGACAGTGACACTTTCAATACCGCTGCCTGCATCTTGCTGATCTATAGTTTAATAATTAGTCCAAACTGTTGCAAACAAGAGTTTCTATTGGACAAATTCAGGTAGGTTTATACCCATTTTGTTTCGTTTGCTTCCGTTTAAGAAATGTTTTTCAACAGAATTGGCAGAATGAATTCACCCCTGATCACTCGCACACACAGTTCACTTTCATAGCAGCCACATACAAACAGCATCATAACATTGCTTGTTGTATAATTCCTTCTCGCATCTACGCTCTCTCCTCGTCTCACCTTTTTCTTTCGCCAGGTGAAAAACCTTTCCAAGTCAAACCATGCCATAACAATTACACACAGCCTACATTATTGCCAACGTCACCATATTATCTAACGTCATAGTCAACATATCTACTAGAACTAACGCATTAGTAAACCTGCTACAATCATGCAGTAGTACAGTGTACAGCAAGCAGTTTGGCAATAACTGAATAAAAACAAAAGTTTACCTTGACTTGGTGATTCAGTGTTTGATAGCCTTAGCCAGCTAGCTAAACAGCATTCCTTTCTGTTTGAGCCGGGTGTTTGAGTAGGCTAAATTAGCTAGCAGCATTAGCTAGCTAGCTAAGAAAGTGAAAGTGGAAGAAATATAACAAAATATCTTTCTCTCTCTCTCTCTGCTGCTGCTTCTCCTTAATTTTTAAAGAAATTAATTTGTTTAAAACTGTTCAACTATTGTCTTTCTCTCTCTTTGAGTCAACTATTCACCACGTTTTATGCATTGCAGTGCTAGCTAGCTGTAGCGACTGCTTACAGTACTAAATTCATTCTCTGGCCCTTTTATTGGGTGGACAACATGTCAGTTCATGTTGCAAGAGCTCTGATAGGTTGAAGGACATCCTCGGGAAGTCATCATAATTACTGTGTAAGTCTATGGAAGGGGGTGAGAACCATGAGCCTCCTAGGTTTTGCATTGAAGTCAATGTACCCAGAGGAGGATGGAAAATTGCTGTCCTCCAGTTACACCATGGTGCTACCCTACAGAGTGCTGTTGAGGCTACTGTAGACCTTCATTGCAAAACAGTGTTTTAATCAGTTATTTGGTGAAATGTGAATATAGTTAGTATAGTTTTATCTAACTGTTTTAATGTTTAACTATTGTTATTTTTATGACATTCATTAAGTAGGATGATATTTCCCTTCCTCTTCTGAGGAGCCTCCACTGAGTAAGACATATAATATTGCAGCTTTGCAAGTATCTAGGAGACTCTCAAACAATTCTCATCAACATTTGCCAATAGAACGGAGGGGAGTGACGTTCAGTTTTGTCTTCGCCTCAATTTTAACCAGGACTCCACCTTGTGTCCCGCATCTATGCCTGCTGCGTTTTGGTAGCCCATGGAACAAAGGAATAGGGTCTGGTATGAACACTGGAACAGCTGAGTCGGCTAAGTGGGAGAGCTTCCCCAAATCATATCCCACCATTCCCTCCCTCCCTCCCCATCCTATACCAAACGCTACCGCATCCCCCAACACCATCCCCACCACGACCCCTGCCAGCCTCTGGGAAACTCAGAGCGTACTCTGTGTTCCACGACGAGCCACAGGAAAGGGCCTGAGAGAGGAAATGAGTCTCAGAGAGCGCTGAAGTTTAATAAAAAAATAAATGAATGGGGTGTCCCAGGGACAGAGAGAGTGAATGAAGAGAGGGTGAAGAGAGAGAGAGAGAGAGAGAGAGAGAGAGAGAGAGAGAGAGAGAGAGAGAGAGAGAGAGAGAGAGAGAGAGAGAGAGAGAGAGAGAGAGAGAGAGAGAGAGAGAGAGAGAGAGAGAGAGACTTAAAAAAGTAGGCGAGAGGAGGAAGAGAAAAAAATAAATGTAACCCATTACTGGGTGTTTCTGTACAGTGATGAATCAGGTGAAGTAAAAGCAGCTGCGATAAGGGGTCTCTCAAACTAGACTTGCAACATGGATCGACTAGCTGATCATTTAAAATCATTATACCCACTCATATCTCTACTAACATCGATCAGTGGGCACCTAGCCTATATAATCTGTGTGTGTGTGTGTGTGTGTGTGTGTGTGTGTGTGTGTGTGTGTGTGTGTGTGTGTGTGTGTGTGTGTGTGTGTGTGTGTGTGTGTGTGTGTGTGTGTGTGTGTGTGTGTGTGTGTGTGTGTGTGTGTGTGCGCGCGCGTGCGTGCATCTGTGTGTGTCTGTGTGTACTGAGATAGGCCGCGTAGATCCTTTTCTTCCTCCTATTGACACAATAACTCTCATGCTCTCAATAGAGGGAACAAACATTCCAGACATGCCACATGTTGGGAAGGCTGGCAAATCATTAAACTATGGAAGAGAAACTACAGGACACTGTATTTTTCTCCTGTGTCTTCTGTAATTACCCTTATACCTTTAATTGATGTTAAACATGGAACAGGTATTAACTTATAAGGTAAAAGGAAAATAGAAATCTGCAGAGCGTTAAAATTAAGTGGATACATTTTATCCTCGAACGAGGCTATGTAATAACTCTATAAATAAAAGGGATAAGCCTCCAGCGGCTCAGACTGCTTTCAGGATTACAATTTACCTCTGTGCCTCGAGCAACCAGGCCCTTCCAGAAAACACATGGGGAAAAAACCACAACAAAGACATTGGGGTCTAACAAAGACGTTGTAATATATAACAGAATGGTTTCCACAGTAATGCAACATTAGAGGTTGAGACTGAGTGAGGAGGTGATTTGGGAACCCTTGTTGGAGAGGGGTATCATCGCTGCTGCCTGCGCTCCTCGCACGCCCTCGGGGCCGTGGTGGGCTGGGCCCTTTAAGAAGCATGGCCATCTAAGTGCCTGAAGAGTAACGCCAAGCAATCTATTTAGAGGGAGATGATCTGCAGAACAAAGGGAGGATTCAGGGCCTTTGTGACGCTGTGGGGAAAGAAATGAGTGGTTATTAGCCCCACGATGGGACTTAACAGACTATTTAAAGTCAGTTTCCTTTGATTGTGACAGTGTAATTGTTCCACAGATACAATCACGTCGAGCAGTTACCTGGGGCAGGGGAAACTGGACTTTCATTAAAGCCCTGGATTAACTCCAGGCTGCTCTTTAATTGTCTGTTGTCTTGTTTTGTGATGTCTGCCTGAGCTCAGCCCCGTTGAGGATCACAGCTGAGGCAATGTGTGTGTGTGTGTGTGTGTGTGTGTGTGTGTGTGTGTGTGTGTGTGTGTGTGTGTGTGTGTGTGTGTGTGTGTGTGTGTGTGTGTGTGTGTGTGTGTGTGTGTGTGTGTGTGTGTGTGTGTGTGTGTGTGTGTGCGCAAGCACGCGCGTCCGGTGTGTGTGCGTGCGTCTGTGTGAATGCAGGCTAGTGTTTGTATCTTCCTGTACTATCACTTGAAGATTATACTGAAAGAGGGAAAGTGTCATAAGGGGGCAATAAACCCTTACTGTCTGCCTTATGATGTGTTTATCAGAGCACTTATTTCATGTTACATTGTCAAATGTAATTTAAATACCAACTTTTTTGACTAGATAGAAATTAGGCGGCTTTGGTACTGTTTTTGTAGCTCATGAAGTACAGTAGCTCATGTACTTTAGACACTAAAGAATGTATGACTATGTACATGCAGACATGTGCCAGAACATGGCCACCTGGAACAGTCCTCCACTCTGGTCTTTACTGCAAAGGTTTAATTGGGAGATTATCGCTTCTGTTTGGGACAAGGACATAAAATCAGCACCCCATGAAATAACTTTTTATAGAAATGCTGACTGCTGAAAAAAAACAAAAAACATGACAAAATGTCTCAATTCTGTACAGACATAAGTTTTCAGGGAAATGTTGATTTCAGTAAAAAAGTTCTGTATAGATATTAGAGTGCATTTTGTATGACAGCAGAACAGCCTGATGATACAACACAGTGTAACACTACAGTTCCAAAAACGTAACCAGGTTAAAGAACTAAGAATGTACAATATTGGCAAAAGCCTAAAAGGACAAGGCTGATTTAAAGACGTGTAAAGACCTTGATTAGCTGAATCAGGTGTGTTAATCCTGGGTTGGTACAAAAACCTACACATAGATGGCCTCCTGGACCAGGAGCAATGAACACAGCCGGAGCCCTACAACTTATCCAAAAGCTAAACAAATCCATCTCTGAGGCTGTCCTAATATGGACACCGCACTACAGGTTCCTCATATGGACACCGCACTACAGGTTCCCTGTCTGTATCTCTGACTAACATTTAGTAAATTCCAAAGTACCTAAACAAAATGAAACAGAGTGTGAGAAAACCTCTCCATTTGATCCCGGCGCTCTGTGTCTCGCTCTTAAATCTCCCCAGAAAGCTCAACTAGTGGTTTAGTGTTTCTTTTTGATTGTGCAGGCTGAGATGACACAGTCTGTTGGGTGCTCTATTGGCCATGTGGTTTGGGTCCATTGACCCTCTACGAGGGCTCAGTGATTAGATAATGAACTACAGAGGGGAGAGGTCCAACGGGACAGGGCCGGAATACCATGGCTTCTCTTTTTACTGTAGCATCATCCTGTCAGGTTGCTAAAGAGCTTGATGCCCGATAGAAAACAGAGAAGTGGGCTGCATCTGCAGACATGACACGAAGTGCCGTATATCTTTAGAGAATTAACTGACATCCACCTGGACATGATCTGATTTTGTTTGTGTCTATCGTCCCCGGATATTATTGTATCTTTCTTTTTTTTATGATATTATACAAATGTGAATGATGTTGTTCAGTTTTTTGGGGGGTTTTACGTAGGATGTTTACGGCTTTACATTGCCATTACAGCACTAGGGTAGACCTCAGTTTGAGCGGTCTAGTCTAACTTCAAAAGTAAAACTGCAAACCGTCGGTAACTTAACAGATGTTTGATTTTGAAATATGTATTCCATTATAGCTACGAGTTCGAGATTCCAGCCTCATGGATAACACGAGACATTTCTCTCCATGTTCTTTATTCCTTGTGTCTAAACTCGGGTTTGAAGTATTTTTCATTAAAGAAAAATGTATCATGATTATTATTGTTTGCGTCATTCATGCTTCCCGTGCTGCATGTAACATTGTCCTCTTCCCCTTCCCTTTGGTTTTGTGTTCCACGCTCAATTAAAACGATGCATCTTTGCTGTCAAATGACAAATGTACAGTAAGTTATGCATCAATTGCATGTGTGTGTGTGTGAGGGTGCCTGTGCCTGCGTGTGTGTGTGTGTTCGCATGCGTGCATTGCCATGTACATCTCAAAAGTAACACAATTCAAAACTTGTTGATAGGTATGGTCCGGGGGCGAAAGTGCGTGTGCATAAAAATACTCTAAACCTTGTGTGCGACAGTTTTCAAGCAAAGGTTGGTATTTATAAATGTTTTACTTGATGGGAAAGTGTGCATGTATCCACGTACATTTTAGACCATGCGTACGCACAGCATCTAGTGGCTGATCAATTGTATTGCAAGCAAATATTATTATTTTGAGGGAAAATTGTGAGTTTGATGCACAGGAATGATAGTAACGGTAGGCTAATAAAAACATAAAAACTTTGGACAAATGATAAAACAGATGCATTTGCCGTTGTTAAGGAGATCGCATAGCAGCACGTGGCCTCAAATGTTACTTTTTACATAGGCCTAAATCCTAATCATCTTGCAAGACATATCTCTCCTTTTTGACATGACTGGTGTAATCCCTCCACACAACAAATATTAGGCTACCATTTATCCATTGCTCATTCAATAGCCAAGCATGTTTGAAAGTAAATAGACCGGTAGTCTATGAAAAATATTTGACAATATGGATAGGCTACAGTATGAGATAGGATCGCGACATCATGGCCTATTTCATCTCATAGCCTATACCAAGGCAGGAGATAGAAACACAATAGTCTATTGATAAACAAAATATGTATCAACAATTTGTCTTTTTCATGGAAGGGTGAGCTGTAGCATTTACTTTTAAATCGTTCGAATAGTCAATCAACCTTGCAGAATGCATAGCCAGCGTTTATCACTCGCCAGCGTTTATCACTCGCCAGCGTTTATCACTCGCCAGCGTTTATCACTCGCCAGCGTTTATCACTCGCCAGCGTTTATCACTCGCCAGCGTTTATCACTCGCCAGTGTTTATCATATGCATTTAAAGCATTCTGCCCACACCTCTACAGAAATGTGATCAAATTCGCCATTGCACTTTCTTTGAGAAATTGTCATGGCCCAGTTACAACATCTCCAAAATATACAGCATTTGAGTCGGGTTTTTCCAGGCGGGGTTGTAGCACTCTTTCACAAGCACACAAATATAGTATGGCTTCGATTTATCAATGAAAACATGTGTAATTGTTGCGTGCGACAGTTTGATAAATCCCAATCTTTTGTTGCACACGCAAATTCAAAAATCTCAACGTACGACAGAATTGAGTATGAAATTTGCCCACGGTTGATAAATGAGGCCCTAGCACTATAAGTAACAGAAACAGAGACAAGTCAAGCAAATAGTGTGGGGAAGAGTAGGTAACATGGAGTTAAACTGGGTCCTGGACTTCCTGACAGGCCAACCCCAAGTGGTAATGGTAAGCAACAACACCTCCGCCATGCTGATCCTCAAAACGGGGGCCCCACAGGGGTGCGTGTCCAGCCCCCTCCTGTACTCCCTGTTCACTCATGACTGCGCGGTCACGCACGTCTCCAACTCAATCATCAAGTTTTCTGATGACAGTGGTATGCCTGATTACCAACAATGACAAGACAGCCTACAGGGAAGAGGTGAGAGCCCTGGCAGAGTGTTGCCATAACCTCTCCCTCAATGTGAAAAAAAAACTAAGAGGTTGATCGTGGACTACAGCAGACAGTAGAGAAAGCGCGCCCCCATCCACATCGACGAAAGCTTCAAGTTCCTGACAACCTGAAATGGTTCCTTCACACAGACAGTGTGGGGAAGAAAGTGCAACCCTCACAAACGCCTACAGACGCACCACTGAGAGCATCCTGTCGGGCTGTATACGGCAATTGTACAGACCGCAACCGCAGGGCTCTTCAGAGGGTGGTGCGGTGAACCCAATGCATCACCGGAGGCACACTGCCTGCCCTCCAGGACATCTACAGCACCTGGTGTCACGGGAAGGACAATAAGATCATCAAGGACCTCAGCCACCCGAGCCACGGCCTGTTTATCCCGTTACCATCTCGAAGGCAGAGACAGTACAGGTGCATCAAAGCTCGGACCAAGAGACTGATAAACAGCTTCTTACTCCAGGCCATCAGGCTGTTAAACAGTCTCCACTAGCCGGCCTACACCCTGCCCTGAACCTTAGTCACTGTTACTAGCTGGCTAGTATATATATATATATGAGATATATATATATATATATATATATATATATATATACACCGGACTCTGACAATGCTCGTTCTGATATTTCTTAATTTCTTAATTTAGATTTTTTAGATTATGTGTATATTGTTTTGTATTACTAGGTATTACTGCACTGTTGAAGCTAGAAACACAAGCATTTTCACTGCACCTGCGATAACATCTGAAAATCTGTGTACGTGACCAAGAAACTTTGATTTGCTTTGATTTGAACAGGGAAATAACGAGATGCAGTGACACCACAGTTGACACCAATATTGCATCCCAGAGTGGTTTGGAGTGTCCAGTCCACTACTCCTTAGTGTTTTGTATTCCACAGCACAGCCATAAGAGGCTACCTCTCTCCCCAGTTACATGTCACTTCCCATTCCAGAGTGCAGCCCAGCAGCGCGGGGCCTTGGGGGGAGCTGGGTTAACGGGACCCCCAGGAGCACGGACGTAATCTGGATCCTGATGGGCTCTGTCTCTCTGGGAAGATCAGTTCCCCTCTTAATGAGGCCCCGGCCTCTCCACACCACCAGCCTCTCCCCTCTGCATTTCTCACGTCCACCATATCACATTCTCTTCTGACTTGCTGTAAATCTGGCTCGCATTGGCTTGATCGACGTTAATTACTGTTCTCCTCCACGCCACAAAAACGGATCGGACCAAATCTGTGTGTGCGTGAATGCATGCGTACATATGTGGATGTGTGTGCTGGTGGGAATTGGGGTTATGAAAACGGAAGATGAACAAATCAAATTCTCACACATAGGCCTATATACATCCACCCTTCCGTCCCCCAGCCACCCCCCGTGGCCACACAGGAGGGGCCTTTCCCCCCTCCCAGGCCAAATGTTCTCCTCTCTGTTTATAAGTGCCTGAGCCCCAGAATTCTAAATATCAAGATCGGGTTTCCAGGCAGGTAAGTGCATCCAGACATGTTATCTGTGATATCACCGGAGGTTTAGTCCCTCTCTACTTCTCTCTTCCATCTCTCCCTCTCTCCATCTCCCCTTCTTTTCTGGGTATGTCCCCTTTCCATAGTACTGTACAGTGAAACACAATCCTTTGCATTATATACTTTGTGAAAAGCGGTTTTCTGCAGCATCTTGTCATCGTTTGGGCGAGCGGGGGACTTTTTGAAGTGCTCTCGGGTTCTGGGCTCGGCGCATAAGAGTGACGGCTCTATTGCACAACACCGTATTATTTACCCAGATGGGGTTAATTGCTGAATAAAAGAATGGTTCTTTTCAGTTGACCATTGTAAAGCTTCTCCCACCCCCCCCTAACCCTTCTACTCCCCCACACTATGAATAAGGAGGATAGGTAGCCCAATGATGAATATCAAACCCTCCAACCAGAAAGAGCGTCTCGTTCACAGTGGAAATGCTTGAACTTAGTCCAGAAAGGAGACGCATTCACTCGTAACTGTTCTATGAGCAGGAAAACAAGAATACTCAAGGAGAAGGGAAAAAACAGGAATAGGCTAATCCCCTAGTCTACCACATCAATGCTGTGCTTTTTGTCAACAGAGAGATGAAGAGAGACTTATCTAGCATTCAATTCATTAGTATTTATATTCTTTTTTACACAACAGCAATGCAAAGGCTCTGGTGTATTTACATTTGGTAATCACAAGGACGTGTTTTGTATAAATAACCAGGTGCAAAGCAAGGGCACATGGGGAGTTATAGTATTGAGAGAGAGAGAGAGAGAGACAGAGAGAGAGAGAGAGAGAGAGAGAGAGAGAGAGAGAGAGAGAGAGAGAGAGAGAGAGAGAGAGAGAGAGAGAGAGAGAGAGAGAGAGAGAGAGAGAGAGAGAGAGAGAGAGAGAGAGAGAGAGAGAGAGAGAGAGAGAGAGAGAGAGAGAGAGCGAGCGTCAAAAGCTCCCACACTTTGCAGTGTCTCGACGAGGATGGCAGGTTAGACAGGGCTTGACAATCCCCAGAACAGTAGCCTTCCCAAATCCCCATTAGCAGAAGGCTGCCAATATTCCTACTTTGAAGAGAGGAAAGTAAACAATCCATTTCAGAAGATAAGGTGGAGGTGAAGGACTGTGCATGGGGGGCGCTGGGGAAAAGACTCCACATATCCACATAGAAACAAAGCCAGCATTCTATAAACCCCATTCGATGATACAGAAGATAGTCATGGGGGATGTCCAAAACAGAGAGCCAGGACACAGTGTGACAAAAACATCTGCAGTCTGAATAAATCCCATTTAAGTAAGGAACAACGGTTTATTTGTACAGAGCTACATTAGCTGATACATTTGTCTTAAAATGTCTGGTCAATTCTTCTCTCATTCTTATGCTTGCTGCATGGGGGAGGTGAGGAACTTTACAAAAAGCCTACACCCTCATAGTCATCTTACCACACACACCACACACACACACCCATACATGCACGCACACACACCTGAACAACACAAAGCCTTCAAGTGAAGGACAGGGTTCCCAGCAACAAATCTATCCCTCATAAAAGCCACCACCTTCCCTGACCCCTATCAGAACACAGTGTCCCATCTCACCACAGCTCTTCAAACAGGCTTGCATTGATTAACTCAGGGGGGGGGGGGGGGTTCTCTGCCACCCACCTATTAATTATATGGCCTTCATTAACACTGGCCTGATGAATGGCCTCTGCTGGAAAGCCGAGTTAAGAGGTGTTAACACAGCACCTGCCTGCACTCATGTGGCAACTCATTAACCAACAATGACCTTCCACACCGTAAGGCCACTTGCTGTCTATTTGCTGTCTAATAAACAGGCCCCCATGTCTCTCTCCCCTCCCTTGTCCCCTTAATTAAGCCTCTCAGACTTTATTGTGCTTTAAAGCCAAAAAATGACCCATAAACATTGAACACCTGGAATCAACTAAAATAGTGATCGGGGCACACACCCCCCCAGAAAGTGAAGTACTGTAGGTGGTCAATGGGCTAATGAACAACCTCTTTACGCTGTAGTTTAATAAGGGGAGAGACCCAGGTATGAGGAGCCATAAGGGTCAGCTTTTCTCTGTTGACATTGTAATGGTACCAGCCAAACACCTCTTAGGCTCTTCAAGACCAATCTGTCGTAAGAGTAGGGAAATTCCCCCCGTCCACTCAATGTTTTTTGGAACTCAGGGATGGTTGGACTAGAGTATAGTTAGACACAGGATTAACCAGTTTTATGATTAAGCATCTTTCGGAGCACAATGACTAAAGGCAGTAAGTGATCTTAACCCCAGCCTTTTCTGTTAAGGGCGCTGCATACCTACCTGTGCAAGAAATCAATCCTTAAAACAATAACCAATCTATGATCACTTTATATACTATACGTTTCTATTGAAACCAGTAGGGACGGGTTATGAAAAATGACAAGTGAGCTGTAGGACCATAGTTAATTTCTCCCATTGTCAGAATGAGTGGTTTGGGCCATTTGCACAAGTTAGGAGTCAGTGTGATATGTGACTGGATTGGTCTGTTGGTTGCCAAGATGGCATGCTCTCAACAGAGAGAGGCAGTAGGTCTGAGGGGGCCCTAATGATTTGGGGAAGGCTCCCTGAGTGAACAAGGAAAAAAACAGTAGAGCAAGATGGTAATGGCTCGTAATGTGAGGACGTATTTATTTCATCCATTGGCCCAAGTAATTGGCCGTCTTTCAGTGTGGCCGGGGTTAAAACGCTGAGTGATGGATGGGAGTTTTGACAGAGGTTAGCCGGCTTCCGCTTTCACTGCAATTCTTCTCTGTGAGAGAAAGCTCCTGTCACTGCTTTAGTAGACTGCTTTAGTAGACTGATCCACTGTGAGACCCCCATTCCAAACCCCCAAACCCTCCGAGCCACTTTGAGTCAAATCAGTAAGTGAGTATAAAAACCTGAATTGAGAAAAACAAGAGAGCTATTAGCAAGGAGTACAATTCACATACTTCACTGTGTCTGGGGCATTATTCTTTGAATTTGAGGTTAACATGTCAAATAGAAATTCCTCTATGAAATACGTCTGTATTATTAGAGACTTGAAATTACTCTTGGGGCAGGAGAGTATTAACGTCCATGTCAAACCATTTAGCAACTAATCTTAATGAATATCACTGTTAAAGAGGAATAAATCAAGGAAAACGTAAACTGAACCAATTACGAAAAACTATTTCTATGCTGGTAGGTTACAGAAACAACAACATATAGAGTAAGGTTTCCTTTTCAATCTATTAAAATGATTGAATGTTGGCTCCTAGTATTTCATCTATTGTATATTGGATGCTGGTTGAGATATGATCCTATACAAAATATTTTCAATTGAACATTTAATTGACTCTTAGCTGTGCCAAAGCAGCGCAGAGCAAGAGTAAAATGACTAATTTAATATGGCAAGTAAAGCCAACAGAATTACTTTAGAGATTGGAGTGAGTTTCCCCTGGCTCACAATCCCTCAGGTGGATGGGGGGATGCATTGTACAGGGGATGTAGGGAGCCATAAAGAAATCATGTGGTCCAGCAAGCCAACAGTGTGTGTGTGTGTGTGTGTGTGTGTGTGTGTGTGTGTGTGTGTGTGTGTGTGTGTGTGTGTGTGTGTGTGTGTGCGCGTGCGTGCGTGCGTGCGTGCGTGCGTGCGTGCGTGCGTGCGTGCGTGCGTGCGTGCGTGCGTGCGTGCGTGCGTGTGCTTGTGTATGCGTGTGTGCGTGCATTAGTTAGCTAGTTTTGTGAAAAGCAGGTAACCTTGAAGTCCAACCCCTTCCCCTGTGTCCCCCTATTCTTCGGTCTTGGCACAGCCAGTTCCCTGGCAGGTGGACCTAACCATCACAGTGGAAGGGGTGGGGCGGGCACTTAACTTATGGCTTGGGCAAAGCGCTCTTTCACAGCTCCCTGGCCACCTAACCCTTCCAGCTAAATAAATGCAATTTTATGCACTAACATAAATCTAATCAAACAAGGCCTTCTCTCTTATTATTTCATCTGATTCACCAGCGCTCCCTTATGCCATGCATTGTGACCAATGCCAGGACAGCTGAAAAATCAGGAACTGGAACCAAAGACAATCCCTGGACTTTTAAAAATGGAGTCAGATACAGTATACTTTGCTGAGAGCATGCGTCTATGAGTGTTAAGTGTTACTATCTTTATGTAGGTTTATTTAAAGTTCAAGTAAAGCATAGCTAGTCTAAGTAAAGCATAGGCTAATATAATATTGAGTTGCACCCCCTTTTGCCATCAGTTTTATTGTGTTAATTTTTATTTTATTATTTTTGACTTTAGTTTATTGAGTAAATATTTTCCTAACTTTATGTTCTTAAAACTGCATTGTTGGTTAATGGCTGGGTAAGTAAGCATTTCACGGTAAGGTCTACACCTGTTGTATTCGGCGCATGTGACAAATCAAATTTGATTTGATTTGATTTTGAACAGCCTAAATTTGTAAGTGCATTCCTAAACAGCTAAATAGTTAACAAAATGGTGGAAAGGATACAAATAAATGATAGTCTTGATTTAACTTCACTAGACTAAAATATATAACAAATCTTAAACTGAAAAAAATCTGGTTTTACTAGTTAGTGTTATTACTAAGTGTCTGTGTCTGCATTTGTCTCTCTTTGTTCTCGTAAGCTGCCATGTCAGCCACAGCTGAACCCGAACTGGAGAGCAATGCACTGGCTCAGTGCTAAGCGTGGGCCACAGGCATATTAGTCGGGACAGGCAATAGTGTTGATTACTCATTGGCCATTAGATTGCTTTCACTACAGTGGCTAAGCCTCCTGCATCATGAGCTCACTTGGCTGAGCGTAAGATTAGAGAGCGTGCTTCACCCGCCCGCCTTCTACACTCCTCCTCCCCTTCTCCTCCTGCCCCCCCCCCCCCCCCCCCCCCCTCCCTATAAAGTTCATCTGGCTCGCCTCAGGTCAGCGCAACAGTGCAACAGCAAGAAAGGTTGACTCGCTGTGTAGTCCTTATTACCTAATTTCCTGTGACCAGGATTTTACCCCATTTCTTTTCTGGTGCAGGGACATGTTTTATGATGGTTATGCATACTTAATGGTCCCTACGACTTAATTGTTTTCAGGGTCAATTTAGATTGACAAATTCTGTTTATTATTTTAGAACCCCCCCTTGCCACTGCTATCCCACTGCTGGCTTCTTAATGATCGACTGGATTTAGCGGGGAAACTATTACATATTTTCTTCCTTACGTTAAAAAAGCAACAACCCCAAACTCACCATCACGTCAACATCACTTCATAGTTAAACAGTGTGGTTCAAAAAAAGCATACAAGTTCATTCCCAGTCTTCTGGTGGAGCTGAAACACTGAGCTGAACACTAGAGCTGAAACACTGAGCTGAAACACTGAGCTGAAACACTGAGCTGAACACTAGAGCTGAAACACTGAGCTGAAACACTGAGCTGAACACTAGAGCCAGCCTTTCGGGAGGATTCGGGCCAATATCAAGAGTTATAGTCTGGGTCCTCCACTTCCAAATAACCTCGGACTTGAAAGGTGGACAGAGAATAGCATACATAGCGGTGCAGCTTAAAGCTCATTAACCTCTCTCTCCGGCACCTTGCTGAGTTGAAAAGGCTTGGCTGCCTCTCGTAGACACATTCACTGGCAGATAATCAGTTCAACAGCAGAATTAACCAGTCTTTTAGATTTGGTCACTGATGCTTGCAGGTTGTAAAAATACTTGCTTTCGAGTGTCATTGTGACTTACGGTGATGTAGTAGCCGTCTTGTCATTTGGAACAATGCGGGATATTTCGAGAAAGTTAAGGGACAAGGGCAAACATCAGAGGGTTTAGTGGCATGATGACAAGGGAGATATCATGCTATGTAAATCTTACAGGGAACACTATCAATCACTAGTGGTGATGTGAAGGCCTGTCACAGATATAAAAGGTGGACAATAGAAAAACCAAGATGTAGCCAGTGTAGCCTCCACACAGGAAAAAAACATCCTTTTTCTTTTCTATATCTTTTCTGGGGATTTTTTGTTGCTAAAACTTGCATTATTATACAGTTTTGTAGGGGTGACCACTCACATATCATAATATTATACATACCGGTAACACAGTAGAATACTATATATATGTATATATATTGAACAAAAACATGCAAACATTTTAAACGGTTTTAATGAGTTTACAGTTCAAATAAGGAAATCAGACAATTGGAATACATTAATTAGGCCCTAATCTATGGATTTCACATGACTGGGAATACAGATATGCATCTGTTGGTCACAGATACCAGAAAAAAAAGGTAGGGACGTGGATCGGAAAACCAGTCAGTATCTGGTGTGACCACCATTTGCCTCATCTCCTTCACATAGAGTTGATCAGGCTGTTGATTGTGGCCTGTTGACTGTTGTCCCACTCCTCTTCAATGGCTGTGCGAAGTTGCTGGATATTGGCGGGAACTGGAATACGCTGTTGTACATGTCGATCCAGAGGATCCCAAATATGCTCAATGGGTAACACGTTTGGTGGGTATGCAGGCCATGGAAGAACTGGGACATTTTCAGCTTCCAGGAATTGTGTACAGATTCTTGCTACATGGGGCCGTGCATGATCATGCTGAAACATGAGGTGATGGCGGTGGATGAATGGCACAACAATTGGCCTCAGGAACTCTTCACAGTATCTCTGTGCATTCAAATTGCCATATGCCTGCCCATACCATAACCCAACCTCCACCATGGTGCACTCTGTTCACAATGTTGACATCAGCAAACTGCTTGCCCACACAACGCCATACATGTGGTCTGCAGTTGTGAGGCTGGTTGGACGTACGGCCAAATTCTGTAAAACAATGTTGGAGGCAGCTTATGGTAGAGAAATTATCATTCCATTCTCTGGCAACAGCTCTGGTGGACATTCCTGCAGCCAGCATGCCATTTGCACGCTCCCTTTAAAACTTGAGACGTCTCTGGCATTGTGTCGTGTGACAAATCTGCACATTTTAGAGTGGCCTTTTATTTTTTCCCAGCACAAGGTGCACCTGTATAATGATCATACTGTTTAATCAGCTTCTTGATATGCCACACCTGTCAGGGGGATGGATTATCTTGACAAAGGAGAAATGCTCACTAACAGGGATGTATACAAATTTGTGCACAACATTTTTGAGAAATAAGCCTTTTTTGTGTATGGAACATTTCCGGGATCTTTTATTTCAGCTCATGAAACATGGGACCAACACGTTTATATTTTTTGTTCAGTGTATATACATTATACTTATGCCATCAAACAAACTATTTTGTAACCAATTCATTCCAGTATTTGTTGCAGTATAATTCTGGCTTTCTGTAATTTGCTACACAAACGACTAAACGTCTTAATATGACTGAATCAAAATGCCTTGCCATACAGAGGTTTCCATTTAAAAGCAGGGACTTATGATTGTATGCACATGCACATTTACGCAGGCAGAGAAGCAGGTTTATTTGTGTGCTGAGCGTGCTGGACCGCCCCTGACCCACACGGTCATAGCAGGTTGTCCTAACAGGGAAGAACATAAATCTCTCCCATGTAGCAGGGCACTAAAGGCCGACGTTAAACTGCTCAAACACTGACTGGTGTGTGTTTGTCATAGAGGAATTTTTACTGGGGTTTGTTTTTGAGAATCGTCAACCTACCTTCCTTCTCTTGCCCATCCTAAACACACAACGCTCCTTTTAATAACACACGTGTCACCTGACAGAAATGCATTGTTATTTTTTGTTTGAGGTATCTTCCAGACATTTCGAGATAATTCTCGGATAGATTGAAGGTAATAACGTAACGTGTGTAAAATAAGCTCAATTCTAGCCATTCTTTAGGTTAGGTTTAGGTTGATATATCTATCTATCAGCTAACATTAGTTAATACCCATATCATGGGGATCAACTCAGAGAGGAGAATATTCAACTCTCAACCCCCCACCTCCTGCTGTTTCACCCCTGCAGTCATGCGGCCTGGGGGGCACCAGTGGGAGTGTTCTATGCAGAGGGGGTGGGGCATGACTGAGAGCTGGTGGGGCAGGAGGGGGGCAGTGGCAGGCCCAAGGGGTGATTACTGCTGAACTGTGGGAATGTGGGATATGCTCCCTGACATCTCTGTGTGGATTACGGCTCACGAGCCGTCGCTCCCAATCGGCCGGGCTCTACATCACCCTCCACCCAGGCCATCAGGGAGCAGTAGGCCTGGGCCCGGCCTGGGTTCCTCAGCCCCTCAGCTCAAACCCTGAGCCCCCTACAAGACTGGAGCAAGGGGGGTGGTCAGATGGGTGGGTGAGGCAGGTTCTGTAACAACACGGGGTATCTGAGTGTGCTGCACAGAGGAGAGGTAGGAGAGGGGAGGGGAGAGGGGGTCTATAGAGAGAACTTGGGCCAAGAAAATCTGTCTTGCTCCGATTTACCTCCCATGAATCCTTCCAAGGAGCTAATGCATAAGAAAACTGAGGGAAATAAAATAAATAGAAAGACCTTTAGATGGAATTTGGCCATTTGGGGTGATGTCATTTGTTTTGCGAGCAATATACTGTATGGTGGACATGCTTCTCTGGCTTTGCAGGGGAATAGGGAGACGGACATGCTATATAAATTATAAATGTAATGTTCCACATTAATTCATCATCCACACACACACACAAGGCACAGCAAGTCTAAGCTATCATGGTTATAGTTGTTTGTTTGAGAGAAGACATGCACGCTTATTTAAAAGGAGTGTTCTGTTGAACTGACTTGACCTTGGATGAGTTACAGTACAGTACAGTACAGTACAGCGCAGTACAGTACAGTACAGCGCAGTAGACATGGCCTCAGCAATTATATCAGATGAAAAGAGTCCACTGCTGTGGTGGTGTGGGTTAGTCATGGCCATTACAGCTAATGCTCATCATCCACTAACTCAGTCTCATGAAAAAGCATATAATCACAGACCAGTCTCAGGACAGGCAGGGCTGTGAAGCTGTGACTCGCTCCAGCTCTGTTCTGTCTGTCTCACAACACAGGCGAATGGAAGGAGGGGGAAGGAAAGGAACACCGAGAAAACCAAAGTAAAGGAATACGGACAGAGTGACAGCAACAAGAAAGCGCTTGAGAAAGAAAAAGGGAGATAAATGGAAATGTTCAAATTTGGCTCACAGTGACCCTCTGATCCAGCAAGTAAAGAGAAAGAAAGAAAGAAAGAAAGAAAGAAAGAAAGAAAGAAAGAAAGAAAGAAAGAAAGAAAGAAAGAAAGAAAGAAAGAAAGAACGAGAAAAAAAAGAAAGAACGAGAGAGAGAGAGAAGAAGGTTGTCTGAGTGCTGTGGTTCCTCAATCAGGCACTTACCCGGCGAGTTCATTCCTTGCATTCCAGCGAGAGGCAGGCGCAAGTCTCACCACTGGGTCATTTGGCTTGATTGACATTATTTGCTACCATTAGCCAATACTATGTGGTTGCCCTCTGACCCCCTGCGAGCGCGTTGTTTGAAACAACTTTAAACAGTTTGTTTTAATCTTCATGGGAAAAAAGCCCCTGGATCCTGCCAGGGCCCCCTTAGATCAATCACCAATTAGAGGTGAGATAATGGAACCGCTATCTTCAATGATTCAACTCTACTCTTTATCTCTTTTTGTCTTTCGTTCAGAGTCTCTCTCTCTCTCTATTTTCTACCACAAACTCCTTTGCTCTTACAGGCACTCTCTCTTGCTCTCTTACACGCTCTCTCTCCCTCTCTCTTTACCTCGCTCTCCCTCTCTCTCTCTTTCTCCCTCTCTCTCTCTCTCTCTCTCTCTCTCTCTCTCTCTTTGTCTCTCTGGTCGTTTCTACACTTGACACTTACCTGCAACCTCTGCTATCAGAATTACAAAGATCGCATTGAAAATACAGGCAAAGATCCACTTTCTGGTCTGACTATGTTCAGATCTGGCTGACCACTTCAGGAGGTGATGAGGGATGCGTTGTGTGTGGATTTCTTCTCAGTCTGGATGCAATCAGGCTACCGAAAGTGTATACAGTGGGCAACGTCATCAGCACTCCTCCCACAAGTCTTCCGAAAACGTGCATTTTGGGACTGAGAGGCACCTTTTCCTTATAATGTTGCAGGAAATACATTCCTAGTGTGTGAGGAACGTGTTTGCTGGCCTCTAAATGCTAGCCAGCTAGCTAATATTTAGACCATTTATTTTTTGTTTGGCTAGAGTTATGCTAACCGTTTGCAATCCCTTTAGTGTTGCTTGCTAGCTTGCTGGCTAGTTAGCTGGCTAGTTAGCTACAGTAGTTAGCTACTGCCATCAGTTAATGTTGTGTTATTATCATATTTTACCTATTCCACGGTTTGTAGAATGCATACTGGCATTTGAACATAGCGTGGGCAAAGGGAATCCGGACACACTGTGGACACGGTAGACACATTTAAATGTAGGTGTAGATGCATAATGCGTTCGGAATTCCATGATCAGAACTCAGAATACTAAAGCTGCATGAACTGTCAAGTCTAGACACGGCCTCTCTCTCTCTCTCTCTCTCTCTCTCTCTCTCTCTCTCTCTCTCTGCATGCTGGGAGTGTTTGGTGCATGCTGGGAAGTGTATGATCGAGGGAGTGCGTGTGTTGTGTGGAGTTAGATTTTCAGAACTTTCTTTCGGTTTTCTCTTTCTTGGTGGCATTCTTTGGTTTCTTCTGTGCATGATTAAGATTATTATATATATTTTTTTTTGTGTGGTAGAATTAAGTATTTAGGTTTTTTCGTATCGAAATTACCTTGATTTTGGCGGGGATGGCTTCCCGAATTGGAATGCCGTCCCTGTCACTTCGGCACGGCTTTAGGTGTGTTACTGAAGCTACTGTCACGGTGGAGGATTTTCTGGTCGCCGTAGGAGAGAAGGTAGGCTATGAGAATATTGCTTATGCGTCACGGATGAACAAAGCGGTGGTGGTATTTCTTAGAGAAGAGCGCCTTGTTGATCGTATGGTTGAGCAGGGCGTACTTTTTAAAGGAATGTTTATTCAAGTTACGCCGCTTTTTTCTCCGTCAACAAGGGTAACTATTTCAAATGTACCACCGTTTATTCCAAATGAGCTATTGGAGCGCGAGTTATTGCGCTTTGGGAAGTTTGCAAGCTCAATTAAGGTTGTTCCGTTGGGTTGCAAACACCCGGCGTTGAAACAGGTTATGTCGTTTCGGCGACAGGTGTTTATGTTTTTGGACTCACCGGAGCAGACTTTAGAGATATCGTTTAAAGTCAAGTATGACAATAGACTATATATGGCTTATGCTAGTACGGGTAGTCAACGGTGTTTTGAGTGTGGGGATGTTGGCCATAAGCGACATGCTTGCCCGAAAAGGGAGAAGGCAGAGGGAGGGGCGCAGGTGGTCATCATAACGCCTGGGCCCACTGATGTAGGGAGAGGTGGGCTGATAGTGGTTGAGCAGCCACAAGCACCTGTTGCCGAGGAACAAGTTATCCGTGTTGAGGCCACGAGTTTGCAACTTGTATTAGAGGGAAATATTATGCAGCAGAAAAATATTGTTGTAGAAGGCAAGGATGGATCTGAAGAGCCAGTTCCTCAGACTGGTGAGGAGGTGCCCAGTACGAGTACTGGGGCACAGGAGGGGGTTCATATGGAGTTAATCTCCCAGGTAGTGGAGGAGACGCCCACTACGAGTAATGGAGTACAGGAGGGGGTTCAAATGGAGTTAATCTCCCAGGTAGTGGAGGAGATGCCTGGTACGAGTAATGGAGTACAGGAGGGGGTTCATGTGGAGCTAATCTCCCAGGTAGTGGAGGAGATGCCTACTACGAGTAATGGAGTACAGGAGGGGGTTCATGTGGAGCTAGGCTCTCAGGTAGTGGAGGAGATACCCACCACGGGTAATGGGGTTCAGGTGGGGCTAGTCTCCCAGGTAGTGGAGGAGATGCCTGGTACGAGTGATGAGGTGCAAGTGGGGAGTGTTGAAAGGGATGTGGTAGAAGGGAGTCAGTGGTCTGTGGCCTCAGCTGAGGAGGATCAGGAGAAGGATATGGATATCTCTTCTGATATGACAGCAGCTGGTGAGGACTCAATTTATGATCTAGAGGAGGTAAATGGTTTTCTGGATCAGACCTTTGGGAAATCTGTCAAATTGGCAGAATATTTTGATGTTGATAAGTTTGTGAGGTCAGCTGTGATGTTACAGAAGACGGTGGGGTTGGACGAGTTGAGTGAGAAGAAGCGGTTTCGCTTGAGGAAATTTGTTACTGCTGTTACAGCAGCAAAAGGTGGTGGGAAACGTGGTCAGGTTAATAAGAAAAAGAGTAAATAATGATGATGATCATGCTTCATAGGGTGTCTTTTTTCTCTTTGGTTTCTCTGTGGTATCTTCTGCTTTTCCTTTCTCTTTTCTACATGGAGGTACTAAGGGTAGGCTCTCTCAATATTAATGGGGGAAGGGACAGAAATAAGAGGGCTTGGGTATTAGAAGAAATAAAACAGAAAAGGCTTAATGTAGTTTTCCTACAGGAGACACATAGTGATGAGGATAATGAGGTTGACTGGGGAATGTGGTGGGAGGGGCAGCATATACTCAGTCATGGTACTAATTTCAGTGCTGGGGTGGCCATCTTGTTTTCCTCAGGCTTAGGGGTGACTGTGGTATCTACAACAGAGATTGTCAAGGGTCGGGTTTTATTGGTCAAGGTGGATGTTATGGTTTTTTTTTTTTTTTTTTTTGAATGTTTATGCTCCTAATGAGGGTACCGAGCGTCTTGTTGTGTTGGATAAAATAAAAGAAACCTTAAGACAGTGTGACCAAGAGGGGTGTATGGTTTTAGGGGGGGACTGGAACTGTACTGTGGATTTTACTGTTGATCGCAACGCTGAAGAACCTCACCTGCGGTCAGCCACTTTCCTGTCTGGCTTATTAACTGAGTTAGAGCTTTCTGATGTGTGGAGAGTAAGGAATGCAAAAGTTAGGCAGTACACATGGTTGAAAGTGAATGAAGGTCGTGTCAGTGCAGCAAGGTTAGATAGGTTGTACGTATCTGATCAATACTGTAGTAGGGTTGGAAGGTGTGCCATTACTCCTGTGGGTTTCTCTGATCATCATATTATTACTGCTGATATTCACTTGTCCTGTCCACGAAGGTCATCACCTTACTGGTATTTTAATGTTAAATTGTTACATGATGTCAAGTTTTGTGAAAGGTTTTTGTTGTTTTGGGAAAAATGGAGGGTTACAAAAGGGAATTTTGAGTCCTTGAGACAATGGTGGGATGTTGGGAAGGCCCAAATACGAGTATTTTGTCAACAGTATACTGCTTTGTCTCAAATTGAAGTTAAAGAGACTATCAAGGCCCTTGAACAGGACATCAAATCAATTGAATTGAAGCTGCTCACTCAGAATGACCCTGGACTAGTCATGAACTTACAGGACAAGAGACATGAACTGAGGTCGTTTCTGCATGAAAGAGTGAAAGGTGCCTTGATTAGGTCTCGTTTCGCTTCCCTCAAGGACATGGATGCTCCTGCACAGTGGGTTCAGAATCTGAGTTAAGCATAAAAAATAAAAATAAACTATGAATGTTTTGATTGACAGTTCAATCCTACAGTTGAAAGAAAGTCTACCATACACCATACATGGCTTTTGGTTATGTTGAAACATTTATAATTCAATAGAATTACACTGGTGTTAAAAAAAGCAAGGAAAACTACGTAACAACCATAAACCATAAGACAGTTAAAAATACATCTAACCTAATTCTTCTCTATTGGTGTTTTGCCAAATAAATAAAGTTGTAAACACACAGCTTTGATTATATATGAATGCCTACTTTTTAAGTGTAAAATGTATGACGACTTCTCTCATGGCATTCCCTCACCGCTGAAACAAAATACTAATGTAGGCCTATTTGACCTTTACATTACAGAAACATGGTCACAACCCGGTGAGTGTGCGTGCGTGCGTGCGTGCGTGCGTGCGTGCGTGCGTGCGTGCGTGCGTGCGTGCGTGCGTGCGTGCGTGTGTGTGTGTGGAAATTAAGAACACCTGAGATAAATTAAGTTTGCAACAGGCTGAACTATGACCCTCCCACATTGAGCAGCTGGTGTGAAACAAGGGTTAACAACAGTACCCCCCCCCCCCCCCACCCCAGTTCCCACCACAAAACCCTAGTCTTCACGCCCAAACCGAGGGCTGTTGCCTACATGAGGTGAAGAGAACAGAATGAGGAAGGGAAACAATGTTTCATTGACACACATTACAGGGCTACCAAGACGAGTTGATTGGATGTGACATCTTACAATAAGCAAAGTGCTTGAGCTCGGGTATAGTCATGTGACTTGATATGTCAATTTGCTCTTGTCCATCAGCGTAGTGTGTCATTATTTTTCCTTCACACAACCTCAAAGGAAACAGACAGGTAACTGCCAAAATAAAGGAAACACCAACAAAAAGTGTCTTAATAGGGCGTTGGACCACAACGAGCCTCCAGATCAGCTTCAATGGTTTACATTGTTTTCATGCTCATCAAACCATTGTGACCATTCATGCCCTGTGGATGGGGGCATTGCCATGGTAGCCAAAACATTTCCAAAATGAATGGCCTGTCCACCATTTTATGCAGTACATGACCCTAATCATGACGGGATGTTAAATACTTAATTAACTAAGGAACCACAACTATGTGGATGCAACTGCTTTCAATATACAATGCACAAAAATATAAACGCAACATGTAGTGTTAGTCCCATGCTTCATGAGCTGAAATAGAAGATCCCAGAAATGTTCCATATGCACAAAGAGCGTATTTCTCTCTAAATTTGTGCACAAATTTGTTTACATCCCTGTTAGTGAACATTTCTCCTTTGCCAAGATAATCCATCCACCTGACAGTTGTAGTATATGAAGAAGCACAGGTGCACCTTGTGCTGAGGACAATAAAAGGCCACTCTAAAATGTGCAGTTTTGTTATATAGCACAATGCCATAGATGTCTCAAGTTTTGAGGGAGCGTGCAATTGGCATGCTGACTGCAGGAATGTCCCACCAGAGCTGTTGATAGATCATCTAATGCTCATTTCTCTACCATAAGCCGCCTCCAACGTAATTTTAGAGAATTTGGCAGTACGTCCAACCGGCCTCACAACCGCAGACCAAGTGTAACCATACCAGCCCAGGACCTCCCCATCTGGCTTCTTCACCTGTGGGATTGTCTGAGACCAGCCACCGGGACAGCTGATGAAACTGTGGGTTTGCACAACCAAAGAATTTCTGCACAAACTATTAGAAACCATCTCAAGGAAGCTCATCTGCATGCATGTGGTCCTCAAAGGTGTCTTGACATGACTGCAGTTTGGTGTCTAACCAACTTCAGTGGGCGAGCGGTTTGCTGACGTCAATGTTGTGAACAGAGCGCCCCCTGGTGGCGGTGGGGTTATGGTATGGGCAGGCACAAGCTATGGACAACAAACACAATTGCATTTTATCGATGGCAATATGAATGCACAGAGATACCGTGGCGAGATCCTGAGGCCAATTGTCATGGTATTCATCCGCCACCATCACCTCATGTTTCAGCATGATCATGCACGGCCACATGTCGCAAGGATCTGTACACAAATCCTGGAAGCTGAAAATGTCCCAGTTCTTCCATGGCCTGCAAATTCACCAGACATGTCGCCCATTGAGCATGTTTGGGATGCTCTGGATCGACGTGTACGACAGCGTGTTCCAGTTCCCGCCAATATCCAGCTAATTCGCACAGCCATTGAAGGGGAGTGGGACAACATTCCACAGGCAACAATCACCACAGGCAACAATCAACAGCCTGATCAACTCTATGCGAAGGAGATGTGTCGCGCTGCATGAGGCAAATGGTGATCACACCAGATACTGACTGGTTTTCTGATCCACGTCCCTACCTTTTTTTATGATACCAGTGACCAACAGATGCATATCTGTTTTCCCAGTCATGTGAAATCCATAGAATAGGGCCTAATTTATTTATTTCAATTGTCTGATTTTCTTATATGAACTGTAACTCAGTAAAATCTTTTAAATTGTTATATGTTGCGTCTACATTTTGTTCAGTGTACTTCCGTATTCCTCATTTGCTAGTGCTGAGCGAATTAATGCTTTTTGAGGTCGGTTCGGTTTCGGTTTGATAATAATCAAGGTTTTTGTTTTCGATAATTTTTTAAAACATGACATATTTCAGTTGTGTATATTATTTATTATTTTTCATTCCTCAAAGTCATCATCTCATCTCCGCTCAGGCAGTAGCAGCCAAACAGACAGACAGCATTATCTCCATGATCCCCATACTGTACTGTCTTTAGTCATCCTACTTAGCTAGGCTAGCTGTCTGACTAAATCATTTTACTTCAAAGTAGATAAGGCATACTTTCACGAACTGACTCTATCCCTCTCTCTCATTGTTGTGTTGTGTATAATCCTCTCTCATTCGGTATATGCTGTCTGTGTGTACCTAACCTAACGGAGCAGGCGTAAACGTGTATCTCTAACCAAGATGGAAAAAACAGGCCCAATGTCCCACATAAACTCAGTAAAAAAGATAATTCATAAAATTCCAAATAACTTCACTGATCTTCATTGTAAATTGTTTAAACACTGTTTCCCATGCTTGTTTAATGAACCATAAACAATTAAGGAACATGTACCTGAGGAACAGTCGTTAAGACACTAACAGCTTACAGACGGTAGGCAATTAAGGTCACCGTTATGAAAACTTAGGACACTAAAGAGTCCTTTCTACTGACTCTGAAAAACACCAAAAGAGAGATGCCCTTGGTCCCTGCTCATCTGTGTGAACGTGCCTTAGGCATGCTGCAAAGAGGCATGAGGTGTGGCCAGGCAGATGTGGCCAGGGCAATAAATTGCAATGTCCGTACTTTGAGACTCCTAAGACAACGCTACAGGGAGACGAGCCGGACAGCTGATCATCCTCGCAGTGGCACACCACGTGTAACACCACCTGCACATGATCGGCACATCCGAACATCATACCTGCGGGACAGGTACAGGATGGCAACAACAACTGCCCGAGTTACACCAGGAACGCAATAGGCTGAGAGAGGCTGAACTGAGGGCTTGTAGGCCTGTTGTAAGGCAGGTCCTCACCAGACATCACCGGCAACAACGTCGCCTATGGGCACAAACCCTCCGTCGCTGGACCAGACAGGACTGGCAAAAAGTGCTCTTCACTGACGAGTCACGGTTTTGTCTCACCAGGGGTGATGGTCGGATTCGCCTTTATCGTCGAAGGAATGAGCATTACACCGAGGCCTGTACTCTGGAGCGGGATCGATTTGGAGGTGGAGAGTCCGTCATGGTCTGGGGCGGTGTGTCACAGCATCATTGGACTGAGCTTGTTGTCATTGCAGGCAATCTCAACACTGTGCGTTACAGGGAAGACATCCTCCTCCCTCATGCGGTACCCTTCCTGCAGGCTCATCCTGACATGACCCTCCAGCATGACAAGGCCACCAGCCATACTGCTCGTTTTGGGCGTGATTTCAGGCAAGACAGGAATGTCAGTGTTCTGCCATGGCCAGCGAAGAGCCCGGATCTCAATCCCATTGAGCACGTCTGGCACTTGTTGGATCGGAGGGTGAGGGCTAGGGCCATTCCCCCCAGAAATGTCAGGGAACTTGCAGGTGCCTTGGTGGAAGAGTGGGGTAACATCTCACAGCAAGAACTGGAAAATCTGGTGCAGTCCATGAGGAGGAGATGCACTGGAATACTTAATGCAGCTGATGGCCACACCAGATACTGACTGTTACTTTTGATTTTGACCCTCCCTTTGTTCAGGGACACAGTATTCCATTTCTGTTAGTCACATGTCCGTGGAACTTTTTCATTTTATGTCTCAGTTGTTGAATCTTATGTTCATACAAATATTTACACGTTAAGTTTGCTGAAAATAAACGCATTTGACAGTGAGAGAACGTTTCTTTTTTTGCTGAGTTTAGTTCTTGACTTGATTTATCTCGTGAAAGATTTGATTTCTCTCTAGAGAAATGGTGCGTTGGGCTGACAAAAACCTGAACTAAATGGAATTCAAGCAATTGAACCAATGTCGGTCAAGTGTTTTCATTATTTTGGCATTTACTGAACAGAGCAAGTTACAGTCCTACTGTATTGTCTGTGCGGGTGTAATTATTAGAGCACAACCAATATAGTTTTTGGGGTGGGGTGGGATATCGATTCCGATTTTTTGGGGGTGGGGGGGCAAAACATACCAATACCAATATGTCTGCCTGCATACTGTTTATCCACACTTAATTCTCATAAATTGTTATCCAATAGAGCAGTTGTCCAGTAACTATGATTCAAACGTTGATTTCATACATTGTGAAAATAATGACACATCGTGAGAATGGCTGCTAGGGTTCAGATAAGCATGAGATTCCCTTTTTTCATCCTATTTATTGAATATCAGTTATCAGTGGAGTTATAGGCTGAAACCAATATAGCGTTAAAAGGCCAATATCGGCCAATAATATCAGTGAACTGATATATCAGTTGGCCTAGTAATGAGCTTTGGTATTCAATGGCTAATCGTGAACATAGAGCAAGATACACTGAATGTACAGTAAATAATAGTAAATTCATCAAAACAATGAAATAACACATGGAATCATTTAGTAACTCAAAAATTGTCAAACAAATCAAAATATATTTTATATTTGAGATTCTTCAAAGTAGCCACCCTTTGCCTTGATGACAGCTTTGCACTCTTGGCATTCTCTCAACCAGCTTCACCTGGAATGCTTTTCCAACAGTCTTGAAGGAGTTCCCACAGATGTTGAGAACTTGTTGGCTGCTTTTCCTTCACTCTGCGGTCCAACTCATCCTAAACCATCTCAATTGGGCTAAGGTCGGGTGCTTGTGGAGGCAAGGTCATCTGATGCAGCACTCCGACAGCACTCCGACAGATGTCATTTCGGTCCACCACCGAAAGGACATCCAGCAACTTGACACAACTGTGCTAAGCATTGGAGTCAACATGGGCCAGCATCTCTGTGGAACACTTTCGATACCTTGTAAAGTCCATGCCCCGATGAATTGAGGCTGTTCTGAGGGCAAAGTGGGTGCAACTCAATATTAGGAAGGTGTTCCTAGTGTTTTGTACACTCAGTACCACATATTTTGTTCTTTAGCATAGAAAACCACATAAACTGAAACATCCTAGTGAGACAGAGAACCCCCTGGGGAAATACTAGTTGAATCAACGTTGTTTCCACATCATTTCAACCAGAAAATACAATGTGAAGACGTTGAATCAACATGGAAAACTGAATGGACTTGCAAAAAGTCCTCAACGTAAGGATTTTGAACCTAAATTGAACCTAAATCCAATGACGGTGAAATGTTTTGTTTATTTCAAGTTACATTGCCATTAGTTTATAACTCAACCAAATGTAAATCAAAATTAGACGTTGAATTGACGTCTGTGCCCAGTGGGAACCAACATGGTGGAAAGGAAACTGTGTTCCTGTTGACTCGAGCAGCACTACACCGCAAGGAGGAGAGAGGAGCTGAGAGACATTACTTATGTCATGATCTGCGTCTGAAATGGCACCCTATTCCCTATATATTGCACTAGTTTTGGCCAGGGTCCATAAGACGTTGTTCAGAGGTAGTGCACTATGTTGGGAATAAGGTGCCATTTGGGACGCAAACATGCACAATATGTTCCTTCCTTGAGGTATCGCCTCATTTCCTCGGACAGTTTAAGCACTGTAATTTAGGGCGCATCTTTGTGTGCTGTGGACGTACAGTAGCCTGATAATTGTTTAAATCTGTTTTTTTCCCAGAGAGCCCTTCATGTGTGGAGTGGGGAAGGTTATTAAAAGCCCTTTTCCATACTGCGGGGAACATTCCCCTAGTCTTAGGAAGTGTTAATAAGCTCTCTTTAATACGGGTGCAGTGCATTTCCCAGGTGATGCAAGGCAGTTGTGAAGCATTCGCCAGAACCAGCCTTTCGTTGCTAGTTGACCCTTTCTGGTGTAGCCTTTGTTGTTTTTAAGCGTTTACTTCTGCTATGGAAATTATAACTATGAGTGAAATCTGTGCAATTCCTAGGGACGGCATAGTGCCGTAATAGACAGGGGGAGAGCAACATGGAACCAGACTCTAGTCCACCTCAATGATTAGAGTGGAACTGGTCAAAGGATGTGAGCTTCAAACCTGGGTTCAAATAGTATTTGTTTTATTTTCAAACGTTGTAGCTGTGCTTGATGGAGGTTGTCTGGCATCATGGAATCAATGGAATACTCCCAAAAGTGCAAGCCCCTCCAATCTGGCAGTTCAGCTGGTTCAATACAGTCCTCAAAGTAGCTATTCACATCCAGATCTGGTGTTCTTATGCACGTGAGAACATGTAGGGTGTGGGTATGTATGGAGAGCGGCGGAGATAGCTGTGGTCCTCGGTTTTGTCCTTCTTGTCTCAAGAGACAGACGCCATATCCCAGTGTGACTGAGCTTCCATATGGAACTATTCCACAAAGCAAACAGAAAAGGGCTGGATCACCAGAGGGAATGGTCCTTTGAGTAATAAGGAGGAGAACTAAGCTGACCATACGACAACTATTCTAGTTACCGCCCCCAGCTCTCCGAACTGAAACTCTTCTTTCCCCCTAGCAAAACCTATCGCTACGCACATGTACATGAGCAGGTTCACAGGAAGTGGAGCTAACTATCTTCTAGTATTTGGAGGCCTGAGGCCCCCTGCACTTACCCCTTAAACACACGCACTGACTATATGAAAGTCCACATGAAAATGTTTATCCCATAATACATTATGATATAGTAAACCATAACTCAATACCCCCACCTGCTCTTTGATCATATAGGATCCCATCTCTTGTCCTCTGGTCACAAACAGACAGGACTGTCTCGCTCTCATTCTAGCGCTCTCTGTCTCTCTTACTCTCGCTCTCTCCTTCCCTCTCCATCTCCCTCCCCCCTCTATCTCACCCTCTCGCTCCATGCCTTCCCTGGCCAGAGAGAAGACAGGGCTGTGTTTGCCCTCTCCCCTGGGATGTAACTGAGAAGCCTCATATCAGCGCCCCTCCACTCTGAGCCAACAGAGCCTATATTACAAAATATGATTTATAGCCCCTAAATACAGCGGTGAAATGTCCATAATAAGACAGGGGGGCTTATAAAGACAGACATGTGATTAAGAGCAGAGCAGATCATCTGCCTAGGTCGCCGCGGAGAGAGAGACTAACAAAGTCCCTGTGCACCAGATGTACAAAGGTCTCAAAGGTAAAAGACCTTGGATATTAGGAAGACATGTAGTCAGACACCGCCCAGTGCACTGCACAGGCCCTCGTGGGAGAGTGCAATACATAACAGAGAAAGACTGCGTCTCTCTACACTGTACAATAAGCTGCAGCAGCAGTATTTATCTAGGCGTGTAATCAGCCCAGACATTGAAAAACAATGCATGCACACAGGGGTCACAGAATTCAATTGGACCACTGAGAAACACCTCCTTTTTCCTCCTGCGTCTGTCTAGAAACCCAGCCCGTTTTACTCCTCAACAATTACAAATGGCAACTGTGATGTAATCCAGGACGCACTTCCTTAATTGTGGCATTTTGTTGGAGGGCAGTGGCTCCCAGGGATCCTCTGAGAAGCCTGGTCCCCCCCACCCCCCCTTCTCCCCTCTCTCTCCCCTCTCTCCCCCACCCCCTGCCTCCTGGGAGCAGGGACTGAGTCTGGCTTCAGTCACATGTAGAGAGGCAGTCTGGTGGTCGTGGCTGTTAGAGTCAGGCCCTGCTCTACATTGCTTTGAGCTGGGCTGGGCTATGCTGGAATGTGCCTGTGCTGTGAGGCGGGGCAGAGGCCCCTCTGCTGCAGACCGACCGAAGGGGGAAAGATCTGATTTAAGTCTGCCCCCCGTGGGACTCGTTGAGCTAATGAGAGGGATACACGTCCCTCAAGCCGCCTGTCAGAGGACAGACCACAGCAGAGATTTCCTCTCCTCTCCTCTCCTCTCCTCTCCTCTCCTCTCCTCTCCTCTCCTCTCCTCTCCTCTCCTCTCCTCTCCTTTCCTCTTCACACCTCTCATCTCCCTCTCTCAAGCTCAGGCTGTCCATACTGATCAGCAGGAGAATGGGGAAAGCATTATAGTGCATGCATCAGTATTATGGGACTTCTTTAGCAGAAGTGGCCTCAATGCAATGCACAGACAGGACTGGTAAAGGCCCTGGCCATGAGTCTTGAGGCGTGTGTCAGGCATGGTCGCGTAATGATCACGTCTCTCTGTGTGGTCTAGAGAGTTTACTACATCTGGCTGGGATGGATGGTAGAAAAGGACAGGAAGATTCCAGTCCAAAGTCTGCCAGTAAGTCTGGGGCATTTCCCCAGTCTGTGTCTGTGTGTGTGAGAGAGTCATACTCACTATGACTAAGAGTGTCTGCTTCTGCAAGGCTCCCCTGGTCCTGCATTGCCTCATCATATACTGTATGAGCTCAAAATGGGTTGGGGCCCCAAGGGTCTCACTATGGGGACTAGGCTTGGCCTGAAAGCCTGGGAAACATGTAGATACTTGACCATATAGACGCCAAGAACACATATGCGTGTATGCACACACACACACACACACACACACACACACACACACACACACACACACACACACACACACACACACACACACACACACACACACACACACACACACACACACACACACACACACACACACACACTCTCTCCATACAGCTAGTGAGCTAACAATCAGTCTGGAGGTACAGTATATGACAGGGGGAAAACTGGTCAGAGGAAGACTGTCTGTAGTTAAGCAGGGTGGGGAGCGTCACTAATATGAGCAGCAGGTAGCCTAGTGGTTAGAGAGACGAGCCAGCAACAGTTGCACCCTTATGTATGGAACTTGACCCCTCAAAAGATCAGCTCCCCAGGCACCCTGTGTGGCAGCCCCCCGCACCTCTCCAAATACATGCATGTGTGTCTTTTGGAGGGGTTGGGTTAAAAAGGGGAAGTAAAATGTTGGTTGGACCTTGCTTGCAAATGACCAATAAAGCCATCTTAACATGAAACACCCTTCCACGTTTCCATCCTCAAATCCCTTTCCTCACAACACATAGTGGCTCTACTCCCAAAATACTGCTTATTCCTCGAAACTAAACTTCATGGGAAGCCTTTAGAGGACACAGATTGCAATTTAATTATAGATGTAGATAGCACATCAATGATATATTCACAAGTTCACTTTTACTGTTACCTATATTCTACTCAGAGGAGAGGTCCCGTTAGGTGTCTGCTTTGGCATGTCAGATATGAATCACTGGGGATGAATGGAGGATCGTTCATCCCATCTATGCCTGTGAGGACCAAACAGGAGGGTTCGAAGTCTCATTACATAATGAGAGTGGCATGTCAAAGCCCAGCTCTGACGACATGTCATTTGGTCATTGAGCCCTCAAATACCCTCAAATTCACACCGGTCCAGAATAAGGTGGGAACGGATATGAAAGGAGTGAGACAGCAACCGCAGAGAGAGAGAGAAAAGAAAAAGAGGGGGGGACTGAACCAGTCAAAATTGTCAGGAGATAATTAGAGGGGAGAATCCTCTCATGCCACGCGATTACTCTATTCCTGTGATAACCAAGAAATGCCACAGTCAGGCCAGGTCTATAATCTGGCCAGGCTAAATGCTGGCGGGAAAAGAGGGGAGCTAAGGGACAAACAGACACAGTACGGTGAGAGAGTTCACACTGTCAGGAGTACATACTATTATGGTAGATTGAGAGAGTTGCGTGAGTAGATATAACTCAGTGAAAGAGTTGTGTTAATGGTACACACTAGAACACACTAGCATACCACAACAGCAAGAGAGTTTTGTAAGTAGTGTACACATGATATAATTGCCCAAAAGGGAACATGGGAGGCTCCAGTGACACCGTTTCCCCACCCCCTGACACTCACACATCTAACCCCTCATACAGAGCTTGTGAGTGATAAAAGCCGTTGAAAACCAAAACAATGAAGAGCCTTAAAATACAGAGATGACAGCATCAGTTACGCACACACTAGTTAAAAATGGAAAACTAACTAGTAAAACGTAAACAAAGCTTATTATAACGGTCAGATCAGGTTAAGAATAAAATATCCATTTTGAGAGTGACTCATGCAGCCTCTGGGAGGATCGAACCTTATTAACGCCTCGTAAAGCGGGAACATCTAAATTACAAGTTTAAATATGAATTACCAAAGAGGAACCCACCAATTTAGTATCCATGTCGTCCGGTGATGGACTGGCTCATTCAGTGATTCAGAACCATGTGCCATGGGAAACGGGTTGCACTGACAAATCACACCAGGGCAGGAAGCTTAACCAGTCCCTCCAGAATTGTATGTGATATTTGCAGGCATAAATGCTTGATTTTGCTGAGGCAATTCTGAGATTTGCAACGATTTGTCCAATTTGTCATGAAAATGCACTGACGAGGGAAAAATGTTGTTGGAGTGTGGCTTGACTGAACCATATTATGCGGTAATGGGTCAGGGATGTGTCAGTTTTATGCAATAATATTGCAATGATTTAACTGTTTTATGCAGAAAGACTGTGGTGATTGGTCCAATTTGTAAGCGCTCACATAATATGCAGCGAGTTGTTGGTTTTGCACGAAAAATTGCAATCACAGAATGCCAGAATTACTGGATGGAATGCTTAATGATGATCAAAAGCCCCATCACAAAGACATGGGAGGAAACATGAGAATTGTGTTTGCGGTAAAGAGAGAGAACACTACATCAAAATGGGGCCGCTGTCGGTGACAGAGTCATATACACATCTGTTGGTTTGATTCAGACCCGCTTGACTTCTGTGGATCAATTAGCACTTTCCCTCAGTAGCTGCATCCGCTTCGTCTGACAAAGATTTATGCCTGGGAGAGGGTGCTGTAACTTCAGCCATTTTGTCCTCTCTCCCCCTTACTCTACCTCATTCTCTCTCTTGCTCTCCATCAAGTTGAATCCCTCCTCCAATACCCTCTGACCACCCTCCTTTTTAGCAGTGATCTCTGAAAATATACAAACATGACACTTATAAGGGCAAAAGTCAAGACCCAAATGCAGACACAGGAGGCAGATGGTTGAGCGCCGATATTTATTATACCAAAAGGGGTAGGCAAAAGGCAGGTCGGGGACAGGCGAGAGTTCATAAACCAGGTCAGAGTCCAAACAGTACCAGGCGATAGGCAGGCTCGAGGTCAGGACAGGCAGGGGTTCAGTGAACAGGTCCGAATCCAAACAGTACAAGGGGAAAGGCCGGCTCGAGGTCAGAACAGGCAGAGTGGTCAGGCAGGCGGAGTCGGCATCAGGACAGGGAAGGGGAAAAACCAGCAACTAGGAAAAATAGGAGCTAGGAAAACCTCTGGTTGACTTGGCAAAACAAGACAAACTGGCACAAAGAGCCAGGAAACAGGGATAAATACACCGGGGACTAATGGGGAAAACCGGTGACACCTGGAGGTGGGTGGAGACAATCACAAAGACAGGTGAAACAGATCAGGGCATGACAACACTGAACCTATGATAAACACCAGTGTTGCTCTGAAGCCAGAGGAAATCAATCCAGCCCAGGATGTGACCAGTATATATCTCTCTCTCTCTCTCTCTCTCTCTCTCTCTCTCTCTCTCTCTCTCTCTCTCTCTCTCTCTCTCTCTCTCTCTCTCTCTCTCTCTCTCTCTCTCTCTCTCTCTCTCTCTCTCTCTCTCTCTCTCTCTCTCTCTCTCTCTCTCTCTCTCTCTCTCTCTCTCTCTCTCTCTCTCTCTCTCTCTCTCTCTCTCGCTCGATTGCTCGCTCTCTCTCAATTCAATTCAATTCATTAGACTTTATTGACATGGCAAATTTTATTGGTCACATATACATATTTATTGCGGGTGTTCCGAAATGCTTCTGTTCCTGTGAAATACAACAATATTAATGAGAATAACAATACTGCATTAAAGCAATACTAGTAGACCAGTCTCAACACGACTGAGAAGCCACATGACATGGTATGAAAGCCAAAACAAAACCAAGATGGGAAATATTATTGACATTAAATTGCACTTTTCCCTGGCTGTCCCTCAGGTTGTGGCAGGAGGACACATATTTGGCTTTTCAACCAATAAATATAAAACATTTTCTTGTATAGTTTCAAATTCTTTGTACGTAATAATACTTTTAGGAAAGAAGGATTCTCTTAAGTCTGCGTTTTTGTCACGGTGTAATAGGAAATGCACCTCTGTCTCTACCTCTCCCCTGGAGCAGAGTGAGCACATCCTGTCCTCCCTGGGCAGCCAGGTTTACATGTGACGACTGGTCACTATAGCCAGACTGTGCTCACTGAGTCTGTACCTAGTCGGTGTTTTCCTCAGTTTCCTATCAATCACAGTGGTCAGATAGTATGCCATCTGACCACTGTGATGAGGCTCTATATCAAATGAGGCTCTATATCAAATCAAATCAAATTGTATTGGTCACATACAAATGTTTAGCAGATGTTATTGCGGGAGTAGCGAAATGCTTGTGTGTGTGTCTAGCTCCAACTGTGCAGTAATATCTAACAAGTAATATCTAACAATTTCACAACAATACACACAATACACACAAATCTAAAGTAAAGGAATGGAATTAAGAATATATAAATATGTTGGACGAGCAATGTCGGAGCGGCATAGACTACAATACTTTAGAATAGAATAGAATACAGTATATACAGTCGGAAGTTTACATACACTTAGGTTGGAGTCATCAAAACTCGTTTTTCAACCACTTCACAAATTTCTTGTTAAGACTTCTTGTCAATAGGGGGGCGCTGTTTTCACTTTGGAAAAAATCGTGCCCAAATGAAACAGCCTCGTACTCTTTTCTAGATCATACAATATGCATATTATTATTACTATTGGATAGAAAACACTCAGAAGTTTCTAAAACTGTTTGAATTATGTCTGTGAGTAAAACAGAACTCATTTTGCAGCAAACTTCCATGCAGGAAGTCAAAAATCTGAAAACGAGGCTCTGTTTCAGGGCCTGCCTATTCAATTGCCTTATATTTATCGATATGCATGCACTTCATACGCCTTCCACTAGATGTCAACAGGCAGTGGAAGGTGGAATGGGGTGTCTAGCTTGATCTGAGGCCGAACAAGAGCTTTTGGAGTGGCAGGTCAGGAATTTTCTTTGTCTACCAAGGCGCCCCGCGGAGCTCGACATTGGCTTCTGAAAAGCGTTACGTATACACGGCGAATATCTCCGGCTCTGATTTTATTTGATACATGTGATAATAACATCATAAAGTAGGTTTTTTCAACCGAGTTTTATCAGTTTATTCAACGTTTATTGGGACTTTTGGAATTTTCCGTTCTTTGCGCCAAGAGTTGATGGGCATGTTCGCGCCACATGGCTAGCTAAGGTTGCTAATTCGACAGAAGAAATGGACATTCTAAAACCAAACAACGATTTATTCTGGACCAAGGAGTCCTTGTACAACATTCTGATGGAAGCGCAACAAAAGTAAGAAAACATTTATGATGTTATTTCGTATTTCTGTGTAAAATGTTGAGTCCTATTCTCTGCCGTTTTGGTGAGCGCTGTCTCGCAATAACGCAAGCTGTATGTTATGGTAAAGTTATTTTTTAAAATCTAACACAGCGGTTGCATTAAGAACCAGTGTATCTTTCATTTGCCATGCAACAAGTATTTTTATGTAAAGTTTATGATGAGTTCTTTGGTCAGATTAGGTGAGTGTCCAAAATATCTCTGGAGATTCTGGTGAATCGATGCTACGTATTCACAATGTATAATCAGGATTTGTAGCTCTAAATATGCACATTTTCGAACAAAACATAATTGTATTGTATAACATGATGTTATAAGACAGTCATCTGATGAATTTGTTCAAGGTTAGTGATTAATTTTATATCTTTTGCTGGTTTTTGCGAAAGCTACCTTTTGCGGTGAATAAATGCGTTTGTGTGTTTGGCTATTGTGGTAAGCTAATATAATTCTATATTGTGTTTTCACTGTAAAACACTTCAAAAATCGGAAATATTGGCTGGATTCACAAGATGTTTATCTTTCATTTGCTGTACACCATGTATTTTTCATAAATGTTTTATGATGAGTATTTAGGTATTTCACGTTGCTCTCTGTAATTATTCTGGCTGCTTTGGTGATATTTTTGATGGTAGCTGCAATGTAAAACTATGATTTATACCTCAAATATGCACATTTTAAAACAAAACGTAACATGTTATAAGACTGTCATCTGATGAAGTTGTTTCTTGGTTAGTGACTAATTTTATCTCTATTTGGTCGGTTTTGTGATAGCTACCTATGCGGTAGAAATATGGTGAAAATATGCGGTTGAGTCTTTGGCTATTGTGGTTAGCTAATAGAAATACATATTGTGTTTGCTGTAAAACATTTTAAAAATCGGAAATGATGGCTGGATTCACAAGCTGTTTATCTTTCATTTGCTGTATTGGACTTGTGATTTCATGAAAATTATATGATATCCCTGTCCCGTTAGGCTAGGCTATGCTAGTCAGCTTTTTTGATGAGGAGGATCCCGGATCCGGGAGAGAGAAGTGGTAGTTAGCAAACTATAGTTTTGGCAAGTCGGTTGGCACAGCTACTTTGTGCATGACACAAGAAATTTTTCCAACAATTGTTTACAGACAGATTATTTCACTTATAATTCAACGTATCACAAATGCAGTGAGTCAGAAGATTATATACACTAAGTTGACTGTGCCTTTAAACAGCTTCTAAAATTCCAGAAAAGGTTGTCATGGTCATAATTTGAGTCAATTCGAGGTGTACCTGTGGATGTATTTCAAGGCCTACCTTCAAACGCAGTGCCTCTTTGCTTGAAATCATGGGAAAATCAAAAGAAATCAGCCAAGACCTCTGGGAAAAAATTGTAGACTTCCACAAGTCTGGTTCATCCTTGGGAGCAATTTCAAACGCCTGAAGGTACCACGTTCATCTTTACAAACAATAGTACGCAAGTATAAACACCATGGGACCACGCAGCTGTCATACCGCTCAGGAAGGAGATGCGTTCTGTCTCCTAGAGATGAACATACTTTGGTGTGAAAAGTGCAAATCAACTCCAGAACCACAGCAAAGGACCTTGTGAAGATGCTGTAGGAAACAGGTTCCAAAGTATCTATATCCACAGTAAAGCGTGTCCTATATCGACATAACCTGAAAGGTCACTCAGCAAGGAAGAAGCCACTGCTCCAAAACCGCCATAAAAAAGCCAGACTACGGTTTGCAACTGCACATGGGGACAAAGATTGTACTTTTTGGAGAAATATCCTCTGGTCTGATGAAACAAAAATACAACTGTTTGGCCATAATGACCATCGTTATGTTTGGAGGAAAAAGGGGAGGCTTGCAAGCTGAAGAACACCATCCCAACCGTGAAGCACGGGGGTGGCAGCATCATGTTGTGGGGGTGCTTTGCTGCAGGAGGGACTGGTGCACTTCACAAAATAGATGGCATCATGAGGTAGGAAAATTATGTGGATATATTGAAGCAACATCTCAATACATCAGTCAGGAAGTTAAAGCTTGGTCGCAAATGGGTCTTCCAAATGGACAACGACCCCAAGCATACTTCCAAAGTTCTGGCAAAATGGCTTAAGGACAACAAAGTCAAGGTATTGGAGTGGCCATCACAAAGACCTCACCTCAATCCTATAGAAAATTGGTGAGCAGAACTGAAACAGCGTGTGCGAGCAAGGAGGCCTACAAACCTGATTCAGTTACACCAGCTCTGTCAGGAGGAATGGGCTAAAATTCACCCAACTTATTGTGGGAAGCTTGTGGAAGGCTACCTGAAATGTTTGACCCAAGTTAAAAATGTAAAGGCAATGCTACCAAATTCTAATTGAGTGTATGTAAACTTCTGACCCACTGGGAATGTGATGAAATAAATAAATAATTCTCTCTACTATTATTGTGACATTTCACATTCTTAAAATAAAGTGGTGATCCTAACTGTGTCACGCCCTGACCATAGTTTGCTTTGTATGTTTTATGTTTTGTTTGGTCAGGGTGTGATCTGAGTGGGCATTCTATGTTGTATGTCTGGTTTGTCTATTTCTATGTGTTTGGCCTGATATGGTTCTCAATCAGAGACAGGTGTTTTGCGTTGTCTCTGATTGGGAACCATATTTAGGTAGCCTGTTTTGTGTTGTGGGTTATTGTCTATATGTTAGTTGCTTGTGTCTGCACTGTTTATATATAGCGGCACGTTCGTTTGTTGTTTTGTAAGTTTGTCAAGTGTTCTTCGTTTCTTCTTTATTAAATAGAAGAATGTATTCACTTCACGCTGCGCCTTGGTCTCCTCCATTCAACGAACGTGACAGAATAACCCACCACAATCGGACCAAGCAGCGTGAAAGAGAGGAACAGCGCTTTGTGGAGAAATGGACTTGGGAGGAGATTCTGGACGGTAAGGGACCCTGGGTACAGGCTGGTGAGTATCGTCGCCCCAAAGCTGAGCTGGAGGCAGCGAAAGCGGAGAGGCGGTGGTATGAGGAGGCTGCACGTAAGCACGGCTGGAAGCCAGAGAGGCAGCCCCAAAAATGTCTTGGGGGGGGCCACACAGGGAGTGTGGCTAAGCCAGGTAGGAGACCTGAGCCAACTCCCCGTGCTTACCGTGGAGAGAGAGCGACCGGGCAGGCACCGTGTTATGCAGAGATGCGCACGGTGTCCCCGGTGCGCAGGCATAACCCGGTGCGGTACATAACAGCACCTCGTATCGGCCGGGCTAGATTGGGCATCGAGCCAGGTGCCATGAAACCGGCTCTACGCATCTGGTCATCAGTGCGTCTCCTTGGGCCGGGGTACATGGCACCAGCCCTACGCATGGTGTCCCCGGTGTTCTTCGCATGGTGTCCCCATGGTGTTCTTCGTTTCTTCTTTATTAAATAGAAGAATGTATTCACTTCACGCTGCACCTTGGTCTCCTCCATTCAACGAACGTGACAAACTGACCTAAACAGGGAATTTTTACTAGGATTAAATGTCAGGATTTGTGAAAAACTGAGTTTAAATGTATTTGGCTAAGGTGCATGTAAACTTCCGACTTCAACTGTACATATGAGATAAGTAATGCAAAATATGTAAACATTATTAAAGTCACTAGTGTTCCATTATTAAAGTGCCCAGTGATTTCAAGTCTATGTAAATAGGGCAGCAGCCTCTGTTTTGGCCTGTTTTTCAGTCTCTCAGTCCCAGCTTTGATGCACCTGTACTGACCTCGCCTACTGAATGATAACAGGGTGAACAGGCAGTGGCTCGGGTGGTTGTTGTCCTTGAAGATCTTTTTGGCCTTCCTGTGACATCGGGTGCTGTAGGTGTCCTGGAGGGCAGGTAGTTTGCCCCTGGTGATGCATTGGGCGGACCGCACCACCCTCTGGAGAGCCCTGCGGTTGTGGACGGTGCAGTTGCCTTACCAGGCGGTGATACAGCCCGACAGGATGCTCTCAATTGTGCATCTGTAAAAGTTTGTGTGGGTTTTAGGTGCCAAACCAAATTTATTCACCCTCCTGAGGTTGAAGAGGCGCTGTAGCAAATGCTCCCTCTGCTGTTTCCTGAAGTCCACGATCAGGTCCTTTGTTTTTTTACTTTGAATGAGAGGTTATTTTCCTGGCACCACACTCCCAGGGCCCTCAGCTCCTCCCTGTAGGCTGTCTCGTCATTGTTGGTAATCAGGCCTACTACTGTTGTGTCGTCTGCAAACTTGATGATTGAGTTGGAGGTGTGCGTGGCCACGCAGTCATGGGTGAACAGGAAGAACAGGAAGGGGCTGAGCACGCACCCTTGTGGGGCCCCTGTGTTGAGGATCAGCGAAGTGAAGGTGTTGTTTCCTACCTTCACCACCTGGGGGCGGCCCGTCAGGAAGTCCAGGACCCAGTTGCACAGGGCGGGGTTCAGACCCTCTATGGGTTTGGTTTGGATTAGTGAACTGAGCCTCAGAACCAGCTGACTGAGGGGACTCTTCTCTCTCTCTCTTTCCACATCAATCAAACTCCAACAGCCCTGTACTGTCAGACACAGGAAGTGTCTGACAGTACAGAACCCCCTGAGAAACATCCCCATCCACTAAACAGACACACAGGCGCACACACAGGCGCATGCACAGGCACACACACAGGCGCACACACAGGCGCGCCCACACACACACATGCATGCGCACACACAAACCACTAAAAAACTTTTCTCACAAACAGATACACACACAGATACACACACACACACATCCACACACACACACGCTACAACACACTAGCTGTTTTACTCTCTTTTTCTCTCTCACACACACACATGCACACACACACACACAAACACACACACACACACACACACACACACACAGCACCGTAGGGTTGCAGACACACACACACACACACACACACACAAAGAAACTGCTGGGACACACTTCACTGAGCAGAGGTAGCTGGACTGTAGGCACAAACAGTTAACAAATCTCACAGGAGGCAGGTAAAGAAAGAATGGGCCTGCAACAGGATTCCAGGGCCACAGTGCTCCATTTACACTTTCAACTCCCCCTTCCTTATCTCTGAGATTAGCTTCGATAAGAGAATTATAAACCCAGCCGAGCATCTAAAGCTTCCTGGGGGGTCAATGGCGTGATGAGAGACAGCCATGAGGAGACGGCTGCCTCAGAAGCGCTTACCCCCACCCGCCCGCCCTCCACCCAACCTCCGAACCCCCACCCCATGGCCTGACTCATATGGGGTACCTCATGTGCCTGTGCTCCCCTCCTCTCTCCTTTATCAGAGAGAGGAGGAGAGGGGGGGAATGAGTGGGGCTCTTTCAGATAGCCTTGCCTCCGTGACTTCCTTCCTGAACATTCCAAGTTTTGTGACCCTACTTCAAGGACAAAGAGCTAAAACACTTTCTTATTTCCTCAAGATTCAGAAGGACAAGGAAAAAACTAGAGTTTCTCCCCTAGTCACAGGCTGTAAGGGAGACCACGTAAATCATAGGGGTCAGTGCGCCCCACCCACCCCCGCCCCCACCATATCAAAATATCATAGCAGTGAGTCTGAAATAAAATAACAAAATAATAGCAGTAAGTCTGGAATGAAATGTCATATTTTGTCAGGCAATATTTGAAGAGCTGGCTTGCAGATGTTTCATGCAAGATGTTTCAGCTAGAAAATTAGGCGAGTCTACGAGATTCCACAAAGTGATGGAGAATGTCTAAATGTTGTTACTAATTGGACAAATAAATCACACAGATTTCACCCCCTAATGACCTTTAGCTACGTCACTTTCAACTGCAGAGCAAAGAAAAATAACGAAAGACTGAAAATATTTCAATAGATAAAATTGATCTGTAAAAAAAATTAAGCAGAAGGTATAGTACAATGGAGCTCAGGATTTTTCTATTTGGATCACATTGGTCTCTCATCTATTTCAGTTACAGTTTGTACAGAGAGACAGAGAGAGAGAGAGAGAGAAAGAGAGAGAGAGAAAGACAGAGCGAGAGAGAGAAAGAGAGAGAGAGAGAGAGAGAGAGAGAGAGAGAGAGAGAGAGAAAGAGAAAGAGAAAGAGAAAGAGAGAGAGAGAGAGAGAGAGAGAGAGAGAGAGAGAGAGAGAATGTGTGTGTGCGTGCGAGCGAGCGAGCGTGTGTGCGAGCGTGCGTGCGTGCGTGCGTGCGTGCGTGCGTGCGTGCGTGCGTGCGTGCGTGCGTGCGTGCGTGCGTGCGTGCGTGCGTGCGTGCGTGCGTGCGTGTGTGTGTGTGTGTGTGTGTGCTTGCATGTGTGTGAGAGAGAGATAGTTTACTGACCCTCTATCCTCTGGGGATGTTGTCAACAGCAGGCTAATATTGATCTGTATGAAGTGATGCTGAGTCTGAGGAACTAGCATGCTCGCTTTATTAGCCTCGTCTCGTTTTGGATTTGCCAACTGACTATGAAATGTTCTGGGAAATTCACCAGAGAACCAGAGAGCAACTCATCCACCAGAGGACAAATCATCCTGCCAGTCATCTAACCACGAGACATACTGTATGTTGTTGGCATATGTTAAACAGTGTATTATATCCTTGAAACCACAAACCACCTGTATTAACCATTTTTGGCACTAACTTTCTTGCACTGACTATGCACACACACTGGACTCTACCCACACACTCACACATACTTACACTGACATCCTAACACACACATAACACGCACACACATGCATACGCACGCACACACACACACACATGCACACACTTACCACATACACTGCTGCTACTATCTCTTATCTATCCTGTTGCCTAGTCACATTACCCCTACCTACAAAGACTCAGTAACGGTAGCTAACTTCGTTCCGTACACATGTGAGCAACCGTGGCATTCAAACGAGGCTGCAATGAAAACTAATGGGACTGTAGCGACTGTGTTGGCAATGGTATTCATTTTACAGTTGACCTGGAAGTATTACGTTTTTGGGGTGCTAAAATAAGGTCACATGTATGGACAGCGCGATGTACAAAAGTGCGTTATTTACCGTTACTGGTACTCACTGTACAGTATATAGCCATGTTACAGTATTTTTACTTGTTATTGTGATTTGTTATTCACCATGTATTTATTCCCTGTGTCACTATTTCAATATATATATTTTCTTTCTTTAACTCTGCATTGTTGGGAAAGGACCCAGAAGTAAGCATTTCACTGTTTGTCTACACCTGTTGTTTACAAAGTGTTTGACAATCGATTTGAAACAAAATGACAGTGGAGTCAACTGTACATGTGGACGTGGGGGAAGTGGCATGGAGACAACGGGCGCCAACTGCACTGAATTATTTTAGGGGGAAACCAACAGACAGCGGACAGGGTCGGCATTCGGCACCATAGAGATTTATCACACCACAGGGTTCTCACAAGGAACACGTTATTTCAGAATTGGGTTTTCTCCAACAGCAGGGAATAGCTAGGTGCCCATACTGATCTCCCCTCCTTTGGGCACATCCTTACATAATGCCTCAACTCGCCAAGAGTTGAGAGTTTTTAAGGGAGTCACAAGGAAACCCGTGTCATATCTACAGGTCCGCCACGCCTTCCTATACCCTTCTTCTCCTCCACTCCAAAACAACAAGTCTCGGAGTCAGTCTGTCAGTGATTCATCCTTCGATTCTGTCATCTCCATTCAATGGCACACCCTGTGCCCAGGGCATAATTAAATAAAGATTTCAAATAGTGAATGAGATTGCAGCTGCATCCTCATGGAACGCACTTCTCTTGCTCTGAGCCATCTCCTGTTCACCAATAGGCTCTCTCGCTCTGATTCTCTTGCTTGTGGACTGGCACCAGCAGTACCACAGGCAAATCATATTCATCCTGAATCTGATACCCCCTGTCCCCTCCCAAAATAAAGAATCTGCCCCCTCACCAACCACCCGCGGGGCCGCACCATGTTAATTTAATCCAACAACACTTCCTATAGCAGCCTGTTAATGTCAGAATGAATTTCCTCTGCGTTCTCTGTAACCCAGAAAAGAGCACCACCCTACCACTTCGCCAGGAACCTTCCTTGGTTTAGTGTTTCCCAGCAAACGGCAAATATGCTTCAGTACCAATAAACGTACCCCTGATATTTATTGGGCTGTAATACAAGTATTCCCTCCCTTCTCAGCAAAATGCCCTCCCCCATCTCCTACACAAACACACACACACACACAGTCACACACATGAACATGCACACACACACACACACACACACACACACCGGCCACAAGATATTTGCAATTCTAATGAGGGACAGAAGATTAAAGGGCTGTTATGTTCTGCGTTACAGTACATGGGTAAGCTTAGTGTGATTCTGAGAGGTGAGGGAGAGGAACACAGAGGGAGGAAGTTGAGGACGCTGCTTGATTAAAGAGCTCTGGAATATCTAACCTTTAACACAGTGCTGCCCAGACCTCATATGCCATGCTATTCATGTGTATGAAGGGTACACAGGGGAATGAGAGGTGTAGGGTGGGTGACGGTGTAAAGGTTTTCTTCCAGGGGTGAAGGAGAGGACCAAAATGCAGCGTAGCCAGTGCTCAACATGTTTAATTAAACAATAACCATGAACACTTAACAAATAACAAAATAACAAACCGTGAAAACCGAGACAGTCCTATCTGGTGCAGAACAAACACTGAGACAGGAAACAAACACCCACAAAATCCCAACACAAAACAAGCCTCCTATATATGAGTCTCAATCAGAGACAACGACTACCATCTGTCTCTGATTGAGAACCCACACTAGGCTGACATAGAAACAGACAAACTAGACACACAACATAGAATTCCCACCCAGCTCACGTCCTGACCAACTAAACACATACAAAACAACAGAAAACAGGTCAGGAACGTGACAGAACCCCCCCCTCAAGGTGCGAACTCCGGGCGCACCCCTAAAACTCAAGGGGAGGGTCTGGGTGGGCATCTGTCCGCGGTGGCGGCTCCGGCGGTGGACGAGGGCACCACTCCACCATTGTCTTTCTCCACCTCCTTAGCGTCCCTTGAGTGGCGACCCTCGCCCCCGACCATGGTCCAGGAACCTTCACCAATTCCCCTCTACAATAGAGGAGACAACTCAGGACAGAGAGGTAGTTCAGGACAAAAAGGTAGCTCAGGACAGAGAGGTAGCCCAGGACAGAGAGGTAGCTCAGGCCAGAGGGACAACTCCGGACTAGTGGCAGCTCCGGACTGAGTGGCAGCTCCGGACTGGAGGGCAGCTCATGACTGGAGGGCAGCTCATGACTGGAGGGCAGCTCATGACTGGAGGGCAGCTCATGACTGGAGGGCAGCTCATGACTGGAGGGCAGCTCATGACTGGAGGGCAGCTCATGACTGGAGGGCAGCTCATGACTGGAGGGCAGCTCATGACTGGAGGGCAGCTCATGACTGTAGGGCAGCTCATGACTGTAGGGCAGCTCATGACTGTAGGGCAGCTCATGACTGTAGGGCAGCTCATGACTGAAGGGCAGCTCATGACTGAAGGGCAGCTCATGACTGTATGGCAGCTCATGACTGTAGGGCAGCTCTGGCAGCTCCTGACTGGCTGGCGGTTCTGGCAGCTCCTGACTGGCTGGCGGCTCTGGCAGCTCCTGACTGGCTGGCGGCTCTGGCAGCTCCTGACTGGCTGGCGGCTCTGGCAGCTCCTGACTGGCTGGCGGCTCTGGCAGCTCCTGACTGGCTGGCGGCTCTGGCAGCTCCTGACTGGCTGGCGGCTCTGGCAGCTCCTGACTGGCTGGCGGCTCTGGCAGCTCCTGACTGACGGACGGCTCTAGCGGCTCCTGACTGACGGACGGCTCTAATGGCTCGGGACAGACGGGCGGCTCTAATGGCTCGTGGCAGACGGATGGCTCAGATGGCGCTGGGCAGACGGATGGCTCAGACGGCGCTGGGCAGACGGATGGCTCAGATGGCGCTGGGCAGACGGATGGCTCAGACGGCGCTGGGCAGACGGATGGCTCAGACGGCGCTGGGCAGACGGATGGCTCAGACGGCGCTGGGCAGACGGATGGCTCAGACGGCGCTGGGCAGACGGATGGCTCAGACGGCGCTGGGCAGACGGACGGCTCAGACGGCGCTGGGCAGACGGACGGCTCAGACGGCGCTGGGCAGACGGACGGTTCAGACGGCGTTGGGCAGACGGGCAGTTCAGGCACCGCTGGGCAGACGGCAGACTCTGGCCGGCTGAGACGCACTATAGGCCTGATGCGTGGTGCCGGAACTGGAGGTACCGGGCTGAGGGCACGCACCTCAGGGCGAGTGCGGGGAGGAGGAACAGGGCTCTGGCGATGCACTGGAAGCCTGGTGCGTGGTGTAGGCACTGGTGGTACTGGGCTGGGGCGGGAAGGTGGCGCCGGATAATCCGGACCGTGAAGGAGGACACGCGCTCTTGAGCACCGAGCCTCTCCAACCTTACCAGGTTGAATGGTCCCCGTAGCCCTGCCAGTGCGGCGAGGTGGAACAACCCGCACTGGGCTATGCAGGCGAACCGGGGACACCACCTGTAAGGCTGGTGCCATGTACGCCGGCCCGAGGAGACGTACTGGAGGCCAGATACGTTGGGCCGGCTTCATGACATCCAGCTCGATGCCCAACCTAGCCCTCCCAGTGCGGCAAGGTGGAATAGCCCGCACTGGGCTAAGCACGCGTACTGGGGACACCGTGCGCTTTACCGCATAACACGGTGTCTGACCGGTACGACGCCCTCTCACTCCACGGTAAGCCCGGGGAGTTGGCTCAGGTATCCAACCCGGCTTCGCCACACTCCCCTTTAGCCCCCCCCCCAAGAAATTTTTGGGTGAGCCTCTCGGGTTTCCAGTCACTCTGCCTTGCAAGCGCCTCATAATGCCGCCTCTCCGCTTTTGATGCCTCCAGCTCCGCTTTAGGACGGCGACACTCCTCTGGCTCTGCCCAGGGTCCTTCTCCGTCCAGAATCTCCTCCCATGTCCATTCCTCCTTGTACTGCTGCTGCTGTTGCTGCTGCCCGTTGCCACGCTGCTTGGTCCGGGTTTGGTGGGTGTTTCTGTAAAGGTTTTCTTCCAGGGGTGAAGGAGAGGACCAAAATGCAGCGTAGCCAGTGCTCAACATGTTTAATTAAACAATAACCATGAACACTTAACAAATAACAAAATAACAAACCGTGAAAACCGAGACAGTCCTATCTGGTGCAGAACAAACACTGAGACAGGAAACAAACACCCACAAAATCCCAACACAAAACAAGCCTCCTATATATGAGTCTCAATCAGAGACAACGACTACCATCTGTCTCTGATTGAGAACCCACACTAGGCTGACATAGAAACAGACAAACTAGACACACAACATAGAATTCCCACCCAGCTCACGTCCTGACCAACTAAACACATACAAAACAACAGAAAACAGGTCAGGAACGTGACAGACGGGTCCTCAAATTTGACCTGGAAGTCCTCTACTTCAGAATATCCCTCTCAGACATCTGGGAATGTTGTAGTAAAACCACTAAAGGAAACTGTTGGTAATTATTCTGTGTATAATATTACTCTGAGGACCGGCAGGGAAGAGAAGGCAACATACTACACCTACACTGTGCTATAAAGGTAGACAATGCACATCGGCGGAGACATGGGAGAATTGGGCTTACCTGAACATCGCACTTTGTCTTTGGTAGTTCTTTCTATGAAAATACGACATGAAAATGTGGACTGAGGATTAAAAGGTTTGTTTTGCAAAGAGTCATGTATAAAACGTAAAGGGATACTTCAGGATTTTGGAAATGATGCTCTTTGTTTACTTTCCCAGAGTCAGATAAACTCGTAGATATCATTTTTATATATCTGTGTCCAGTTTGATGGAAGTTAGATGTAGTTTCGTGAGCCAATGCTAACTAGTTAGCATTTGCGCTAGCGCTAGCTAGCAACTTCCTTCAAACTGTACACAGACACATAAAAATGGTATCCACGAGTTTCTCCCATGTCTCAGCCCATGTGCAAATTGTCTACATTTATAGCACAGTGTAGGTGTAGCCTGTTGCCTTCTCTGCCCTGCCGTTCTGCAGAGTAATATCCCCCACAGAATAACTGTTCGTGGTTTCACTGCAGCGTTCCCAGATATCTGTGTCAGGGATATGAAATAGAGGACTTCTAGTTCAAATTTGAGGACCCGTCACCCACCCTACACCTCTCATTCCCCAGTGTACCCTTCATACACATGAATAGCATGGCATATGAGGTCTGAGCAGCACTGTGTTAAAGTGATTCTTTGTGCAGTCAAAAGTTAGATATTCCAGGGCTCTTTAATCAAGCAGTGTTCTCAATTTCCTCCCTCTGTGTTCCTCTCCCTCACCTCTCACCCTCACATCAAGCTTACCCATGTACTGTAACGTGGAACATAACAGCCTTTTAATATTCGATCCATCATTAGAATTGCATACACTTTGTGGCCAGTGTGTGTGTGCGTTTGCGCGTGCATGTGTGTTTGTGTGTGTAGGAGATGGGGGTGGGGATTTGGCTGAGATGGGAGGGAATACTTGTGTAAAAGTCCAATAAATATCAGGGGTACGTTTATTGTTTCTGAAACATATTTGCTGTTAATAATCCCAAAGTATCCCTTTAAGTAAACAAATAGTAGGCCTACTACAAACAATACCCATCTATTCAGTGTAGACTAAAATGTCTCCTTCACTAACCATCCTAAAACATGGCCAATATCTGTCTTGTTGTTCACTTGACAAAAGCACTTTTTACCACTTGGAAACAAAGAATCATGCATTTTTTAACTAACACAATAGGGTAAAATGTTTAGTTGTCTGAGCAGCAGCACATACATTCCTACAGTGAGGACTTCTGGTCACATGACTGCCTATTTTCCCCTTGTTGATTTGATATTACATTTACTAGATGCTCTTATCCAGAGTGACTTACAGAATAAATTAGGGTTAAGTGCCTTGCTCACGGGCACAGCCACAGATTTTTCACCTAGTTGGCTCAGGGAATTGAACCAGCGACCTTTCGGTTATAGGCCCAGCACTCTGAATTGCTAGGCTACCTGCCACCCAGATTGAGATTTGAGATGCTAATCAAAAGAACTTATGTTTCCGTGAGTACATGCAAATACTGTATTTCTTTATACATTTCTAAGTGTTTGGTTACTTTTCTGTATCGTTCCAAGGTTAAGATTAGGCACTACCTCCGAATTCTTAAGGTTGGGCATTAACTCCGATATTGTTAAGGTTAGGCATTAACTCTGAATGGTTAAGGTAAGAGTTAAAGTTTGGGTTAGGCTTAAAACAAAAATATCGAAAACAAATTTCTATTGCTGCATTCAAACATGCAACCTGAGGCAGATAATCACATACATCCGCCATCCCCGTCCACCACGCCATAGTAAAACCAAAGCCCACTTGAAGGTAACAGCTCTCACTGTTGCCCCTAGTGGCCAGTTTTCACGTAATCTCCTGACGTCCTCAGACATGGATGGACATCGAATACTGACTTGTATCATGGGTGATCTGCCTGGGTAGGGGTGCATTTGCTTGTAGGTTATACTTGTTAATTTCGGTATAGATTGGCCTACAAATCAAATACTAGCATATAATGCACATATAGGTAAGTTTATATTAGAAACTACTACAAATAAATATGCAAATGTGCAACCATGCTTACTCAGTCAGGAATAATGTCGACCCTCTGAACTGACTGAGGTGTGTACAAACACTTATTTCACACCAAAACAAGTTTACTGCTGAAAATGTCCACTTCCTCTCCTTGAGCCCAACCCAGACATTGTTCTATGGGTCCCCTCTCCCCTTCACCCGCAAATAGTTGCTTATCAATACTCTTTCAGCCCCCTCATCAATCACACAGTAAAAACTCTTTACTTCTCCTTAGCAACAGTTGTTTCCTTGCGGGCCAGTCTGTTGCTAAGGTCCGGCAACTGCTCTCCCTTTCCTGCCTGCTGGTCAGAAGGCTAATAAAAATGTCCTGGTCATTCAGGAGACACCCAGTGAGGTGGGAAGGTGCAGGGTCACAGATTAGGACAGCCTGGACACCACTGGTATGAGGGGAGGGGAGTGGGAAGGTCTCGTTGTAACTGGACCTCCAAACTCCCAGAGAATGATAAATAACATATAAAGGAGACAGTAAAACACAACTATTGCATTAAGTCATCAGCTAAATTTAATTAGAAAATATATGGGGGTTTGATTGAATGGGTCTCAGGGGGGTGATCACGGAGAGGAGGCGCAGGCCAGCCATAGACAGTTGTCCGTGAGCGGCCCTGGCCGGCAGTGACTCACACACATTCCCAGGAAGGGGACCTGGTCTGTGTAAAGGCCAGTTGAATGTGGGTGATTCATTCTGGGGCTTCATAAAACCAAACCAAAGGGCGGCTGTTGATCACTTATCCACAGTGGCCCTGATGAACATTCTGGACATATTACCGCAATGTTCTGCAGACAATTGGTTTTCCCTCTGTAATGAGTCAAGGTTCATGTATATTTCTGTGTTCTGAAAATGCATTGGATTGGATTTTTTCTTGTACCATATGTTTGTGTAACGTTCCTTTGCTTGGTTGGGTTGGTGCAGTTCACCACAAACCCCTTTGATCACCAGGCTTGAATGAATCACTGGAATGAATAGGTGTTCCTGTTATAGTGAGAATCCATAGGAAAACATCGTGATGATGATATAGGAGTATATTCCCACTGGGCACAAACTGGTTAAATCGCCCCAAAATTCACCATCACTTGTCAATGTATTGTGATGTGGAATCTACGTGGAAAATAGATTGGATTTGAAAAAAGTCGTCACCGTAAACTGTTGTTTTGTGAAATTTCAACCACAGGATTATGTCGTAATGGAAAGCAACTTTCAACGTAGACAAACAATGTATAAAATATGTTGAATTTGTGCCTTTGAAATAACGTCAGATTTTCAAAATAGTATCCACTATATCAACATTTCAAAAATAGTCTGGGCAGCACCTCCTACTGGAGAGTTGAGCTATCTACATCTATCCCATCCAAGGTTTTAACTAAGCCCTGCTTAGCTTTGATGTTTTTCACTGACTATTACCTATCTGCTATCGTGAGAATGATTGTTGAGAAATCTCCACTTATTAGATGTGCTATTGCTGTCAAAGTCATTCCAAAGGCTAGGTTTAAGTTTAACAGAGCACATTAAATGTAACCATACTTGTTCCACCATATACAGTATCATCAATAATGCTATTTAGACCTTTATAGCCTTTGCAAAGTCCTCAACAGCTATTGTTTCAATTCAGCCCAGGATTAAACAGAAATAGACAATAGATATAGGCCAAAGGTTTCAAGCTTTGGTTGATATCAAATGGAATTGACAAGTTAAATAATACATGTATTGGATTCAAGTCTTCATCTCAACCAAAAATCTAAGTTAAAGAATAGGACTAAATCAAATCAAACTGTATTTAAAGTGCATGTGAATCCAACATATGAATTATTCATTTGTAGACAAACTGGAATTAAAGACAGACTCAGTGGCACAGATGGAACGATCCAAACAGAAGATACATCTCCTTCAAATGTTGATATTTGGTTGCGTTGACAACCAAACAATATTCAATATCACTTTTGCATTACAGTAAGTAGCCTATGAACTTGTCGAAAAGTTAACAAATTATATGTTGGACTCACTTCTCCATCTCAACCAAAAATGACAGTTAACGAACAGGATTAAGCCAGTAGCTCAGATAGAACTATCTAAACAATAAATACATCTCCTTTAAATGTTGATATTTGATTGCATTGTCAACCAAATACAGCCAAACACAATATTACCTTTGTAATATTACAGTAAGTAGCCTACAGTTAAGGCTATCTTACAAACGAATATAACAGTATTTATTCAACCTTAAAATGTGTAACACATCATGGCCACGTTTTTGAGGTTACTGTAACAACAAATGTCTTCTCACGTAATCATAGAAGGCGTGCATATTCAATATAGCATGCAAAGGTCGCAGGTCTGTGGAAATATTCACAGATGCTATAATAATCTGCAACGGCATTGGTCACTTGCACCATGTACTTTAATGTAATCTCTACTGCAATCCAGGTCATTTGGTTGTGCTATTAGATGAAGCACAGTGATTACACATTAAATTGTTATCTGACATTGTATTCACATTTTAAGTTTGATGTGTTTTTAAATTGTTGAAATCATAGTGATTACACATTTGGAATTAAACAAACTTTTGGCTGTCTTTTTGAGTTTGGGAAAATAGGTTGTAATGTCACATTTCTGTTGAATACATTCAGTTGGACAACTGACTAGGTATCCCCTCTTTCCCTTTCCCTTTCCATTGATCAACGTATCAACCAATTCTCCATGTTGAAATGATGTGGTGTTCCCAGTGGGCTGTGTGTGTGTGTGTGTGTGTGTGTGTGTGTGTGTGTGTGTGTGTGTGTGTGTGTGTGTGTGTGTGTGTGTGTGCGTGCGTGCGTGCGTGCGTGCGTGCGTGCGTGCGTGCGTGCGTGCGTGCGTGCGTGCGTGCGTGCGTGCGTGCGTGCGTGCGTGCGTTCATACATGTGTGTGTGTGTGTGTATATCTGTAATAAGGGATCTGTTGTGTCTCAGACAGATGGCTTTGTGACTGATTTTGAGTGTTAGGGTGGAGCAATGTGGGCAATCAGGGTATGTTTCTTTACATTTTAGAGCCAAGCTGTTGTTGGCCCCCCGTAACTCAATA